>NC_058087.1:61354353-61954353 GCF_014858855.1 Bufo gargarizans
AGGTCTCGCATGGAGGCCCAGTCATTGGTGGTGAAGTGGTGCTGTTCTGTAGTGCGACTGACCCGTGCGTGCTGCAGCTGAAACTCCACTATGGCCTGCTGCTGCTCGCACAGTCTGTCCAGCATGTGCAAGGTGGAGTTCCACCTGGTGGGCACGTCGCATATGAGGCGGTGAGCGGGAAGGCCGAAGTTACGCTGTAGCGCAGACAGGCGAGCAGCAGCAGGATGTGAACGCCGGAAGCGCGAACAGACGGCCCGCACTTTATGCAGCAGCTCTGACATGTCGGGGTAGTTGTGAATGAACTTCTGCACCACCAAATTCAGCACATGCGCCAAGCAAGGGATGTGCGTCAAATTGGCTAGTCCCAGAGCTGCAACGAGATTTCGCCCATTATCACACACCACCAGGCCGGGCTTGAGGCTCACCGGCAGCAACCACTCGTCGGTCTGTTGTTCTATACCCCGCCACAACTCCTGTGCGGTGTGGGGCCTGTCCCCCAAACATATGAGTTTCAGAATGGCCTGCTGACGTTTACCCCGGGCTGTGCTGAAGTTGGTGGTGAAGGTGTGTGGCTGACTGGATGAGCAGGTGGAAGAAGAGGAGGAGGAAGCCGAGAAGGAGGAGGTGGCAACAGGAGGCAAAGAATGTTGCCCTGCGATCCTTGGCGGCGGAAGGACGTGCGCCAAACAGCTCTCCGCCTGGGGCCCAGCTGCCACTACATTTACCCAGTGTGCAGTTAGGGAGATATAGCGTCCCTGGCCGTGCTTACTGGTCCACGTATCTGTGGTTAGGTGGACCTTGCCACAGATGGCGTTGCGCAGTGCACACTTGATTTTATCGGATACTTGGTTGTGCAGGGAAGGCACGGCTCTCTTGGAGAAGTAGTGCCGGCTGGGAACAACATACTGTGGGACAGCAAGCGACATGAGCTGTTTGAAGCTGTCTGTGTCCACCAGCCTAAATGACAGCATTTCATAGGCCAGTAGTTTAGAAATGCTGGCATTCAGGGCCAGGGATCGAGGGTGGCTAGGTGGGAATTTACGCTTTCTATCAAATGTTTGTGAGATGGAGAGCTGAACGCTGGCGTGTGACATGGTTGAGACGCTTGGTGACGGAGGTGGTGGTGGTGGTGTTGGTGGTACATCCCCTGTTTGCTGGGCGGCAGGTGCCAACGTTCCTCCAGAGGCGGAGGAAGAGGCCGAGGCGGCAGCAGCAGAATAGGCCGAGGCGGCAGCAGCAGAAGAGGTAGCAGGGGGAGCCTGAGTGACTTCCTTGGTTTTAAGGTGTTTACTCCACTGCAGTTCATGCTTTGCATGCAGGTGCCTGGTCATGCAGGTTGTGCTCAGGTTCAGAACGTTAATGCCTCGCTTCAGGCTCTGATGGCACAGCGTGCAAACCACTCGGGTCTTGTCGTCAGCACATTGTTTGAAGAAGTGCCATGCCAGGGAACTCCTTGAAGCTGCCTTTGGGGTGCTCGGTCCCAGATGGCGGCGGTCAGTAGCAGGCGGAGTCTCTTGGCGGCGGGTGTTCTGCTTTTGCCCACTGCTCCCTCTTTTGCTACGCTGTTGGCTCGGTCTCACCACTGCCTCTTCCTCCGAACTGTGAAAGTCAGTGGCACGACCTTCATTCCATGTGGGGTCTAGGACCTCATCGTCCCCTGCATCGTCTTCCACCCAGTCTTGATCCCTGACCTCCTGTTCAGTCTGCACACTGCAGAAAGATGCAGCAGTTGGCACCTGTGTTTCGTCATCATCAGAGACATGCTGAGGTGGTATTCCCATGTCCTCATCATCAGGAAACATAAGTGGTTGTGCGTCAGTGCATTCTATGTCTTTCACCGCTGGGGAAGGGCTAGGTAGATGCCCTTGGGAAACCCTGCCAGCGGAGTCTTCAAACAGCATAAGAGACTGCTGCATAACTTGAGGCTGAGACAGTTTCCCTGGTATGCATGGGGGTGATGTGACAGACTGATGGGGTTGGTTTTCAGGCGCCATCTGTGCGCTTTCTGCAGAAGACTGGGTGGGAGATAATGTGAACGTGCTGGATCCACTGTCGGCCACCCAATTGACTAATGCCTGTACCTGCTCAGGCCTTACCATCCTTAGAACGGCATTGGGCCCCACCATATATCGCTGTAAATTCTGGCGGCTACTGGGACCTGAGGTAGTTGGTACACTAGGACGTGTGGATGTGGCAGAACGGCCACGTCCTCTCCCAGCACCAGAGGGTCCACTAACACCACCACGACCATGTCCACGTCCGCGTCCCTTACTAGATGTTTTTCTCATTGTTATGGTTCACCACAACAACAAATATATTATTTGGCCCAATGTATTGTATTCAAATTCAGCGGGATATAAATTTGAGGCCTAGTATTTAGGCGCTGGGTGACCGGTATGGATTTAGTGACAGAATTAGACTTGGAAATGCACAGAAGCGTGTGTGTGAAGTTATTCTGAATGACCCTATGTGCACCTTCAATATGATCTACCCTTTTAGGGATAGATTTCAAATAGCTCTGATATAGCAGAAACGACTAAATTATGAAATTGCTAAATTGGGAATTGTATTTCAACCCAGAACAAAAAATGTGCTTTGACGGACACTAAATAACTTTCCCAGCCACAACAGGACAGCGGTAACGAGAGATTTAGCGGGATATAAATTTGAGGCCTAGTATTTAGGCGCTGGGTGACAGGTATGGGTTTAGTGACAGAATTAGATTTGGAAATGCACAGTAGCGGGTGTGTGAAGTTATTCTGAATGACCCTATGTGCACCTTGAATATTATATACCCTTTTAGGGATAGATTTCAAATAGCTCTGATATAGCAGAAACCACTAAATTATGAAATTGCTAAATTGGGAATTGTATTTCAACCCAGAACAAGAAATGTGCTTGAACGGACACTAAATAACTCGCCCAGCTACAGCACTAGGGACAGATTTAGCTGGATATAAATTTGAGGCCTAGTATTTAGGCGCTGGGTGACCGGTATGGATTTAGTGACAGAATTAGACTTGGAAATGCACAGAAGCGTGTGTGTGAAGTTATTCTGAATGACCCTATGTGCACCTTGAATATTATATACCCTTTTAGGGATAGATTTCAAATAGCTCTGATATAGCAGAAACCACTAAATTATGAAATTGCTAAATTGGGAATTGTATTTCAACCCAGAACAAGAAATGTGCTTGAACGGACACTAAATAACTCGCCCAGCTACAGCACTAAGGACAGATTTAGCGGGATATAAATTTGAGGCCTAGTATTTAGGCGCTGGGTGACAGGTATGGGTTTAGTGCCAGAATTAGACTTGGAAATACACAGTAGCGGGTGTGTGTGAAGTTATTCTGAATGACCCAATGTGCACCTTGAATATTATATACCCTTTTAGGGATAGATTTCAAATAGCTCTGATATAGCAGAAACCACTAAATTATGAAATTGCTAAATTGGGAATTGTACTTCAACCCAGAACAAAAAATGTGCTTTGACGGACACTAAATATCTTTCCAAGCAACAACAGTACAGCGGTAACGAGAGATTTAGCAGGATATAAATTTGAGGCCTAGTATTTAGGCGCTGGGTGACAGGTATGGGTTTAGTGACAGAATTAGACTTGGAAATACACAGTAGCGGGTGTGTGTGAAGTTATTCTGAATGACCCAATGTGCACCTTGAATATTATATACCCTTTTAGGGATAGATTTCAAATAGCTCTGATATAGCAGAAACCACTAAATTATGAAATTGCTAAATTGGGAATTGTACTTCAACCCAGAACAAAAAATGTGCTTTGACGGACACTAAATAACTTTCCCAGCTACAACAGGACAGCGGTAACGAGAGATTTAGCGGGATATAAATTTGAGGCCTAGTATTTAGGCGCTGGGTGACAGGTATGGGTTTAGTGACAGAATTAGACTTGGAAATACACAGTAGCGGGTGTGTGTGAAGTTATTCTGAATGACCCTATGTGCACCTTCAATATGATCTACCCTTTTAGGGATAGATTTCAAATAGCTCTGATATAGCAGAAACCACTAAATTATGAAATTGCTAAATTGGGAATTGTATTTCAACCCAGAAGAAAAAATGTGCTTTGACGGACACTAAATAACTTTCCCAGCTACAACAGGACAGCGGTAACGAGAGATTTAGCAGGATATAAATTTGAGGCCTAGTATTTAGGCGCTGGGTGACAGGTATGGGTTTAGTGACAGAATTAGACTTGAAAATACACAGTAGCGGGTGTGTGTGAAGTTATTCTGAATGACCCAATGTGCACCTTGAATATTATATACCCTTTTAGGGATAGATTTCAAATAGCTCTGATATAGCAGAAACCACTAAATTATGAAATTGCTAAATTGGGAATTGTACTTCAACCCAGAACAAAAAATGTGCTTTGACGGACACTAAATATCTTTCCAAGCAACAACAGTACAGCGGTAACGAGAGATTTAGCAGGATATAAATTTGAGGCCTAGTATTTAGGCGCTGGGTGACAGGTATGGGTTTAGTGACAGAATTAGACTTGGAAATACACAGTAGCGGGTGTGTGTGAAGTTATTCTGAATGACCCAATGTGCACCTTGAATATTATATACCCTTTTAGGGATAGATTTCAAATAGCTCTGATATAGCAGAAACCACTAAATTATGAAATTGCTAAATTGGGAATTGTACTTCAACCCAGAACAAAAAATGTGCTTTGACGGACACTAAATAACTTTCCCAGCTACAACAGGACAGCGGTAACGAGAGATTTAGCGGGATATAAATTTGAGGCCTAGTATTTAGGCGCTGGGTGACAGGTATGGGTTTAGTGACAGAATTAGACTTGGAAATACACAGTAGCGGGTGTGTGTGAAGTTATTCTGAATGACCCTATGTGCACCTTCAATATGATCTACCCTTTTAGGGATAGATTTCAAATAGCTCTGATATAGCAGAAACCACTAAATTATGAAATTGCTAAATTGGGAATTGTATTTCAACCCAGAAGAAAAAATGTGCTTTGACGGACACTAAATAACTTTCCCAGCTACAACAGGACAGCGGTAACGAGAGATTTAGCAGGATATAAATTTGAGGCCTAGTATTTAGGCGCTGGGTGACAGGTATGGGTTTAGTGACAGAATTAGACTTGAAAATACACAGTAGCGGGTGTGTGTGAAGTTATTCTGAATGACCCAATGTGCACCTTGAATATTATATACCCTTTTAGGGATAGATTTCAAATAGCTCTGATATAGCAGAAACCACTAAATTATGAAATTGCTAAATTGGGAATTGTACTTCAACCCAGAACAAAAAATGTGCTTTGACGGACACTAAATAACTTTCCCAGCTACAACAGGACAGCGGTAACGAGAGATTTAGCAGGATATAAATTTGAGGCCTAGTATTTAGGCGCTGGGTGACAGGTATGGGTTTAGTGACAGAATTAGACTTGAAAATACACAGTAGCGGGTGTGTGTGAAGTTATTCTGAATGACCCAATGTGCACCTTGAATATTATATACCCTTTTAGGGATAGATTTCAAATAGCTCTGATATAGCAGAAACCACTAAATTATGAAATTGCTAAATTGGGAATTGTACTTCAACCCAGAACAAAAAATGTGCTTTGACGGACACTAAATAACTTTCCCAGCTACAACAGGACAGCGGTAACGAGAGATTTAGCGGGATATAAATTTGAGGCCTAGTATTTAGGCGCTGGGTGACCGGTATGGATTTAGTGACAGAATTAGACTGGGATATGGCCAAAAAATAACCACACTATTGCTGGTTAAATGCACTTGGTGACGGGCGCAGCTTGCCCCTGATGTAGTATATGGCCAAAAAATGAACAGACTATTGCTGGTTAAATGCACTTGGTGTCACAGCTTGACCAACCACACTACTGAGGGTTAAATGCACTTGGTGACGGGCGCAGCTTGCCCCTGATGTAGTATATGGCCAAAAAATAAACAGACTATTGCTGGTTAAATGCACTTGGTGTGACAGCTTCACCCTGATGTAGGCTTTAGCCAGAAAACAACCACACCATTGAGGGTTAAATGCACTTGGTGACAGGCGCAGCTTGCCCCTGATTTTGTATATGGCCAAAAAATGAACAGACTATTGCTGGTTAAATGCACTTGGTGTGACAGCTTCACCCTGATGTAGGCTTTAGCCAAAAAACAACCACACCATTGAGGGTTAAATGCACTTGGTGACAGGCGCAGCTTGCCCCTGATTTTGTATATGGCCAAAAAATGAACAGACTATTGCTGGTTAAATGCACTTGGTGTGACAGCTTCACCCTGATGTAGGCTTTAGCCAAAAAACAACCACACCATTGAGGGTTAAATGCACTTGGTGACAGGCGCAGCTTGCCCCTGATTTTGTATATGGCCAAAAAATGAACAGACTATTGCTGGTTAAATGCACTTGGTGTGACAGCTTCACCCTGATGTAGGCTTTAGCCAAAAAACAACCACACCATTGAGGGTTAAATGCACTTGGTGACAGGCGCAGCTTGCCCCTGATTTTGTATATGGCCAAAAAATGAACAGACTATTGCTGGTTAAATGCACTTGGTGTGACAGCTTCACCCTGATGTAGGCTTTAGCCAAAAAACAACCACACCATTGAGGGTTAAATGCACTTGGTCGCAGCTTGTGCTGGCGCACCACAAGACACAAAATGGCCGCCGATCACCCCAGAAAAATGTGACTGACAAACGGTCTGGGCAGCCTAAAAACAGTGAGCAATTGAGGATCAGCAGCTCAATGATCCACAGCTGCAGATCGATCAGTTAATCAAGTCCTTTGGAGGAGTTAATCTGCCTAATCTCGCCCTACTGTCGCAGCCGCAACCTCTCCCTACGCTAATCAGAGCAGAGTGACGGGCGGCGCTATGTGACTCCAGCTTAAATAGAGGCTGGGTCACATGGTGCTCTGGCCAATCACAGCCATGCCAATAGTAGGCATGGCTGTGATGGCCTCTTGGGGCAAGTAGTATGACGCTTGTTGATTGGCTGCTTTGCAGCCTTTCAAAAAGCGCCAAGAAAGCGTCACAAAAGCGCGAAGAAAGCGACGAACACCGAACCCGAACCCGGACTTTTACGAAAATGTCCGGGTTCGGGTCCGTGTCACGGACACCCCAAAATTCGGTACGAACCCGAACTATACAGTTCGAGTTCGCTCATCCCTACTTCTGACCAGAAGAACCCAAAATAAAACAGTGATGTGAACATGGCCTAAGCATGACAAAAATGGCGGACTGTCAAGATTATATGTATTGCAGCTGCCATGGATGGTTCGTGGACAGAGGGGAGAGGTTCATGATGTTTTTGAATATATTACCATTTATTAAAAAAATTACTGCAAGTGAAGCAACCATTCCCCACCCCCCAAAAAAAAACCAAAAAACCAAAAACATTCCAATATTAAATATTGATTTTTGTCTACAAGAGAAACACCTATCTCTCCTGTAAACCTCTTGTAAGAGACAAAGAGTAATCATTGGTTTCTTTTGACAAATTACTTGTGTGGCCTGGTTGACTGAACTATTAAGCAGGTTGCTTGCTCATGCTTTCTGAGCTTCCCATTGATGACATTATGATCTGTAATCTAGTGCAGTGACCAACTATATTACTGTAATGTAGTAAACTAATGGGTCACGAATCAGTGAGCGTTAACCCACTGTGCCAACTAACTGGTTTGGCTTTGGGCTAAACCCCAAGGGAGTTATTATGGTGTTCCCTTGGTATTCACTCTTTGAACTCTGTATAGGGATCTGGACTTCGCTGCAGGGGAGCAACCAGGCTGTTACCTCTTGAGAGGTAAAGATCCTGCGGTCAGGATCTATGGTGCAAGCACTAGAAGCTCTAGGCACACAAAACGCACCAAAAACTCAGTGATGCGCTAATGTCAGCACTACATAGCAGTATGTTTTTGACCTTTCTCCCTGCAGCCATTTTGGTAAAATAAGCACTTTTATAATATGCTAATGAGCCTGTAGGTGCTATGTGGGTGTAAAATCCGCACCTGGAGCCTCCGTCTACTCACCCTTTATCCTGCCCAGGTGCCCTGTTCTGCCCCCCCGCTCCTCTTGATTGATGTGACGGTTCGCATCATCTGTGGGGCCATGGGGTGACTGGAGGGTGCACCCTTTCTTCCCTCGGGCCACACCCTGGTGTTAGGGCTCCTGCCTGGTAGAAGTTGGAGTGCCCTTGATGTTAAGTGTTTGGTAGGTTGCAAGGCCAGAGAGCAGCTGGAAGTGGCCAGCAAACGGTGGAGTCAGAAACCAGGCCAGTTAATATTAATAAATAAATCTTTCTTTACTAAAGACTAATAAATAAAATCTTTCTTTACTAAAGTTCAGAATAGGAGTTCAGCAATAACAAGGCACAATTCCAAAGCAAATAACACAGTGCAATCCATCCCTGATAGTGTATGAACAAAGGCAATGACAGAGGTTCCAGGACTCTTTCTCTCTTAATTCTCTCAACAGAAGCATAAGTGGGAATGAGGCTCTTGTCAACTGTTTCTGCAATTTCCTGGGCTGAGGGATGCAGATCTAAGATACGACTGGGGCCAAACCGTCTCCAAGTGTTGAAGGGTGTATTAGCAATGCTCTGCTAGGGAGGCTGATCACCCTTATGGCATGCTTTCAGCTCCACCCCCCATCGCCCGGATGTTTTGATCCACGCGACAGGGAGATACAGCAGCAGCCGTGCAGGCATCCAGAAGGACGGGTAGGTAAGTATGCTCTAGAGGAGGGCCTTGTGCATTCTGGGGGTCATTATAGGGATGGGATACCCCTTTAAGATCATCTCAATCAACACAAAATGAGTGAGTCAATGTCCTAATAGGCAAATCAATTTTTATTAATCATGATTAAATTATGTCAAAAATACAACATAATGGTAAGGAATCCAAATATAAAGCACCACCAGATCCATAAACAATACCTAACACTGGTATGGAATAAATAAATAATTATCCATACAAAAGCCAAAAAAAATGAATATGCTAAGTAAACAGGACTGTAAATACTGGAGGAAGAAATGCATCAATCGGGCAAACTGAATACGCCTCTAACTAGCATAGTAACATAGTAACATAGTACATAAGGCCGAAAAAAGACATTTGTCCATCCAGTTCGGCCTGTCATCCTGCAAGTTGATCCAGAGGAAGGCAAAAAAAAACCTGTGAGGTAGAAGCCAATTTTCCTCACTTTAGGGGAATAAAAATTCCTTCCCGACTCCAATCAGGCAATCAGAATAACTCCCTGGATCAACGATATCTCTCTAGTAGCTATAGCCTGTAATATTATTACGCTCCAGAAATACATCCAGGCCCCTCTTGAATTCCTTTATTGTACTCACCATCACCACCTCCTCAGGCAGAGAGTTCCATAGTCTCACTGCTCTTACCGTAAAGAATCCTCTTCTATGTTTGTGTACAAACCTTCTTTCCTCCAGACGCATAGCATAGAATCCCTAAATCCAAAAAACAACCTTTTAATGCTACCACTGGTCATGCCAATATGCAGAGCCTAATGTGTGCTGAATGGGCACTGCAACAAGACCAACGTGTGAAACACAATCCTGTACCAAAAGGCTGTACAGTCATGTGAAGACTCAGAGCAGCAATAGATAATAAAGTGCGCAAGTGCCAGGTTAAAGTGCGGACATGTAAACAAAAGAGCCTACCAGGAGGTGAATGGTGAGGCAGCCGCTATCCCCTCTACGCACGTTTCGCATCTGAGCTTCTTCTGGAGGAGTCTAAGATGAGTAAATGAGTCTTTTTGCAAAGGTTCTGTAAAAATGTTTGTTCCTGATAATGTGCCCGATAATTGGCCGGTTTAAATGTGCTTTAAGGACCACAGAGAAACAGAAATTTCTGCAGTAACATGATAACATCTTTGCACAGAAGACTATATAGTGACATTGACTTATCTGTTCCTGAGATATTTTTATGTCATACAATGGTCAATCCTCCTTTGACTCCTTCACTTGTCTGCACTCTAATCAGTGCTTTATGGCTGGTGCTTGATTTCACTTAAGCTATTCTTATTCTTATCTTTATTTGCACTTTTGTTTTCGTAGTAGTTTTTTTACTTTTTACCTTTGTAAAACAATCCAGATAAAGTGAAAGAAGAGAAGGGAATTTCTCAAACATATTGACTTGAAAACATAAACCCTTTGCACAGAGAGGGCAAAAAAAACATAAACCTACTTGTTTCTGGCAAGCACATAAAATCCAATTCTTGATCAAGTCATGACATTCTTTATACGATCTAACTGAAGTTTCATGCACTCAGTTTTGGATGTTGTAACTGAAGTAACATAAGCAGAATAAAAAATGATCCTACAGAACACAAACTGTCTGTATCCTTGGAGAAAACATCTGAAGGAAAATTCCACCCGGGCTTGCACGTCTCTAAACAGAATGTAAAAAAGTAAATAAAATAAATACCACTTAAATCTCCATATAATTGTTTGTATAACCTAATGGCCAGACTTTATGACTGATGGAATATATAGAAGGGACTGTCTGCATTAAAGGTTTTTCAGTGTACAGTGTATGTTCTACCATAAAAATAAAAATCTGTTGCAATATGGAGCAATACATGTTGTAACTGAGACTTTCCAACTTGCTAAGGAGATGATTCCCGTTACTTTGTAGACTTTATAAACACAGCTTTGCAGGTTGATGGTAATTTTGTGGTCTTTATAATTTTCATTAGACATGGGCCAGTGGGTGGTATCAACACAACATTTCCTTTGGAAAGAAATAATGAAAGATTTATTTTTTTATTAATATTTTGTTACATTTTATTAAAATGAGTATTCTACTATGGTTACAAGTCATTTATTGTAACTGAGAGCATTCAATAGAGAAGCTCTTTAATATACTTCCAATGTGAATCACATCCATCTAGCAGATGTCATGTGTCATGACAACTCCATTGAAATTGAGTCATTCAGTCACTAATGTTCTACTATGGTTACCAGCACAACTGTAATTGTCCAAGAAGGAAAATTCTACAAAAAGCACATTAGAAGGGCGATATGTCTTGTCCTATATCACCCAGCATTTAAAGGTACTATTACACTAGCAGATGTCCTACAGATCACAGTAAATGATCGAAGATGTAGCGACTCGTTAGTGACGAAAATTTAGCAAATTCTAAGCATCGATCGTCGTTCTTACATGCGGCCGTTACTTGTTTACATTTAAATTGTTTGTTCTTATTACATGTAAAGACGATGGACAGGTACTTGGTCAAGAGGTTGGTCTTCAGGCGGAATGGTAGGTGTGACAATGGAAAAGAGCATGTAAATTTCAAAGACACACCTACTGCCCCTCCCAAAGCCATGTATTAGATCGCTAGCGACTAAATTACTCCATATGATAATTTTGTTGTAAACAATGCCCAGCTCACCTGCTGTCTCTATCCCTTGTATCAACTTCCTGGATCCACTGAAACCTTGGTAAGACTGTGGAATAATAGAAATTAAGCGATGGCTCCAGCATCGAAATTTAGAAAATATCGTGGATTCCTTTATTCAGTATAGTACAAATCCATACAGTGACAGCATCACCTCAATGTTCCAAATGAACGTCTACGCGTTTCGAACAAACATGTTCTTAGTCGTGACCGATCAGATATCCAACTGGCCATGTTTATATAGGCTAGCCGCTACCTCTCCTCCCACCTCCAGGTGAGAGCTGGAAGGAGCTGATTGCAGCACGCCCAAAACACAGCCAATAGGAACAACTGAAATTAACATTAGTGCAAATTTAACATCTTTAAAACCAAATGAGTGCACATAAGATATATACTATTCAGACTTCTATATCAGAAATAACAAAATGCGCCAGTCTCCGAAAATTTTGTGATGAACGAGATGTTAATGAAAAACACACAAAAATATGCGATTTCTTGAAAAACCGCATGGTCTGAATAGTGATTCACAATGTTAAAAACTGAAAAATGCAAATCAAGCATGGCGAAAGTATCCTCATGGCTGCTGATCTGGATGGAACAGCACAATGGAAATAAAATATATATATATATATATATATATATATATGAAGGAGCACAACAGGAATGGACCCAATCCTTATAGAGATACATGAGTTCCTTTCTTAAGTTCAAACCATTCGGATGTCTTGTTTTTAATCGTAAAATCCAAAAGGCTTTCCTTTGTATTAGTCGCTTTTGGAAATCGCCCCCTAGAATAGAGGGAAAAACTTGCTCGATTCCAAGGGCAGAGAAAGTTCGTAAGCTCCTATAATGCATCGAAACAAAGTGTCTGGTAGCATTCGAAATATTAACATAGGAAGAATTTGTGACATAATTCAAATGTTCGAGGATTCTATTCTTCAACCTTCTTATGGTGCTTCCCACATAAAACACTCAGTACATCTGATAACATAAATTACCCCAGTGGTATTACAATTTATATAGGATTTAATGGAGAAGGTTGAAATATGTTCTGAGTCCTCAAAGATTTTGGTGGGCACAACATAACCGCAAGTTTTGCAGGGATGTGACTGCCACACCGTGTAAACCCAGTGTATTTCAACCATGTATGGGTCTGGGTTCTTTTCGAAGCTGTTTTAAATAATGAAGGAGACAGGGATGAGGCCAGCATGGGAGACCGTCTGGCTGCCACCCTGTAGCCACCCTGTAGTAAACCATGTAGAATGTCATCGTCATGTAGAATCGATATACATTCCGATACTAACCGTTTCACCTGCTGAAATGTATTATTGTAGGTAAGAACCAGAGTAGGTAGGTTGGTGCGATCTTTAACTCCTACTTTGTCTCCTTTCTTCCCTGCTCTATCATTTCCCCCAAAGAGTAATGTCTTGCGATTTTTTGTCTGTGCTATTTTTTTTGGCTCTCTTGATCATCCAAGTAGGATAACCTCTTGCTAATAAGTGATTGTGATGAGTCGGCATTCCAATGTAAAGCTTGTATAATCACTGCAGTTTCTTCTAGCGCGCAACATCTCTCCTACTGGAATAGACTTAATAGTGTATAAGGGGTGGTGACTATTGGCTCTCAAAATCGCATTCCCAGAGACTGGTTTTCGATAAGTTTTCGGTATGTATATTCAAACAGGGAATGCCCGTGAGAGTCAAATCGAGAAAATTAATCGTGAACCTATCTTGCGAATAAGTAAATCTCAAATTGTAGGGATTGTCGTTGAGGTAGCGCATAAAATCGGATATGGCAGGCACATCGCTGCTCCATATAATGAGCAAATCGTCGATGTACCTGCCATACCAATCCAACACTGCTGCAAAAGGGTTATCCGTGGTATATATATACCTTTCTTCCCAATACGACATGGTTAAATTCGCTAGGGAGGGGAGAAATTTGTCCCTCATCGAAACTCCCTGTGTTTGCAAAAAGAACAGGCCGTCAAAAGAAAAATAATTGTGAGTCAGTAAAAAATCAGTGACTTCTATGACATAGTCTATGAAATATGACTCATGGCAACTGTACTTATGCAAATGAAATTCTAATGCGTACCTACAAGTGGAGTCACCCATAACACCCATCATACATGCCCTACCTAAAATTCATAAGGGGTTAAATCCACCCCCACTGTGCCCAATTGTATCTGACATAGGGTCCCTGACTGAAAAATTAGGAGAATGGTTAGATGCTATCTTACAGCCCCTTGTCAAACGAGCGCCAGGCTATATTAAAGACACTGGAGACGTCTTAAGAAGTTTCTATCAGAAACTCCAAGTTTCACCTGGATTACTAGTGATGTTTTTTCGCTTTACCCTTCTATCCCCCATAATGTGGCTTTATTCGCATTAGAATTTCATTTGCATAAGAACAGTTGCCATGAGTCATATTTCATAGACTATGTCATAGAAGTCACTGATTTTTTACTGACTCACAATTATTTCTCTTTTGACGGCCTGTTCTTTTTGCAAACACGGGGAGTTTCGATGAGGGACAAATTTTCCCCCTCCCTAGCGAATTTAACCATGTCGTATTGGGAAGAAAGGTATATATATACCACGGATAACCCTTTTGCAGCAGCGTTGGATTGGTATGGCAGGTACATCGACAATTTTCTCATTATATGAAGCAGCGATGTGCCTGCCATATCCGATTTTATGCGCTATCTCAACGACAATCCCTACAATTTAAGATTTACTTATTCGCAAGATAGGTTCACGATTAATTTTCTCGATTTGACTCTCACGGGCATTCCCTGTTTGAATATACATACCGAAAACTTATCGAAAACCAGTCTCTGGGAATGCGATTTTGAGAGCCAATAGTCACCACCCCTTATACACTATTAAGTCTATTCCAGTAGGAGAG
Source organism: Bufo gargarizans (assembly GCF_014858855.1). Lineage (NCBI taxonomy): Eukaryota > Metazoa > Chordata > Amphibia > Anura > Bufonidae > Bufo > Bufo gargarizans. The sequence goes on from NC_058087.1 coordinate 61,368,721, forward strand.
ATGCTGCGCGCTAGAAGAAACTGCAGTGATTATATGAGCTTTACACTTGAATGCCGACTCATCTCAATCACTTATTAGCAAGAGGTTATCCTACTTGGATGATCAAGAGAGCCAAAAAAATAGCACAGACAAAAAATCGCAAGACATTACTCTTTGGGGGAAATGATAGAGCAGGGAAGAAAGGAGACAAAGTAGGAGTTAAAGATCGCACCAACCTATCTACTCTGGTTCTTAGGGTACTTTCACACTAGCGGTTTTCTTTTCCGGCATAGAGTTCCGTCACAGGGGCTCTATACCGGAAAAGAACTGATCAGTTTTATCCCCATGCATTCTGAATGGAGAGTAATCCGTTCAGTTTGCATCAGGATGTCTTCAGTTCAGTCGTTTTGACTGATCAGGCAAAAGAGAAAACCGTAGCATGCTACGGTTTTCTCTCCGGCGAAAAAAACTGAAGACATGCCTGAACGCCGGATCCGGCATTTTTTCCCATAGGAATGTATTAGCGCCGGATCCGGCATTCAGAATACCGGAATGCCGGATCCGTCGTTCCGGCATGCGCATGCGCAGATCGGTAAAAATGAGAAAAATGTACAAGACGGATCCGTCGGTCCGCATGACAAGCGGAGAGACGGATCCGTCCTTGCAATGCATTTGTGAGACGGATCCGCATCCGGATCCGTCTCACAAATGCTTTCAGGCAGCAGCAGATCGGCGGATCCGGCGGCCAGTTCCGACGACGGAACTGCCCGCCGGATCACACTGCCGCAAGTGTGAAAGTAGCCTTACCTACAATAATAAATTTCAGCAGGTGAAACGGTTAGTATCGGAATGTATCTTGATTCTACATGACGATGACATTCTACATGGTTTACTACAGGGTGGCTACAGGGTGGCAGCCAGACGGTCTCCGACGCTGGCCTCATCCCTGTCTCCTTCATTATTTAAAACAGCTTCGAAAAGAACCCAGACCCATACATGGTTGAAATACACTGGGTTTACACGGTGTGGCAGTCACATCCCTGCAAAACTTGCGGTTATGTTGTGCCCACCAAAATCTTCGAGGACTCAGAACATATTTCAACCTTCTCCATTAAATCCTATATAAATTGTAATACCACTAGGGGAAATTTATGTTATCAGATGTACTGAGTGTTTTATGTGGGAAGCACCATAAGAAGGTTGAAGAATAGAATCCTCAAACATTTGAATTATGTCACAAATTCTTCCTATGTTAATATTTCGAATGCTGCCAGACACTTTGTTTCGATGCATGGTAGGAGCTTACGAACTTTCTCTGCCTTTGGAATCGAGCAAGTTTTTCCCTCTATTCGAGGGGGCGATTTCCAAAGGCGACTAATACAAAGGGAAGCCTTTTGGATTTTACGATTAAAAACAAGACATCCCAATGGTTTGAACTTAAGAATGGAACTCATGTATCTCTATTAGGATTGGGTCCATTCCTGGTGTGCTCTTTCATATATATATATATATATATATATATATATAATATATATTTTATTTCCATTGTGCTGTTCCATCCAGATCAGCAGCCATGAGGATACTTTCGCCATGCTTGATTTGCATTTTTCTGTTTTTAACATTGTGAATCACTATTCAGACCATGCGGTTTTTCAAGAAATCGCATATTTTAGTGTGTTTTTTTATTAACGTCTCGTTCATCACGTCTCCTAAATTTTCGGAGACTGGCACATTTTGTTATTTCTGATATAGAAGTCTGAATAGTATATATCTTATGTGCACTCATTTGGTTTTAAAGATGTTAAATTTGCACTAATGTTAATTTCAGTTGTTCATATTGGCTGTGTTTTAGGCGTGCTGCAATCAGCTCCTTCCAGCTCTCACCTGGAGGTGGGAGGAGAGGTAGCAGCTAGCCTATATAAACATGGCCAGTTGGATATCTGATCGGTCACGACTAAGAACATGTTTGTTCGAAACGCGTAGACATTCATTTGGAACATTGAGGTAATGCTGTCACTGTATGGGTTTGTACTATACTGAATAAAGGAACCCACAATATTTTCTAAACTTCGATGATGGATCCATCGCTTCATTTCTAAATTACTCCATATTGTATTAACTGATCTATTAACGAGGATTAATAATTTTTTTGTATGCTGAAAGATCACAATTAGAGATGAGCGAATTGAAAAAAAATTTGATTTGTTGGGTTTGCCGAATTTTTGGGTAAAAATTTGGTTTGATTTGAATAAATTAACGGCGAATTACGTTAAAAAACGTCTATTTCCTCATGCAGAGAGCCTTTATAGGGGTGTAGAACACTGTGCCTTCCAGTAACACGCATAGGGAGTCTGCTGTGGTAGTGAAATAATACTGTGAGTCTGTATGACAAGCAGATGACAGGCGTCACTCTTAGAATCACTGCATACTTCACTTATTTGGGCGGTCAAAAGGCCAAAACTGACCAAATAACTCAAGTGTGAACTCAGCCTTACAGGTCGATGTTAGCGTCAAAAAGAAGTGCACTCCTTTTACACCGTCGTCAGCTGATTCCACATAGATGTCTACATAACCTGTTCTATTAAACGCTTATACAAGTAGAGCCCCCCCCCCCCCCCCCCGACAGAGTGGAGAGGGTGTCAGCAGTAAGTTTGTGTTGACGTCAGTAAGTTTGTGTTGATTAATTTTCCCCATTCTCTGATCAGTCAGAACAATTACCCAGAAAAAACGGATCCTGTCTGTGAAGCATGCGCCTTCACTTGGTCAGCATTTGCTCAATAATCTATCAGTATTGCTAAAGGCAAAAAAAAAAAACGGAGTGGATCTAAAACAGAGATGACACGTGAATGGAATATTTGCATGTCTTCTGTGTTTTCTACCCACTCCTGCTTTTGGCTACCAAATCATAAGCCAATTCTGATGGGACCATGCAGGCTTTAAAGCTGCTACACAGACAGGATCCGTTGTGCGTCTCATTTTTCCTTCCTTCTGACAGATCAGAATAAGTGTCAAATAAATGATAATGTCAGCCAAGCCGAAAGCCAAAATTGTGGACCAGTCATGAAATGGGGAGGGTGGGAACAGCATGAGAAGTCCACAGAGTGGACCTATGATATAGTAGTGAGGTAGCAGCAGCATGAGGAGACCACAGAGAGGCAAAATTACAGAGTCTGGAGGTGGCAGCAGCAGCAGCAGCATTAGGAGGACGCAACAGAGCGGCACAATGACAGAGTCTAGAGGTGGCAACAGCATGAGTAGGCCACAGAGTGGCGCAATGACAGAGTCTGGAGGTGGCGGCAGCATTATGAGGCCACAGAGTGGCAAGGTGACATACTGTGGATGTGGGTGGCAATACCAGTACCCGCTGAAGATAGTGCGTGAAAGAAGGAGAACTGGGCATCAGATATGTGGCATCAGGCAGGTGACAGCATCAGAATAGTATCTGAGGCAGGTAGCCAGAAGAAACCGGTCTCTTTTGTCAAATTGTTGGTGTGGTACCGTGGATGATCTAGTCTGATGCATCAGGCATTGGTGTGTGGAAATCCTGGCTGATCCACGCTTGATTCATCTTGATGCAGTGTCCCACTATGTGCTATATGTGGGCACTTTAAACTCTTGCTAAATATCATATCAAATATATTGTGGTATCATGCTGTAATTCCCTTTAACAGGCTGGCAGTGTTATTTACCTTTATTTGCTCCTAGGTGGTGCTTGCGCCACATATATATATATATAGCTGGGGGGTGTAAAGTTAGTGTGCCCGATGCTAATTAAGAGATGAGGAAGTTTACGGAGGAGGTCTAAATTTGTATTTCCACTAAAATAATTCAAAAAAGATTTTAACGCATATAAGTGCAGAGCTTAATGCAGAATACAAGATTATTTGTCCACCGAAATAATTTTAAAAAGATTTTACCGTATATAAGTACAGCGCTTAATGCTGAATACAAGATTTTTTTGTCCACCGAAATAATTCAAAAAATATTTTATAGCATAAAAGTGCAGTGCTAAATGCTGAATACAAGATTTTTTCCACCGAAATAATTCAAAAAAAGATTTTACCGCATATAACTGCAGCGCTTAACGCTAAATACAAATTTTTTTTCCACCAAAATAAATCACACAAGTACAAACTGAGAATGCATTTTTCTGTTTGTACTGAAATAAGCCACTAAACGCTTTCAACACATCTAACGGCCGCCGAGGGGAACTGAGAATCCTTTTTTCTGTTTGTACTGACATAGGCTACTAAACGCTTTTAACACATCTGACCGCCGCTGATGTGAACTGAGAATGTATTTTTCTTTTTCTACTGAAATACAAAATAGCACATACAGTATAACCGCCGCACTGACTGACTGCTACAGCTGCTACTTCCATGAATCCCTGCAGCACTACTTCCTGGGAAGGTAGGCTGCTGCGAATCAGGTGCTCTACATTTGGCTCCCGACCTCCCACTGCTGCCACCCTGCTGACTCCCAGCCATGCTTTTAACACATATAACCGCGGACGTGAACTGAGAATATATTTTTCTTTTTGTACTGAAATAGGCCACTGAACGCTTTTTCCACAAATAAGTGCACCAGTGAAATGCGGATATATTTTTCTTTTTTTTACTGTAATACGCCCCAATACGCTTTCAAGCGAAATAACTGCAGAAGTGAACTGAGCATATATTTTCCTTGTTGGACTGAAATAGGCCACTATAAGCTTTCACCAGAATTAACTGCAGAAATGCACTGAGAATGTATTTTTCTTTTTTTACTGTAATACGCCCCTATACGCTTTCACCAGAAATAACTGCGTGCACATAGTGCAGATATATTTTTCTTTTTTTTTAATGAAATAAGCTCCTAAGTGAGCCCTCTTTACACAGGACAAGAATCGGACAGATAATCACTAATACGCATTCATAGGAACGCTCTTTAGAGATTATCTGGCAGTGTAAATGTACTGCCGATTACTCGATGAATGATCAAAATGACAGTTCATCAGGTAATATGCTTGTTTGTGCGGACACCTAAATTGATGTTTGCCGGTTGCAAACAGCAAGTCTGTATGGGAGCTAGAGATGGCATGAACGTTCACTTTACCCCATACTGACAAGCAGGCACTTGCCGCTTCCTTCCTGAAAATTGCCTACTAAATTGTCCTGTGTAAAGGGACCTTAAATTCCAACATTTGGATAGGCAACAGATACAGATAAGATATATTTTGGGGTTTTTGTCCTTTTAAGTATTATATTATGCAGTGAGAAGAGGATGCTTCAGTGTGGCATTATTGTTTCAGCATTATTCTAAGGATTTTTCTATATGATCATTACTGAAATTAAGAAGGGCCTTAGGATGGATGATATTCTGTGCAGTACCTGCCATCCCCCCTTCCTTTCCTGTAAGGTACACCACACCATGCCCAAACAATCCATCACACTCCATCACAAAGCGTACAAATAACATTGACAGAGTATGTACAAATAGTACTGCCAGTAAGTTCTCTCAACAACCCTGCCCGATCAATAAATTAGGGAACAAACATACATTCTTTGCAGCTGTCTTTCCCTAAATTTGGGCATCGAGACTGGGATCAGAAGTGCCAGCTTCAGGACTGTATTTAAAGACTAAACTGTACACTAGTGCACCTGAACTACTATTTTATCAGTGCTTGGAAGTTCCTCCGTACTGGAACTGTACGTATTATTTTATTTCATTATTATTGCATTGCTAAAGGGAGCTTCTATGTAAAATCTTTAAATGAAAGTATTTGGAATCATTTACATTCTTCTTTGGACTAAGAAAATTATTCATAGGTCGAACTCAGATATTCTGATCTACTGTTTACTTGTGCATATGTTCTGTGACTCATCTTTCCATGTGTTCCCATTGTTTCTTTACTCCTTGATCCCTTTCAATTGAGAAAAAATAACCCCCCCCCCCCCTACCTTCAACGTTTTGTTTTAAGAACCCCTTTCATTGGTCAATTCAAGGGCTGCACAATGGTGCAGCAATTTTTAATACAAAATTGTGTAGCCATGATTTTTTTGACCACCCATGTCCACTCCATGGGACTGAACAATAATACTGAACAATTTAACTAAACTGATGTTTAACCTTATGGAGCAAATTATTGCAGCGATCCACTACACAGTATGGAGAGGAGAAATCACTACTACCATCACTCTTCTCCATACAGAATCATTGCTTTTTTTGGCATCAGAGGCTGTTTAGACACCACACTGACTACAAATGAGAATGTAGGTGACCGCACCAACAATCTATTACCTTATAAACAAGCGTTTCACTTGTTCATTAGTTAATTGGCAGCACCTTTAAACAGGCCGACTATTGCTAACCAGTGTTGGTACAAACACTCAATAGCAATAATCTGCTTTAAGAATAAATCTGGATGCATTCTTTCCTGCCTCTACTCTGACTACAAAGGCAAAGGTGGTGATTAGCATTGATCGAGCATGCTCGGCCGAACAACAGTTCGGCTCAAGCATCTCGATGCTCAGCACATTGCGGTATTTGGCCAAATATAGCATGTGCTCGAGCGCAATGCTCGAGTCTCCTCCCCGCACATTTGTTGGCTGCTACACAGCCAATAAACATGCAGGTGAGTACTGCACTCACTGCAATGCCGTAGCTATGTTGGTTACTGGCATTACAGTGATTGGTTGGCCGGAATGCGCCTCAGTCTTAGTCAGGTAGAGCTGTGCTGAGGAAGGGACAGACAGTGTAGGGAGTTATATAGGAATAATTTTATTAGAAAAACTTTTCAGAGACCCAAAAGTCCTTTTAAGGACTATTATTGTGTGTGGCAGCAGAAATATATATTTTTAGAGCTAAATTGCAAAAACTTATCTGTGACACCCAGTGTACGTTTCTGTAGAAATTGTCCACTGCAGACAGTGACATTAGCTGCGCCACATCTCCAGTGTAAAGTGTGCGCATCCCAAAAATATCTGTGACCTCCAGTGTACTTTTTCAATAGACGGTGTCCGCTTCTGACAGTGACATTACCTGCGCTACATCTCCAGTGTAAAGTGTGCGCATCCAAAAAATATCTGTGACCTCCAGTGTACTTTTTCAATAGACGGTGTCCGCTTCTGACAGTGACATTACCTGCGCTACATCTCCAGTGTAAAGTGTGCGCATCCAAAAAATATCTGACATCCAGTGTCCTTTTTCGGAGACGGTGTCTGCTGCGGACAGTGACATCACCAGGGCCACAACTGCAGTGTAACGTGTGCGCTGAAAAAATGTATCTGTGATGTCCAGTGTACTTTTTCAATAGACGGTGTCCGCTTCTGACAGTGACATTAGCTGCGCCACATCTCCTGTGTAAAATGTGCGGGTCCCAAAAATATCTGTGACATCCAGTGTACTTTTTCAATAGACTATGTCCGCTTCTGACAGTGACATTACCAGGGCCACATCTGCAGTGTAACGTGTGCACTGAAAAAATGTATCTGTGACAGCCAGTGTACTTTTTCAATAGACGGTGTCCGCCTCTGACAGTGACATTACCAGGGGGTGCCTGGTTTAATGCTCGGGTTCTCCTATTGACTTCTATTGTGCTCAGGTGCTCGGTAGAGCACCCGAGCATCCCGAGGTGTTCGGCCCGAGCACCCAAGCACTTTGGTGCTCGATCAACACTAGTGGTAATGGCAAAAGAAAATGTTTTCATGCTACCTCATGCAATATGCATGCTTTGCTTGACCCACAATTGTCTACAAACTAATGAGTAGATAGAAAGTTCTTTTGATAGCTCTCAAAGTCTTGTTTTAATAAGTCTACAGCCTATCCTGCCAAAATCAGCCTGATTCAGCTAATATATTTCTATTCTCTATAGCCAGCTTAAAGGAAGTATGTCACCAAAATCTGCCAGTTAAAACCAGATAGCAACACATCTCCTTATTTCCTAATCTGTTTTTATTTCTGATACATAATTATGGGGTGGCCATCTTTCCTGAGCTGTTCTTAAAGGATAACTGTCATATATTTTTTTATTTGCTAGTTTATTAGAGCTAAGCATGTATACCTGAGTTAGTCTGTCAATGATTGCCAAAAGATCTGTAATTACCTTATAATAACAGCTTTCATTAATGTCTCCTGTCCCTTTCCACTGCTTCCTTAAAAGACCGTTGCTATGGCTTATCTGTCTCCGGCTAGGAAGACAGAGGGCCGGTCCTTTACACTGCATGCCTGCACTAGACTTCAGAGTGAGGAGGCGTGTCTCTCAGTAATCCAATCTGATTGGCTGGCAGGGAGCTGCTGGCTACAGAAAGTTTGTATGTCACCTGAGGGAATGCAGTTTAGGCCTCAGAGAACTGGCAGAGGAGCCATCTTGAGAAGATCATAATGTAGGATTCAAAACAGCCGTAACTAAGGGGAAAACTCTAGGAAAACAGTGGTAAGTGAAGAAACTAAAGATTGCTTTATGCATAATGCTGCTGCAGCAGTAACATATGCTAACATTGATTTTTTTTTTTATGAAAATAAGACAGTTATCCTTTAACAGCATTTAGAAGGCATTAGGAAAATTGCTTTATGGCATCCACATGGTCCATAGACACAATGATCAGAAGGGGACCTCAATCACTTACATGGGAAAGTTTTGTAGCTCATGCTCTACATTACCTGTACAAGCAATTAGTAGATACGCTTTGAAAATCACCTACTGTCAATAATGTATCCTGTCTTATCTACAAATAGAATTGATATCATTACACGCAGGATTAGAATAACAGATAAGCAATAAAGTGATATTTACAGACCAAGAAGTGGCGCCTATTATTATTCTTAGTGGCCAGTACAAAAACTGCAGGATTTTATGTATTTTGTTTAAATATAGATATTGACATACAAAATAGCCATCAAAAATTCTTTAAAATATATTTAACATAAAAACATGATTTATACAATAGGTCATTTTCTCATGTCACATTCCGTTAAGCCACACCATAGCCTTGTCATTTCCGCTACATGGGATGATACTCTGAAGGGTTGTACTTGTAGTCAGTCAGTGTCCCATGTTCATGACAAATCTAAATCAATTTTTTTTATTCTATTTGTTATTTTATTTGTATTATTAGAACATATTGTTAACATTTCTCTGGATAAAGCAGTATATATATATATATATATATAGAGAGAGAGAGAGAGAGAGAGAGAGAGAGAGAGAGAAAGAGAGATGTATAATATATTGAGATTTTATATATATATATACAGTATATATATATATATATATATATATTTTTTTTTTTATATGTTTTAGAATAGAAGGGACGGTGCAGTTTGCAAACATGGAGAAAGAAATGTACACTTACAGAAGGCAATTAGAAAGTATTAGTCCATCCAATACAGGAAAATATGCACAGACTATTTGCCTCTATCTATGTTATGCTGTAATATGTTTTCTCCCTTCCTAATCACTATGAAGAATTTCTATTGTGCTGTTTTTCCGCAGCAATTATACAAACAGATGTATTGAGACCAGAGTTAAGTTACAATTACAGAGCTTCAGGTCCTTATCCTTAAAAAACCTGACTCCAAAGCCTTTCCATTTGTACTTGCCAAATTATCTCATGAACATATCTAATACAACGGAGGTACAACGAACACATGTTCTATGTTTGCAGCACAAATACAACAGGTCCACAGTGAAATTATTTGTTAAAAAAAATACGTCCTCCAAATATACTGAATCACATGGAACCTGAAATCTCTTACCTAAAAACTCAGGTTAGGGTATTGTATGTGATTCGCTGACTTGAATGACTTCTTTTGGTATGCAGACAGAATCTACATTGAGAACCATGTTTATAGTGTAAGCAGGAGGATTTAACACTCACCCATGGAGGTCCTAAATCTTATTGCTAACTGGGTCAGATAGGGTTTCACAACAAATAAAGACTGTAGCACATGCCGAAACAAAATAACTCTAAGAGGTAGAGAGAGAAAGATCCACTTCATGATACTCGCTGTCAAATCACTTGGCTGAAGAAATCCTGCACATCAATTCCATGGAAGAGCAAACTACAAAACATGATGCACTCATTCTCATGATGTCCCTGGCCTGGACCCATCCCTCAAATGTTCTCTAGAGTACTGGCCCCACAATTCTTTGTTTGCTTTGGCAATACTAATATGCATTTCGTCCTACCAATAAAGTTCATGTTAATCAAAAAGGTTGGAAGAGGCGAGGATTTCATTTTGGATACGATTATGTGTTACTGAGTAAATCTCATAATAAGGGTTGAGCGAACCCGAACTGTAAAGTTCGGGTTTGTACTGAACTTTAGGATTTTTGGACCCAAACCCAAACTTTTCAGCAAAAGTTTGGGTTCGAGTTCGGTGTTTGGCGATTTAATGTCGCTTTTTGAAGGGCTGAAGGGCAGCCAATCAACAAGCGTTTAACTAGTGTGCCCTTAGAAGCCATCAATGCCATGCCTAATAATTTCATGGCTGTGATTGGCCAGTGCAGCATGTGACCCAGGCTCTATATAAGCTGGAGTCACGTAGCGCCGCACGTCACTCTGCTCTTACTAGTGTAGGGATAGGATGCTGCGGCTGTGAGGGAGAGAATGGAAAGAATCTGTTATCAGAAGTGCTTGTTAACTCTGCGATCTACAGCGTTTTTGGTTTTTTTTGTGGGTGTGACTGTGATTGTCTATTGTTGTGACTTACATGAAGATCAGATCACATTTTATGACCAATTTGTGCAGAAATCCATATAATTCCAAAGGGTTCACATACTTTTTCTTGTAACTGTAGAATCAGTAAATCCATCTCTTTCACAGTGGGTAAAAAAATCATTTTTTTATTTTGCCAGAAAGTACCTTTGCAGCCTGCACTGCAAATCTGATAGTGAAATAAAATCGGTAAATCCATCTGTTTAACTGTGGGTGAAAAAATCTTTTTTTTTTCCCATAAAGTACCTTTGCGGCCTTTGCTGCATTTGTGACAGTCCAATACAAGCGTTAGATACTGCTGTTGTATTCTGGTTCTAAAAAAACACCCATTTTGTGCTAGATACTACATTTGCCGCCTTTGCTGCATTTCTGAAAGTCCAATACAACCAGTCAATACTGCTGTTACATTGTTGGCTGACAAATTAACATTTTTTGTGACTGTGAAGTAATTGTATAAAATTCGCCTGTCACACTGTTGTGTGACCTAAAGAAATGTTTCCTCTTTATGACACCGGCACAGCCTTACTGTCAGTGAACTTAATTGTTGACTATTGGCGGTTACATTGTCGCCTGACATAAACCATCTGTTAGTTTGGTGGGTGAACGCAAAGAATGAGGATAGCGTCAAATAAGGGATGTGGCCCAGGTCGTGGTGCTGTTGGTGAAGCTCCTGTTGCAGGGAGAGGACGTGGTCGATCTGTGCCAGCTACACGCACAAGTGAAACACCTTCCTCAGGTGCGAGTAGGCGACAGAACCTTCAGCATTATTGGGTAGGGCCGAATGCGGCTCTACGAATGGTGAGGCCAGAACAAGTACAGGCAATAGTAGATTGGATGGCTGACCGTGCCTCCAGTTGCTTCACATTGTCGCCCACCCGGTCCCCGGCTGAAAGATCAGAGTTGGCACCTGCAGCCCATGTCCATCTGTCTTTTAACTCACCCCCTTGCAAATCAGGCAAGCAGTCTGAGCCCCGAGTCATGCAGCAGTCTCTTATGCTTTTTGATGACTCTGCTGTCAGGGTTTCCCAGGGCCATCCACATAGCCATGCCCCAGAAGTGGAAGAGATTGAATGCACTGAAGCCCAACCACTTATGTTTCAGGATGAGGACATGGGAGGACCACCGCAGCACGTCTCTGATGATGACGAAACACAGGTGCCAACTGCTGTGGCTTTCTGCAGTGTGCAGACTGACAAGGAGGGCAGGGGTAAAGAGTGGGTGGAAGATGATGTGGAGGATGATGAGGTAGTAGATCCCACATGGAATCAAGGTCATGCGAGTGATGTGTGCAGTTTGGAGGAAGAGGCGGTGGTCGCAAAGAGGCACCAGCACAGCAAAAGAGGGAGCAGGGTGCAAAAGCGTCTGTTACTTTCTTGGGTGACATTTTACAATTTTTGCCGTAAATAAATCCCTGCTCTGCATAGGTGACAGGGAGCTAATTTTTGAAAAATCGTCTGTTCAATTGGGGGGTGACATGAACCCAGTTTTGCCGTGAATAAACCCCTGCCCTGTATAGTTGACAGGGACCGAATTTTTTTTAAATCGTCTTTTCCATTGGAGGGTGACATTAACCCATTTTGCAGATGAAAAAACCCTGCTCTGCATGGGTGACAGGGACTTAAATTTCTAAAATGTGTCTTTACTTGACGCGTGCCCCCTCCTTTCCTTCCGCTTTAACAACTTGTCCCACATTTCCGCTCGATCACATTTCAGCCATTTACCTCCCTTGGATGTGGTATCCCTTTCTCACGCTCCCTCTCCAGGATGGAACCCTGATTCCCCGTTACCCGTGATCACCACGGTAGGCACATAAAAGAGCATCGAAAGTTGATAGAGAAGATATTCAATTGGATCGTGGACATCACGGGGATGTGAGACATGGTGGAGCAGTATGTGTGCACATGCCTACACGTACTGACTAATGGGTCTGCCCCTTCAACTTCTGGGTCTCCAAATTGGGCGCATGGCCTGAGCTTGCCCTTTACGCCTTGGAGGTGCTGGCCTGCCCTGCAGCCAGTGTATTGTCTGAACGTTTGTTCAGCACGGCAGGAGGGGGTTATCAAAGAGAAGCGCAGCCGTCTGTCCACAGCCAATGTGGACAAGCTCACGTTCATTAAAATGAACCAGGCAGGGATCCCACAGGACTTGTCCGTACCTTGTGCAGAATAGACATGTATACCCGGCCACACCCAGCTATTGTTGTACTCCAGCACAATTTCTCTTTGTTTTATTTGATATATTTCCAAATTTTTAGGGGTCTACCCAAATTTGAACAAAAAAAATAAAAAAAAATAAAAAAAATAACAAAAACCAGTGTTGCCTACCTCCTCCTCCACCGCCACTTCCACCTACACCGCCACATCCACCACATCCTCGACCTCCTACTCCATAAGGACCTCCTCCTCTTAGATCAAGATTATTATTTTTTATTTTTACGTATTTTATATTATTCTAAGTCATTTCACTATCCACATTTGTTTGCAGAGCACTTGCCATGGTCTTGACCACTTCACATCCGGGCCATTTGCCCCCTTCCTGACCAGGCCTAATTTTGCAAATCTGACATATCTCACTTTATGTGGTAATAACTTTGGAACGCTTTTACTTATCCAAGGCATTCAGAGAATTTCAGAGAATGTTTTCTCGTGAAACACTCGTGTACTTCATAAATTTGAGTCAATATATTTCACCTTCATTTATGAAAAAATCCTTAATTTACCAAAAATTTTGAAAAATTAGCAATTTTCAAAATGTCAATTTCTCTGCTTTTAAAACAGAAAGTGATACCTCATAAAATATTTATCACTTAACATTCCCTATATGTCTACTTTATGTTGGCATCATTTTGGAAATGCCATTTTATTTTTTAGGATGTTAGAAGGCTTTGAATTTTATAGCAATTCTTAAAATGTTTCCGAAAATTGCCAAAACCCACTTTTTAAGGACCAGTTCAGGTCTGAAGTCACTTTGTGGGGCTTACATAGTGAATACCCCCATAAATGATCCCATTGTAGAAACTACACCCCTCAAGTTACTTAAAACAGATTTTACAAACTTTGTTAACCCTTTAGGCCTTCCACAAGAATTAAAGGAAAGTGGAGATCAAATTTTTACATTCCACTTTTTTGGCAGATTTTCCATTTTAATCCATTTTTTTCTTTAACACATCGAGGGTTAACAGCCAAACAAAACTCAATATTTATTACCCTGATTCTGCAGTGTACATAAACACCCCACATGTGGTCATAAACTGATGTGAGGGTGCATGGCAGGGAGCAGAAGAAAAGGAGAGCATGGCTTTTGGAAGGCAGATTTTGCTGAACTGGTTTTTAGATGCCATGTCCCTATTTGAAGCCCCCCTGATGCACCCGGACAGTAGAAACTCCCAAAAAAGTGACCCCATTTTGGAAACTGGGGGATAAGGTACTATTTTTGGGTACATATGATTTTCTGATCATTCATTATAACACTTTATATGGCAAGGTGACCCAAAAATTGGTTGTTTTAGAAGTTTTTATTTATTTATTTTTACAGCGTTCACCTGAGGGATTAGGGCATGTGATATTTTTATAGAGCTGGTTGTTACGGATGCGGCGATACCTAATATATATACTTTTTTTTATTTATTTCACTTTAACACAATAATAGTATTTTTGAAACAAAAAATTATGTTTTAATGTGTCCATGTTCTGAGAGCTATATTTTTTTTTATTTTTTTAGCTATTTTCTTATGTAGGGGCTCATTTTTGCAGAATGAGATGTCAGTTTTATTGGTACCATTTTGTGGGACATACGCCTTTTTGATCACTTGGTGTTGCACTTTTTGTGATGTAAGGTGACATAAATGGCTTTTTTTTACACAGTTTTTATTTGTATTTTTTATGGTGTTTATTGGACTGGGTGGAACATGTAATATATTTATAGAGCCAACCGTCACTGACGCGGCAATACCAAATATGTCTATTTTATTAAAAAAAAATTCTATTTTGAAAAAAAAAATGTATTCCTTAGGGCTCTTTCACACCTGCGTTATAGTCTTCCGGCATAGAGTTCCGTCGTCGGGGCTCTATGCCGGAAGAATACTGATCAGGATTATCCTAATGCATTCTGAATGGACAGTCCGTCCTTCAGGATGCATCAGGATGTCTTCCGTTCCGGAACGGAACGTTTTTTGGCCGCAGCAAATAGCGCAGCATGCTGCGCTTTTTGCTCCGGCAAAAAATCCGGAACACTTGCCGCAAGGCCGGATCCGGAATGAATGCCCATTGAAAGGCATTGATCCGGATCCGGCCTTAAGCTAAACGTCGTTTCGGCGCATTGCCGGATGCGACGTTTAGCTTTTTCTCAATGGTTACCATGGCTGCCGGGACGCTAAAGTCCTGGCAGCCATGGTAAACTGTAGTGGGGAGCGGGGAGCAGCATACTTACCATCCGTGCGGCTCCCAGGGCGCTCCAGAGTGACGTCAGGGCGCCCCAGGCGCATGGATGACGTGATCGCATGGATCACATGATCCATGCGCATGGGGCGCTCTGACGTCATTCTGGAGCGCCCCGGGAGCCGCACGGATGGTAAGTATGCTGCTCCCCCGCTCCCCACTACTACTATGGCAACCAGGACTTTAATAGCGTCCTGGGTGCCATAGTAACACTGAAAGCATTTTGAAGACGGATCCGTCTTCAAATGCTTTCAGTACACTTGCGTTTTTCCGGATCCGGCGTGTAATTCCGGCAAGTGGAGTACACGCCGGATCCGGACAACGCAAGTGTGAAAGAGGCCTTACTTGGGGAGTTTTAATTTTTTACATGTGAAACCTTTTTTACATTTTTTTATTTGAACACATTTTATTTTACACTTTTCGTCCCCCATAAGGTCATACAAGACCTCTGGGGGACATTTAACTTCACTTTTTTTTTTTACTATTGATTTCTCCTGTAACTGGGGCTGACATAGCAGACCCAGTTACAGGAGAAATACACCCCCAGAGAGGCTGTACAGCACTGTACAGCCTCAGTGCAGGGCTGATCGAGGTCTGTGAAAGACCCGACAGCTCCTGCACTCTCCGGCACCCGGCGGTCACATGACTGCCGGGCCGGAACAGGAAGCGCTTAGCGCTTCCTCCTCTGTATACACAGCACTCGATGAGCGCTGTATATACAGCAATCTAGAAGGCAGGGACACCTGGAAACTGTCCCTGCCTTCTCTAAGGGTTGCCCTGCTGTCACTGACAGCGGGCAACCCGATCTGCAGCTGCACGATTAGCGTGCAGCTGCGATCTCTGAATGGACATTCCAGAACGTCCATTCAGAGACTAACCAACCGCCCAAGGATGTTTATAGTCAATAGGAGGTCAGGAAGTGGTTAACCACATTTTGCTGCCATTTTCAGCCCTCTAGCCCTTTCCATTACCTTTTTAGAGCCATTTTAGTGCTCTAAAGTTCGGGTCCCCATTGACTTCAATGGGGTTCGGGGTCAAGTTCCGGTACTGAACTCAAACTTTTTTGTGAAGTTCGGCCGAACCCGTCGAACCCGAACATCTAGGTGTCCGCTCAACTCTACTCATAATCCTTATTTCTCATATAAAAGGTACTATGAATATTGATCAGATGGCAGTGAAGTTGGATGAGAAGGTCTGGCTCTCAGTCGCTTTTTCCAATGCATTCCAAAGGTGTTCAATAGGGTTCACACCAAACTTGTCAACACTTTATGGACCTAATTTTGTGTACAGGGGAGCAGCCTGGAAAAATTCAATTGTCTAAAATGTCTTTATATGCTGTGCCAACTTAAACATTATCCCCTATTCACAGGTTAGTAGATGTCTGATTGGTCTGATGTCCCACTGCTGGAACCCCAACTGATCCAAAGAATGTTGAACAACCCCCAAACAAAAGGGAGAGAGACAATGGCAGAATTAATGGGGAATAAAAGAATATAGCAGTTATAAAATATATTATATGTACACCAAAATGATAACATAAAAAAATACAACTCATCCCACCAAAGACAAGCAAAGATGAAAAAACTGCTAAACTATGCATGGTAATCCTTAGCATATTTTAAAGGGCTTCTGTCATCCTGCCGACAGCCTGCCCTCGGATTAACTATCTTGTGGCCTCATTGTTGTATCATAGCTGGCACCCACTGGTGCATCTATATTTAATGATATAATTTTTGATGCGGTCATGCCTTGTGTGTCTTAGCCTGACTGGCTACACACATCCTTAGGCTTTTGACCTATATCAACCCCCCCTTTTTTTGTACCATCCTTTCTCCTTGGTCGCACAGGCCCCATCCATAGTCCTGTGTCCACCATTGATCTCCCCTGATGATTTTCTGTGACGAACTGAAACGTGACATGTAGGGAGCATTTTTTTTAGGGACTACTAGGGAATCTGTCCCCACAGGGTCAGGTATCCGGACGGGGACGCTCCTTGCGAGGCAAGTTCCCCGTATAGATAGGTAGGGCATACTAGCCCCTGCCCCCCCCATTCAGGGCTGTCTAGGGTCAACCACCCTGTCACCCACCTAATTTGAAGGGGCATATTCACCTATCCTTCCAGTGTGAACAACAAGTACCAAAGGACCGTTTCCACCTCCAGTCCTCTTCATTAGACATCCTGATCTACAATCGGATGAGAACGTTCCTGTTATTTACATAATTCTGGTCACACTGTTTATACATGTACATTTTTGCCCGCCGGGCTGTCTTGTTATTTTCGTTTGGTGTAGAGGCTCCTCCTCTGGTGTCCATTCATTTTTAGATTGTACTAATAATAAATGTTAAGTTTTATCCCTCTGTCCTACGGGATTAGTATTTACGCTTCTGTCACCCCACTAAACTCATGTTTTTTTTTTTTTGTGTACTTATAATCCCTATCCTGCGATATTGCCATACATTATGTTATTAATAATTTTCGTACAATAGATTTAGCAAAAAACGTACTTTTCAGATATGCTAATTACCTGTCTACCAGCAAATAGGCGTCTACTTGCTGGTAGCAGCCGCAGAAAACCGCCCCCTCCTTCTGTTGATTGACAGGGCCAGCCGCGATCTCCTCCTCCGACGTCTTCTCTTTCGGTGACGTCATCGGCGCAGGCGCACTGAGGGAGTGCTGAGGAGACGAGCCTCCTTATCTCAGAGCGCCTGCGCCGAATCAACACAGGCGCACGATTTTTGAAATGCTGACAGGTCCGGCCGGAGAAGGAGATCGCGGCTGGCCCTGTCAATCAACAGAAGGAGGGGGCGGTTTTCTGCGGCTGCTACCAGCAAGTAGACGCCCTACTTGCTGGTAGACAGGTAATTAGCATATCTTAAAAGTAAGTTTTTTGCTAAATTTACTGAACGAAAATTATTAATAACATAATGTATGGCAATATCGCAGGATAGGGATTATAAGTACACAAAAAAAAATAAAAAAAAATAAAAGAGTTTAGTGGGGTGACAGAAGCCCTTTAAGCTGCTCCACCAGGGAGACCTATTTCATGAAGCTCCTGTGCTCATTCTGCTGATGTCACTTCCAAAGGGAGTTTGGATCTCTTAAGTGATGCAGCAACAGATAAGTGACAACTATGCACCACTCGCTTCAGTACTTGGCAGCCCCATACTATAAGTTTGGTCTACCACTTTACAGATTTTTCGTTACTCCTAATTGTACCTACACCTATCCAGGCTAGATCCAGAAGATCAGAAGTTTCACAAACTGCCTTGTTGAAAAGGTTAAAGCCCCTGATGGTGCTGTATTTAAAGTCACTGATCTCCTCAGTATAAGCCATAATACTTCCGATGTTTGTCTGTGGACATTGCATGGCTATGTAACTTTATTTTATGTACATATTTGCAGTCATGTGGCTGAAATTCAATTATTAGTTCCTAATTGAGGGAGTAAGTTGCAAGTTTTGGCTCAAACTTTCGTCAAATTGTGAGAATTTCTACACTAGAAAACTGGCTTAGAACCTTGATAACTCCCCCACCCCTCCCCTCATAGTCTTCTGAATCCAAAAGAACATTACAGTAAGCACAAAAGGAATCGGTTATGTCTCAGGACCAACGATTGGTGCAACCATACAAAGGCCTGTGCAGTATATTACATTTGTCAAAAGTAGCAACTCAGCAGTACCTCACCAAGAACTAGAAGGTATCTCATTGGTGAAGCTCACCTCACAGTTGGAGAAGCACAGAAGTCGCACATAAAATTTTGGTTTAAAAAGGTATTGTTAAGGTAATTTGGTTTATGGGGATTTCGTATAAGCAACATTTGATTTTATAGCAACCCAAAAGGTATAGTTTAAAACATTAATGTTATAATATTATTTTTCCCATCAATGAAAATCAGACACTTCAGTCATCCAAAAATAACATCCTTGGTCTGAGTTTCTTGCAAACTTCCTCAGACAGGGTCACATTCCCCTTTTAATCTCTTCAAAAATGGAAAACTGAGGCAACATAGCCAGACATTCCACAAACACCAGAACGGTGGTCAAACAAACAGACCTGGATATGTCAAGCTGGTATAAATGCATATATTACCTGTCCCTGCTTTATCCAAAGCAGTAAGATGTTATGGTACAAATCCCAATTATTTTACCGTCTAGGAGACGGGAAAACAGCACATTTGGGTTACTCGTCTTTACGGGCCAAAGCAAGCTAGGTAATTGTGGGAGCATAAATGAACTACAGCTGAATATTTGTTCATTACATTTCACATACTAGAGGTTTGAGGCTTGTTCTAAGGAGACGTAGGAACAGCACATAAATGATGGAGCAACTATTTTTGCATGGTTACCTTCAAGCATGTGTAGATAGCTGGACAGGGCTGTGAATGGTTTCTTAGACATTGGCACATAAAATAAGACTTTATATTTAGAGAAGTGGTTGGAAGATCATACCTGAGGTCTTTACAGACTTCGACATCTGCTCTAACAGAGCTCATCTTTCAATCCAAAAGGGAAAGTATTTTTTTACTCAACGCTTTTTAAAGTACTCCTCCATTTAGAAAACAATAGGTGACCCCCTCCTCTAAAACCTTCCTGTGATATTTTAAGTTAGGCATGGTGGTTGCCAATATTGGCCAATCCCAGAAGCCTTCCTCAGGAACCCTGCCTTGGGTGGTCAGAGAGTGTGCTCTTGTTGAGTATTGTGCCCCTGTGTGATGAATTGGATTGGATTCTGGTAAATGCCACATTCTGTGAGGGTGCCTGCAGCCGGTGCTCTGGGAACTTAGGGTGTCATTTACGAACATTTATACGCCACTTTTTGGTGTATAAATATATTTAGTTCCAAATTGTCAATCCTACTATGAGTGCTGCAGGTCTCAGACGTGGTGGGTCCTGTTCACACCAAGTTCCAACATAAAATAGTACAAGACCGCGCTGCTCCCAGTAGATACAGACCCAGCCAGTCCAAAATAAATAGATAACTTTTTTGATGTAGTCAATCACTGATTTATCAGGTGTGGACTCCACAAGAACTCCTATCCTCCCCTAATGTATTAAAACGGACAGAGCGGGAGAAGATAGTAAGTACCGCAACCACTTTTGCAAACCCAGCATTTATTGTACTTACAAAGTTGCTTAAAACACAGGCATATCAAATTTAAAACTAGTCTCTCATCATGGCTGGATCTGTATCTACTGGGAGAAGCGCGGTCTTGTACTATTTTATGTTGGAACTTTTTGGTGTATATCTGTCACAGATTGCAGTGCAAAGGTTATTTGTGGGGCAATCTGCAAGCTTTTCCGCTTTAACACCCCTCATGCTGGTCTTAGGCTACTTTCACACTGGCGTTTTGGTTTCCGTGGTGAGATCCATTTCAGGGCTCTCACAAGCGGTCCAAAATGGATCAGTTTTGCCCTAATGCATTCTGAATGGATAAGGATCCATTCAGAATTCATCAGTTTGCCTCCGTTCTGCCTCCATTCCGCTCTGGAGGCGGACACAAAAACGCTGCTTGCAGCGTTTTTGGTGTCCACCTGATGATGTGGAGGCAAATGGATCTGTCCTTACACACATTGTAAGTCAAAAGGGACGGATCCGTTTTTACTGACACAATGCAAAACAGATCCGCCTCCCCATTGACTTTCAATGGTGTTCTAGACGGATCCGTTTTGGCAACGTTAAAGATAATACAAAAGGATTAGTACCCCTGCCTTAGTGCCCCTGACAGATTGCGATGTCGCCTTAGTTTCCTCCACAGAGTATGATTCCCCATAGTGTCCCCTTACGGCAGGATGATCCCTTAGGTGTCCCTCACACAGAATGTGTCCCCTTAAAAGCCCCCAGAACAAAGTAATGTCCTTTACGTGCCCCTTTACACAGTATGATGTATCTTCAAATGCTCCCCTCACAAAGTGATACCCCTGAAGTGACTTCCACACAGTATGATGTCCCCATAAGTGTCTTCCATACAGTATGATTTCCCCTTGCATAGACGCCACACAGTATAATACCCTGTTAAGAGACCTCACACAGTGCTTCCCCCTCAAGTGCCCCCATGCAGTATGATGCACCCTTAAGTAGCCCCACATACACAGTGATTACCCCCATTAAAGATTATGCCCTTCTATATGGCCACCACACGGTGATGACAGTGATGCCCCCTTAATTCTTATACACCCTTTAGTGGCCCCCACAGAGTTATGCCCCTTTAGACACCCCGCACACACACACAAAGTTATGCCCCCACAGTGCTTCCCCCTCAAGTGCCTCCACACTTTGGGGGGCCACCCCCTTTAGGTGGCCCCCCAAACATCGTGATTCCCCCTCATAGATTATGCCCCCTTAGATGGCCCTCACAGTGATGCCCCTCTAAGAGTTATGTCCTCTTTGATAAAAACTTGGCTGAAATTAGTGTTCATGAGTTATCAGGAAGTCAGGGATATGGGCCAAAAATCAAGCCATCAGAGCAGCTCACCGACTGATTCAGTGTAAAACAGAAAGCAAAAGTGTGGTGGTGTAGTGAACGTGAAAGCTATGTGGGGAAATTTTAATAAAGACCATTGAAAAAAAAGATTTTTTAGCCCAAAATGAGTAAAATGCAATGATAATTTTTTTTAACCACTCCTGGTTTTTACTTCAAAAAAAAAAAAAAAAAAACTTGAATGTGTAACAGCACCTTTACGTGTGACAATTATCGGGAACAAGCATTCCTAGGAATACTCCTTCCCAATAATTGCCCCGATTGTTGGCCCAACTAAAGGGACCTCTAGGCAAAAATCCAACAAGGTATATTCACACAAAGATGTTTTTCTACCATAACACCATTAGCTACTACTAAACATTAATATCTAGAAGCAATCAAGAAGCATGCGTCAGGCATGTTTGATCAAAACTCAGACTGACAAAATGAATTCCTTTGATACCGATAAACTGAAACATCATCATTAATGAAACGATTATTGCTCTAAGTGGTAATTGATGGTCAAGCTGTGATTCAAATTTTCTACTTTTACACAATTTCATTTCATTTAATAGCGAATGATGTAGTAAATTTCTATATCACATCATTTAAAAAATTTGCCTTCATCCAGCTGAAAAAAGCTATAAAGTCATGGCCACAATGCAGGTGAGTCTGCCTACTCAATGGCGGACGTTCAGCATCACGACACATGTTTACATATACCATACACCATACAGGTGAAACTCGAAAAATTTGAATATCATGCAAAGTTCATTTATTTCAGTAATGCAACTTAAAAGGTGAAACTAACATATGAGATAGACTCATTACATGCAAAGCGAGATATTTCAAGCCTTTATTTGTTATAATATGGATGATTATGGCGTACAGCTTATGAAACCCCAAAGTGACACTTTTGAGGTACCCTTTGCTCAGGGGACATGGATTAATTAGCTGACTGGAGTGTGACAGTTTGAGCCTAGAATATTGAATCTTTTCACAAAATTCGAATTTTAAGCTGCATTAATGCAATTCCTTTTCATTTGCATTACTGAAATAAATAAACTTTTGCACGATATTCTTCGAGTTTCACCTGTATATATGCGTTACATATAAATACACCATATACATGGTACACATACATAAATACACCATATATACACTACACACATACCACTCAACTTTTAAAAAGGCTAAGGAGCTAAATTATGGAATGGAGACGTCCATCTCCAGCTGCCGCTGTAATTTTAACAACCGGATCTGGAGAACCTGAGGGAATTGGCGAGGGAATTGGCTGAATCCCATGCCTGCCAGGCAAGATCCATCCCTGGTAATAAAGATTTAGAAGATGGCTGAGAGGAAGTGGGGGGGGGGGGTCAGAGCTAGTTGAGATCCTAAGTCTGATAAGAGAACTGCTTCTACACTGCTTTTGAACATCACAGGAGCCTACTGTTTTATAAGTGTGATGTATCCCTCAGGATCGGATCTGTGACCTCTAGAGCTAAAAACAAACATAGTGGGTAGTAAGGAAAAGAATGTCACAGCAGTACAGTGAGGACAGAAGGGAGGTGCCCCTGCTTCTGAATGAAATGCATCTAGCTGTGCAGTTGAAACAAAGAATAATATGGCTGAAACATTAATCATTTTTCCTTCACAGTTGCGATAGCACAAAGAAGCACAGCCATTATGCACCCTTTTTTGGAAAACTCAGGTATGATAGATTTAAGCAGTTATATTTATCACGTGTATAATTTTGCTCGTGATGCTAATTTATTAGGATTCAGCTACCTCATCAGTAGCAGTTCCAATATATGTATTCTAATATTTTCCCATTAACATTTATTCTGGTGATTACTTCCTGGCGGCTGCAGACCAAGATCTCTGTGTACTTGAGAAACTCTGCATAAACTACCAAAAAACTGGGTGTAGTGTATGCCCTCATGTGTGGAAAAGAGTGTGCTCATCCACAAAAGTCAGGACATGCCAATAAATACTGGGGATACACCCAACGAAACTCCAGCCTACAGTCCATTTCTTCATGTCAAAAGTACAAGGTACATGAGCTGAGACTTAAGTGGTGACAATCATTACAGGCAGTATATCACCAAAGAAAAACAGTGAAACCTTGGAAATTATCAATGAAATAGCTGTGGGAATATCTAATTGACATGTGTGTGTGAATAGTTCATACAGGCCTTCGTGACAGTGTGGCCCATGTCCTAATGATTGACACTGGTAATGATGCGAGTATGTAAAACTCAATTTGTTTTGATGCTCACATAATGGTGATGTCATATCCAGGATATATATAGGAACATTTCAGACTCGGAGACATCTGCCAAGTCACTTGAAAAGTAAAGGTGACTATCCGTATCCTTTGCTGTTAAAATAATTTTAAAATGGTAGATATATTCATGTGTTTTAGGGAATTATTATATTAATATTGAAAAAGAGTTTAAGACATCCTTGCCCCATCTCCTTTGCAATTATTCTGTCAATACCACCTTTGAATTGTAAAGGTGAGTTCACACATAGGCTTTTAGTGGTGTTTTTATGCAGTTTTGCAATTTTAGTGGAATATTTCTTCAACTTCATTTTTTGGCGTATTCATTGTGGTAAAAACACCAGCTCCAGTTCTTCACTGAATGTCCATGATAATTATAAAACACAGGACACTTAAGCAATTTTTTTTTGCTACTGCCATTTTTAATTAGGCGGCTTTTCTGAGTCCATTGTGTTTTTTGAAAATCTCAGCAGGCTGAAGATTTTGACATTTTGTTTCTGGGATTTTG
Source organism: Bufo gargarizans (assembly GCF_014858855.1). Taxonomy (NCBI): domain Eukaryota; kingdom Metazoa; phylum Chordata; class Amphibia; order Anura; family Bufonidae; genus Bufo; species Bufo gargarizans. The sequence continues at coordinate 61,393,079 of NC_058087.1, forward strand.
ACATATCCTGTATAGGGAAATAATGGCAGGAAAAACATGACTACTGAGGCCAGTGATTGGCTGAAGCAGTGACCTGTGTTCACTGAATGTCACTGCTGCAGCCAGAAAAACTAAAAGCAGCAGTGAGGACTGGAGTGCAGGCAAAACTCTCAGGTGATTTCTGCTGACCAATCTAATGTCAGGATATGATAGAAGAAGAAATGCTGAGCTCTAATGTGATATACAGGTTTATATGAGTTGGAGCCAGGGGCGTAGCTATACGGGGTGCAGAGGTAGCAGGGGCCCAAAGACTCTTGTGCAGCATAAGAAGACACTGGTATTATAGAAATACCATGCTGGTCAAGTTACACCTCTGGCTGTAAGGAAGGGGTTAGGTCAAGAACTTAGCATGGGGGGGGGGGGGGTTTCAATTTTTGCTTCAGGCAGCATGAAGGCTATGTGCACCCGTGCCCCTGGCCACACAGCACTGAGGGAAGGGGGGCCCAAGCTGAACTCTTGTACTAGGGCCAGGGGCGTAGCTAATGGGGGTGCAAAGGTAGCAGTCGCTACCGGGCCCAGGAGCCTGAGAGGGACCAAAGACCCTTGTGCTGCATAAGAAGACACACAAAGCACTGAGGGAAGGGGGGCTCAAGCCTAACTCTTGCACCAGGGCCCATGAGCCTTTAGCTACACCCCTGACTAGGGCCAATGAGCCTTGTAGGGCCCATGAGCTACGACCCTGGGTGGGAGAGTTCACAGGGTATGATTGACAGATTTCACTATATCTGTGTCAATCACTGTGTGTGGGTGGAGTAATCAGGACTCTCGCTGTCTCTTCCAAGGTTGACTCTCCTTCAAATCAGATAAACAAATATAACACAGAACTCAGCTTCTATCCCTCTATCATATCCTGCTCTCAGACAGGGAACCTGACACGGCTTAAAGGGAACCTGTCACCTAAAAAACTCCTCCCAAACCGCCAGCATTACCTTAAAGCAGCCAGCAGTATGTTCCTAAAGATCCTTTTCTTCCTCCGGCCAGATGCACCAAAATCTTGAAAAACTAACTTTAATTCCCTGCATGCGCTATGTAACAGCAGAGTTTGATGTCAAGGGGGCAGCGGCCTCCTCACTTCAAGTCAAGCTAAGCCCGCCCCTTACCCGTCCTCCCTTCACTGTGATTGACATCCTGCTGTGAGTCTGGGACCGTGCAAGACTCGCGCATGCGCGGTGCGCTCCTTGTCACTGAGCGATCCCGTCTCCGTCTCCCACACTCAGCCGGCCGCCTTCCTCTCTCTGCGCATGCGCCGTGCTTTTCGTTTTTTAGGTGACAGGTTCCCTTTAAAGGAGAGTAAAACAATGCTTAAAGGGGCTGTGTCAAGTTTAAACCAATCACCTATTCACAGTATAGGGGATAAGAGTTTGATTGGTGATCTGACTGCTGGGGAACCACTGATCAGAAAAACAGGGATCCTGTATCTCCACATATTAATGGAGCAGTGTTAAAGCATGTGTGTGGGACTGCCAAATAGATGCCAAATACAGCAATCTCTGCCAGTCTCATAGAGATGAATGGAGCGCAGCAGCATGCATTCTTGACCGTTGCTCCATTCATACTGCGCAATACAGGACGTCATTTTTGTGATCAGTAGGGGTCCCATCGGTCAGACTACAACCATCTGTACTCTTATCCCTTATCCTGTGGACAGATGATATGTTAAAATAAAAAACTTTAGGAAAGAAATGGCATGCCTGATGCAGAATATTACTAATTACTTTGTAACTTGGATGCTTAGGCTTATTTCCATTGCAAATTTTTTTGCAACATCCATCCTACTTCCATTATGCTGCCTTACTTATATCAGCTTCTCTGTTTGGCTCTTATCCAACCTCCTGGTTATGTTTTACAGTTCCTCCCTCCTTGTACAACTTGCTGAAACCTCTCTTTATGAAACTTTTTTGGTTTATGAGGTTTATTTTTGTGCCAATTTCTCCATCCGCTCATCGACTGCTGTTTCCTCCCATCACGGGGTGATTCATGGAAAACCATTGACTCCTTCCAGTGAGTTGAGCCTTCATATGAGGACTCAGCCTATGCTCCACTACTACACATTACTTTATATATATATATATATATATATATATACTTTAATTTTGTTGATTTAGATTAATTTAACTGCACAGTTGACTGACTATCATATTTTGCTTTAAGATCCTAAAACTAACAATATAAAAACAACAAACATTTTTATAATGCACAATCGCCTGAAAGTGAAGCCACCAGAAATAAATATATGGAAGTTGGATAAGTAACATTCTAAAGCCATTATACAAGGAAAATAAGTTACCATGGAGTCTATAAAATCTTGCAAATACGGTTAATGGTCATAAATTATATTATGCAACTCTAAGAGATTTTTGAAGGCCACATCCTGTTATTACTACCTAGGACCTCATTCTCTGCGTCTACCAGTGGATGACATGCTAGCTTAATACACTGTGTTTTGTATTGCTTAATGGATGGATCAAAAATAACCCCACTTCTTGAATATAATCAATTTTAATCCCAAATGATCATTATGAAATATGTAAGAAAATGTAAATGTAATAGCAGAGACACGCAAGCAGTTATCCTCAGCAGAGAGAGGTTGTGATGGCACCATTTTATAGTAGAGCACAGTGGTATGGGCTATGCCCATTTCCTTGTCCTTTTCAATGTATTCTTCAACAGGTGATTATTATTTTTGAATTTTCAACATATATAGATATACAGTACAGACCATAAGTTTGGACACACCTTCTCATTCAAAGAGTTTTCTTTATTTTCATAACTATGAAAATTGTAGATTCACACTGAAGGCATCAAAACTATGAATTAACACATGTGGAATTATATACATAACAAAAAAGTGTAAAACAACTGAAAATATATCATATTGTAGGTTCTTCAAAGTAGCCACCTTTTTCTTTGATTACTGCTTTGCACACTCTTGGCATTCTCTTGATGCCAAGTTTGAGCTGACCGTTTCTGCTTGCGTTCATGGAATTTGTTCTGAACCTAATGTCTGGATTTCAGGGAGCTGAACAGTATCACAATTCGTGACCCTTATCCGCTTCCTCTGATCCCGGACCTGTTTAACCAGATTGTTGGGGCTAAAGTTTTTTCCAAGTTGGATTTAAGAGGGGCATACAACCTGGTCAGGGTCAGACCTTCAATACCCCTGAGGGCCATTTTGAGAATTTGGTTATGCCTTTTGGTTTGATGAATGCTCCAGCCGTCTTTCAGCATTTTGTGAACAGCATTTTTTATCATTTAATGGGGAAATTTGTACTAGTGTATCTAGATGACATTTTGATTTTTTCTCCTGATTTCAAAACTCATAAGGACCACCTACGTCAGGTCTTGCTCATCCTGCGGGAGAATAAATTGTACGCTAAACTGGAAAAATGTGTGTTTGCGGTTCCAGAAATTCAATTCCTGGGGTTTCTTCTCTCCGCTTCTGGTTTTCACATGGACCCCGAGAAGGTCCGTGCTGTGCTTGAGTGGGAGCTTCCTGAGAATCAGAAGGCGCTGATGCGTTTTGGGGGTTTTGCCAATTATTACAGGAAGTTTATTTTGAATTATTCCTCTGTTGTTAAACCACTCACTGATATGACTAGAAAGGGGGTAGATTTTTTCCTCCTGGTCGGTAGAGGCACGTAAGGCCTTTTCTAGTATCAATGAGAGTTTTGCTTCCGCTCCCATCTTGGTACAACCTGATATCTCTCTGCCCTTCATAGTTGAGGTGGACGCTTCTGAGGTGGGTGTGGGTGCGGTCTTGTCTCAGGGTCCCTCTCCTGCCAAATGGCGACCGTGTGCCTTTTTACTCGAAGAAACTCTCCTCCGCAGAGAGAAATTATGATGTGGGAGATAGGGAGTTGTTGGCCATCAAGTTAGCTTTTGAGGAATGGCGTCATTGGCTAGAGGGAGCCAGACACCCTATTACCGTGTTTACCGACCATAAGAATCTGGCCTACTTGGAGTCAGCCAAGCGTCTGAACCCGAGACAGGCCAGATGGTCTTTGTTCTTTTCAAGGTTTAATTTGTGTGAAGGCGGATGCCCTGTCACGTTGTTTTCCGGGAGGGGGGAACTTTGAAGACCCGGGTCCCATTTTGGCTGAAAGGGTGGTTGTGTCTGCTCTTTATCCTGAATTGGAGGCAGAGGCTCCTGATCTTTTCCTCCTGGGAGGTTGTTTGTGCCTCTCACTTTACTACACAAGGTTTTTAAGGAGCACCACGATACTGTCCTTGCTGGGCACCCGGGGGGTAAAGCCATAGTGGATCTCATTGCTCGGAGATTCTGGTGGCCGGCTCTTCGTAAGTCGGTTGAGGGTTTTGTGGCAGCCTGCGAGACTTGCGCTCGTGCCAAAGTCCCTCATTCACGGCCATTGGGTCCTTCCGTTACCAATTCCTTCCCATCCTTGGACACATCTGTCCATGGATTTCATTACAGACCTGCCTCGTTCCTCGGGGAAGACTGTGATTCTGGTGGTGGTGGACCGTTTTAGCAAAATGTTCCTTTTCCTGGTTTGCCCAATGCTAAAACGCTGGCGCAGGCATTTATTGATCACATTGTCAAACTGCATGGTATCCCTTCAGACATAGTCTCTGATAGGGGCACAAAGTTTGTTTCCAGATTCTGGAAGGCCTTCTGTTCTCGCTTGGGGGTTCGGTTGTCATTCTCTTCTGCTTTCCACCCGCAGTCGAATGGCCAGACAGAGCGCGTCAATCAGAATCTGGAGACATGACTGCGTTGTTTTGTGGTGGAGAATCGGGAGGATTGGTGTTCTTCTCTCTCCCTTGCTGAGTTTGCTTTAAATAACCGTCATCAGGAGTCCTCTGATAGGTCACCATTTTTTGGTGCATATGGGTTTCATCCGCAGTTTGGGACATTCTCTGGAGAGGGGGCTTCTGGTTTACCTGATCAGGAGAGATTCTCCTCATCTTTGTCACCTATTTGGCAAAAGATTCAGGATAATCTAAAGAGCATGAGTGAGAGATATAAGCGTGTGGCGGATAAGAGACGTGTGCCTGGTCTGGACCTGAATGTTGGTGATCTGGTATGGTTGTCTACTAAGAATATCAAATTGAAGGTTCGCTCCTGGAAGTTGGGTCCTAAGTTTATTGGGCCTTACAAAATCTTGTCCGTCATCAATCCCGTTGCCTACCGTCTTGATCTTCCTCAGACTTGGAAGATCCATAATATTTTTCACAAGTCCCTATTAAAACCTTATGTCCAACCCACTGTACCCTCCTCTTTGCCTCCTCCTCCGATTGTGCTTGATGGTAATCTTGAATTTCAGGTCTCTAGGATTATGGACTCTAGTATTGTCCGCGGTTCTCTTCAGTACCTCGTTCATTGGGAGGGTTATGGTCCTGAGGAGAGGATGTGGGTTCCAGTGGCTGACATTAAGGCCACTCGTCTTCTCAGGGCATTCCATAGGTCCCATCCTGAGAAGGTGGGCTCTGAGTGTCCGGAGTCCACTCGTAGAGGGAGGGGTACTGTCACCACCAGATCTTTGAGAAGTTCTGTTAGACGTTCTTCAGTACCTTCCGCATGATCTTCTTTTGTTTTGCTTTCGTTTTGACATCTCTCCTCCCTCTCCCAGCTGTCATCTATTAGCAGTAATTGCCTCCCTATATATCTCCTCCCCATACTGCCTTACCTTGCAGTTTATACTTCCTAGAGTGTGCTGATGCTAGAAGCTGTTACTGCTGCATCCACAAGATAAGTCTGTTTATTTCTGTTTTCCTGTGGGCTTGATCCTAGGTGACCCTGACTCCCTCTGTATTAAGTGTAGGGAGCCGGTGGTCGTGTCCCCTCACTATTATAGGGTGTTCAGGTGTCATACATTCGATTTTTGCATAGGCTGAGCAGTAAGGGAGAGAGCTAGGGCTGTTACAGGGCTTACCTTTTTGTTCCTTAGTTTTGGATCAAGTCAGTCGGATCTTCATTTGTGTCTTCTAGTTTTCTGTAACACCATCCGTGACAGATGACCGGGTAAAATATTTTTATACTTTTCAGTATGGGTAATAACCTTTTCAGCTACAGCAGACAAACATGTATATACACAATACCAATGAAGTCAGAAACTAATTAATAAGTGTATATCTGAACAGGAGAAATAAAAAAATGTAAACACCTAGAGGGTTCAAGTCCCCAAATTGAGTATGACGTTGAAAGACTACAGCAAGCCATCAAAGTACTTGAACATGAAGAGACTTTCAGAAGAGACTCCCATCATCTACTGTATATGGGGGTGTTCTGATTCTTCCTTGATGGTAATTGACAAGGGTAAGAAGAGTTGGGAAAATTGGATTTAAATATTCCTAATCTTTGTTTTCACAAGAGATAAGCTGCCACCAGAGGGGTCTGGCATGGTTTAGTCCCTGCTTCCCATTGAGAATACATGAATGTTCTGCTGACAGCTACAGTGCTGCCCATAATTATTCATACCCCTGGCAAATTTTGACTTAAAGTTACTTTTATTCAACCAGCAAGTAATTTTTTGACGGGAAATGACATAGGTGTCTCCCAAAAGATAATAAGATGGTGTACAAGAGGCATTATTGTGGGGGAAAAAAATTCTCAGCTTTTATTTACATTTGAGCAAAAAATACAAGATGTTCCGCACTGTGGAAAATCTCAGAGGACGTGGTCGTAAGCCAAAAGTGACACTTGTGCTGGCCAGGAGAATAGTTAGATAGGTGAAAAGGAATCCAAGGATCACCACCAAGGCAATCCTGATGAATCTGGGCTCTGCTGGTGGCAATGTCTCAAGGCAGACAATCCAACAGACACTGCACACTGCTGGGTTCCACGGATGCAGACCAAGGAGGACACCACTTCTCCAGATAAGGCACACAAAAGCTCGCTTGGCCTTTGCAAAAACTCACCTGAACAAAGAAGAAGACTTCTGGTCTTCTGTGTTATGGTCAGATGAAACAAAAATTGAATTGTTTGGTCACAATGATGTTTCCTTCATTTGGCTTAAAAAAGAAGAAGCCTTCAACCCAAAGAACTTCATCACCACTGTCAAACATGGTGGTGGGAACCTAATGCTTTGGGGGGGGGGGTTTCAGCAAATGGACCAGGGAACCTAATCACAGTAAACAGCACCATGAAAAAAGAGCAATACATGAGGATGCTCAATGACAATATCAGGCAGCCTGCAGAGAAACTTGGCCTTGGGCACCAGTAGACATTTCAGCATGACAATGACCCAAAACACACAGCAAAAGTGGTGAAGAAATGGTTAGCAGACAACAACATTAACTTTTTGGAGTGGCCCAGCCAGAGTCTAGACTTGAATCCAATTGAGAATCTGTAGAGGGAGCTAAAGATCAGGGTGATGGCAAGAAGACCCTCCAACCTGAAAGATTTGGAGCTCATTGCTAAAGATGAATGGGTAAAAATACCTGTGGAGACGTGCAAAAATCTGGTCTGCAATTATAGGAAGCGTTTGATTGCTGTAAAAGCCGATAAAGGTTTTTCTATTGATTATTAAGAAGGGTATGAATCATTTTGGACTGGACACTTTTTGTTCAAATGTGAATAAAAGCTGAGAAATGGTTTTTTTTTTCCCCACAATAATGACTCTTGTACATCGTCTTATTATCTTTTGGGAGACACCTATGTCATTTCACGTCAAAAAATTACTTGCTGGTTCAATAAAAGTAACTTTAAGTCAAAATTTGCCAGGGGTATCAATAATTATGGGCAGCACTGTATCTAAGGTGCATCATCAACTTCAAGGTGCCCATACACCTTCAATAGATGTTGTACTTGTTTGCAGGTCCAGCAACACCTATCTCTCCCCACTATCCCATACACATGCTTGGACTGTGCATGTGTTTTTATTGGGGAGAGAGAAAAAGCTACTGCCAGACACCTTCAACACAATCAATCCTTCTCTTCCCCCAAACTTATCTTAACAGGAGAGAGGTGGGAGCTCAAAATACACATGGGGAGGGTCTCATCAAAAATGACAGTTTTTGCCACCAATAGTTTAATGGCCTTTCATGTGCCTATATAGATAAATGCTAAAACCCATGATACTGTGTCGATAAGCTGAAGTCATTGATTAGAGCCAGGAACACCTTTCTTATGTAGAAAATAGAGTAGCATAGAGACTGCTTCTAGGTTTATGAAAAGAGCTGAGAAGCAGCAATTACTATTAGTAATTATTGAGTACTATTTCTGAAAATATCAGGTATCAAAATTTCCAACACAGTAATTTCTATTCTAAGAGATGAAAATGACCAGTAATTTGGAATACAAGCTTGAGAGCAGTATAATGAGTCTAAGCCCACCATTCCCAAAAAGACAAATATCATTGTGGAGTACAAAAGTTTAATTAAAGAGGACCTGTAACCTCTCCTGGCATGTCTGATTTAGCAACTACTTGCATTCTTCTCATAATAACAATTCTGGAGCATCTATTCTTACGACTCTATAATGTGCCATTCCTTTATTATTTATGCTTGAAGTTAGGAATGAATTACTAGCAGTTTGAAATGAATGTCCAGATACAGTGGCTCAGTGGGTAGCACTGGTTACTTGCAGTGCTGGGGTCCTAGATACAAATCCAACCATGAACATCGTCTGCATGGAGTTTGTATGTTCTCCCTGCGTTTGCGTGGGTTTCCTTCCACACTCCAAAGACATACTGATAGGGACCTATCGGGAACAGCTTGATGCTAATGTCTGTAAAGTGCTGGAGAATATAGCAGCGCTATATAACGGCATAAAATAAATAGGTGTTACCAGTTGGGGGGGAAGGTCCCTGCACTGTCTGACTTTATCCAATCAGTGCTGCCAGTGTCAGACTGTGCAGAGTCACACCCCAACTGGTAACACCCATCTGGACCTTCATTGCAAACTGCTAATAATTAATTCATCAATTTTAGAAGGAATAATAAAGGAATGGTGTAACATAAGTTCATAAGAATAGATGCTCCAAAATTGTTATTACATGCGGAATGCATTGGTAAAATATAAATATCAGGAGAGGTGACAGGTCCTCTTTAAAAGTCATTGTGGTCCACACAAAATATTGTTGAATTATGCCCGTCCCCATGTAGCAGCTTGGCTACCAATACATATGTAACATAAAATAAAACATGTACATAAACAGACTGTTACAGAGGAGGGGGAGAACCCTGCCCACGGGGGTTTACAATCTACAAATATGATCGATTCTATGTTTGTCATTTATTGATCATGATAAATTAGATTATACACATGCAAAAAAAAAAAAATCTTTCATCAGTGAAACTATCCAGACTTGTTGGCACATGCATGGAATAAAATGACGTCTTTAGAACACAAACAGTTAAGGCAGTTATTGTTTTAGGTTGGTCTCCATAAGTAGTGACCTGTTTTTCAGATTGCCTCTGGCTTTGAAGTTATTAAGAGGCATAGATGTGAACCTGCAAAGAGTATGGTGGCAGGAGGGGGCTTTGTATAATTGATAGGTAGAATGGAATATTTCCAGGCTAAGCTCATAACTCTCCCCTGACAGCTCACATCTGTCTGGTGCAGTGGGCAAACTTCCTCAGGTCTGAGGTTAGTAAACATTGCAGGCTGATGATCTGCTCAGTGGTATTAGAACGCGCTGTGCAGTATATAGCATACGCCCAGTTCCAGCGTCTGAAGTGAACACTTCTCGCTTTCAGTTCTGGTCAACAAGAATTTATTTTGAAAGCTACTTTTAAAGCAGGCTTTAACCTGGCCTCTAATAAGAGAAAACAACGGTTGCCAAAAAATATTCGCAGAAACACAACTCCGACTCTACATGGTCGACTGAAAACAAGCATGAGAAGGGTCTGTTATCTAGAAAACCTCCATAACAAGCAATTCATCATATGCCACATGGACCATGCACACATGTAAGCTTTTACACCGATGCAAACGTTATTGATGACCGGAAAAAGAGTACTTTTTGTTGCCAACAGGCAATGACCTTGTACAGGTGATGGCGTGCAGAAGTATGATGAAATATACAATCCTGGCTCTGTCTGGCCTGATCTAACTAGATCTCGATGTGCGGTGCATGAAGAATAAAGATCATCATTACAGTGTTTGGAAGACAACGCCATATAAAAGACAGGAAAGTGGAGGTGTAGGGTTATGATTTCAGTAGCCCAAGGAGTTTCTATATTCAATATGTTCTCTTTGAACATGTGTTCTTTTTAATGGTTACTGTAACCATTACTTTTTGGATTTTGTGCCGTGGGTTCATCAGCAACATGTCATTTAGCTTTATGAAGCTGACTACAGAACTGTAGTTGTGTGGTTTAAATACCAGAGGTACATTAGTAAGTTACAATTATCCTGTATAACGCTAACCAAAGAATTGCCGTAAGGATTACTGCGTCTACCATGAGACGAACCCACATGAGCAGGTTTTCTTTTATCAGCTAGGTCAAATTCTTCCCATAAGAAATGTGCCTATTACGCCATATTGACTTCAAAGAAGGATAGCCCTTCTTGGGATGCTTTCCCCAGGTGTCATGATGAAGAGCCTCTATGTAACAACCCCTCTGGTGGAACTGGCATATCCATGTATCAGAATGACTTCTCCTGAAGTCGGCATTATACAGTAAATGCAAACCTTGCCTAGCTGACTGCCGGGAAGTGGGAGAAGCATTGTTGGAGATGACTGAAGTGCTGGCTTCTTTAGAGAAAATAGTTGTCTTTTTTGAGTCAACCCATTTAAAGCCTGTTTAATCTGATATATGATCCTCCCTCTTTCCAAGCCCCCATTGCAGTATAACCAATGTCGGAAAAAATGGGAGAGCATCATAGGTAGGACCATTTAGTGTATGAAGAAGGCACTTATAAAATGGTGGCGCTCACCCTTAGCTATTGTGCAGAGGGCACAACACTCTGTAGCACTTTGTGTTACAGTTCTCTTTGCTGCTGCTCGCTGTCTCGCTGGTCCTAGAGAGGGTCCAGAACTATTGAATAGATTGTATGTTTTTTCTCTTTTTGATCCACTAACAGAAGATGTCAGGGGAGATAAGGATTGGGCAGTTGGATTTCAACTGCCTGATCCTCTTGTACCCAGGGCTTTCGCTGATTCTCCATTCAGAACATCTGCATGCTCACTTGCTCAGCGAAGCCAACTGTGCATGTATATTTGTATCTAGAGATAGGTGTTGACAGGGGCAGACTGAGAACTGAAAGTGGCCATGGAAAAAAACTAAAAGTGGCCCCATGTTGTAGGTGGGTCCAAATTGACAGGAGTCAGGGTAACACAAGTAGGCAGATACAACAGAAGTAGGTGGGGTCAGTAGTACTGTAGTGCAGCAGATAATACTGCCCCAGCAGAACCAAATACCACAGTGCAGCACAAAATACTGCCACTCCTGCCACAGTATTCAACTGTATCACCATTCTGAAGATGGTGATACAGTTGAGTTCAGAAAGGCACCAGCGGCTGCCGGCCAGGTGCCAAAGTGCCTGGTGCTCCTAGCAATAATTAATGCTGAGAACATCTGATTTGTATGTACTCATCTGGTGGCTTTGAGGAGAGCTTGGGCCCCCCTTCGGCATCGGCCCACCGCCCTGTAGGGTCTATGGCCAGTCCACCCCAGGTGCCAAAGCGCCTGGTGCTCCTAGCAATAATTAATGCTGAGAACATCTGATTTGTATGTACCCATCTGGTGGCTATAAGGAGAGCTTGGGCCCCCCTTCGGCATCGGCCCACCGCCCTGTAGGGTCTATGGCAAGTCCACCCCAGGTGCCAAAGTGCCTGTTGCTCCTAGCAATAAATAATGCTGAGAACATCTGATTTGTATGTACCCATCTGGTGGCTATGACGAGAGCTTGGGCCCCCCTTCGGCATCGGCCCACCGCCCTGTAGGGTCTATGGCCAGTCCACCCCAGGCTGTTAGCCGAACTATCTAATGTGCATGGCCGGCCCTAACTGTCTATCAGACAGAGTAATTATCGTTTTAATTCTCATATAATTGTTCGAATTTCAGAAATTATCGCTGCAAGTAATGGTCATAAATCTTTGCTTTCCATGTGCCTGACTGAAAGATTATCATTAGTCGCTGCTGTATCCTCTTGTCTAATCAGAAATCTGCCGGTTGTCATCGGTGTAAATGCTCTAGGGGCAAAATAACGATGTTCATCATAACAAACAACGAAAAATGTTTAGCGATTATGGAGTCCAATATATTGAGTGTTTTTGATGGCAAACGACTTGATGAATCTTTGACACTCATTAATGAAAAATGATCTGCCCATCTAATAGGACCCTAACAGTCTGGAAATAAATCAGTATCAATGATTTATATAGGCTAGTTATTTTGAGAACCAAATCCAGTATCTTTCTGGAACCAGTGGAAATAAATCTTTTCGGGGAAGCATCTGACCAGTGATGCAGAGCAAGCAAATCATTTTCTTTGTGCTTCTTCCTTCTATGTTTTATTGTTCCATGTATTTACCTCTCCCGGAATATTCGTTAAGACTGTTTGCTTAAAAAGCCAAAAATGCAGTTAAACAAAGACTAAATCTATTGGGAGGGTGAGAAAGCGTCCCCCCCCCCCCCCCCCGTGTTTGCATCACCAGTGAGGTCACCTCATTCCAGCTGTGTCAGGAAGTTTGCTTCTTTGATGTTCAGACTGATAAGATAAGAGGCTAACTGACAAATGGGGACAGCTGAGGGTGACTGGACTTGGTATCCTGTTCATACCTGTCAGGAGACATTTGGGATGTTGTGTAAACTCTTCAAGGAAATACCCATGCCTTTAAGCTGCCTGGAAGGGTTTCTGATTTGCAGCACTTAATTCCACCACCTAATTACAGGACAGGAGGACATTTACATGGACACTTCTTTCTAATTAACGCTTTATCACGAATTGATAATTTAGGTGGACTGATAACAGCCTGGAACAAGGGCCAGTTGCTGAAATAACAAGTTGATCAGCGGTCGTTTAAAGGGGCTTTTATAAGAGTCGATGCCAAACATTTTGGCATATTGTCTTCCTTTTTACACCTGAAGATGTGCTGCTAACAAACAATTATTTTTTACGTTGAAGGTGTTGTCCCATGAAAAATATGATACATTCTTCAAACTAGCAGCTGGATCTGAAAACTTTTGTAATTGCATGTAATTGCAAAATTTGTATAGCGACTGAGTTATTCAATAAAAATTTTCTGTACAGCACTACCTGCTATTTGTTCTCTTCTAGAATTCTCTTCACTAAGGTGGTCGCACATGCTCAGTTCCATCATTCAATTGCCACCAGCCCTATATTCTGTTAGAAGCTGTGACAGTTAGAGGGAGACAGCTGCAGCAGACCGCCCTCTGAGCTGCCATAGGGAGAGAAAGGACACACCCCTGAGCTGCCAGCTTGATATAAATCTAGCAGATCAATCAAAGCAATGAATGTGGAGATCTCTGGATCCATGTGAGGTACAGGGCTGGTTCTAGCTTTGTTAGAAAAGTATTGTCATGTACTATATGATGTCTGATTTTCATTTTTTACATTACTCATGGAATAACCCCTTTAGAAAAAAAAGATCCAGTGAGCAAATGCTCATTTGTTGGATGATCACTGGAGTGACCGACAATCGGCTGAATAAACTTTCACGTGAATGCTTGTTCCCAACCATTGGCCAATGTAAAAGGGAACATTTTATAATATGATTTTGATCACTGGAATCAAGCAATATCTCCTCCATTACAGTCTGATGAGTGAATGAACAAACAAACTCTCGTTCATTGAGTGAAAGCATTGCCGATGTAGACACCTAAATCATCCTTTTATGACCAGCAGATTGTGCTGTGTAAACAGGAATCTGCTTCCTATAAACAATTAATCTGTATAGGGATGAGTGATTGCAGCAGCAATTGCTTTCCCCATGCAGAGGAGATGATTGCTGCATGTACATGCTGCTCTCATCACTTCTGACGAGCAGGCAATTATTGGGAATGGACAGTTCATTCCCGATAATTGCCTGCTGAGTTGGCCCATGTAAAGGGCCCCTAACTCTCATGTGTATTAGCAGGGTCTCTCATCTCAATGTATAGTCTTGGTTCATCCAATCCACATAGCCCTAAGGCCTCATGCACACGACATTTTTTGCGGCTCGGGTGCGGACCCATTCACTTCAATGGGGCCGCAAAAGATGCTGACAGCACTCCGTGTGATGTCCGCATCCGTTGCACCATTCAGTGGCCCCGCCAAAAAAATAGGCATTTCTACAATGGGCCTTCCGTTCCGTATATTACGGAAGGCACACCGGCGGCTTCCATTTTCTGTGGATCCGCGGTTTGCGGACCGCAAAAAATGGCACGGCCGTGTGCATGAGGCCTAAAGGAAAGGATTGCAGCACTCCAAGTAATATAAAAAAAATCCCATGGAACTCTAGGCTAAGATATCATACGTATCATGGAATTGTGATGATGCTGGATCTTACAATTGAACTGCTCTGGATCTCAGACAATGGGGACATATCTCTAGGATATGCCCCCATTGTCTGATAGGTGCGAGTCTCACCACTGGGACCCGCACCTACATCGAGAACGGAGCGGGACAAAGTGGTGGCTGCAGGACTCTGGTCCGGCCACCACCAAGCGCTCTCCCTATAGAAGTGAATGGGAGCGCACCCCGAATGACCGGCCACCGCTCCCATTCACTTCTATGGGCCCGACGGAAATAGTCGAGCCAGCGCTCAGCTATTTTCAGTGACCTCATAGAAAGGAATGGAGGGCAGCTGCGCATGTGCAGAGCGCCCTTTACAACTTTCAGGCTCCATTTAAGAGATAGCTGCAGGTCCCAGCACCTATCCGACAATAGGGGCATATCCTAGAAATATATGCCCCCATTGTCTCAGCTGAGACAACCCCTTTAAACCCACCTACATTTTTGTTCATTGCACATAGATATCATATGTGCTACATTTCTAGTAATGAAGTTATTGCATTTTAGACTAGTTCTTTAGACTAGTTCTTTAGACTGGTATTTCTATGATTCTTTCAGTCATACTTCTCTTTACTGTTTTTTAACATGACGCAATATGAGCCTGCATCATGAACATCATCCTCATATCAAACACAGTGTAAACACATTGTTTTGCTGCTTGTGTCTTATGAAATATTCTGTCTGACTTCTCCATAAGAGAAAATAACTTTTTTTTTTTTACCTGTAATCACTAAGGTGTTATTTTCAGACCAAGACCCAGACAGGGAAAAGTATGTGTAATGATTATGAACACTCAGCGTCTGTACGTCTTGAAGCACAGGCCTAGTAAGAATAGTCTAGACTGGGTAGACTGAGTAATCAATAGACCCAACTAGTGGTTGCTAGAAAGGTATTTGTTTGTGGACTTTCAACTGCTAGCCACTTCCCTGTACTGGAACTCAGTTTCCATTTACAATTCATGTTTCAGTAAAAAAAAATCCAGTGGCTTTCTATTTTCAACGAACATCATACAATTTACTTTTATTGGTACTTCTGCTATTAGGACAAATTGTTGACATTACATTAAAGGCAAATGACATTTATTTTTATTATTATATACATTTTTCCATTGCATTATACACTGATTGTTTCCAGGGTTTATGGCCACCGCTGCAATCCAGTGGCAATGGCCGTGCTTGCATGCTATACCGTACCGGCCTCTCTGGTGGATGGGACTGTGGGAATGCACATAGGCAGCAGCTCCCAGCCACTTCATATCTGTGCTGCAGTGGTGGTCGTTACCCCTGGATACAAGCAGTAGCTAATGTGAAGGAAAAAATGAATCCAGCCAGCAAAGAAAGCAATATGGACAATCACAGTACATTAGTAAGTGCCTTGTATAAAAGGGGTTGTATCGTCCGATACATTGGAGCATATCACTAGGATATGTCCCCAATGTCTGATAGGTGCGGGTTCCACCTCTGGGAGACTGTAAAGTAAATGAGGGCGTAACGCGCCTATGGCAGTACCAAAAATAGCTGAGCTTCAAACTCGGCTATTTTTAGCAGTCCCATTGAAATGAATAGGAAGCGCATTGCACAAGCATGGCCACCACTCCATTCACTTCTATGGGGCTGATGGAAATGTTGGCTCGGTAATTTTCGTCACTCCTATAGAAACGAATAGAGGGTGGCAGTGCTTGCGTGGTGCGCCCACCTTATCTTTACAGGCTCCGTTTTAAAGATAGGTGCTGGTTGCAGAGGTAGACCCACAAGCAGAAGACTCTGTCCACTGTGCAGTGGTCGTGCTGGAATACTGCCGCTCAGCTCCCATTCATGTGATCTTGACTACCTCTAAGGGTACTTTCACACTAGTGGCAGAGGACTCTGGAAGGCAGTTCCGTCACCGGAACTGCCTGCCGGATCCGTCAAAACGCATGTAAACTGATGGCATAGAAACATAGAATGTGTCGGCAGATAAGAACCATTTGGCCCATCTAGTCTGCCTGATCCGTATGACAAATGCATTGAAATGCCGGATCCATGCATTTCAATGGGAAAAAATGTGTTCCGGATTTTTCCGGATTTTTGGACGGAGATAAAACTGCAGCATGTTGCGGTATTATCTCCCTCCTGAAAAGGCAAAAAGACCAAACTGAAGACATCCTGATGTATCCTAAACGGATTGCTCTCCATTCAGAATGCATTAGGATAAAACTGATCAGTTCTTTTCCGGTATTAAGCCCCTAGGACGGAACTAAATGCCAGAAAAGAATAACGCTAGTGTGAAAGTACCCTAATCCTGTCTACGTCTTTAAAGTCATGTATTGATGAAAAATAAAAATCGGGACAGATGTAGTTCTAAGTACCGCTAATTTCATTGAGTTTTTCATGTGAGCAAGAGATTGCACATTAGTATAATATGCCATCAGTTTTGCTGATCGATGGGTTTTGACTGGTGGGAACCCAGGAGATTGTTAGAACGAAGGAACTATCTTGGTCTGTTAAACACAAATTATGGTGCATTTCTGGGGCATAATGCTACATAATGTTTTTAACCTATTTATGAAGCAAATGCACCCCAAAAAAAAAAAATCCAGTGCACCTAGCTCATCTTTTTTGGGCTTTCCAGCTCAACCATAGGGCATGGTTTACTGGAAAGAGGTGTGGCTTAAAATATGGCAACATGAGTAGTGATGAGCGAACTTAAGTTTTGTAAGTTCGAGTTTGGGTTTGGTTTTGTGCTGAATTGCGTTATGGATTCCGTTACCACAGACCATAATCCAATTCCATGAAAGGGTGCATAACGGAATGTCTTTCGAGGCATTCCTTCATAATAGAAGTCTATGGCCATAATGTTAGGAACAGCTACTAAAAGGAGAATGAGACATTAAATTACAGTTGCCATTAACTATTACTCACATCTTCTACCTTTTGGATAGAATTTTTTCAGTAAAAAGTCACTTTTCAAAGCCGACAAGCTGATTCAGCAAAATATATTGTATTACCAAACTGCACATTTGTTCAGGATACTGCTTGTGATCGTGCAATAAAAAAAGGTTCACATAAAACGATAATTATTATAATGATAAAATTATAAGTAAGGTGAATAATAGATTTGTTTTTTTTTCAGCAGCGTTTAGCACACTTACCAACCTATTTGAAGATACAGGATTTGAAGCAAGAGCGGGTCTAGCGTTCCGTGCACGGAGACTGTAAACAATCATGGCGTCGTGCACATTCGCGCTGCTCGTTCATGATCTCACGATTCTACATTCATGAAGGTGAGAGCTCCTTCATGTGCGTGCTCCTGTGCTTTCTTGCTTATTCCTTCCCTGTGCATGACCGACCAGTGAAAGCCACAATCCACCAATCCTAACCATACTGAGCAAAATAACAAAAATATAGCTAGGGTGACCGATTAAGGTATCTACTTCTTGGAGAGAACAGTTCAATATTATTAATTACACTGTGTTAGACTTAATATTATTAGGGGTAAAAGTGTAACATAAGCTAAAGTTTGTGCAACTGGAATACCCCTTTAAGTCTGTGTAAAGATTCAGATGCAGGAAAAAATATTTACTTCAAAATGTGTGTCAGCAATGCATTCATTATTACAGAAGTCACAACCTGCTGCTACATACAGCAATAGTGAACTAAAACAATAAAGCTTAGCTATCAGAGACATCTCATTCCATGTTTTTCATGCCTTCTGTGCAATAGTCTAGGACCATTGTACTCAAATGGTCAGGAAGGAAACTGGTGTCTGGGTGATCCAACTCCCCGCGGCAGTGACATTCTTATCTGCAGCCTACAATGTCTCAGTAAAGGTAGGGGCCCTAGCAATCAGACGTAGTCTCCAAGAGCATTCTGTCTCCAAACGCAAGATGTGGTCAGCCTCTACAGAAAGCATCCTATCACAACATACAATGTTCTCCTGTACGAGAAGTACCGTGCATTATTTACCGCCATATACTAAAGCTATGTTTGCTGTAGAAAAGGTAAAGGGAACATGTCATCAGAAAATGACCAATTTTTTAAATCACATTTAAATGTTTAACATACTTATAAAGAATTTTTGATGATGTGGATTTCTCATTTTCTATGTCAATATTTATATTTAAACAAAAACAATGCACCATGCACTGGCTACTAAGTCTAATATTAGACAATTTTTGATCTGTAAAGATTACTTTACTGCAGTTACCTGCTTATCTGTCATTCTAATCCTGCCTGTAATGATATCACCTCTGTGTATAGATAAGACAAGAGCCATTATTCACAATAGGTGATTGTCAAAGCTTATTTATTCTTTCCTTGTACAATGACCTCTGCACAGGTCACGGAGCATGCCTAGAAGACTCTCCCATAGAAGTCAATGAGGTCCTCTCCTGACCATTGTGTCTATGGCCCGTGTGCTCTGCCATAAAGCAGTTTTCTTAATGCTTTCTAAATGCTGTTAAGAATGGCTCAGACAAGATGGCTGCCCCCATAATAATGTTCAAAAATCTGAATAAATAAATGCGCAATCAGAAAATAAAAACTGATTAGAAAATAAGGATATGTGTTACTATCTGATTATAACTGGCAGATAAAACTTTTGGCGACATATTTCCTTTAAGCTGGCTATACCAATTAGAAGTATCTTGGCTGAATAATGTCAATTTTGGCAAGATGGGCTGACCATCTAATGTTACAGGAGCCTTCTGACTTTTCCTCAATGGCAGATCTCAGGGAAGAAAATGGTTGGTCATGTTGAATATCAACATGCCTGGTCCTTTTGTTCTCGAGGAGATAAACTGGTGCCAAATGTGTCTGGCAATGGTTTTCTTTTCTGTCAGCCAAGAGTTATCTCCAGTGTATGGCCAGCTTTAAACACGTTCTCCCTATAGTGGACAACATGATGACAACATGTCATTACAGAAACACTGTTGCCTTGCAGTGCTGGGTTCCTGGATTCAAAAATAACCAAAGACGACACAGGAATGGAGTTTGTAAGTTCTCCTCGAGTTTGTGTGGGTTTCCGACCACACTCTAATAATGCACTGATAAGTTAAAGTGGTTGATATATTGATGACCTATCCTTGGATCTGACACCTGGCACCTCCACCAATCTGCTGCTTCGGGTAGTCGTGGCACCAGAAACTATACAGTGTATGGAACGGAAGCAGAAGGCTCCTAAACACCATGTAGTTTTTGGTGCTGGCATATTGCAGCTCTGCTCCCATTCATCCAAATGGGAAATGAGCTGTAGTACCCTGACACGGCCATTACACAATGCATAGAGCTGTGTGCTTCCAGCTCCATATACTGTATGGTTTCCAATGCCTGCAGCTGCCCGAAACAACTGAACAGTGGAGGTGTCGATGTCACCGCCACTTCTGTGAGAAGGTCTGGCAGACGTGCTTCTCTACCTCTTGTATGATGTTCTTTGTTTTGGTTTCACTTTTTTATCTCCTTTCCTTCTGCCAGGTGTCACTTATTATTATTATTATTATTATTTATTATTTAAGCGCCATTCATTCCATAGCGCTGTACATATGATAAGGGGTGCACATACATAATACAGACAATTGCACTAATCATAAACAAAATGAGTTACAAACTGGTACAGAAGGAGAGAGGGCCCTGCCCGTGAGGGCTTACAATCTACATGGTATGGGAGAAGGACACAGTAGGTGCGGGTTAAGTTGGTCATGGCGGTATAGAGGCAGCAGGGTCACTGGTTGTAGGCTTGTCTGAAGAGGTGGGTTTTCAGGTTTCTTTTGAAGGATTCCACTGTAGGTGAGAGTCTGATATGTTGGGGTAGCGAGTTCCAGAGTATGGGGGATGCACGGGAGAAATCCTGGAGTCGATTGTGGGAAGAGGCAATAAGAGGAGAGGAGAGAAGGAGGTCTTGTGAGGATCGGAGAGTGCGTGTGGGGGTGTATCGGGAAATTAGCTCAGAGATGTAGGGAGGGGACAGGTTATGGACGGCCTTGTATGTATTTGTAAGTACTTTGAAGTGAATTCGTTGGGCAATGGGGAGCCAGTGAAGGGATTGGCAAAGGGGAGAGGCAGAGGAATAATAGGGTGAGAGGTGGATTAGTCGGGCAGCAGAGTTGAGGATAGATTGGAGGGGTGCGAGAGTGCTAGATGAAAGGCCACAGAGGAGAATGTTGCAGTAGTCTAGGCGGGAGATAATGAGGGCATGTACAAGTATTTTCGCAGATTCAAAGTTAAGGAAAGCGCGGATGCGGGAGATGTTTTTGAGTTGGAGACGGCAGGTGGTGGAAAGGGCTTGGATGTGCGGTCGGAAGGAAAGGGCAGAATCCAAGATCACTCCAAGGCAGCGGGCTTTGTTGACTGGGGATAATGTGCAGCCATTGATCGTGATAGATAGGTCTGTTGGGGGGGTTGAACAAGATGGGGGAAAGATTATGAATTCTGTCTTATCCATGTTAAGTTTAAGAAAACGAGAGGCGAAGAAGGATGATATAGAAGATAGACATTGTGGGATTCTAGATAGTAAGGTGGTGATGTCTGGACCAGAGAGGTAGATTTGTGTGTCATCAGCGTAGGAGTGATACTGAAAGCCATAGGACTCTATGAGCTGTCCCAGGCCAAAAGTGTAGATAGAGAAGAGCAGGGGTCCTAGGACAGAGCCTTGCGGGACACCAACAGAGAGGGAATGAGACGAGGAGGTGGTGCGGGAGTGGGAGACGCTGAATGTCCGGTCTGTGAGGTATGATGTGATCCAGGAGAGGGCCAGGTCAGTGATGCCAAGAGATGAGAGAGTTTGCAACAGAAGGGAGTGGTCAACAGTGTCGAAGGCAGAGGACAGGTCAAGGAGAAGGCGGACAGAGTATTGTTTCTTGGTTTTGGCTGTGAGTAGGTCATTGGTGACTTTGGTAAGGGCAGTCTCGGTCGAGTGGTGGAGTCGGAAGCCAGATTGTAGGCGGTCAAAGAGGGAGCAGGAGGAGAGGTGGGAGGACAGTTCTGAATGGACATGTTGTTCAAGTAGCTTTGAGGCATACGGAAGAAGTGATATGGGGCGATAACTGGACAAGGAAGATGGGTCAAGTGAAGGTTTTTTGAGGATGGGTGTAATGGTAGCATGTTTAAAAGCAGAGGGGAAGACACCAGAGTTTAGTGATAGGTTGAAGAGATGAGTTAGGGCTGGGATAAACACTGCAGTGAGGTTAGGGATGAGGTGGGATGGGATTGGGTCAAGTGCACAGGTGGTCAGATGAGATTTGGAGAGTAGAGTGGAGAGTTTACCTTCTGTAATGGTAGAGAAGTGGGTTTTGGGAGAAGAGGACCGAGCAGTTGTGTAGAGGGTCTGTGGGGACTGTGTAGTAAAGCTTTCTCTGATGTGGACTATCTTTTGTTTGAAATATTTGGCAAAGTCCTCAGCTGAGAAGAGAGGAGAGGGTGGGGGCGCTGGGGGACGGAGAAGGGAATTAAAAGTGCTAAAAAGTTGTTTAGGGCTGTGGGACAGGGAAGATATGAGAGATGAGAAGTAAGCCTGTTTTGCATCAGCGAGTGAGGATTTGAATATGAGGAGGGATTGCTTGTATGCGGTGAAATAATCTTTAGAATGGGATTTCTTCCATTGCCGCTCAGCAGCCCTGGAAGCTTGTCTTTTTTGGTCAGGTTGGTGTGCCAGGGTTGTCTGTTGATTTTCCGGATTTTGTTGTGTGTGAGGGGGGCAACAGTGTCCAGAGCTGTACTTAATGTGGTGTTATATAGGGTGGTAGCAGCTTCTGGGTCTTGGAGGCAACAGATGGTAGAGAGTGGGAGAAGAGAGTCAGAAAGCAAGCAAAAGTCAAGCTGTTTGAGGTTCCTGCGGGGGTGTGCTAGTGTGTGGACTGGGGGAGCTGCAGAAGAGACCAATGAAGAGAAGGTGAGTAGATTGTGGTCGGATAGGGGGAGAGGCAAATTAGAAAGGTTAGATAGGGAGCAGAGGCGGGAAAAGATCAGATCCAGAGTGTGACCATCTCTGTGGGTGGGAGCTGAAGACCACTGTGATAAGCCGAAGGAGGAAGAGAGCGACAGGAGTTTAGAGGCGGCCGAGTGGCATGTGTCAATAGGGATGTTGAAGTCACCCATGATGATAGTGGGGATGTCGGCAGAAAGAAAGTGTAGTAGCCAGGTGTTAAAGTGGTCAAGAAATATGGTGGCTGGGCCTGGGGGGCGGTAAATGACTGCTACTTGAAGGTTGGAGGGAGAGTAGATGCGAACAGAGTGTACTTCAAATGAGGTGAGCGTAATGGAGGGTGGCAGTGGAGTTGGGCTGTAGGAGCAGGTGTCTGATAGGAGAAGACCAACTCCTCCACCATGTTTGCAGCCAGGGCGGGGGGTGTGAGTGAATTGAAATCCACTATAAGAGAGTGCAGCAGGGGAGGTGGTGTCTGAGGGTGTCAGCCATGTCTCTGTGAGACCCAGAAAGGAAAGGTTTTGAGAGATGAACAGTTCATGGATGTATGACAGTTTGTTACAGACGGAGCGCGTGTTCCATAATGCTCCTGCAAGAGGAACTAAAGGCACAGGGGTCAGAGGAATGGTTATTAGGTTTAAGGGGTTGTAGAAATTTGTAGACGGAGATTTGTAGTGGGACATGGAGGTGATAATGGGGATTTGCTGAGGGGGTCCTGGATTTGGAGAGATATCACCAGCAGTAAGGAGAAGCAGAGAAAGTGTTAATAGATGAGAATAGGAGAGGGCATGAGGTGTCTGTGTGTGTTTGGGAAGGAAGTGTTTTATGTTGGCAAACAGGTTTGTGCAAGCGGTCAGATGAGAAGGTAAGATGGACGAAGAGATGAATAGTTCCTTGCTGGGTGAATGGATGTGGGGGTATTTCAGGAGGTTGTGGACAAGTAGGAGGAGTACGAGGAAAAATTTAAACATTGTTTGCATTGACTATGTCTGTTAATACCTGTGGTCCCCTTCTGGTGACATTCTGGTATAATTCAGTCTGTGCACTTAAAAAGTTGCACTTGAGAGATGTTGCATGTGGAAAGACCAAGGTCTGAAAAGACCTAAGACCTTAGATTTATACCACTCAGTGATCAATCAGGTGTGACCAAGAGGGGAGGGGGCTACATATGGCCTAATCAAGATAGCACCAGATACAGGGGTGAAATAGTCAATGTAAACAAATACTCAATAAATCCAGCAGGATAAGAGACATTAATAGTTCAATGCAATCATACCAAGATTTAGAAGGAGAGATGAGAGGGGGTGGACAATATCAGACTGGAAAAGCTGGGTGTAGCAGTAAGCTTCAATGCAATCATACCAAGATTTAGAAGGAGAGATGAGAGGGGGTGGACAATATCAGACTGGAAAAGCTGGGTGTAGCAGTAAGCTTCAATGCAATCATACCAAGATTTAGAAGGAGAGATGAGAGGGGGTGGACAATATCAGACTGGAAAAGCTGGGTGTAGCAGTAAGCTTCAATGCAATCATACCAAGATTTAGAAGGAGAGATGAGAGGGGGTGGACAATATCAGACTGGAAAAGCTGGGTGTAGCAGTAAGCTTCAATGCAATCATACCAAGATTTAGAAGGAGAGATGAGAGGGGGTGGACAATATCAGACTGGAAAAGCTGGGTGTAGCAGTAAGCTTCAATGCAATCATACCTGGAGATGAGAGAATTGGGTGATGGTCAGTAAGCAGTGATGACAAAGTGGAATCAATATCCATAATATTACATTCTGGTATAATTCAGTCTGTGCACTTAAAAAGTTGCACTTGAGAGATGTTGCATGTGGAAAGACCCTCCCATACTGCCTCACTTTGCGGTTTATACTACTTCCTGGATGAAGTGTTCACTGCTGGAGGCTGCGTCTGCTGTTTGCTCAGACAAGTCCTTTACTTTATTGTGTTTGCTTGCTGGCTTGATTCTAGGTGACCCTGACTCCCTCCGTATTAAGTGCAGGGAGCCGTTGGTCGTGTCCCCTCACTATTATAGGGTTTTCAGGTGTTACACAGGCTTAGGTACGTGGGCATGCAATCGTCTACCATCGAGACCCTTGTATGTGCATAGCAGTCAGGGAGAGCTCTTAGGGTTTTATAGGGCTCACCTAATAGCTCCTTAGTTTGGGATCAAGCCAGTCGCTCCTTTATTTAAAAGTTCCAGCTATCTGCAAATCTCATCCATGACAGTCGAATCCCTAACGACCTGATATTAAAGACCTCTTCTGAGGACAGGTCATCATCAATATCTGACTCCTACTATCCTAGTGTAAGTGCGTTTAACATAAAGAATTAAGATTATGAGTCCCACTGAAGACAGAAACTGGTGTATTAATAAACTCTGTACAGCTCTGCATAATATGTCAGTGTTATATATTAATTCTGGGAATAAATAGTGTATAATGCGATCCTGAAGAGTAAGATGACCTGTTGAGTTGTAAATGAGCATTACTGGAAACATAACCTGCGCTAAAGCATCTTCCATGGTAACTTGCAAGCTAAGATTTACTACTCCATATGTATCAAGAAGTAAACTGTTAGCTCCCCTGGCATGCTTTAGGTGTAAAGCTCTGAATGCTAGCACCTAAAGGATTACTTTCTTCTTGCAAAACGACCCAATCTTTGCACACCCTTGGAGGTGGAGGCTGTTGGGCTCGCTGCATATAATTAGGTGAAAGTATCTTGCACCTGCCAAGCATAAGATATGTAAGAAAGGAAATTTTTATTCACAGAAATACTCATAAGATATATTAATATTGACATTTATTTCGGAAAGAACATTGGATTTGCAGGCCATAGAGATCAGAATTTTTTTTAATGATCTTGCTAATCTGAAGTCACTGGGGACTGATATGTTGATCCTTCCGATTGGGGACTACTAGTGTCCAAATAATTGGACTTCCAGTTGTCTGATCAGCATCATCACACAGGATTCTTTAATAATAAAAAAGCACCTAGCTTCCATACTAATGGCGTATTCTATGCCAGTATTAGGGAATGTAATGCAAGCACAAAACTATAGGACACTGATCTGTAAATGATATAGACAAGATGTAACCAGAAGAAGCAAAATGTGGGGATGATATGCACAGACAGGATCGAAGTTGTATAAGTTGTCTCTGTACTCAAAGACTTATCAGAAATATTGAGTAGCAGCAGGCTCTACAGATCTAGGATTTAACAGATCCACTGAAATTTGGATAAAAATTTTGAAACAAAAATGTAGAATACAAATTTGCAATAACATATGTAATTAAAATACAGAGGTGTAATTTTATGTTTGTAGGCCATAATGCAAAATCTGCAGCAGGGCCTCCCAAAGCTTACATCAGAGGAACCAACATCGACATTAAAACATATGATTTGTTAAAAAAAGGTTAAAAAAACACTTCACTGCAAGACACAGCCAGGTCTCAATGGTATATGATAGAGCTTATACAGGTGTAAGATACTGATGAACATCCACTCACTCCCATCCTTAAGGAGAAGTACCAGTTGGTAGGTTCAACTGCAACATCTGCACCTCATAACATGCACAGGGATAATTCTTCTAGAACCTGGTAAATGCAGGGAGGACACAAGACACTTTGTCTTGGCCAGAATATTTGGATACTGCACTAAGGTAGCCAACTGAATGTGCCCCAGGTGATAACTCTAAATAATGCATACAATGATATCCCACCACAAGGATAACAAAAACAGTGTTCACAGCATCGCTATAATGAAGATCAGGAGGTTATAATGCAAAGATAATACAGTGTTTCATAGTACAGGTGTAATGCAAGTATTAAAACAAGATTAAATAACAAAACAAAATCTGCACCAGTTTTTACATTTACTGTTCTGTTATAGGAACTGAAAAAAATGGCAGCACTGGATCCATAATATGTCAGAAACTAATGGCTCACAATAGACCTCCATTGACTATAATGGCTTCCGTTGGGTTTCTGTCAGGAAGCCCAGCATTTCAGTGGACAAAATACCGCAGCATATTGTGTTATTTTGTTCAGATTTTATTTTTTTCTGAATCTGCAATGGAGGCTTCTAACAGAATCTGCAATGCAGATCTGAACATAGCCTTACTAGAGATAGAAAATAAACACTGTAAAATCATAGGAAAAGCATATGGTGATGTCATAGAACAGGTATAGCATAGTGACATCACAGCACAGTAACGTCACATAACAGAGGTAATACAGTGATTGTACAGTAAAGATGTAATGAACACAATTATATTACAGTACAGCAGAGAGATAAACACAATGGTGTCACAGTACAGAGATAATAAACATAGTGATGTCACAGCAGAAAGATAATAAACAAAGCACTATAAAACAAGGATAATGTGCTTGTGTCATGAGTAGGATATGCCACCAAT
Organism: Bufo gargarizans; assembly: GCF_014858855.1. NCBI lineage: Eukaryota > Metazoa > Chordata > Amphibia > Anura > Bufonidae > Bufo > Bufo gargarizans. Next base: position 61,419,855 of record NC_058087.1, read on the forward strand.
GTCTGAAAGGTGCAGCTCTCACCTTTGGGTCCCGCATCTATCTCTAGAATGGAGCCAACAAAGTAAAGAACCACACATGCATTGCTCAGCCGCCTTTCATTCATTTCTATATGACTTCCGAAAATAGACGAGCACACCAGATGGCTATTTTCAGCATTCCCATGCACAGCAGCGCATGCATGGTCCACTCTCCTTCACTTTGTGGGCTCCATTTTGAAGAGAGCTACTGGTCACAGAGGTAAAGCCCACACCTATCAACCTAGAGATATGCCTCCAATGCTTGAGATGACACAGCCTCTTCAGATGTTTCTTAAAAACCAACAATTCATTAAGTTATCCCATGATTTTTGCAGACTTAGGCCAGGGGTGTAGCTAAAGGCTCATGGGCCCTGGTGCAGGAGTTGAGCTTGGGCCCCTCTTCCCGTGTTTTGTGGTCAGGGACAGGGAACACATTGTCTTGGTGCTACCTGAGACAAAAATTGAAACGGCACCCTCCCCATATGAAATTCTTGACCTTACCTCTTCCCTCCAGCCAGAGGTGTAACTAGACCAGCATGCACTCTCTATAATACCAGTGTGTTCTTATGTGGCACAAGGGTCTTTGGGCCCCCTCAGGCTCCTGGACCAGGTAGTGACTGCTATCACTGCAACCCCTATAGCTACACCCCTGACTAAGGCTGTGGTACCATTCAAAAGCTTTCCATGCACGCGCTAATAATATGGTGGCCGACGAAAAAGTAGCCCACCTCCAAATCAAACTGCCTAATAGTAAATCCATCTTAGATGTCCATACCAACCAATAAGAGCACAGCTTTAATTTTTTTAGAGCCTTGTAAGAACTGAAAACTGAGCTCTGATTGGTTGTTATGGGCAACTAAGACTGGGCAACTAAGATTTATTATTTAGTTTTATAAAAGTGGCCTATTGTGTCAGAAAGATGGTGTTCTCCCTGGAACAGTGAATCGTGATTGTGGAAGGCTATATGCAAAGAAGATCGATTAAGGAAAGATTCCTTTGCCGATTAGTACCCAGGAACAAAACCACCAGCTTAGAGTCTGGTTCCGAAATGGCATCAAACTGGCTCTGTTGCAAACATGAAGAAACCGAGGCCTCCATCAATCAGGACAGCTGACGTTGTGCATGAAATTCAGCAGTGGATTGCAAGCAGCCCCCAAAAATCTATTCAAAGCAAGTTGTTGTATCACGAGTGCTGAAATCTCTGAACCTGAACCATACTGAATAACGAGCGTGCAGGAACTGAAAGATTCTGACAAAGCTAAACGCGTACATGACTGGACTTGGTTGCTGACTATGATTGGTGACAGACATTTCGACCCATTGCTGTACTTTATGATGGACGGAGCTTGGTTTCATTTCTCAGGTCGTAAAGTCCCAGAATACAAGGTTCTAGTCTGCTGAAAATCTCCATGTGACTCACAAAACATAATTTCACGCAGTGTTAGAAACATGAATAGTGGGCCCAATTTTTTTCAAGTCAACTGTGAATACCGTAATTTACCTGGACGTCTTTGAACAGTTTTACAACCAACTAACACCAGAAGAAAAAATATTCCTGTTTTTTCCAACAAGATGGGGCAACATGCTGCACGTCACGGAACTCACTAGTACAGGTTCATGAACTGTTTAGGGAGGAGCGAACTGTCAGCAAGGGGTTATAGTCACCACGTTCCCCAGACTTGTCTACACAGATCCTTGTCTACACAGATATTTATCTGTGGGGAACTTTACAACAGAAAGTGTCAGCTAACAATCCATATACCCTGGATGAACTCAAGGAGAACATCACAAACACTCTCCACAACATCATTGTTGAAGAGCTGCAAGCAGTATCAGAGAACATATTCCGACAGGCCCAAAGATGCACAGACGTGAAGTGGGACCATCATGTCCTCAAGACAGCGATACAGATGACTGTGCTGAGGCAGGGGAGGGAGAGGCGTGTCCCTTCCTCTGATAGGCTGCAGGCACTAGGCCAGCAGCCAATCAGAGGCCGTCGCAAGTGGCACATAATGGGTTCTTTGGCTACTGGCACATAATGGGGGGCTCTGGCTACTGGTACATAATGGGGGGCTCTGGCTACTGGCACATAATGGGAGGGCTCTGGCTACTGGCACATAATGGGGGGCTGTCATTACTGGCACATAATGGGGGGCTGTCATTACTGGCACATAATGGGGGGCTGTCATTACTGGCACATAGTGGGGGTTTGTCATTACTGGCACATAATGGGGGCTGTCATTACTGGCACATAATGGGGGGCTTTCATTACTGGCACATAATGGGGCTGTCATTACTTGCACAAGGGGGGCTGTCATTACTGGCACATGATGGGGGGCTGTTATTACTTGCACATGATGGGTGGGCTGTTATTACTGGCACATGATGGGGGGGCTGTTATTACTGGCACATGATGGGGGGGGCTGTTATTACTGGCACATTATTGGGGGCACTATAGGGGCATCTACTGAGGCCACAAAGAAGGGGTGTTTTATATGGGGGGCTCTGTACAGTAGAATTTTATACTGGGACACATTGTGGTGGGTACTATAAGGAAGGGGGGAGAGGAGTACTATGGGGTCATCTATGGGGGGCACTAAGAAGGGGTATTTTTTACTTGCAAATTATGGGGGACACTGAGGGCATCTACTGGGGCATTTTATACTGGTACATTATGGGGGCACTAGGAGGAAGGGGGGAGAGGAGCACTATGGAGGCATTTACTGGGGGCACTATATAGGAGTATTTTTTACTGGCACATTATGGGGGCACTATGGGGACATTAGCTCAACTGGGAGCATTACAAGAGGGTATTTTTTGCACTGTCACATTATAAGGAGAATTATTTCTACTGGGGGGCATTATGGTGGACTTTGTTACTCCCCCATGGTATGACCCCCCCCCCCCCCCCCAGCAGCAGCCCCAGCCTCTTCCTGCTCTGCTATTCCTCTGCCCCTTCTCCAAATCCTTATTATGAAATATTTCTCATTAGGACAACATCAGCTCCGCCGAGCCCCCCAGCCAAGTGTTGAAGTGGTGTCCGAGATCCCCAAGGGCCAAGCCAAGTAATTGTAAGTTTTCATGTGAAATATGTTTATGTTATACACATATAGCCTACACTGTGCCACACAATATACAGTATACAACTACACTGTGTAGTCTGTTCTATAAGCACCATTGTTTTGTGGCGGAGTACAGAAAATAATCTGGAAGTGCCCCTCCCAGGACCAGGATCTGGGTCCGCCACTGCACAGCTCATGCGTTATTAGACTTTGTGATAATTAATATGCCCCTCCCCTTCATTACATTCTCAGAAACAAGCAGATCATGGATGTCAATAAAATTATGCCCCCCCTTCCCGGAAAAATTTCAGCGGATGCCTATGCCCTGGCACACAAATATAATAGTTAATCCGTCTGTTAGTTAGGTGCACGTCATATACCCATTAATTGCGTGAAGTACACCTGCACTGCATACGTGACAGGGAAAATAATATAGCTAATCTGTCTGTTAGGCCTCTTTCACACTTGCGTTGTCCGGATCCGGCGTGTACTCCACTTGCCGGAATTACACGCCGGATCCGGAAAAACGCAAGTGTACTGAAAGCATTTGAAGACGGATCCGTCTTCAAAATGTTTTCAGTGTTACTATGGCACCCAGGACGCTATTAAAGTCCTGGTTGCCATAGTAGTAGTGGGGAGCGGTATACTTACCATCCGCGCGGCTCCCGGGGCGCTCCAGAATGACGTCAGAGCGCCCCATGCGCATGGATGACGTGCCATGCTATCACGTCATCCATGCGCCTGGGGCGCCCTGACGTCACCCTGGAGCGCCCCGGGAGCCGCACGGACGGTAAGTATACTGCTCTCCCGCTCCCCCCTACACTTTACCATGGCTGCCAGGACTTTAGCGTCCCGGCAGCCATGGTAACCACTCTAAAAAAGCTAAACGTCGTATCCGGCAATGCGCCGAAACGACGTTTAGCTTAAGGCCGGATCCGGATCAATGCCTTTTAATGGGCATTCATTCCAGATCCGGCCTTGCGGCAAGTCTTCAGTTTTTTTGGCCGGAGCAAAAAGCGCAGCATGCTGCGGTATTTTCTCCGGCCAAAAAACATTCCGTTCCGGAACTGAAGACATCCTGATGCATCCTGAACGGATTTCACTCCATTCAGAATGCATTAGGATAATCCTGATCAGGATTCTTCCGGCATAGAGCCCCGACGACGGAACTCTATGCCGGAAGACAATAACGCAGGTGTGAAAGAGCCCTTAGTTCAGTGGGTGACCTCAAAGAATGAAGAGAGCATCAAATAAGGGACGTGGCCCCGTTCGTGGTGCTGCTGGGGTTGGTGGAGCTCCTGTTGCAGGGAGAAGACGTGGTCGATCTGTGCCAGCTATACACCCAAATGAAACACCTTCCTCAGGTGCACGTAGGCGACAGAACGGTCAGTGATATTTTGTAGGCCCGAATACCGGTGTACGAATGGTGAGGCCAGAACAAGTACAGACGATAGTAGATTGGGTAGCTGACAGTGCCTCCAGTTCCTTCACACGGTACCCTGCTGAAAGCGCAGAATTGGTACCTGCAGCCCATGGGCATCAGTCTTTCACCTCACCCCCTTGCAAATCAGCCAAGCAGTCTGAGCCCCAAGTCATGCAGCAGTCTCTTCTGCTTTTTGATGACTGCTGGCAGGGTTTGCGAGGGCCATCCACATAGCTCTGCTCCAGAAGTGGAAGAGATTGAGTGCACTGATACCCAACCACTTATTTTTCAGGATGTGGACATGAGAGGACCACTGTAGCACATCTCTGATGATGACGAAACACAGTTGCCACTGCCAACTGCTGCAGCTTTCTACAGTGTGCAGACTGACAAGGAGGGCAGGGGTGAAGAGTGGGTAGAAGATGATGTGGAGGATGATGAGGTCCTAGACCCCACATGGAATCAAGGTCATGCGAGTGATGTGTGCAGTTCGGAGGAAGAGGTGGTAGTCACACAGCACCAACCGCACAGCAAAAGAGGGAGCAGTGTGCAAAAGCAGAGTGGCCGTCCCCTAGCCAGTACGCCTGCTACTGCCCACCGCACCAAGGGACTGAGCACACCAAAGCCAGCTCCAAGGAGTTCCCTGGCGTAGCGGTTCTTCAGACAACGGGCTGATGACAAAACGCGAGTGGTTTGCACACTGTGCATTCAGAGCCTGAAGCGAGGCATAAATGTTCTAAACCTGAGCACCACCTGCATGACCAGACATCTAAATGCAAAGCATGAGCTCCAGTGGAGTAAATACCTCAAAAACCACGAAAGATCTCAGGCTTCTCCTGGTCCCTCTTCTGCTGCAGTCTCGGCCTCTTCCTCCCCCTCTGGAATGACAGTGGCACCTGCCACCCCGCAAACAGAGGATGTGGCAGCAACGCCACCATCACCAAGCATCTCCACAATGTCCCATGGAAGCTTTCAGCTGTCCATCTCCCAAACACTGGAGAGAAAGAGGAAGTACCCCCCTACCCTCCCGCGATCCCCGGCCCTGAATGCCAGCATTTCAAAATTCCTGGCCTTTGAAACGCTGTCATTCCGTCTTGTGGAGACAGAGACTTTTAAAAAACTTATGGTGGTGACAGTCCCACAGCATGTGGTTCCCAGCCGCCACTTCTTTTCCAGTCGAGCTATTCCCGCCCTGCACAACCAAGTGGGGGACAAAATTAGGTGTGCACTGCGCAACGCCATCTGTGGCCTGAGGTGGATAGCAGTTTGGCGCATGTCCTTCCGCCACTGGGGATTGCAGGACATTGCTCTTTGCCTCCTGTTGCCTCCTCCGCTTCCTCCTCTACCGCCTCCTCATCTGGTCAGCGTAAAACCTTCACCACCAACTTCAGCACAGTAAGGGGGAAATGACAGCAGGCTGTTTTGAAACTCATCTGTTTGGGGGAAAAAACCCACACCACGCAGGAGCTGTGGACGGGCATTGAACAGACCAATGAGTGGTTGGAGCCACTGAGCCTCAAGCCCAGCCTGGTAGTGTGCGTTAATGGGCAAAATCTTGTAGCAGCTCTGGGCCTAGCCGGTTTGACGCACATCCCTTGCTGGCGCATGTGCTGAATATGGTGGTGCAGAGACTCCTGAAAAATTACCACGATATGTCAGAGCTGCTGCATAAAGTGCGGGCCATCTGTGCGTGCTTTCGGCGTTCTCACCCTGCTGCTGCTCGCCTGTCTGCGCTGCAGCGTAACTTCGGCCTTCCCGCTCACCGCCTCATATGCACCTTGCACATGCTGGAGAGACTGTGTGAGCAGCAGCAGGCGATAGTGGAGTTTCAGCTGCAGCATGCATGGATGAGTTGCTCTGCGGAACAGCACCACTTCACCACCAACGAGTGGGCCTCCATGCAGGACGTGTGTTCCGTGTTGCGCTGTTTCGAGACAGCACACTAGTAGAGATTTTCAATGCAATTAGTGTTTTTATTCAGCCGGACTTTACATCATTTTGAAAAAAAGCAACGTTTCGGGCTTTACATATTGCGCCCTTCATCAGGCTGATACATGTAAAAAAATATAAAAGGAGAATGTCCGTTAGTTGTACAATCTACAATAGCGCCACTAGTGAGCATACTTCTGGTCTGTATGAACAAAGGCATTTAGGAGAGCCACATTTCAGTATGTAGACTAGCATTCATAATATTAAAGACATGCAGTCTAGCAGAAACAGGCTCAACATAGGGCGCTATAATCATGAGAAAAACAAGAAAAAAACTAAAGTGAATTTAACATTCATTAGTAGTGGAGATTTGTAGTATACCGCGGCAATAGCAGTCAGTACCAAACAGCAGTACATACATCAAGTAAATAAAGTACAATAGAGTAAATGGAGCAAAGCAGGTCCTCTTACCAGTATTTCATGCGACTTGAGAATGGTGCCGGCATGCCCTCCCTATTGGTAATAGGAGTTTAAATAGTGATGAGAAGTGCCCTATTGGTAGCTGATGGTTCGTGGGCGGAGAATGCTAGATGGTATATAAGCCCTTCTATTGGTGCATCGTGCGTTCACTCTCCACACTAATAAAGCGATTTGCAGCACCATAAGGAAGTGGGAAGGTGGCGCTGATTGCATGCAGAACCGGAAGTGGTCATGAGTAATCGTCTCCGCGGACGCGCACATATACATCATAGTGGCCATATTAGACAAGGGAGGGGTGCCCCACCAGCAAGAGGGTCTGCTTTGCCGCACTGTTGCTAAAGTTAGGACAATTGCCTTAATCCATGACTTATGGTATTCAAAACCAATTAATGTATCATAGTTAATTTCCATCTCATAATGGTTCATAGACTTGCTATGTATATAAGCATCAAGTTGCGGTACATGTGACACGTAGTACCTAGTTGAAAACGGTGATGTAGCAAAAAGCACCAAAGCACCAATTATCCTGCTGGAAGTAGCCATCATTGGATGGGTACATGGTGGTCATGAAGGGATGGACATGGTCAGAAACAATGCTCAGGTAGCCCGTGGAATTTAAATGATGGCCAATTGGCACTAAGGGGCCTAAAGTGTGCCCAAAAAACATCCCCCACACCATTACACCACCACCACCAGCCTGCACAGTGGTAACAAGGCGTGATGGATACATGTTCTCATTCTGTTTACGCCAAATTCGGACTCTACCATTTGAATGTCTCAACAGAAATCGAGACTCATCAGACCAGGCAACATTTTTCCAGTCTTCAACAGTCCAATTTTGGTGAGCTTGTGCAAATTGTAGCCTCTTTTTCCTATTTGTAGTGGAGATGAGTGGTACCCGGTGGGGTCTTCTGCTGTTGTAGCCCATCCGCCTCAAGGTTGTGCGTGTTGTGGCTTCACAAATGCTTTGCTGCATACCTCGGTTGTAACGAGTGGTTATTTCAGTCAACGTTGCTCTTCTATCAGCTTGAATCAGTCGGCCCATTGTCCTCTGACCTCTTGCATCAACAAGGCATTTTCGCCCACAGGACTGCCGCATACTGGATGTTTTTCCCTTTTCACACCATTCTTTGTAAACCCTAGAAATGGTTGTGCGTGAAAATCCCAGTAACTGAGCAGATTGTGAAATATTCAGACCGACCCGTCTGGCACCAACAACCATGCCACGCTCAAAATTGCTTAAATCACCTTTCTTTCCTATTCTGACATTCAGTTTGGAGTTCAAGATTGTCTTGACCAGGACCACAACCCTACATACATTGAAGCAACTGCCATGTGATTGGTTGACTAGATAATCGCATTAATGAGAAATAGAACAGGTGTTCCTAATAATTCTTTAGGTGAGTGTATGTTGTCCAATGCAGTGTTTCACCTTCTGCGTAGTTTCACCTACGTAACCCCGTCCGCATGGGCACATCAGATATATCGCAAAAGTGGTTAAACAAGAAAAGTAACCTTTGATAGGAAATTTTTTCCCTGTCAACGGACGAGTGAAAGATGGACCCTTCATAACATTTCCACATAGGGCACAAGTTAAACAAGGGTATGTCCCTTTAACTGGAATTCCCATGATAGTTGATTGAACACTATGGGCCTTATTAGAAACAACGTCAGACTTCGAGTACTCCACCAACATGGCCAGTGCCGATTCAGCATTACTATCCCACTTCTATGTCTCCTTGAAAAAATGCTTCGGGCGATGATGGAAGAGGATGTGGCACAGGAGGAAGAGGAGGAGGAAGAGGGATCATTTCCACCGTTAATATGGCCAGTCATTTACAAGTGGCTCAGAGGGTGGGTTCCTGCAACAACAGAGGCCAGGTATACATTTGTCCAGCCACGGCACAGTTCTAGAGGATGAGGAGGAGGAACTGTGTTCACAGCAGGGTGGCACCCAAAGAAGCTCATGGGCATCCCTGGAGCATGGCTGGGGAGATACAGAGGACACAGACGATACACCTCCCACAGAGACAGCTTGCTGTTGCCTCTGGGCAGCCTGGCTGTCACAGATGTAGTAGGGGAGAACACCAAAAGACAATCAAGAAGGAAGGGAAAAGACACTAGGCCTCACCGCTAGGGAAGGAAAAGGGTCACCACCTATTAAAGCCTGCTCCTGGCCCTAACTACTATCCGTATGGGCACCTCTCAATGGTAGAGATACCCATACACAGGAACCTAGAAAACTCTGGTGACCCTCAGATGCCCAAAAGATAATGACAGGGAACTAGCGTCTCAATGAGGCCTAGTAAACAACCAGGGGGGGGGGGAATACAAAACACAACAAGCAGAACACTTAACTACAGAGGATGATGGATGAACAGGACTTCAACACAAACCACACTCCAGCTCTTCCAAGACCAAATGAAGCTATCCCAAGCAAGGAGTGATGGGAAAAGTAAGACTAAATAGAGCGAGGTAAAAGGTCACATGATCCACACCTGAACAGGAGGTGTGGACATACCAGCAACACACAGACAAAGTTAAACCGAAAGAGGCTGTCAGATAACTAATGCGTAGATAATCTTTTAGACCTTCTGAGACCTGTCACAGATGTGACACTGGCACACAAGAGCGACTACATGCTGCAGTGCCTGCGCAATGACCGCCGAGTTGGCCACATTCTAACTTGTGCTGATTACTGGGTGGCTAACCTGCTGGATCCCCACTACAAGGACAACGTGCCATCCTTAATTCCGTCACTGGAGCGTGATCGGGAGATGCGCGAGTACAAGCGCACGCTGGTAGATACTCTGCTGATGGCATTCCCACCTGACAGCGGGGGATCAGTGGAAGCAAAAGGTGAAGGCAGAGTAGGAGGAAGAAATCGCCAACGCAGCTGGGGCACCGCCAGCACCTCAGAAGGCAGGGTTAGCATGGCCGAAATGTGGAAAAGCTTTGTCAGCACGCCACAACCAGCACCACCAGCTGATATGGAACGTCTCAGCAGGAGGCAGCATTTCAGCAATATGGTGGAATAGTACAAGTGCACACTAGTGTTGAGCAAGAATGCTCGGCCGAACACCACGTTAAATCTAATTTAGCCTCTATTTCTATGCAGAAGATCGCTGTACAGTGAGGGAATCCCTCAGTGTGAGTCTGATATATATGAATTCATAATATGTGGGAAACTACTACTGATGTTTTAGCCATAATATATTTACATATATTATATATTCTAAATATATAATAATATGTGTAAATATATTATGGCCAAAAACTTAAGATATATATATATATATATATATATATATATATATAGGCGATAAAGAGGGCAGCACTCCAATAGTAAAAAATACAAAAAACTTTATTTACCCATAAGGCTGTAGCGACGTTTCGGCTTGAGGAAGGCTCCTGTGTAAGAGCCGAAACGTCGCTACAGCCTTATTTTTTACTATTGGAGTGCTGCCCTCTTTATCGCCTGTAACTACTGGATTGGCTTATATCCGCATTGGGCTTTTTTTGCACCCTTCATCCATTGTTTAATTTTTTGACGGTGCTGCCAACTTTTTTTTCTTTTTTTTTTCTTTTATATATATATATATATATATATATATATATTAAGTTTAGCCTCTATTTCTTAAAAAGTTTGTGACAGGATTTGAACTCACAGCTGCTGCATTAAAGCCAGGACTTTAACCACTACACAATATAGCTGCATAGCCAGTCACCAGAGGCGTTGCTAGAGTCTGAAGAGATCCGGGGCATGAGCCCACGTGAAGCCATGCCCCCACCCCATGAAGCCACACCCTCATCACCACCGGGGGGGCTTCACAGTAGTTATTAACCCCTTTCAGCAGTCCTCCCTTCAGTGAATGGGGGACTGCTGAATGGGGTTAATAACTACAGTGAAGGGCCTAGCCGTCTGGGTAACCCTACAGATCATCCATAACAGTGTCATCCACAGATCCCCCATAAGTGCCATCCACAGATCCATACCAGTGTCATCCACAGATCCCCCATAAGTGTCATCATCAGATCCCCATCAGTGTCATCCACAGATCCCCCAATAGTGTCACCCACAGATCCCCCAATAGTGTCATCCACAGATCCCCCCAATAGTGTCATCCACAGATCCCCCATAAGTGTCATCCACAGATCCCCATAAGTGTCATCCACACATCCCCATAAGTGTCATCCACAGATCCCCATAAGTGTCATCCACAGATCCCCCATAAATGTCATCCACAGATCCCCCATAAGTGTCATAGTGTCATCCACAGATCCCCATAAGTGTCATCCACCACAGATCCCCCATAAGTGTCATCCACCAAAGATCCCCCATAAGTGTCATCCACCACAGATCCCCATAAATATCATCCACAGATCCCCCATAAGTATCATCCTCCACAGATCCCGATAAATGTCATCCACAGATCCCCCATAAGTGTTATAGTGTCATCTACAGATCCCCATAAATGTCATCCACAGATCCCCCTAAGTGTCCTCCACAGATCCCCTCCCCGCCCAGCGCCACCTCCTAGCTAATTTATTCACTTCACTTGCCTATGTGTAATCTCGCACAGGCGCATTGGCAGAGGCATTGTCGAATGAGGTGGGCTGGAAGACGGCGCATACTCACTTCGCTCGATGATGCCTCTGCCAGTGGGCCTGTGCGAGATTACACAGGCAAGTGAAGTAAATAAATTTGCTAGGGGGCGGCACCGCAGGCCCCCACCGGCCCTGCATTCGGGGCACTGGACAAAACATCTGGTGCTCCAGCCTCAAATGTTTTGAACTAACGACGCCCCTGCCAGTCACTAAAAAAAATAAGGTATGAGACTTCTACTGTATAGGTCTCAGTAGAAGTACAGTACAGTAGAAGTCTCTTTTGTGGAAGTAATGGCTATGCAGCTATTATAGCTAAGTGGTTAAGTGCCTTGCCTCTAATACAGAAGGTTGTGAGTTTAATTCCTAGCAGAAGCTTTTCTGAAATACAGGCTAAATTAGATTTAAATATACTGGGGTGTCCCCAAGCATATGGGCAAAGCTATATATGGAGTCAGAGCAGGGACTCCTATGTCGAACTAGAGTCCCGACACCCTCCCCTCTTCAGAGCAGGGCGTGGCTGGGGTTCTCCCATTGACTTTCATTGTGCTCGGTAGAACACCTGACCATCGCGAAGTGTTCTACCCGAGCACACGAGCACTTTGGTGCTCGATCAACACTAGTGCACAATCCTACACGTACTGACTGATGGGTCTGCCCCATTCAACTTCTGGGTCTCCAAATTGGGCACATGGCCTGAGCTTGCCCTTTACGCCTTGGAGGTGCTGGCCTGCCCTGCGGCCAGTGTATTGTCCAAACGTGTGTTCAGCACGGCAAGGGGGGTGGGTGATCACGCTCACGTTCATTAAAATGAATCAGGCATGGATCCCACAGGACTTGTCCGTACCTTGTGCAGAATAGACAAGTATACAGGCCGCACCCAGCCATTGTTATACTCCAGCGCACTTTCTCTTTGTTTTCTTTTTTATATTTCCCAATGTTTTGGGGTCTTTCCAAATCTATAGAAAAAAATAAAAATAAAAAATAGGGTTGGCTACCTCCTCCACTACCACCTATACTGCCACGTCCACCGCCTCCTCAACCTCCTACTCCACTTTGACCTCCACCTCCTAGTTCAAGATAATTATTTTTGAATTTTTTTAAAAGTCTGTTATTTTAATTAATTTCCCTATCCACATTTGTTTGCAGGGCAATTGTCCTGCTCTTACCCCTATTTTGCTTCCTTTTGCAGCCCTCTAGCCCTTTCTATGACTTTTTTAGAGCCATTTCAATGCCCCAAAGTTCGGGTCCCTATTGACTTCAATGGGGTTCGAGTTCAGGGTCAATTTCAGGTCCCAAACCCAAACTTTGTGGCGAAGTTCAGCCGAACCCGGCGAACCCGAACTTCCAGGTGTTTGCTCAACCCTATCTATAATGTATGATTTTACTGTAGCTAAAGTGGTTATTCATTAGTAAAGTGATAGCGTGTCAGGCTTTATATGGAAGGTAATCTGTTTCGTAATCTATGAACATAAGCTTACTTTACTTCTTATTTAGCCTAAGACTTAAACCTTTCACTTCTGGTTGACAGTCAATTGAGTGAAACCAGTTACTTAAATTCCAGATATATTTTGAGACCTTTGGTCTAAAAAATCAAATTGTTGCCATACTTTCATTTTTTTTAAGAGGTACATTTTAAAAAGGATATGTGTTGCTTGGTGACTTCCACTGCCCGTCTGTATGGCCTACATCCAGACGGGGCATGGAAAAAGGTTGTCTTTTGTACATAGAACAGACTTTCTCAGTCCACACCTGGTTCTCTGACTTGTGAAGGAACAAGCCATGTCTTATTCATTAATAGGGAGTTTATTACCCTAATTCTCTTTTCTCTTGTGCCAGCAATTCAAACATAAAGGTCTTCTCATTTAGTTAAATTTGAAAACAGCAATGTACACCTTCCAGCCCTGATAGGTTAGCCTCTGGAATGTCTAAGAAATTACATAATTTTATTTTGTATGATGTAATGCTCTTCCTCATGAAAACAACAAAGCAATGTCATACAGTAGCTTGAATGCATATGTTTGACTTGAGGTCCAGATATTGGAATTTACTCCATTATTTGGTCATTAGCATATTTAGTATTAGTCCATACTTGTCGTTCCTGGTTGATCTGCGAACGCTAACATTTTGGCCAACAATGCTTTGAGTAAAAATAACAAATTGCTGTTCTGTTGCTGCCATGATCTGTGGTTTTATCTAAACTTCTAATGATGGGACAGATCTGTCATTTGGCACCAAACAATGACCAAATTAATCCAACTTGGCAGAACATTCCAAAAGATATCTAACTTCAGTCAGCATCTGTTTATAAGGCTGAAAAAGACATGCATCCAGTTCAGCCTGTTAAAGTTGAACCAGAGTAAGACAAAGCAGTCAGAATAACTCCAGGGATCAACAACCCTTCTCCAGAAATCTAGTAACTATAACCTGCAATATTATTACCCTCCAGAAATACATCCAGGCCCCTCTTGAACTCTTTTAGTGAACTCACCATCATCACCTCCTCAGGCAGAGAGCTCCATAGTCTCACTGCTCTTACCGTAAAGAATCCTCTTCTATGTTTGTGTAGAAACCTTCTTTCCTCCAGACACAGAGGATGTCCCCTCGTCAATAGATGATGGGAGAGATCTCTGTATTGACCCCTGAATTATTTATACATGGTTATTAGATCTCCCCTCAGTCGTCTTTTTTCTAAAGTGAATAACCCTAATTTTGATAATCTTTCTGGGTCCTGTAGTCCATCCATTCCAGTTATTACCCTCTCCAGCTCTGCTATGTCTGCCTTGTTCACAGGAGCCCAAAACTGTACACGGTACTCCATGTGTGGTCTGACTAGTGATTGTAAAGTGGCAGGACTATGTTTTCATCACGGGCATGCCCCTTTTGATGCAACCCATTATCTTATTGGCCTTGGCAGCAGCTGCCTGACACTTGTTGTAACAGTTACATTTATTGTAAACTAAAATTCATTTTCCGTGTCAGTGTTAACCAGTCTTTTACCACTCAGTACCGACTTGTTACATGTGTTTTCCCTTTCCATGTGCATAATCTTACATTTATCAGTGTTGATCCTCATTTGCCACATTCTGTGGGGCTCGTAACTGCCACAAAAAGGCACTGATAGCAGAGAATGATCTAAATCGGCCTTTTCAAATGTCCAGAAACTGTGCATGGACAACTTAAAGAACAATTCCCATGTTTTTTTTTTTTTCAGACTTACATTTCAAATAGATATTAAATCTCCTTTACATTTTTAGATGCATACTTTATGCAGAAATTGAATTTTCTTTTTTTCAGTTACTGATCATATCAAGGGCCAGAGGGGTGAAAATGGGGGAATGTCCGGGTTCAGCTCGGAACCTGGAAACAACAAGCTGAACTGAACCCCCAATGAATAGTGATGAGTGAGCATACTCGGCCGAGTAACGGTTCGGCTCGAGCATTGCTGTGCTCAGCTCATGGCGGTACTCTGCCGAATACCGCGTGTGCTCGTTGCATTGCTCGAGTCTCCGCCGCGCACGTTTGGCACCTCCTGAAGCATCCAATCAGCGTTCAGGTAAGTAATTCCCTCCAGTGTAATGCCATAGCCATGTTAGCTATAAGCCTTAAACTGGTTGGCTGACCGGAACACGTGGTACTAGGTTATATAGGAGCTGACGTCTCGCGCTCAGATCATTCAGCGTCAGGGAGAGCCGACAGTAGGCAGGGACATATAGCGGTTTGCTGGTTGAACTCCCAAAAAGCTCTTGAAAGACAAAACAGTCCTCTTCAGGACTAAAGTGTGTGTTTGACAGCAGTGCAGCATTTTTATATTTTTTTTAACAAGGGTTAAATTCAGCAGTATTAGGGACTGGCGTCTGCAGGAAGGGACAGATAGTGCAGGGCTGGAAAATCGCCGTGTTCAGTACCAAAAAGCTTTCAAAAGAAAGAAATATTACATATCAGTGAGATTTACAGTACACCATCAGAAAGCAGTGTGTTTAGCAGACATTATAAAAAGGGGCTTATTCACTAGAGTGTGCCTGCTAGTGAGATATACACCGCTTCATAATAGAAATGCATTTTTCTGGGGAAATTTACCTAATTTGTGCCACATCTGTGTGTGCGCTCAATCCACAAACGTTATATACAGTATTCCAGCCTAGAATAATTTCTATTTGGGACAAATTTCACTAGTTTGGGTCACATCTGTGTCTGCATTTAGGCCGCAACCATATATACAGTAATTCAGCAGAGAATTCTTTCTATTTGGGACAAAAATCCCTAGTGTGGGTTTCATCTGTGTGTGAATTTAGGCCACAACCATATATACCAGGGATGGCCAACCTGTGGCTCTCCAGCTGTTGTAAAACTACAATTCCCACCATGCCCTGCTGTAGGCTGATAGCTGTAGGCAATCTGGGCATGCTGGGAGTTTAGAAAGGGTTATAGCCAGCTCACCTCATCGTCCTGCACGGCGGTGCACGGAGCGGACTCAAGCCAGTCCTTTGGAAACAGAAGAAAATGAAAGAAATGCTCCAGCACCACGGTGGATAATATGAAAGTCCCGGTCTTTATTGTCACCAAAAATCCAGGTGAGTACAGCAATCACAAAAAACACTGGTGGTCCCCGGTTCCCCGGATCTACGCGTTTCGAACTGTCGTGTTCTTAGTCATGAAGTCATGCTGGGAGTTGTAGTTTTCCAACAGCTGGAGAGCCTCAGGTTGGCCATCCCTGATATATACAATAATTCAGCATATAATTCTTTCTATTTGGGACAAATTTCCATAGTTTGGGTCACATCTGTGTGTGAATTTATTCCGCAACCATATATACAGCAATTTAGCTGAGAATTCTTTCTATTTGGGACAAATATCTCTAGTTTGGGTCACAACTGTGTGTGAATTTAGACTGCAACCATATATACAGTAACTCAGCAGAAAATGTATTCTATTTGGGACATACAGTACAGACCAAAAGTTTGGACACACCTTCTCATTCAAAGAGTTTTCTTTATTTTCATGACTATGAAAATTGTAGATTCACACTGAAGGCATCAAAACTATGAAATAACACATGTGGAATTATATACATAACAAAAAAGTGTGAAACAACTGAAAATATGTCATATTCTACGTTCTTCAAAGTAACCACCTTTTGCTTTGATAACTGCTTTGCACACTCTTGGCATTCTCTTGATGAGCTGGTGACACTGTTGGGGATTTATTCAAAATTGAAGGCATACTGAACCAGCATGGCTACCACAGCATCTTGCAGCGGCATGCTATTCCATCCGGTTTGCGTTTAGTTGGACCATCATTTGTTTTTCAACAGGACAATGACCCCAAACACACCTCCAGGCTGTGTAAGAGCTATTTGACCATGAAGGAGAGTGATGGGGTGCTGCGCCAGATGACCTGGCCTCCACAGTCACCGGACTTGAACCTAATTAAGATGGTTTGGGGTGAGCTGGACCGCAGAGTGAAGGCAAAAGGGCCAACAAGTGCTAAGCAGCTATGGGAACTCCTTCAAGACTGTAGGAAGACCATTTCAGGTGACTACCTCTTAAAGCTCATCAAGAGAATGCCAAGAGTGTGCAAAGCAGTAATCAAAGCAAAAGGTGGCTACTTTGAAGAACCTAGAATATGACATATTTTCAGTTGTTTCACACTTTTTTGTTATGTATATAATTCCACATGTGTTAATTCATAGTTTTGATGCCTTCAGTGTGAATCTACAATTTTCATAGTCATGAAAATAAAGAAAACTCTTTGAATGAGAAGGTGTGTCCAAACTTTTGGTCTGTACTGTATTTCAGTATTTTGGGTCTCATGTGTATGTGAATCTAGTCCGCAACCATATATACAGTAATTCCGCAGAGAATTATTTCTATTTGGGTCAAATTTAACTGTCTTGTGCCAAATATACTGTCCATGTACTGTGGATTCATGTGACAAATACTATATCACATTTGAAAAGAATACCTGTTGAGCCAATCAAATTAATCTGTGCATAATCTAGTGTCCATATTCTGTTCATTACTGGGGCATATACTGAGTCAAATTAAGAATTTGTGTGTCTGGCGACAAAATAAATAATCTGTTCAAAATCTAGTGTCCATAGCGCGTGGCTCTCTGTTTCAAATACAGTACCACATGTGAAAACAGTGTATTTTTGTGAGAAGTAAAATATTTGTGCCACATCTACTGTATGTGCATTTCATACATATTATTAACATATACTGTACCCCTGTGTGAAAAGTGTCCAAAATACCTGTTTTAATTAGTTGGCGCGTACATGTACATATCCCACAATACTGTAGGTGTTAGATACTTTTAAGCATATATAACATTTCATATTAAGAAGGCGGCCAGTATGGGACGTGGAAGTGGCCGTGATACTGATGGTTCACGCAGAGGCTGTGTCCCTAGGCTCAATGAAACAGAGTAAAATAATGTAGATGAGGGCCTCCAGGTGCGCTAACCGTCTAAAACAGTGAAGGCGATGGCGAACCTTTTAGAGACTTAATTGCTCAAACTGCAACCACAGACTTATTTATCGCAAAGTGTCCACACGATCATGTACCCTGAATACTACTGTCTAATATAATATATATTCCATGTTCCTTATTATTTAGTGGCCTGTCTACAGTCAATGTGCTGCCTGTGCCATTCATGGCATACCCAATGCTGATGAATGGCAGGAAAACTGTAAGGCATATTGGTGCACCATAGACTTTTTCAAGAGTAAGGGTGCCCACAGAGACGGCTCTGAGTGTCGCCCCTGGCACCTGTGCAAGGGTTTCGCTGACCCTATAAAACATTATGAGCGAGGGCAGCCTAAAAAGCATGTTGATATAATGGAGGAGGAGAAGGACGAGAAAAGGAAGATTGAACCATATAACCTTTTTGGTGGTGGCAGAGGTGCATGTGAATACAGTGCATTCAGTACTTTACAAACAACACATTTAAAGTGCCTTGTTGTTCAGCTGCTTTCCTCTGGTGGATTAGAGAAGTCAGGGGCAATCCAGGCCATGTACATTTTTTTAAGAGTCTTATCAGTTATTATGCCCCCAGCAACACTATGTACCCGCTCTGACAAAATGCTGGTGGCAGGGCATCCCAGCACCTCTGAGTGCAAGTTTGTGCCACGTGCCCAGCTTGTACACCCAATAGTTTTAAGGCACAGAGGGATCACCGAGGACACTGAAACGGTCTGCTATGTACTCCTTCACAATCTTCCACAATGTTTCCCTCCTTGTGACACTAGGCCGCGCATCAGGGTGAGGGTGCTGGCGGGGTGTCTTGAAACTGTCCCAGGCCTTGAGAGTGTTGCCCTGCCTCTGTTGGAACTGGGGTGTGTTCCCCTCATCTCCCCTCCCGGGTTGACCAAGGAACTACGTACTCTGCCACCAGCGTTGTCAGCTGTAAATATTTCTGCAATGACATTCTGTTCTGTTATTATAGTTTTTGTTTGTATTATAGTTGGTATTATAATTGTTATTATGGTTTATGGTTGTAAAATATGTTATGGTTATTTGGTTATTTATGAGTTCTTAAAAAGTTCATGCCATTGGTTTAACTCCACTCTTGTTTGTTAGGTTTTTAGTTATATTGGTGTATAAGTTTGGGATGTTTGTTGTGTATGGTACATATATGCGGTTTGATTGCCATGTTTGTGAGCTTGCCGAGCTACAAAGCTGTCTAGGACAGAGGATTGGCCAGCACGTAACACAGGGGAGGAAAAGGAGGCAGCGGTGTGACCCACAGACTGATTGTGGACCCAGGGGTTCGGCCCACCGATTAGGGTGCTGTGATGCCGGATCATGCTGGTGTGGTTGAGGTTGCTACTGTTCCCACCCCTACTCATTTAGCCTCCAGTGTACAGTCTTTCCCCATTATGTTCCTGTGTTTGAGAGTTTATTAATAGGATGTAAAATATGTTATGGTTATTGTTATTTATGAAATGTTGAGTTCTTATTTAGGTATAGAACAGTTACAGTTAGCAAATTCCAATTCTTTTTTCGTCCCCACCTTCCTCAATAAAGCCCCAAACTGCAGAACACCTACCCCTTGTCAAGGGAAATTTGCACAAGGGGGAACAGTTGCAGGCCTGTTTATTGTGGCCCGCCTTCTCTCTTTTGCCACCACACAGCCTCTTCCAGTGCTGTGGATCCCTACCTATCTGTCCTGCTGTTCTTGCTTGGCTTTCCACCTTCCCAGGTTGGGTCAGTGATGTCATCGTCCCTCATTTCTAAATCCACTTCCTCACTCTGGTCATCCTCCTGACTTGTGTTGACCTAACAAGACCCTACTTATTGACAACTGTGTCTCATCCCCATCATCCACCAAGTGAAACACTAATTGCCATCCCCCCCCCTGGTCATCTTCTTCTGACTTAGTAGGCTTGAAAGTTTGGGGATCAGTGCATAAGATATCCTCATGTCCCTCTTCAGGGAGGGTCAGCTCACCTGCAGGCCCTCACCTACAATTTTTTGGGGGATTAGCTTACATGGTATATTATTTTCTATGTTTCAGACTTGGAAGGAAACATAATTTGGTTTCCTTTAGTGGTGAATCTTTCACGCATGTGTTTTTTACAGGATTATGTTTTTTATATAGTGGCACAAGGGTAAATATTTCAATGTTTTTTATTAAAAATATGTCAGGCTTGACTCCATTTTCTCCTCTCTCCTTTGCCTTTTCAGGAGATATTAGACCCTTTTGCATTTAGGGCCTGGAGGAATTACAATTGTATTCCTTTTTTTCATTGTATGTGCCAATTTCCCTAGATCTATCTTTGGGGTAGACAATAGAATTCCAAGATAGTCAGATAGCAGCTTGTAATTGTGGTACAGTTCGATAATGTAAAGAGGCAACAAATGTTGACCGCCATTCCCTGCGCTAACTCTGCTATGTGACGTTATCTGGAACCCAAAGGAACATTACGAATAGAAATTGGTCATTCTTTCTTGGTAGCCTGTGCTGACCGCCATTTCCTGCGCTAACTCTGCTATGTGACATTCTCTGGAACCCAAAGGAACATTATGATTAGAAATTGGTCATTCTTTCTTTGTAGCCTGTGCTGACCGGGTCAATTAACTTCTTAGGTGGTCATATCAGCAGGCCCTTGCTCCTAATGTTTTTGAGGGTCACCAGCAGGCCATCAATGATAATTTTTAAAGGGTGTGTATGATGCCCTCCTTTATGTGTAATAAAGGGTCCATAGTAGTGCCAGTTCCTTGTAATTTTTGGCAGCCCTTTCACTTAGTGCATAGGCTTTATGAGTGTAGGAGTCCCACTACCTGTATAATTGTAGCACCATGTGAATGAGACCCACCTTTATGTGATATACGGGCTGTATCTCTTCTTCGTTGTAATTTTTGGCAGCACTTACACTGTATATACAATTGAGTCTACAGGAAAGAATGTTTCCTAACAATTTTTCCTCTAAAAAGATATTATTTTTTTTGTGGGGGGTGTGGTTTTGTCTGTTTTTTTCTCAGTCTGTTAAAGTGGCATACAGCTTGGACAACATGGTTCCCAGCAGCGACATTGGTGTCCAAGATGCTTCCAGACACAGAAATTTAAATAGGCCTTTCAGAAAGCATATCCATGAAAACTGGCAATATACATTAAGTAGAGGTCGGTCGTTAAGTAGAGGTCGGTCGGCCACACAGTTTTACCTCCCAAATTAACCTCTCATGCATATTCGGTTCAGCCAAACATGCATGTGCTTTGAATGGGGATAGCAAAATAAGATACCTCTGGCAGTAGCTTGTCTCTGAAGAACAAAAGGATAAGGCATGTTGAAATTCAACTACCCTATACAAATTAGATTGTTGGCTAGTCAGCGTGTTTGATCAACATACAGTACAGCTAACGTTTATGGCCAGCTTTAATTTATTCAGATCTTCAGCATGAACTCAAACTGAAAGATAGCTTAAAGTAAAGTCACTATTCAAGCAAAACATTTCCCTATCTCTGGCCACCATATCTAATATCTGTTAAAATACTATACCTTAGATGGAAACCACTCAAAAGAACATATGAAGACTCTGAGCTCACTTTTTTCAGCATACTTGTATGGTCCCAAATAGAAAAAAAATGGAAGATTCTCCATATATGAGTCATTGTGCAAGAGGCAAAAATGACCTCATGCCTCTATATGCAGAGTGAAAGTGAATCTCCTTCATATAACTGTCAAAGGTGAAAGAGTTAAGAGCAAAAAGTATCACTTAATCATTTATTCTTTGCTGGGAAACAATGTTTTTATTCCTCCAAGCATCTGCCAAAGTATTACTAACTCTCCGAGCCCATTCCCCTGTATCTCTCGCCTTCCTGCAAACATTACTAAAGAGGTTCCTCTCCGTTCTCACTCTCTGGAAAGGTTTTGCTCCTATGTATAGCAAATGCTGATGTGTTTTGCAAAAAAAGGGGGAAAAAAACGTAGACACTTGACAATGATGCTCTTGTAGAGGCCCCATGAGAAGTACTGACTCACAGCAGCAGATTACAGAGAGTGTTGAATTTTAGGGAGAGGTTACTCTATCCGTCTGCTGCAAAAAACATTCTGGGAACAGCAAATTGCACTAATGTTCTATACTGCATCATCATTAACATAGCTCTGAGGATGGAATAGTTTGCGGAAAGGTAGAAGCATGATGGACGTGCAGGAATTGAACTGGTTTGATAATTACAGTGGGATGCGAAAGTTTGGGCAACCTTGTTAATCGTCATGATTTTCCTGTATAAATCGTTGGTTGCTACGATAAAAAATGTCAGTTAAATATATCATATAGGAGACACACACAGTGATATTTGAGAAGTGAAATGAAGTTTATTGGATTTACAGAAAGTGTGCTATAATTATTTAAACAAAATTAGGCAGGTGCATACATTTGGACACCACAAAAAAAGAAATTAAATCAATATTTAGTAGAGCCTCCTTTTGCAGAAATTACAGCCTCTAAACGCTTCCTGTAGGTTCCAATGAGAGTCTGGATTCTGGTTGAAGGTATTTTGGACCATTCCTCTTTACAAAACATCTTTAGTTCATTCAGGTTTGATGGCTTCCGAGCATGGACAGCTCTCTTTAAGTCACACCACAGATTTTCAATTATATTCAGGTCTGGGGACTGAGATGGCCCTTCCAGAACGTTGTACTTGTTACTCTGCATAAATGCCTTAGTGGATTTTGAGCAGTGTTTAGGGTCATTGTCTTGTTGAAAGATCCAGCCCTGGTGCAGCTTCAGCTTTGTCACTGATTCCTGGACATTGGTCTCCAGAATCTGCTGATACTGAGTGGAATCTATGCGTCCCTCAACTTTGACAAGATTCCCAGTCCCTGCACTGGCCACACAGCCCCACAGCATGATGGAACCACCACCATATTTTACTGTAGGTAGCAGGTGTTTTTCTTGAAATGTTGTGTTCTTTTTCCTCCATGCATAACGCCCATTGTTATGGCCAAATAACTCAATTTTAGTTACATCAGCCCACAGCACCTTATTCCAAAATAAAGCTGGCTTGTCCAAATGTGCTTTAGCACTCCTCAAGCGGCGCTTTTTGTGCTATGGGCGGAGAAAAGGCTTCCTCTGCATCACTCTCGCATACAGCATCTCCTTGTGTAAAGTGCGCAGAATGGTTGAATGATGCACAGTGACTCCATCTGCAGCAAGATGATGTTGTAGGTCTTCGGTGCTGGTCTGTGGGTTGACTCTGACTGTTCTCACCATTCGTCGCTTCTGTCTATCTGAGATTTTTCTTGGTCTGCCACTTCGAGCCTTAACTTGAACTGAGCCTGTGGTCTTCCATTTCCTCAATATGTTCCTAACTGTGGAAACAGACAGCTGAAATCTCTGAGACAGCTTTCTGTATCCTTCCCCTAAACCATGATGGTGAACAATCTTTGTCTTCAGGTCATTTGAGAGTTGTTTTGAGACCCCCATGTTGCTACTCTTCAGAGAAAATTAAAAGAGGAAACTTAAAATTGACCCCCTTAAATGATCTTTCTCATAATTGGATTCACCTGTGTATGTAGGTCAGGGGTCACTGAGCTTACCAAGCCAATTTAAGTTTCAATAATTAGTTCTAAAGGTTTTGGAATCAATAAAATGACAACAGTGCCCAAATTTATGCACCTGCCTAATTTTGTTTAAACAATTATAGCACACTTTCTGTAAATCCAATAAACTTCATTTCACTTCTCAAATATCACTGTGTGTGTCTCCTATATGATATATTTAACTGACATTTTTTATCGTAACGACCAACGATTTATACAGGAAAATCATGACGATTAACAAGGTTGCCCAAACTTTCGGATCCCACTGTATGTGCATGTAGGACAACAGGAGACTACATAGGTAGAGCTACTACATATAACCATGTAGTTTATGCTGGTTCTGAGAATACATTTCCTCTAAGACGACTCTAATGGGGAGCGGGGGGTTAAAATAGGTTTTTACTGTGTACTAATATCATAATTTTGGCTCCAAAATGCAAAAAAAGTTTACTCTACTCAGGTATACTCTTCAACGGGAGCAGTAATTAGATAAATTCAGAATAAAACTGGCCATAAACATTAGATGAATGTCAGCCAAACCGAACAATTTTAGCAGGGCAGTTGATCATCTGCTCCTCTCGCTATTCAGAACAAACACCTTAATATAACAGTTTGAAAGATATCTCAACTTCATCTCAGAGATCATAGAGATCATATATTGAACAAAAGTAGGTTTTACTCTGTGTCCAATCTCCTAATCCCATAGGTAGGCAGGGGATTTAAGACTACTGATCCCTGACTGACTTGCCTGTGATTTTGTTTGTATCTGGGCTTTATACTGTGTGATATCCTGTTGATTCTCCCGGTGAACTGACTGCTGGCTTGTTTCTGGGTTAACCCTTTGGCTGCTGTTCCTCCTTATATTTCTTCTTCTGGTACTGACCTTGGCGTGGCTCTATATTAACCCCTTGATTATTGCATTGGCCGTGTCTGTCTCTCCTGTTTTGACCACAATTGATGATTTGTCTTTGTACCTCTCTGGTCATTCTGGAAGGTCTGCTACTAGTGTGCCCACACCTGTTTTCTGTTACCAACTCTACAGACATTACTTGGCTTCCCCACACTGGTTGTCTCCCTTCTGGCTTGATTGACATTCCATAGGCCAGGTATGTAATCATAAGCCACCTCCAGCTGCATCCAACTTGTGTGTAGATTACTAGATAAGCATGGAGTAATGGTCTTAGCTTTATCTTCACACTGATTGCTGATTGCCACTGAAGTTAGCTTGTGAAGCTGTACTAAGACTGTAAGATGCTGAGTAAGCCAGCAGTGTTCATCTGTACGCACACGTTTTTGTTCTGTCTGAAGTATGTAGCTTTTACACCCATTTCTAGTCTATGCTGAATGCTAAAGCAATAACAGAGCATGTTTAATTTTTAAAGATATGAGTAAGGCTTCTTATAATACTTGATTAATAGATTTTTGCTACTGAGCTACAGTTGTAGTCTAAAACAGTAAATTGGTTTGTATGCAATTGTGTCCACTGCAGCTGTCAATTAAAAATGCTACAAAATGTCTTGGAGAAGCCCCAGCCTAAATAATATTCTTCAGGATTACACATTTTTATAAAGGAGGTATACTCACAAAAAGTCCTAACTGCAATGCTCTGACTATATTATACTGACTGCTTAACTTTTAATTAGTGTAATTGTAATAAGGTAATTGTCATTTCTGGAAAAATTGTCCACAAACGTGTTCTGGGATTTTTAAGCAGTAAGTCTGGGGCTACACCTAGACTTTTTGTAGCACTTGAAATTGATTATAAAGGGTAACTAAACATTTGAATGACATTTTAATATGATGTCCCTAATGCCCTAAAAAAACTTTCAAATATAACTTATTTATTAATTTTGTATTTTTTTTATTGTTTTTCTTACCTAAATTGCACCACTGTGCGCTTAAAACTCAGTCTTCCGTACACCGCTGAGCTGTCAGCAGCATTGTGAGTACGGGCAGGAGCGCATATTGCTGCTCCTGTCCGTTCTCCCCAGAGGATTGCTAACTCCTGTAATAGTACATGGGTACTCTGTACCCATGTACTATGCCAGAATTAGCTGAGTGGAGCTGGCTACTGCTAATGCCTGCTCCGCTAAGCTAAGAGAACTGCGTGTCAGCACTTAGCTTTTCAGAGCAGGCAGAAGCAGGAGCCCGCTCCGCTCAGCTAATCCCACCTAGGAGTTAGTAATCCCACCCAGGAGTTAGTAATCCTCCGGGGAGCACGGGCTGGAGCAGCAATATGCGCCCCTGCCTGCACTCGCTGCTGCTGCCCATTCACAAATTTCACACTCCGTACATTGCTGAGCTGTCCAAATTAATGTACGTAAAAGACTAAGAAAAATACAAAATTAATAAATTACGTACCGTATATTGGAAAAAAAATAATTCAGGGCATTAGGGACATCATATTATAATTTTGTTCAAGGCTTTAGTTACTCTTTAACTCTTGAGCTACTGACTTGTATGCAGGTGTACGTGAGTACAGTACAATAGACCTGCTGTCCGGCAGGAATTCACTGCATCACAAATCACTATGATGCAGTAAGCTTGGGTCAGTTGAAGTGACGTTTGTCTGGAAGATGCTGGACAGTTAGTAGTAGAAACCTCGGCACTCGCAAGAGATTTTGTAGTAATTTCTTGTTTATTTCATTTCATTATTTAAATTTCATTATTTAAATCCATCCGCTTAGTAAATTACTGGCCAACGTTTCGGTCCAACTCGTACCTTGTTCACGGCCTATGTCTGGAAGATGCAGCCGACACACAGATTATGCCTCCCTGACTGCACAATTTCTCTTCTTTTTATGACCCACTTAACTAAAGTAATAACTGGAATGGGGCAACTACAGTACCCTGAAAGATTATCAAAATTCGGGTTATTCACTTTAGAAAAAAGACAACTGAGGGGAGATCTAATTAATATGTATAAATATATCAGGGGTCAGTACAGTGATCTATTCCTTCATCTATTTATCCCCAGGACTGTGACTGGGACGAGGGGACATCCTCTGCGTCTGGAGGAAAGAAGGTTTGTACACAAACATAGAAAAGGATTCTTTACGGTAAGAGCAATGGGACTATGGAACTCTCTGCCTGAGGAGGTGGTGATGGTGAGTACAATAAAGGAATTCAAGAGGGGCCTGGATGTATTTCTGGAGTGTAATAATATTACAGGCTATAGCTACTAGAGAGGGGGTCGTTGATCCAGGGATTTATTCTGATTGCCTGATTGGAGTCGGGAAGGAATTTTTTATTCCCCTAAAGTGGTGAAAATTGGCTTCTACCTCACAGGTTGTTTTTTTTCCTTTCTTTGGATCAACTTGCAGGATAACAGGTCGAACTGAATGGACAAATGTCTTTTTTTGGCCTTATGTACTATGTTACTTCTGATTTTAGCTTAAAAAATGTGTCAACCTGAACTTGTGGCAGTAACCTTATAACAAAAGGGAGGTGGAATGGAAAAAGGAAGAAAGAAACCAATAATACAGTTTATATGAAGTGTTGAGCGAACTTGTGTGTTAAGTTCGGCGTCTAAAGTTTGGGTTCGGGTTATCGAAGAATCGCGTTATGGATTCTAAATTCCGTTATGGTCCGTGGTAGCGGAATCCATAATGCGATTCTTCGATAACCCGAACTTTAGACGCCGAACTTAAAACACAAGTTTGCTCAACACTATAACACTATTTATATGGTTTGTCTCTGACAATCATCATCATCATCAGCTACTGCCTTTACTCTAGTCTTCTGTGCAATACCACCTCTCAACACTGTGTCTGCTATTGGACTCAGTTCACACTAACTGCAGTTCTTACTGCAACTTGATCTATTGGAGCGTTACCTGAGCCAGTGAGTCAGCTGTCAACAATATTAGCTAATCCTGTAGGTAGTGGTTCAGTTGGTCTCTTGCTGCGTTCTGTTCTGTCTCCTACGAGAGTTTGACCAGTGGGTCCCACTCACTGGTTGTAACACTAGGCAAGTATTATACAATGCTTTACCCACCCTTACACCATGCTTTTTTTAAATATTAATGGGATTATGTTTTTTGTGATAGGGTTCATATTTTTCAGGGTTTCCCTGCAAAAACATATGATGCATCATGTTACACTGGTAGGTCAAAACTGAAGAGTTTGAGGAGCATTATTATTTACTTGGCTTTAGCAGCCTTCATGGAACCAGCTAAAAGCTGAATGACTATATAGTCCATATTGGAGCATGAAAATGTGACAGGAATGCTGCTTCCTTAAAATCTTTGCATATGGTGAGTTCATTATTCCCCACACATTAACGGACATATGTGCCCCCACACAGTTGTGCTGATATAATCATTGATAAGGAATTTGCATTATCAATCTGAATGGAATTCCATGATCCATATGAAATGACGCCATGCAAACATTGTTAGATTTATTGGATGTTTTTCAAATAATATGTTGGATAACTTTTTTTTTTTTCTAGTTTCTATATGAAATACGCATTTCTGTAGTTGCATATCTCAGACTCTACTTGAAAATGTCCAGTGACGTGAGGCTGGCCTGACTCCAAACTTCAGGATACAGTTCCAGCCACTGACTCACAGAGGTTTCTGTTACATTAAGTCTGTGATTTTCCAGTTATTTATTACATCTGGTGGGTTCTTGTAACTGTTAGGTATACCCACCCACACAATGTGTGAGACCAGTCACAATGCTGTGTAAAGCAGACTAGTTGCTTACAGTGCATACTGTGTGTTCTTCATTCTGGACTCTGGAGTCTGAGGCTTTGCAGAGCATCTAGTCGAAACCAAGGGGGAAGCAGCCTGTGTTTATACAGCCGCATTATACAGAGCATCGTGTTAAAATGATCAAAGGAGAATTTAGTGGTGTTTGCAATAAATCCTCTTTGGATGGGTTATATCAAATCATGTACATATTCTATATTTCAAGAAAATGTATACTAGCACATTCATGGTCACAGGTGCATACCCATGAAGCGAGCATATAGAAATCTAATAAAAGTATGGCAGCACAACATTTCCCATACAAGCAATAGAACTGAGAAATGGGGATCATGCTAAATTAAAGTGGTATTTTACTTACTGTAAATGAAAAAATAGAAGCTCTTTTGAAACGTTTGATCAAAAATGTGCGCAAAGAGCTTCTATTTTTTCCTCTATAGTAGGTATAATACCACTTTAATTTAGAATGATCCCCATTTCTCAGTTCTATTGTTTGTATGTGAAATGTTCTGCTGACATACTTTTATTAGCTTTCCATATTCCATATTTCAGTTTGTTGTTTAGGTGAGGATCAAATTTTTTTTTTTGCAAAATGTGTTTGCTACCTTCATTATTTATGCACTTAGTTCTTTGGGCATGTTCCTCCTCACTATAGCCTGGCAGAGCGCACATTCAGTGGGAGTGCAATGAGTCAGATCTCCAACATCAGATAATGGGAAAGGGAAATGTATGTTGTCCCGGGACATTTAAACGAGTTGTCCAGCTTTTCTTAAGTGATGACCTATACAGCAGTAGTCTGAGGCTCCGTACCCTGTTGATCAGCTGTTCTGTGTAGTTAATCGATGGCGGAACTAAACAGCACTGTCCACATTGTAGTGGACAATGGCCATAACTGCAGCACTGCTCACATTCACATCAATGTCCACTACAATGTTGAAAGTACTGAGTAGTTTCAGCACTGACTTCCAGTTACAGAGTTACACAGAACACCTGATCGGAAGGTGTACAGAATGTGGGTTAGCTGCCGATCGTGAGGACATCACTTCAAAAAGGATGGACAACCCCTTTAAATTGATTGCCAGTGGATTTTAGCAACTGGACCCATAGTGGTTAGCTTATAAACACAGTGGTGTGATTGCAAGAAGTGGTTATTCAACGGCCAAACAACCACTAAAAGAATATAAATGAATTCTCACAAGATGGTGTCTATAGGCATGTGAGTGGTTACCCTCTATCTCACCAGAAGGCCCCAGTGTTGATATTAATGTTTCAACCGTTCATCCTCTTGGGTTCTTTGTACTGTGGCCATCTACACTCACCTAAAGAATTATTAGGAACACTATACTAATACGATGTTGGACCCCCTTTTGCCTTCAGAACTGCTCAGGTAGCCCGTGGCATTTAAACGATCGCCAATTGGCACTAAGGGGCCTAAAGTGTGCCCAGAAAACATCCCCCACACCATTACACCACCACCACCAGCCTGCACAGTGGTAACAAGGCATGATGGATACATGTTCTCATTCTGTTTACGCCAAATTCGGACTCTACCATTTGAATGTCTCAACAGAAATTGAGACTCATCAGACCAGGCAACATTTTTCCAGTCTTCAACAGTTCAATTTTGGTGAGCTCGTGCAAATTGTAGACTCTTTTTCCTATTTGTAGTGGAGATGAGTGATACCCGGTGGGGTCTTCTGCTGTTGTAGCCCATCCGCCTCAAGGTTGTGCGTGTTGTGGCTTCACAAATGCTTTGCTGCATACCTCGGTTGTAACGAGTGGTTATCTCAGTCAACGCTGCTCTTCTATCAGCTTAAATCAGTCGGCCCATTCACCTCTAGCATCAACAAGGCATTTTCGCCCACGGGACTGCCGCATACTGGATGTTTTTCCCTTTTCACACCCTTCTTTGTAAACCCTAGAAATGGTTGTGCGTGAAAATCACAGTAACTGAGCAGATTGTGAAATACTCGGACCGGCCCTTCTGGCACCAACAACCATGCCACGCTCAAAATTGCTTAAATCACCTTTCTTTCCCATTCTGACATTCAGTTTGGAGTTCAGGAGATTGTCTTGGCCAGGACCACAACCCTACATGCATTGAAGCAACTGCCATGTGATTGGTTGACTAGATAATCGCATTAATGAGAAATAGAACAGGTGTTCCTAATAATTCTTTAGGTGAGTGTATAACAGCAAAATAATGGGGGTAGGATAGGACTATGTATGGCCATCTGTGTGATTTACAAATGTTTCCCCAGCAAAATGTTCTTCTAAGCTTTAATGGCAAATAGATGTTTCTTCAAGAAGTTGAGGTTATCTTCCCCATCAATACTCTTTAAAATGGAGAATATGGAATTATTAATCCTTCAATATATGTATTCACAGTGAATGCACAATTGCTTAATACCAAAATCACTGGTATTTAAATATTACAGATCCAATGTTTATAAGGTTTACAGAGACCAAAAAATAATTTCACATAGTGGGAATATACTGTGTAATCTGATGACTCAGAGGGAATTACTAAGAGCTTTACAAACTTTCATGCTAGTGACAAGGCTAACTATGGCTGATTTTCCCTGACCACAGTGAATTACCTGTAGGCTTATATGGAGCAATAGGCATAATGTTTCACAATTATATATAAAACTTCAAAATTCACTGACGTGGATGGTCAAATAAATGCCTTATTCCATAAAATCATCCAAGTCACATCCTGGAATTATAAACCTCCTCTATTAACTGTTATCCAAAAAGCATCCTCAAAGGCAGTAGAGCTATATATTTCTATGAATTTAGAAGTAGGGTTGAATAATGTGGTCCTAGGTTAGAATCCGACCAAGGACAACATCTGCAAGGAGTTTGCGTGAGTTTCCTCTGGGTACTCCGGGTTCCTCCCACACTCTAAAGAAATCCTGATAGGGACCTTAGATTGTGAGCCCCATTGGGGACAGCTTGATGCTAATGTCTGTAAAGTGCTGCAGAATATAAAAGCGCTATATAAGTGCATAAAATAATAAATAAATGAAAGATGTCAAGACCACTTTCCTCACTGTGAGATCACTACGTCAGCACTGAGGAGAGGGGAAAGGAACAGCTACTGAGCATTTTAGTCCACCAGTGAATGCAGGAAAAGATGGAGCAGAAAGATAAACAGCAGGGGGGACTACCAAAAAGGAAAATGTACAAAAAAATAGAACAATATTTGTATTACATGTATATTGCAATAATACTTCATTTGAAATGTCCTATTCATTGCATAGTAATACTATTCGTAGGATAACCAAACTATTGATGCTCCGATTACTTTTCCCTCCTAAATTCCAAAAGCATAATGATAATTTAATTTGCCTGATAAATTACCACTACAACGCGCGTACACAAACATCAGAGACGCAAAAGTAAAAAAAAAAAATAATAATACTAAATAGCAAAAGAAAAAAAGAACTTATCCTTAAAGAAAACTATTGGCAGCACACAGAGTAGACTTTCAGTCCACAAAATTACTTGACTCATTTTGACTGTTTTCAGCATACTAGACTAAAAGTAGGGTTAACAAAATCTTGGCTTTAACAGAAAAATGAAGTCATAGTCTGGCCAGTCTATGAAACCCCCACTCAGGGATCGTGTTCTCTAAATAAGATAAACTCAGCCTCCCGCTTCTATTGTTTGGAGAAGGGATGAGGCAGCCTCTTCTCTACACATATGACCTTTTGCAGTTGTTCTTATAAGACCGGTCTTGGTCTTTATCCTTTTATCCTTTAGTAGTGCATAGGGGGTTATCATTCTGGAAAATTCCATGTCTGTAGTACATAAGGTATAGGGTTTTTATACAGATTTTGAGTGAGCACCTGTAAACTGCAGGGCTATATCTCATACATTGCATGTATAGGTAAAATGGAGAACGTTAACTTTAGGATTCAGCTATATTATTCACACCACTAATTGCCTTGAATTTAAAGGAAACATCATCAGAAAATGATCTATTGTTTAAATCACGTTTTTGTGTTAAACATTTTTTTTAATGTTCCATGTCACCATATTTAAAATGTATATAATCCTAATACTAAGTTATGATTTCCTGTTCTGTAAAGGTAACTTTTCAGTAGATATTATCATTATCACCATAGATAGAATTACAATGACAATAAAAACCTCTATATAGATAGACAGGATCTACCATTCACAAGGTGATATCACACTTTATCAGCTCCCTCCCGACCTCTGTACAGGTCACAGAGCATGCCTAGAAAACTCTCCCATCTAAGTCAATGGGGTCCCCTCCTGACCATTGTGACTATGGACCATGTAGCTGTCGTAATGGGAGTCGTAATGTTTAAGGCCTAGTGGCCAGTGTGAAAACTGTAGGATTTTAGTTTTTAGTTTTTTTTTATATAGTGACATGAAAAACATAAAAACCCCTAAAATTCTCAGGCTACTTTCACATATGTGGCACTACAATACGACCGCAGACAATTTTGGGAATCAGCTGGACACAAAACGCAGCATACAGCGGTTTGTGTCCAGCCGATTCTCGGTCTATGTGCCACATACTAAACTGCTGAAGATTTCACCCAAACTCAGGGCCAGGCAGTATGACCTGAACATTGCCTGGCCCTGTCAATCAAGTCTAGCAGGGCATGGCCAGAGGTGGAAGAACAGAGCCTCTAGGAGCAGGAGCAACGATTTGCATATAATAAAAGTTATTTTTTCTCAATAACGGGGGCACGTAGTGAGATGGGACTAAGATAGTTATGTTCAGCGGACATCAGCACATCACTAATGTCAGCCAGGTTAATGCCCATATTCCTGCTGACAGAAGCCCTTTAATCCCTTTAAAAACCCCTTTAAATATGCTGCTCTTGGAGAAGGGTTGCTTAAAAACTTATGTGCATAAAAGAGGCTCAAAGGATAGTTTATGATTTCATCATGTTTGAGCAATACAGTTATAGTATAGGTTTAATACTACAAAATAGAATGCAGATGTATTATTTTGAGTTACCAATGCATTTATATTGAGTACACATTTACTTTTGATATACATGTAAATCAATTAACTTATCAAATGTCGGTGTGGACCCACTGCACGTACCAACCAACTGGTTTGGCTTAGCGCTTGCTCTAAGGGCGTTATCCTGGCAGCCCTCCGGTATTCATCCTTTACCCCTATACAGGGATCTACACTTTTCTGCGGAGAAGCTTGAGATAGTTCCAGTTGGTTAGTGACTGACCCATGGGGTCAGAGCCACCGATGCGGAGTACCAAAAGATCAGGCAATAAACAGTCTGGAGAGTGGCCAAGGTCAGGCAGACAATGTACAGATGTATCTAAGGGACAAGTCCAAAGCCAGGGCAGGCAGCAGTAGGGCAATCTGAGAAAAAAAGCTAAGGTCCGGAAGGCGGCTTCAAGTCAGAGTCAGTAGTCAGGCTGGAGTACAGTAAACGGGTAGTCAGACAGAGAATGCACCTTTGACCGTTACTAGGTATGAGAAAGCCTAAAGCTTAGGCAACCTTACACTGAGGAGGGCACCTTACATACACAGGGGTGGGTGGGGAAGGATTTGGACACATTCTGGCCCTTTAAGAGGACAATAGTGAGTGCACTCACCCTATGGAACAGGCCTGGAGGCCATTAGACTGAATGTGCAGGCCACAGCCTGCAGAGGATGCTGGTGGCCAGAACCATCACAGCTGGGAGAAAGGAGTGGGGCTGGAGAACAGGAAAGCGGGCAATGTAAGCAGCATGTAGACGGAAAAGGGATGTTAGCGCAATAGTAAGTGATGTTAGTGCAATAGTAAGTGATGTTAAAAGGGGTTTTCCAGTTTGTATCAACATCCTTTATAATAATTATTTATGAAGGTTGCTGTCATTTGTATTCTCTTTGTTTTACCATTATTGCCCCTATTCTGGGCTGTGGTTACATGACTATGTCTATGTGATAGGGAAGTGTCTATGTAGCTGGGTGGGAGCAGCTATACCCTAGCTGGGCAATGTTAGGGTGGTGCTGGATCTGTGGCAGAGAAAGGAGAAGTGCATCACGGGCTTGGTGGGATACAGCAACAGGAAATGCTACATTCAGGATCTAAACCATAGTGATTTGTTTTCATGGTGAAAACGGGTCAGGAGAGAGCAAACTGAAAAAGAAAAAGCATAGGGAAGATGTACATGAGGTAAGCAACCACATGAGCGTATCTGTAAAAAAAACATAGTAATCCCAGAAAACCCCTTTAAGTGAAGTTATGCTCTTTTTTTGTATTCAGAAGAAAAATAAAACAAAAACTTACAGAATTGTATATTCCTATATCATCAATATAAGACATGCAGTCAATCCATTTATTGCCTACATTTTGAATCCAATGTGCTTTCTCCATCTTTGTTCTGAGTAATTTATTCTTCTTACCTTAAAATGTCCATCTGTGAAAAATGTGTTATTTCCTGCATGAATCATAGAAGTAGACAGTTACGGAAAAGTACTTTAGCTCACTGGTGTTTATAGAAATTTACAATGAAGATCCTGCACTGTTAAACCTCATGTATTTTATCCAGAATATTGCACTATTCTCTGTTAAAGGAGCACTAAATATCCAAGTTCCTGCTCCCTTCTTCTGTTCCTTTTATGCTACTTTGTCTCATACTTCTCTCTGTGTTCTAGGAGATCAGTCTGGGGCCTCCCTCTCCTCCTCACTGTTCTATGTCTGTCTGTAAACAACTGCGTGCAGCAGGAGATTCCCCCTCTGCTTGTTCCAAAAATCTACTGATTATCCTATGGAGGACTAAAGGCAAAGCACATAATGGATCAGTTATAGCAGTTACTGGATCAGCTATATTTAGCAGTTAAGGGTGGCAACATGGTGAGTACTGGTGTGTGAGCGCTGGAATCATGGATTTGAATCTTACCAAGGACAACATCTGCATATAGTCTGTATGTTCTCCCCATGCTTGCCTGGTTTTCTTCTGGGTACTCTGGTTTCGTCCCACACTCCAAAGGCATACTCATAGGGAACTCAGCAAGTGATAATAACGTATGTAAAGTGTTGTGGAATATGTCAGCGCCATATAAGTGATTAAAATATAAATAAACCAATACCATTTAGATATGTAATTTTACAAGTAGTATGAACATAGTGTAGCTTAATGCAGTTCTGAATATACAGTGCCACTATGTTTGTCCATAGAGTTGTCCCCTCTAGATTTTGGCAGCTATTTAAAAATGTGGGTTGGGTAGGAATTTGCCCATCCTGAGACACACTGGTGCCGCAAGAGGCACAGTACAAGTGCAATTCTTTCTTTACCTTTTAGGAAATAGATCTTAGTGTTATTTGTGTTCTAATATTTAGAGAAATTTGGCAGTCTATAGTCAACTTTTCCTCCAACCCTTAGTGTGTAAAGCTTATATTACACTGGCAGATAAATGTGCAGATCATCGCTAACAAGTCTTCTTATGAAGGCTAGTTAGCTATGATCTGGCAGTGTAATACTGCAGCCAATTACCCGATGAATGAGCAAACTTATCTTTCAAATCCATTTTTGGGACCTGAGATGGTTCCACAGATCAGACCATCACAATTTATATGAAATAAATATGTACATTAAAAAAACTATTAGTAACTATTAGTCGTGAAAGAGGGTTAGGGATTAAATATGGGTCGTCGTCCATCTCTAAGTATAGCCAAAGTTTATACTGTATGTATAATATGTAGAACATAGGAACCAGGTTCCTATGCCATATAACTTAAAAAAAATATGGGTACACTAGACTTTAATATATGTGTTGCAAAGCATGCACACATGTTTGTTTTTGTTTTTTGCACAAATTGTTCCAGAATTTTGGTGCATTTTCATTAGTAAATCTCCCCATTATCAGAGGACTTTGGTCAGGAGCGGACTGGGAACTTAAAGTTGCCCCATTTTGTAGGCATATCCAAATTAACAGAAGGTTTGGGCAACACAAGTAGGAGGGGGTCAACAATACCAAAGTGCAAATTACCATCCCAGCAGAACCAAATAACACAGTGTAGCACAATATTCTGCCCCAAAAGCCCAATAGGTAATGAAATAATGATTCATTCCCCATTGTATTGTTACATACTTACAATATGACTTTTATTTCTTAGCCACGTAGTACATGGTTTGCCTTTTGACTTTCACTGTCTATGATATGCCCAAATTTTGCCATTTAGTCTATGGTACATGGTGGCTTTCCACAGTTCTTGTTCTATCTTGTCATTTTCACAGAAATTACGTCTCCAGCAGTGGATGCCAAAATATGGACTGTAAAAGCTGTCTTAGAAGATTTTCCAATGTAAGCAGTTCCATAACCAAAGCTGTTAAAGAGTTTCTCATTTGCAAATAGTGGAAAGTAATAAACACATGTTAAAAAGTTGTCCCTTGCGAGATCCATCATTGAAATAACACAGTAAGGGGTGTGTGCCCCTAATCCAGTGAGACATCTCACTCCGCACATTGTCAGTAATATGCCAGCACTAGTTCTGGGTGTATGTGGTTTGTGTACTGTTTGTCTTGTCTCCTGCCGTTCCATCACTGGCAGCAGTTACAGACCCACATGATTCTGCTGCATGTCTGTAAGAGATATGGATGCAACGTCTGAGATTACATAGCAGACGACACCTTTTTAGGTAGTATGGCCTCACTGTTTCCTCTCTCACATTCTTTTTTCACAGCACCATCGCTGTCACGCAACCATGAAATGTATACTGTGAATCAATACATTTTCAAATTAATAAAAATAATAATTTAAAAAATATAAAAAATATCGAGAGTCTATATACAAAAAAAATAGATTTTAAAGATCCTAGTGTAATCCATGAAATGGTGCCACCCAGCCTTGCCCTAAAAAAAATGATTTTAAATATCCTAGGGTAATCCATGAAATGGTGCCACCCGGCCTTGCCCTAAATGGCCAGTGTGTTACACTACAGTTATTCCAGTAGTAACATGGTGGGCACTCAGCACTTCCTGTACACAAACTTCCAATTTTAGTTAAAGGGCATCTGTCAGCAGATTTGTAGCTATGAAACTGGCTGACCTGTTACATGTGCGCTTGGCAGCGGAAGACATCTGTGTTGGTTGCATGTTCATACACGCCCGTATTGCTGAGAAAAGGGTGCGGCAGCTGCAGAGAGAGAAGAGCCTCTAGGTGTAACAGCAACACCCTTGTTGCTCCTAAAGGCTCATTTGCATATAATAAAACATCATTACTCAGCAATGTGGGCACATATGAACATGAGACCAACACAAATGCCTTCAATTGTGAAGTGCACATGCAACAGGTCAGCGAGATTCATAGCTACAAATCTGCTCCCAGATGCCCTTTAAGTGTGATAATAAGTGACCATCTAAAAAAAAAACACATTATATATATATATATATATATATATATATATATATATATCTATGTGTGTGTTTTAATCAGAAATTTCCAGAGATCAGCTGATTACCATGAATCTGGCTCCTGGAATCCCAACAATTAGTTGATATCTGGCCATATAAAGTATTTGGAAATGCCACATTAGATGTTAAGTTATACAAGGTCAGGCCAAGTCTGGCTCTTAATAACTTAAAGAGGATGCCCATCTATGCCATCCATAATCCCTAATAGGGAAAATGAACAAGGATTGGCTTTATGAGAATCTGCCATCATGAAAATGCAGTGCAATCTGCAAGCGGCAGGTTATGGAGTAGAAG
Source organism: Bufo gargarizans (assembly GCF_014858855.1). Taxonomy (NCBI): domain Eukaryota; kingdom Metazoa; phylum Chordata; class Amphibia; order Anura; family Bufonidae; genus Bufo; species Bufo gargarizans. The sequence goes on from NC_058087.1 coordinate 61,457,837, forward strand.
GAGCTGAGCAGATTGTTGTATAGTTTACAGGAAAAATTCAGTATAACTTATATTTTATTCATTCAAGCGATTATCCGGTTCAAGAAATTAAATTAGGGGTTGTGCAGGGGTTTCATATTAATGACCTATCCAAAGGATAGGTCATCAATATCTTATCGGCGGGTGTTCGACACCCAGCACCCCCGCCGATCAGCTGTTTAAAGAGAAGGTGGCGCTCTATTCGAGCGCTACCTCCTCTTCACTACACTGCATGTCGTCTCGGAATTGCAGTGTAATGAGATGTACTTGCTCCATTCACTTGAACAGAGTGAGTACTTGAAATTACACTACGCCACCGCAACAGGGGAGATGATGTGTAGTGTGATGAGGAGGAAGCAGCGCTCGCATGGAGCGCTGCCTCCTCTTCAAACAGCTGATCGCCAGGTGTCGGACCCAACCTATCAGATGTTGATGGACCTATCCTGAGGATAGGTCATTAATATAAAACCCCTGCACAACCTTTTTGACTAGTGAAGGAAAAGAACTCTTACCTGGTGACCTCCTTTTCATCTTTCCCGAGCTCCTCCAAGATGGCCAAGTTGCTTCTCACACCACCCGATGCACACTGTGCATTTGGTAGTCCAAGACATTACACATTGCCCTCGAATTGGCCAGCACTGCTCTTGTGAAGAATGCTGAACAATCCGAGAGCAGGCTGAACAAGCAGTAATTGTCTTGGACTACCGATGCACAGTAGTCTAAGAAAATGTGCTGTCATCTTGGATGGCAGAAGAAGAAGGTCACCAAGTAAGTGTTCTGTTTATTCCCAAATGTGATATTTTTTTTTTTTTCAGGGCTGGCAGATTGCTTTAAAAGCTGGTTCTGAACTCTGTAGCCAAATGAGTAGTCCTATCAGTGGTTGACAGCTATGTATACATATTTATACACAAAAGGCTGTGAATTACTGAATAGAACAGCCCACTTGGGCAAAAAAGCTCAAAAAGCTGAAATTTGAATAAATAAAATAACATTTTTTCCAACAAAATTACATATAAATCTGCTCAGCTTCTTCTGCTCTATAACATGCTGCATGACTGGTTCTCCTTAAGAATATTTGTTTGACTGTTATTCTACAGGACTGAAGGTAATTCCACCTTGACAGCAGATATTTTAATGATTAGTTCTGCATTACTTTATCTAGATGTACTATTCTTCAGTTCTAATTTTCCTCAAATAATTCACGATAACCATCATTTTTATACAGTACTAGCAGAAGGACCCGGCTTCGCACGTATATATTTCATCTATTTCATTTAATGTTTCTGTGTGTCGTTAAAAGATATCGACAGTACCCCATAACAGTGACCTCTATAGCACCCCACTGCACTGTCTGCTGTGCTATGTATCTAGTCCTATCCTGTGTGATACTGCCTGCTGTGTGATACTGCCTGCTGAGCTGTGTATCTAGTCCTATCCTGTGTGATACTGTCTGCTGTGTGATACTGCCTGCTGAGCTGTGTATCTAGTCCTATCCTGTGTGATACTGTCTGCTGAGCTGTGTATCTAATTCTATCCTGTGTGATACTGTCTGCTGAGCTGTGTTTCTAATCCTATCCTGTGTGATACTGCCTGCTGAGCTGTGTATCTAGTCCTATCCTGTGTGATACTCTCTGCTGAGCTGTGTATCTAATTCTATCCTGTGTGATACTCTCTGCTGAGCTGTGTATCTAATCCTATCCTGTGTAATACTGTCTGCTGAGCTGTGTATCTAATCCTATCCTGTGTGATACTGTCTGCTGAGCTGTGTATCTAATCCTATCCTGTGTGATACTGCCTGCTGAGCTGTGTATCTAGTCCTATCCTGTGTGATACTGTCTGCTGAGCTGTGTTATCTAATCCTATCCTGTGTGATACTGTCTGCTGAGCTGTGTATCTAATCCTATCCTGTGTGATACTGCCTGCTGAGCTGTGTATCTAGTCCTATCCTGTGTGATACTGTCTGCTGAGCTGTGTATCTAATCCTATCCTGTGTGATACTGTCTTCTGAGCTGTGTATCTAATATCCTATTCTGTGTGATACTGCCTGCCGAGCTGTGTATCTAATCACATCCTGTGTGAAATCCTGGTAAATTAAATGTGAACTTATATTGGCTGATACACGTCATATGACTGAATATTTAAGGACCTGTGAACTGCTGAAACCTGTTAGTTATTATGTTATTATGGAAACCTGGAGTAGGACCTGCGAGCTTCCATTGGCTGAACCGCAGTTGGCATATGAAGAGAAACATGTGCAGGCTTGTATTGGCTAATGGGGGTAATTTTTTGGGAATATCTCAGAAACGGTAAGTCCTTGAAAGCTGAGACCCTTCTAAAACCTTCCCGGACACCTGATGTACCTGTGTGCCAAATTTGGTGAAGATCGGTCTAGTCGTTTGGTCGCGCATAAAGAACAGAATCTAATTTTTATATATATATGTAAGGGCTCATGCACTCGACCATATGCCCTCCTAGACATACGGTCCGTGAGCGGGCCATATGTCCCGGAGCGGCATACATCGTGCGCACGGGAGTGCACTGCATCATAGGTTACTATGATGCTGTGCACATCGGGCCGCCTGCAGGGCAATTGTCCCGCACTCATAATATCATATGAGTGTGGGACAAAAGCCACGCGGGCGGCCCGATGCGCACAGCATCATAGTAACCTATAATGCTGTGTGCTCCCGTGCACATGATGTATGCCGCTCCAGGATATATGGCTTGCTCACGGACTGTATGTCTCGGAGGGCATATGGTTGTGAGCATGAGCCCTAATACATAAATGTTTTTGTAAATTACAGTATCCAAGTACTTTTTACTATAGGTTTTACAGAGGGTAAATATGTATCCCACAATTGTTTTTATTTGTGTTCTGTCCCCTTTACTGCCCTGTGATTTGGCTCACATACAATTCTATTCATGCACATAATGATCATTTAAAATACTGACTACAGCTTTACAAGCCTTTTCTCTTTGACAATTACTAGACCTCTGATGAGTCCCAATTAAATCTCTGGACCAATCTCTAGTTATTCTAGCCAGACACATAAATTTGGGAGGAAATGGTTATTTACGGAGACCTCTTCACATTTGTTCTCCAATAGCTGTGGGTACTGCTGTGATAACAACTTTTGGTCTAGACTTGCTAAGAGATTTTAAGGATAAGCCATTTACAAGAGAAGGAGATAAAACATGTTAGTCAACCAGCGTGCTGCTCAATTAGTCCAGGAGTTTAACACATTAAACAGATGAGATGTTCCATTGTGTGATGCTGAATTTAAAATCCTGAGTTTATTTGGGACTTACATCCAAGGCCTCTTTACAAAAAATCAGGGCAATTATCAGTATGGAGCCTTCCTAGGTACATTTGTTTCCGATATTTATCTTGTGTAAAGGCACCACAGATCAATTGATGAACAAGCAAACGTTTGTTCATTGGATAAAATGGGCAGTAGATCATCTGCTGCCCAGAAACAATGAATCTGTATGGGGACAAAATAGCCATACCGCATCCACATAAAGTGGAACTGATTGCTGCGAGTAAATGGATCCTTCACCTCCTCTGACGGGCAGGCAAGTTTTAGGAACAAATGGTTCATTCCTGATAATTGCCTGCACATTTGGCCTGTGTAAATGGGCCTTTAGCCACCCATTCAGATTTTTTTATGAAATATCATCAACTTCCACTCATAAATATGTCTTGATGTTTAAGAAGATTTTACATATGGGTTCAAAATGTAAAAATAAATGGTGCAATATACAGTGTTTACCGATTCTGCTCACAAACCCCAACCACTATGAATGTCATGCCACATTAGCGGTAGCTTATCATTGGTCTCAGCAGTCTCATACGACACTGAGGTCAATGATTGGCCGCAGCAGTATACAGGATGTTAGTGTTGCAGCCTAGAAGAGGGGACTGAGCGGTGACAATGAATCAGAAGATCTGGGAAGGCGAGTTAAAGTTTTTTTATTTTTTTATTAATATTAATTTTTTATATTATTATTTCAACAACATCCCTGGATTTTGTCCATTAAAAATGTAAACCCCCTTTAACTTCCTCTGGATAGATCATCAATATCTAATTGGTGGGGTCCAACACCAGGGACCCCAGCCAATCAGCTTTTTGAGAAGGCACCAACGCTTGCAGTAGTGCCATGGCCTTCTCTCTGCTCATCAAGCACAACGCCATCCTTTGCTTGGTATCACAGTTCATCCCTATTCACTTCAATGGAGCTGAGCTGTGCCTAGGCAATGTTACTGATGAACGTGACTTCACATGGCCTAGGGAAAGATGACGGCGCTACTGCCAACGCCTTCTCAAACAGCTGATCAGCAGGGGTCCCGGTCGGATTAGATACTGATGACCTATCCAGAGGAACATTTTACCTATAGGCCTAGTATAGGGCACATACTGTCAGGAAGCCATAGGTTATTTGGTGTGAGTGCTAAACAACTGCCTAGATGTCTAATCTGCCTGCATATGTAAGTGACCAAACTGAGCTTACCACCTATTTTCACAGTCAAATGTAACTTGTAAGCGATAGAAATGCTAATTAGAGTTAGTAAGTGATCACGGTAACCCTATACTTTTTATAGCTGTGATTCCAGGTTTATCCATTTAAACATGAATTTGCATTGAAATGTTTAATTCCACCGCAAGTGCTATCTACTTACTATAATATAGAGCGACCAAGCTGTTGGTCCTCATACAAATGACCAGCCACATGGGGGAGGGTGCAGGAGGGAGAATTAAGGTGGAATTGCCCAGAGGTCATCGTCCATCTCTGTTAATAAGAAGGTATAGTGGGATCACCTGGCCTGTAAGGATTACATTTCAGATCCAAAGTAATAATCACATGACATGTGCCCACAAGCAGGCAAGAATAATGACTTTTCCATCCCAAAGAAAGATATTTTTGCCCATAAATGCGGCCAGGAGCATGTTAGGTGAGTTAGCCTTTCTGTAATAATCTGGATGATTCTAGCATGTGGTGGAAAATACACGTCTTCTGTCTGCAAAGAGGCCACACACACCTGTGACTCCTTGTATAAAATGAAAGGGTCTACATAGACTGCAGTCAAGCTACAGGTAGCCAACATGTCAGGACAGGAAAGAAATAGCCTCAATAGCTTTTTGTGATATACAAATGCTAATATATACCAAAGGGTGACATTCCCTATCTTTACTGGTCATCGTCGCTGATGTAGTATTCTAAGACCCCTTTCACACGGGCAAGATTTCCACGCAGGTGCAATGCGTGAGGTGAACGCATTGCACCCGCACTGAATTCGGACCCATTCATTTCTATGGGGCTGTGCACACGAGCAGTGATTTTCACTCATCACTTGTGCGTTGCGTGAAAATCGCAGCATGCTCCTCTTTGTGCATTTTTCACGTAACGCAGGCCTCATAGAAATGAATGGGGTTGCGTGAAAATCGCAAGCATCCACAAGCAAGTGCGGATGTGGTGCGATTTTCACGCACGGTTGCTAGGTGATGATTGGAATGGGGACCCGATTATTATTATTTTCCCTTATAACATATAACATAGTAAAATAGGGCTGGAGGGGTTAAAAAAAAATAAAAAATAATTTAACTCACCTTAATCCACTTGTTCGCACAGCCGGCATCTCTTCTGTCTTGTTCTGTGAGGAATAGGAGCTTTGATGACGTCACTACGCTCATCACATGGTCCGCCACATGATCCATCACAATGGTGATAAATCATGTGACGAGCGTAGTGACGTCATCAAAGCTCCTATTCCTCACAGATGAAGACAGAAGAGATGCCAGCTGCACGAACAAGTGGATTAAGGTGAGTTAAATTATTATTATTATTTTTTTAACCCCTCCAGCCCTATTGTACTATGCATTCTGTATTAAGAATGCTATTATTTTCCCTTACAACCATGTTATAAGGGAAAATAATACAATCTACAGAACACCTAACCCAAACCTGAACTTCTGTGAAGAAGTTCGGGTCTGGGTACCACAGTCAGTTTTTTATCACGCGCATGCAAAACACATTGCACACGAGCGATAAAAACTGAACAACGGAACGCAATCGCAGTCAAAACTGACTGCAATTGCGTACCTACTCGCGCGGGTTTGCCGCAATGCACCAGGGCGCAACCGGACACGCTTGTCTGCAAGGGGCCTAAAGGTCACTTTACATGGGACGACAAAGCAGTAGATTGTCAGGAAGGAAGCCTTCATTCCTAACAATTTGCTGCTTGCTGGTGGAGTCCACTGAATTTACATGCACTGATCTCCTCCAAAGTATGAGGAGGAGTGATTGTTAATGCCATTGCTCTTCACCATACTGACTCTTTGTTTGCCGGCAGGAGATCGTATTTACATAGTACATTTACACCACCAGATAATCGTAAGTGAACCTCATATTATATAGATTCATTACACACAGAGTGATCTATTTCAAGAGTTTATTTTAATGTTGATGATTATGCCTTACAAAACTAAAAGTCAGTATCTCAGAAAATTAGAATACTATATAAAACCAATTAAATTAATGTTTTTTAATACAGAAATGTTGGCCTACAGAAATGTATGTACCGTATATGCACTCAATACTTGGTCAGGGCTCCTTCTGCATGAATGTGGCATGGCATGGAGGTGATCAGCCTGTGGTACTGCTGAGGTCTTATGGAAGCCCAGGTTGCTTTGATAGGGTCTGGTGTCTATCATCTTCTTCTTAACAATACCTCATAGATTCTCTATAGGGTTTAGGTCAGGTGAGTTCGCTAGCCAATCAAGCACAGTGATACCGTAGCTATTAAACCAGGTATTTGAACTTTTGGCAGTGTGGGCAGGTGCCAAGTCCTGCAGAAAAATGAAACCAGCATCTCCATGAAGTTTGTCAGCAGAGGGAAACATGAAGTGCTGTAAAATTTCCTGGTAGACAGCTGTTCTGACTTTGGACTTGATATAATACATTGGACCAACATCAGTAAATGACATGGCTACCCAAGCCATCACTGACTGTGAAAACTTCCCATTGTTCCTCAGGCAACTTGGACTGTGTGCCTCTCCTCTCTTCCTCCAGACTCTGGAATATTGTTTTCCAAATTAAATGAAAATTTTACTAAAATGAAAACAGGACTTTGGACCACTGAGCAACAGTCTAGTCCTTTTTATCCTTAGTCCCGGTAAGACGCTTTTGATGCTGTCTCTGGGTCATAAGTGGCTTGATCCATGGAATGAGACTGTTAAAGTTCATGTTCTCAATACTTATTTGTGTGGTGGCTCAAATTCTTGAATGGCCTTTTCTTGACAATTCTTTAAGGCTGTGGTTATCCCTGTTGCTTGTGCTCCTTTTTCTACCGCATTTTTTCCTTCCACTCAACTTTCCATTAATGTGTTTGGGTACAACACTCTGAACAGCCAGTTTCTTTAGCAATGATCTTTTGTAGATTTCCCTCTTTGTGGACTGCTAACTTCACAGTTGTCCAGAAGACAGTCATTACTGTCTTCTGGACAACTGTGAAGTTAGCAGTCTTTCCCATGATTGTGTAGCCTTGTGAGCTAACTAATAGACCATTTAAAGGCTTAGGAAACCTCTGCAGGTGTTGATTAGCTGTTTAGAGTTTGAGAATATTGTACTCTTTCACAATATTCTAATTTTCTGGATTTTCATAAGCTGTAAGCCATAATCATCAAAAGAAATTAACCATTGAAATAGATCACTCTGTGTGTAATAAATCTACATATGAGTTTCACTTTTTAAATTGAATTACTGAAATAAATTACTGAAATAAGTTTTCGATGATATTGTAATTTATTGAGATGCACCTGTACAGCAGCTGAAATTACTTACATGTTCTGCAATACTAGGCACGGCCAGTGGACAAGAGTGATGCTGTTTCTGGAGAAAAAAAAAAAATGTTTTTCCTAATTTAACACAACTGCTTTAAACTAGAAATAAATATGAGACATATGACATGAAATTCTGCCCGCTACACCTACAAACATGCCCAAATGGGTACAGACAAACATTGGGTTACAAAACTGGAAGCAGGGCAAAATATAATTCATTAGCCTCAATTGGTTTCAGATTTTTTATAAAAATCTGATTACATATACAGGTCCATTCTTCCATAGTCTACTGTACTCATGAAGGGAGCATTCCTCCTGCCCCACTCCGCGGTGACTGACAGGCTGCTGTATACAGGGCAGTCGGTCAAACATGGTTGGGTTAGGCAGAAGAGGAAGGGGGAATGCTCCACCTATGAATACAGTAACTACTAACTATCCGTCCCCTGTATTCTTTGCTTGCTCCTATTTGTCAAACGGCACAATATTTGTTTTGTTGTGAGGTCATCATCAACAGGAAAACGGACCTGTATCTGAGGATCACTTTATTATATAAATGAATGTTAAGCTTGAACTTTCCCTTTAGGTGAACATACTTTTAAGTATAGGAACTATTTGAATAAATATTTTGAAAGGTGTAGCAAGAATTGAATTGATAGTAGTTTGAGCAGATTTATATATTTGGACACCACAGTGCTGTAACCCTATTACCAGTGTAATGCATTAATGTGATAATTAATCATACATCTGTGCTGGAAGGGCCCCTGTTCACACCACAGGGAATATCAGAGTTCCACAAGATTCAGCACTTCATAACTAATGAAAAGGAAGGCTGGAAAGAATATTCCTCCTGACCCGGGCAGATAAATAACCAAGATCATTTCTAAGGCTATAAACCGTATAAAAAGAAAGATTTATTTAATTTGAAGTCCTCATATTTATCTTTAGTGAGAAATTATACTAAGCAGTCAGCAAACATTTCATCTAAGTCTTCTTGCTCGTGCTGCGGACCGCAACTTGCTGGCCGTGTGCCCCCTGTCTGCAGATGGGGACCTACTCACTTGAATTGGGTCCGTGATCTGTATCCGATGGTCCGCAGTGCAAAAAAGTAGTGCATGCACTACTTTTTTGTGGTGTGGAGGCACGGACAGAAAACCTATGGAAGTACTCCGCATCGGTTCTGTGGGCTTCTGATCCGTGCCTCCGTTACGTACTGCAAAGTATCTCCCGGACTGTAGAACCATTCAAGTGAATGGGTCAGCACCCATGATACAGTACGTACATGGCCGGTGCCCGTATATTGTGGACCCCGTTTGCAGGCTGCAATACAGGCACAGCCTGCACATGGTCGTGTGCATAAGGGCTAAGGCAGGAGTAGACCTTGTGTTGTGAATTTACCCCATGCTACTCATATATTATTATTATTTATTATTAAAGCGCCATTCATTCCATAGCGCTGTACATATAATAAGGGGTGCACATACATAATACAGACAATTGCACTAATCATAAACAAAATGAGTTACAAACTGGTACAGAAGGAGAGAGGGCCCTGCCCGTGAGGGCTTACAATCTACATGGTATGGGAGAAGGACACAGTTGGTGTGGGTTAAGTTGGTCATGTACATTAGAGAGGTTTTCCAAGATTTTTATACTGATGACCTATCCTCAGGATAGATGATTGAAAAAAAGGTTGCAGCAGCATCTCCAATGGTTTTCTGTATTTCAGGTACTTCAAAGCATATGTACAGACAATGCAACGTTTCGGCTGCACTCAGCCTTTGTCAAGCATAATTGCAAACTGAATATATATAAAGTTTATATATATATATATATATATATATATATATATAAATAGTAAACCGATAAATCGATAACCCGGAACTGAAGTTGGTTGATGGAGTGCCCACAGTCGACAAAATGCTTCACTACTGGTTTGTCTAACATTCTCTTTCTAATCGTGCTCTTATGTTTATTGATCCTTTCCCTGATCTCCATCGTGGTCTCACCCACGTAAACAAGACTACAGTGACATTGAATAATATAAACTACATTGAGACCTACAAGTAAAGAAACCATGTATCCGAAATGTTTTGCTACTATATGGGTGTGAAAAAGTATCTCCCTTCATGATGCTGCTTCAATTGCAACAAGACAAACATGAAAAATTGCTGTTCTTCCTAGGGGCCAAATACCTTTGTCCACCTTCACGTGACCCACCAACATCTGATTTCACTAATCTGTCACGTAAATTGGAATTTATCCTATATGCTATTATTGGGGGAGCATTTCATTCTTTGATCTCGGGCAAACCCCTCTGTAGGATATGCCACTCCTTCCTCAGGATCCTGGCAATGTCCCCACTATCTCGCCCATATATGGACACAAATGGAATTCTTTCACCTGTTTTGTCACGAGAGGATCAGTCGAGTGTGGATTCCCTATCAACCAACATAAATCTCTCCCTAGTATTCCCCAAGAGTTTCTTTGGATAACCCCTTTCTATGAACTTGTTACACATCTCATCTGTTCTAAGGGAAAAGTTATTGTCCTCAGAGACAATTCTTCTCACGCGTAATAATTGACTCCATGGTAAAGAGTCTATCATTCGCAGGGGATGATAGCTGTCATGTGTAAGTTATTCCTGTCTGTAGGCTTTTGGTAAAGGTCAGTCATGATTCTACCATCAATAACATTGATCAATACATTGAGAAATTGGAGTTCTCTATCTGACACTGTAATAGGAAACTGTAAACCTGGAACACCCGCATTCAAATGAGCATGAAACCTGTCCAGTTCATCTCCAGTGCCATTCCAGATCATAAAAATGTTGTCGATGTAGCGCCACCACCACTAGACCCTGTCCAAAAAAAGGGAACGGTAAACCAATCTGTCCTCCACCTCGGCCATAAAGATATTAGCGTAGGTTAAACTATACTCTTTCGCTTTAAGAGGGATGTGGAGGTATGTAATATATGTCTCATGCCATACCCAGGCAACATGATGCGGTATGATGCCGGGCATGTGGGCAGAACAAGCGGTTCGCGACCTATAGGTCAGGTGATCGAGACGTATTCCTGTGACGCTTTTAGCATCAGTATGTGATCACGAACATGATCTTGCTGATTCCCGCGATGCTAGGCCTGCAGGCAATGTTGCTCTGCACACGGAGGAATATCCAGATTATGGACATGCGCAGTAGCGCTAAATGGACGCAAGTATGTAGTGAGCTGAGGTGTTCCGTCATGGCAATTTGGTGAAGGTGAGGACATAGGTGAGTCATTAGGTATGCAAAGTAAGCATTGAAATGTTTGTCCAATTTGATTGGTTTTTGGGCAGTAAGTACTTGCCCCTACACAGAGGATTAGAGTAACCACTTGGGGGAGGTATGAGTATTTTACTATTTATATGTGGGGTGATTCAGTTTGAAATTATGCTTGACAAAGGCTGAGTGCAGCCGAAACGTTGCATTGTCTGTTTGTACATATGCTTTGAAGTACCTGAAATACAGATGATCATTGGAGATGCTGCTGCAACCTTTTTTTCAATCATTTATCCTGTGACCGCCTGGGATCTGTGGTGTTTGGTACAGCTCTTGCATTCCCTGACTGCTCTAAATGAACCTTTATGTGCTGCTCTTATCCACTCTTGTTTTACTATCCTCAGGATAGGTCATCAGTATCTAATTAGCAGGGGTCCAACACCTGGTACCCCGGCCGATCAGCTGTTTGAGAAGGCAGCAGTGCTTTTTCCTGCCAGTGATGACACGTTCATGTGTCATGTGGCCTAGCAGCAGCTCAGCCCCATTTAAGTGAATGGGGCCGAGTGCGATATCCAATGTACAACACTGTGCTTGGTAAGCTGCAAGAAGTCAGCGGACCCCCACCAATCAGATACTGAGATGACCTATCCTGAGCACAGGTCACCAGTATAGTAATCTCGGAAAACCACTTTGAATGTCTTTTCTTAAGCCTCATGCACACAACCACATTTTTCATCTGTGTGCTTGGCGGAGAGTACACTGACCCAATCATTTCTGAGGGCCTATTCACACATACATATCTTTTGCTGATGCTTGTGGCCATTCTGCATTCTATATAATGTCCCATTCTGGTCCATATTGCAGATGAGAATAGCCCTTTCTGTTGAGGAGAGTGAGAAAAATACAGGACATGGAAAGTATCTTGTATTTTGGTATATAGCGGTTCCATTGTTTGTGGACTGATATACAGACACGGAACAAAGCCTTAGACACATCTGGGGTCATTTATCAAACTGGTGTAAAGTAGAACTGGCTTAGTTGCCCATCGCAACCAGTCAGATTTCACCTTTCATTTTCCAAAGCAGCTGTCCAAAATGAAAGGTGGAATCTGATTGGTTGCTATGGGTTCTACTTTACACCAGTTTGATAAATGACCCCAATCATCTGTATTTATCTGACATTGATCAAAGCACAGGTATGTTTTAAGAGAAGGTACAAAAAGTAGATAGGGCTGGATAGAACAGGCAAAAATTGGTGCCGGGTTTAATTATTGTATATTTTTGGGGTAAGGCTACTTTCACACTAGCGTTTTTCTTTTCCAGCGCTGAGTTCCGTCCTAGGGGCTCAAATCCGGAAAAGAACTGATCAGTTTTATCCTAATGCACTCTGAATGGAGAGTCCGTCCCTCAGGATGCATCAGGATGTCTTCTGTTCAGTCTTTTTGACTGATCAGGCTTTTTAGAAAAACGTAGCATGCAGTATTTTTACCTCCGGCCAAAAATCCTGAACACTTTAACTGAACGCCTTTTTTCCCATTGACTTGCATTAACGCCGGATCCCGCGCCGTGTGTTCAGTCAAAACGGATCCGGCTTTTGCATGTTAAACCCGAAAAATAGGAAAAAAAAGTTAAAGTCCATAAATGGCGGATCCGTTTTTTCCAATGCATTTTTCCATTGTGATCGAAAGCCTGATCAGGATTCAAATGTAATCCGTTTTCACACGTTTTTCCGGATCCGGCGGGCAGTTCCGGTGTCGGAATTGAACGCCGGATTCAAACAACGCTAGTGTGAAAGTAGCCTTAGATATATTTTACATGACAGGAAAGTGTTAATGCTTGAGCATCTTATGTCCATGTTCATGTTATGCAGGATGTATAACGAGCTGGTGGGCTTGGAGAGGTGTGGACTTTTTTAGGACAGGCATTTTTTTTTTTTTTTTTTTCATTGTTTTATTATTATTTCTCATTTCAGCTATTTATTTATGTACAATTTGTAATATTTATTTATAATATTTTTTTATTATGGGACAAAACAGGCGATATGTGTTCCCTGCTTACATATATACTGTATGCAGATCACCGATACAATGGTTTACTTGTAACTGCCAATTAGATCACTGTTAGCAGTGACATGTATAGAGACATGTAGAGAATAAGCCTATCACATCTTTTTTGCATGCCTCCTGACCTCCTATGCACAGTGGGCCCTTTGATTTCATAGGGTTCCTTAGCAAATGTCCAAATTAAAAAGCTGCGGATTCCGCATCCAGGAACACAGTGCTCAATGTGAATAATGAGTTTAGTTTTCTAGTGATTGGTAGCTAATTATTTCAGTTCCCTGTCACAGTACAGAGAACAGATTGTGCTATCTGAGTGATATGCAATGCCATGAAAGAAAGGATATAAATGAATGGGGTTCTGGTACAGGGACTGTGCTATCATCCTACATTTTACACATGGAGCGCACAAAAATAAACTGGTCAAGCTAATCAGTTGTGTAAATGCAGCCTAAAGGTGGATTCAGACAGAGTAAACCACGGCACTCAATTGTAATATGCAGTAGTGAGAATTTTTTAGTCCATCCATTAACAAGGAGCCATTGGCCAACGTTTCGGTCTATCCTAGACCTTGTTCACGGCCATAATGTCAGACTGCCGAAGATTACATGGATATATTATATATTTGGTTATATGCTCCCATCTAGTGGATGTTTTTGGTAATGCACTTGTTTTTCTTGTTCTTGATATCTGTCATTCATTTCTTTGCTCCACCCCTTCTTCTGTGTACTTCACTTCCTGTATCTTCATACAGCTCCAGACATATGTACAGGTACACATGTATTCTCATGTACGCTTATGAAAGCATCATCTTTTGACCGCTCAATACCAGAATCCATCTGTTCTGCTGTACTCTGTTATCTGGCTTAGGGTACTTTCACACTAGCGTTTTTCTTTTCCGGCATAGAGTTCCGTCACAGGGGCTCTATACCGGAAAAGAACTGATCAGGCATATCCCTATGCATTCTGAATGGAGAGTAATCCGTTCAGGATGCATCAGGATGTCTTCAGTTCAATCTTTTTGATTGATCAGGCTTTTTAGAAAACCGTAGCGTGCTGTATTTTTATCTCCGGCCCAAAATCCTGAACACTTTGACTGAACGCCGGATCCGGTCTTTTTCCCATTGACTTGCATTAACGTTAAAGTTAAAGTCCATAAACGGCGGATCTGTTTTTTCCAATGCATTTTTTCATTGTGATCAAAATCCTGATCAGGATTCAAATGTAATCCGTTTTCACACGTTTTTCCGGATCCGGCGGGCAGTTCCGGTGTCGGAATTGAATGCCGGATTTAAACAACGTACAATACGATTTGTTGTAAACGATTTGTACAATAAACCCTTTTCAATTGAAACCACTGGTACGTACTTCACCATCTTTGCGCCTTCCTTCCTTTTTTGAGCCTTATCGAAGTGTGAGACGGGTGATATCTTGGAGTGACGCTCTCCTGGTAGGATCCTAGTTCAGACAAAGATCTTCTGAATTGACGGCTTCTGGGCCTGACCTGCCCCACAACCTGAGCTCCTTGACTGAAGACACACCGATCTCTTTCTATCCGCATTACAAGTGATCCTTGTGAGTATATTGCATACATCTGATGCGACTGGTGTCTGAACATACTACACCATAGTGCGTTTTTTTCACTGCATTTTAGGTTTCCATGCATCTGTTGAATTTCTATAATTGAATGTGGTCCATCTAACTGAAGATTTTCCGAATGCAAGAAAGAGAAAATAATAGGAACTTTAAAAAATTTTAAAAAAATCCTCTCTTGCAGCGCAATCCTTTCTCCTATCACTTTATCTAACAGACTTTTACCCACATTGTCTTGGGATTTGCAGCGCTTGAGTGGACCGATTTCTTATACAGAGACTTTGTGTTTTTAAACTGCCATACGGCCTACAAGAGAAATTAGCACAACAGGGCTCAAGATACAAAACAGACTATAATGTATCCTTTCTACCATTCTCAGACTTCTGCAGGTTCATTAGTGATCAAGCCTGGATGAGAAACAATCCCAGCTTCAGTGAACCCAACCTGCCTGCTTCTTTCTCACTATCATCAATGTATGATAACACAGCAGCTCAACGTAGAGACTTATATAGAGCAATATCTGTTAAAAGGACAGACATCTCACCCTTCGCAACCTCACCTACTGATCAGGACGTTGTGGATAACAGAGATAAAGACCCTAATCATCAGTGTCCTATTTACAAGAAGCCTCACCCTCTTAAGAAATGTTGTGGGCTTAGGGCAAAGAATTTACAAGAGCGCAGGAAGATTCTCCGAAAAACTTGGCATATGTTACAAGTGCTGTGCTTCTTATAGTCATTTTGCTAAAGACTGTAAAGTTGTCATCAAGTGCACAGAATGCAGTAGCAACAGACATGTTACAGCCATGCATCCTACTCTACTTCCAGACAACCCACAGCAGCTTTCTACCTCCATTCCCGCCTCAAATCATGGCGGGGAGCAAAAAGGTCATGCTCCAACCAAAGATAATGTCTCTTCTTCATGTACATAAGTCTGCGGAGAAGGCAAGGACCACAAATGCTGTGCCAAGATATGCCTAGTCAAGGTATACCCAAAGAGTCTGTCAGGAAGCAGGGGGTGTTACCCCTACTCGGGGACCGCGGGCACGGCGCAGGGCATGGGTTCCCCTTCAGCTCGGTAGAACACCTGGTGCCCGAGTTGCAGGTGTGCGGCGTGTGCGCATGCGCAGTACGCAGGCTGCATGCGCATTCCCGGGTGCATAGCGTTCCTGCATTATCCGGCTGTCAGGTGTGAGCCTTCCACCTTCCTCGCCTGCCATTGGTTCCTGGGGAGGGTAGTTCCTACCTTCACTGGCTATAAAGACCTGGCCTGAGCTCTGGCTCATTGCTGAGTTATTCCACCTTATGGTGAACACCTAGCCTCCCTGCAGATCCTCCTATTGCCTGTTGTTTCTTTGTATCCTTTCCGGCTACTGACCCCTGGACTGTCTTCCGCCTTGAACCTTCGCTGCCTGCCTCGACCTGGATTGGACATTGACTACCCCTCTTGGATTATCCCTAAACTTGTACCACGTTCTGGGCTGTCAGCTGCTTACTGCCAGTGGGTTCCTCATCCCACTATTGGCTCCCTGGGAGGTTTGACAGAATAACTCAGCCTTCACCACGGAATCCGCAAAAGCAGTGGATCCCATGACGGCCATGACCCAGCAACTTAACCTCATGACGCAGGCCTTCCACGAGATGCAAGCCAGTCATGAGCACCTGCTGCAGAGGGTTGCCACACAGGAGCAACGCATCGCAGAGCGCACCAAGCTACCACCCTCGCCTCCCCCTACGCCGGTGCGCACCCTAGAAGTGGTCTCAAGCGAGCCGTCAGTCAGCCTCCCTGAGCGGTTTTCAGGAGATCGGAGGAAGTACCGCTCCTTCATCATCTCCTGCGAGCTCTTGTTTTCCCTGAAGCCTGCGTACATATGCCACGGACTTCGTCAAGGTACGCACAGCAATTTCCTTGCTCTCAGGGCCTCCCCAGACCTGGGCGCACCAACTCCTACTAGCCGATGACCCAGTGCTGGCATCTTGGAAGTCCTTAGCCTCAGCTATGCAAAGACTTTATGATGACCCCCTGCGTTCTTCAACCGCGAGGGGTACCTTGCGCACCCTCCGCCAGGGCAGACTTCCAGTGGAGGATTACATCATGGAATTCTGTGAGGTAGCCCCAGATACGGGTTTGAACGAGGTGGCCTTGATTGACCAGTTCCGCATCGGTTTGTCCGAGCAGCTCAAGGATAAGCTCGCCCGCATTGGGGTGTCGGGCTCCTTGGGGGGGCCTGATGGACCGTAACCCACCTGGATCGCCACTTCCGGGAAAGACAACAGGAGCGACAACAGACCCCGCTTCTACTGGAGCGCCGGTCGGAATCCTTACGGCTTCCGGTTCCTGTGGCGTCAGACGGTAACCAGGAGGAGTTGATGCAGATCGGGGCTGTTCGGGGTCCCCTGTCCACGGTGGAGAGAACCAGGAGGAGAACCTTGTATCTGTGTTTATAATGTGCAAAACCAGGCCATTTCCTGAAGGACTGTCCCATCAAACCTTCCGAAGGTAGGCCGGAGACACCCACGGTATGCATTAACCTACCTATTTATAACAACTCGTCTCATCTCACCATCCCTGTTTCCTTGCAGCTGGGCAACAACAATATTGATCTCTCTGCCATCATTTATTCGGGCGCAAGCAGCTGTTTTATGGACAAGGATCTGGCTTCCCAACTAGGCATCCCGTTGCGCCCTAAGAAGAACCCATCCCAGCTGCATCTGGTGGATGGCAGCACCCAAAAGACGGGACCTATTGTTTTCAGTCATTCTAGGCAACCCCTGGCTTAGGAGACACAACCCCACGATCAACTGGAACTCTGGCTCCATCACCTTCACGCCCCCCTCCGGTTCTCCTGTTAACGCGTCTCCGGCTCCAAGCCCTCCTACGGTTCTGGGCACTATTGAACACAGACTACCCGACAAATATCGGGACTATGCAGACGTTTTTGAAAAAAAAGGAGCAGACGCCTTGCCGCCAAACAGGCCCTATGATTGCCCTATTGACTTGCTCCCTGGAGCCCCACTGCCGTACGGGCGCTTGTACAATCTGTCCGAACCCGAGACCAGGGCCCTGAAGGACTACATAGAGGAGAGCCTAGCGAAGGGGTTCATCCGTCCCTCGACCTCTCCAGTTGGGGCCGGCATCTTCTTCATGGGGAAAAAATATGGGGGTCTCCAGCCCTGTGTCGATTACCGGGCCCTGAACGACATCACCACTCTCATTCCCGACAGAGTCAACGATGCGCGTTTCTTCACCAAGATCGACCTCCGGGGGGCCTACAATCTGATTCGTGTCAGGGAGGGGGATGAGTGGAAGACAGCATTCCGCTCACGGTTTGGGCACTACGAGTACCTTGTCATGCCCTTCGGGCTCTGTAACGCCCCTGCCACATTTCAGTGCTTCATCAATGACGTCTTCCGTGACCTGTTGGATACCCATGTTGTGATATATCTGGACGATATCCTTGTCTTCTTCAGATCACTGCCACAACACGAACGGCATGTCAAATCGGTGCTCCAGCGTCTGCGGACCCACAGTCTCTATGGCAAGCTTGAAAAAAAGCACCTTCGAAGTCTCGTCCATTGAGTTCCTGGGCTACATCCTATCCCCAGGCCGAGTGGAGATGGACCCCAGGAAGATTCAGGCCGTCCAGAATTGGCCTGTCCCCCGCAATCGGCGGATGGTGCAGCAGTTCATTGGTTTTGCCAATTTTTACCTTATGGTGAACACCTAGCCTCCCTGCTGATTGTCCTATTGCCTCTTGTTTCTTTGTATCCTTCCCGGCTACTGCCCCTTGGACTGTCTTCCGCCTTGAACCTTCGCTGCCTGCCTCGACCCGGATTGGACAATGACTACCCCTCTTGAATTATCCCTAAACTTGTACCACGTTCTGGGCTGTCAGCTGCTTACTGCCAGTGGGTTCCTCATCCCACTACTGGCTCCCTGGGAGGTAGCTGTTAGGATGTATGCCATAATAGATGAACAGAGCAACAGATCCCTGGTTAAGCCTAAATTCTTTGAGATCTTTGGCATATAGGGTCTCGCAACACCATATACTCTCAGAACCTGTTCTGGTCATGTAGAGACCTTCATGGTCTCTCATATCAACGAGGGAGAGGGCATACCCCTAAAAATGTTAGTCGAGTGCGACCAGATACCAGACGAAAGGGAAGAGATTCCCACTCCAGAAGCTGCATATCAACATCCTCATTTAAAGCACCTTGTTGAGAAGATTCCTGCAATGGACAAGAGTGCTGAAATCTTAGTCCTGTTAGGAAGGGACATTCTCAGAGTACATAAAGTACGCAATGAGTGCGATGGGCCTCACGACATCCCCTTATGAACAAAGACTTTACCTAGGCTTCATAATAGTGGGCGATGTATGCTTGAACAGGATGTGAGATCCACTCCTTCAAGACTTATGTGTTTGGAAACGGACATGCATCCCACTTCAAACAGTGCCCTCACTATTATGAAATAAAGGAGAAGCTTCTTGACATCATTCAAGCACCTGATGTTACTCCTGTCCTTTGTGATGACAACTTAGGTGCCACAGTGTTTTGTACTACAAGTGAGGACAACAAAAAAAAAAGCCTTGTCAGTTGAAGACAGAGAATTCTTCAAAATAATGGACAAAGAATTCTTCCAGGATGAGTCTAACAGCCTGGTTGCACATTACCTCTTCGTGCTACGAGAGCTAAACTCCCAACCAATTGTGAACAGGCTTTATCCAGATTCAACTCACTTCAACGAACACTAAGGAACAGGCCTGAAATGAAGGACCATTTCATCGCCTTTATGAAAAGGATCTTTGACAATGATCACGCCGAACCAGCGCCACCACTTCAAAGACACGATGAGTGCTGGTATCTGCCTTTCTTCGGAGTGTATCATCCACATGAGCCAAAACAAATCAGGATAGTATTTGACTCCAGTGCCAAGCATCAAGGTGTATCCCTAAACGATGTTCTTCTCACTGGCCCGAATCTAACCAATAACCTTGTAGGCGTACTTATGAGATTTAGAAGAGAACCAGTTGCCATAACTGTGATATTGAACAGATGTTTCCTAAGGTTTCTGTGGCACCGTAACAACATGGAAAATGAGATTATTGAATACCACATGAAAGTACATGTTTTCGGAAATAGTCCCTTACCCGCTGTTGCAACATACGGTTTACGAAGGACTGCCATTGATGGAGAAAAGAAGTATGGCGCAGATGCTCGACACTTCGTTGAGAGAGATAGACCTGCTCCAAAGGACACAAGGTATGCTTTCTGAGGCTAACCTCAGACTACACAAAATTGCCTCAAATAGTGTTGCTGTTATGAAAGCCTTTCAACCTGGCGATCATGCCACAGGGTTTAAGGAATGAAATCTGGGAATGGACATGCCACCTATACAGAGAAGTCTAGGCCTACGGTGGGACCTATTAAAGGACACTTTCAGCTTTTCAAGTCAGCTCTACAGACAAGCCATTTACCAAGCGTTGTGTTCTGTCAGTGGTAAACAGTCTATACTATCCAATGGGATTTGTTGCTTCCATCACCATACTAGGTAAAGCCTTACTTAGACAGCTCTCAGAGTCTATTAAAGATTGGGATGCTCCACTGCCATCTGACAAGCTTTCAAAGTAGGAGTCCTGGAAGCAATCTCTACACGCCTTAGATGGAATCCATATACCACGCTGCTACACCTCCGCTTCCCTTGCTACGAGCCGGAGAAAAGAGCTTCACATCTTCTCAGATGCATCTACTGAGGCCATAGCGGCTGTTGCCTACCTCAAGGTGAGAGACTCTACTAATCAAACCCACATAGGGTTTCTGTTTGGAAAAGCTAAGTTAGCACCTAAGCCTGAGCACACAATTCCTAGGCTTGAACTTTGTGGGACTGTGTTAGCTGTAGAAATCGCAGATTTCATATTACGCGAGCTAGACATTAAGATAGATGACACCAAATTCTACACAGACAGTAAGGTTGTTCTGGGCTACATATACAACCAGACTAAACGTTTCTATGTCTACGTCAGCAACCGTGTAAAAAGAATCAGGAAATCATCTAATCCTGAACAATGGCATTATGTCCCATCTGAAATTAATCCTGCAGATCATGCTACTAGGCCAGTGTCTGAAAGTGTATTTGCAAATTCTTCCTGGTTAACAGGTCCTGAATTCCTGCTGGATCACACAGAAGAGACCACGGCTGAAGTCTTCGGTCTTCTAGAACCTGACAAGGATCCAGAGAACCCAACTATCCTTACCCCAGCTACCCTGCTTACCCAGAAGATTGGGTCCGTTCTTATTCCACCTAGAAACTTTAAAGACGGAAATCTGTGCTATGATCAATGGAAGAGTGTACAAAACCTTGCCAACTGCTTCTGGAATCGTTGGAAGATGGAGTGTCTTTCCACTCTGCAAGGACGCAGGAAATGGCAATGACAGTACCCTAAAATACAAGTTGGAGATCTCGTTCTGCTCAAGGACCAGCAAGCTGAAAGAATCGAGTGGCCTATGGGACTTATTGTGAAGAGCATTCCTAGTGATGACGGTAAGGTACGCAAGGTGGAGGTGAAAGTTGCAAGACAAGGGACTGTAAAGACTTTCATCAGGCCTATAACGGAACTTATTCTGCTCTTGCCCTTTGGAGAATGAACTTATTTGCCTAGGATGCTGAATCCTGCCTGAAACTCAAGCAAGAAGTGTTTGAACTTTACTTGATACACTTGAAGCCTTACATTTTAGTTGTTGCATTATATGCCTGTTCTCTTTATGTTTCTCGGGTCCTCGGACATCAAGCAAATTGCACTGTTGTATATTTGCAATTATATAACTATCGTTATGGTTTAAATATGCCATTGAGTTTTTCAATGCCAGACGGGGAGTATGCTGCTACGCAGTTAAATCTATATAGTTTAATTCATATGATATTCTATATTTGGTTATATGCTCCCATCTAGTGGCCGCTCTTGGTAATGCACTTGTTTTTCTTGTTCTTGATATCTGACATTCATTTGTTTGCTCCACCCCTTCAACTATGTACTTCACTTCCTGTATCTTTATACTGCTCCAGACATATGTATAGGGAAAACATGTATTCTCATGTACGCTTATGAAAGCATCATCTTTTGACCGCACAATACCGAAATCCATTTGTTCTGCTGTACTCTCTTATCTGGCTTACAGAATAAAGCAACTTACACGGATAAACTCAGTGTTGGCGAGTTCAAGCTATCTGATAAGGATTGTCCGCACTGATTATATCTGCTCATACAGGCCAGGCATAGAGGTCTCACTAGGGATAAATCGCTATGACAACAATCAGAGTCAGAATAGTTACTTCTTAATTCATTTCTGATCACTCTAGATAATTTTATGTAACTCAGAAAAATATGTTGCTTAGGCCTCTTGCACACAAACGTTTTTTTTTCCCGTTTACATTCCGTTTTTTGCGTTCCGTTTCCGTTTTTCCGTTCCGTTCAAAGATAGAACATGTCCTATTATTGTCCACATAACGGACAAGGATAGTAATGTTCTATCAGGGGACAGCTGTACCTTTCTGCAAAAAACAAAATGCACACGGACGTCATCCGTATTTTTTGCGGATCCAATTTTTGCAGACCGCAAAATACTGAAAAAGCCATACAGTCGTGTGCAAGAGGCTTTAGAGAGTTGATTGACTTTGGGACAAAGGTTACTATTGTACTCAGGAATCCATCAAAGGAAGGAAATCTATTTGAAATCTATGAGTAACATATTGCAAGCACTAAAAATACAGGTATTTCACCATAGATTCTACAAAGAAAAGAAAATCATACAAACATTGGTATTTTCATATTGTCTGTCAGGCCATATTGATTTTCTGTGGCACTAACTTGAGTTTAAAGGGTTTTTGTCACCAGACTTAACCCTATTAAGCTAGCTGAAATAAGCGATGTGCTAATGTCAGCTAAACCTAACTAGCCTATTCCTACTTTTATCTATGCCCCCGTTACGCCAGAAATCTAACTTTTATAATATGCTAATTAGCCTCTAGGAGCGGGGGGGGGGAGGGGGGGGGGGCATTGCTCCTAGAGGCTCCGTTCTCCCACCTTTGTCGCCTCCCTCCAAGTCCTGATTGACAGGGCCAGGCAGCGCTCGCATCTGTCTGCCAGCCCTGTGCTCTGGTGAAAGTTAAATTTATTATCTAACAAAAATTTTATATTACTCTGTAATGTCATTGCATCAAGTTTCTGTCCATGTAAATGACTGACAGGATCTTGATCATTGTGTACAAACATTTGTATTTTATTGATAGTTTTATTTAAAATCAATAAAAATGATTTTTGATTTAAAAAAAATAAATGTGGGCCATAGTATTTTTAATACATATCATGTGCCATATTTTCTCTCCATAAGACGCACTTTTTTCCTCCCAAAAGAGGGGGAAACGGAAAGTGCATCCTATGAAGTCTATACCGAGTGCTTCCATTATGGAAGTGCTCATTATTGCACAGTAGGACCAGGGAGCGGCGAATATAGTACTCCTGTGCTGGCCGTACTCACCACTCCCTGGTTTATCTCTGGTCTTCTTGGGCAGTAAAATGGATAATTTAAAGATCCCTGGTGGTCTAGGGCAGAGAAGGGGTTAATATCTGTATGCCTGGTGGATTAAGGCAATGATTGGTTATTTAAAGTTTCCTCGGTAGTTTATAGTTGCAAAGATTTTAACGTATGAATCCTTGGTGGTCTAGGGTAGCAAAGAGGTTAATGTAAGAATCCCTGGTAGTCTAAAGCAGTCAAGTGGATAAATGTGACATTCCTGTAGGCGAACAGTGGAAGGGTTAATGTTGCATACCTGGAATCCAGTGGGTACTCGCCTCTCCAGACTTCAATCTTGTCCAGGCTGTACCCTGATGATTCGGTTTTCTACTGTATCCCTGCACCGATCACAGATATGACTGCAGGAAGAAGATAATAAAGAAAGAAGAGCGTTCGGCTGCAAAGTTCTCTCTATTACTAGGCAGTGATTCAGGGGCCCCGTTATCAGAGCAATTTCCATCAGCCCCATAGACATCGACTAGAACCGCAGGGTGCATGCTCTATGGCCACATCGTTCAACTCCTCAGTGCAATATGAAGGAACAGGGGCTCGGAGTCATCATTCTAGTGATCAGTAGGGTTCCCAGTAATCATACATTTATCAGCTATCCTGTGGATAAGTAAATAATGTCAGCATGCATCCTTGGATGATCTGAGCATGAATGATTTATTTACCGCTTGCAACTTCCTTGGGACTTCCTTGAATGCTTTCGCTACAATTTATCTGGGACTTCTGCACTGAGTTGTCTGCTGGACTGAACATAGCAGGTGACATGCGATAATTGGAAATGCATTGGAGGTGCTGCTACTATTTCTATGTGGAGATATCAGCCAGACAAGCTGCCAAGGAGTCTAAGCAATCTATCCTCAAAGTCTTTTTCCAAGTTAGAGCTCGTTCACACGACCGTGGCATTTTTTGCGGTCTGTAAATTGCGGATCCCCCCCCCAAAAAAGGATGCCACCCGTGTGCCTTCTGCAATTTGCGGAACTGAACAGGAGGCCCATGATAGAAATCCCTATTCTTGTCCGCAAAATAGACAAGAATAGAACAGGACTCAATTTTTGCAGGGCCACGGAACGGAGCAACGGATGCGGACAGCACACAGAGTGCTGTCCGCATCTTTTGCGGACCCATTGAAATTAATGGTTCCGTATACGGACCGTATGCGGAACGCAGAAAACAGCCCGTATACAGAACGCAAAATTACGTTCGTGCGAACGAGCCCTTAGTCTGAGTTCACACTTCAGTTATTTGGTCCGTTATTTCAATTCGTTATTGTGAGCCAAAACCAGGAGTGAAGCCTACTCAGAGAAAGTATAATGGCAAGCTCTGCTCCAGTTCTGTACTTTTGAACCACACCTGGTTTGGGCTCACAATAAGGACTTAGGCTACTTTCACACTAGCGTTCGGGTTTCCGTTCGTGAGCTCCGTTTGAAGGAGCTCACGAGCGGACCCGAACGCAGCCGTCCAGCCCTGATGCAGTCTGAATGGAGGCGGATCCGCTCAGACTGCATCAGTCTGGCGGCGTTCAGCCTCCGCTCCGCTCGCCTCCGCACGGACAGGCGGACAGCTGAACGCTGCTTGCAGCGTTCGGGTGTCCGCCTGGCCGTTCGGAGGCGTGCGGATCCGTCCAGACTTTCAATGTAAGTCAATGGGGACGGATCCGTTTGAAGATGCCACAATGTGGCTCAATCTTCAAGCGGATCCGTCCCCCATTGACTTTACATTGAAAGTCTGGACGGATCCGTCCCAGGCTATTTTCACACTTAGCTTTTTTTTGCTAATATAATGCAGACGGATCCGTTCTGAACGGAGCCTCCGTCTGCATTATTATGAGCGGATCCGTTCAGAACGGATCCGCCCGAACGCTAGTGTGAAAGTAGCCTTATTCACGCGACCGTGGTTTGGTTCCGCATCCGAGGCACATTTTTTGCAGTTCGGGTGTGGACCCATTCACTTCTATGGGGCCACAAAAGATGCGGACATTACTCTGTTTGCTGTCCGCATCCGTTGCTCCATTCCGTGGCCCCGCAAAAATTATAAGTCATGTCCTATTTTTGTCCATTTTGCGGACAAGAATAGGCATTTCTATAATGGGCCGTACCGTCTGTTCCGCAAATTACGGAAGGCGCACGGGCAGCATCCGTGTTTTGCGCACCGCAAAACATGTCACGGTCGAATAAACAAGCCCCAACTGATGGAAATAAGTAACCAAATACAGTAACTGAAGTGTGAACTTAGCTTTACTTTGTACAGTACAATGCTTCTCCCTAGAGCCTTATTCACACAGTCAGTGATTTCCACCAGTGATTGTGAGCCAAAACCACAGAAATAAGCTATAATGGAAAGATTTGCACTTGTTTTGTGTTTTAGACCCACACATGGTTTTGACATGGGAATAAGGCCCAACTCTATTAAAAAATAAAAACGAGCGAGGAACTTGCTGCACCTCTTCCCATACCAAGAATACTATTTGAGGGTGTGTTCACATTACATTTTTATCCCACCTTTAATATACATTGGGGAAAAATAGGATGGAAAAGTGTAGTACACTGCATTTATCTATCCTGCAGTCCAGTAAAAAAAATAACCTATAGAGTAAACACATCCTCTGAATAACGGAGCTCCATGGCGACAGATGCCGCTGTATGACATCCTTCTAACGTACGTCATGCATATACAGACTCTGATAACATCTTGTGACCAAAGCCATTGAAATACATTAAAATAGTTATTTAACCTTTTTGTGCCATTTTCTCAGCTCGACTGCATCCGTACATTAAATATGGGGCAAAATCATGATGAACCCAGGCTAAGTGATATGCAAAGTGCTTCATGTGGTTCCTGAACAACCCTCAAGTGCAAGTAGCTAAATATCACCAAAAAAACATGAGATTTTATGAAGGGACTTTCTATCTATAATCCAAAACCTCCCCACAGCCGGCAAGGAGGGGACATAGAACGGAACAGAGATGAGTTAATTAGACCTTTTGCCTGTAAGTAATAATAAAGATAAAACCCCTCAAGATAACAAATCGGTAACTGCAGAGACACCACAAAGCAGCGCCCCAAACCCCTCACACTGAGCGCGCTGCGCGCCTCCCACACTTTATATAGCAGAGAAACCCCGCCCTCCTTGACGTCACCACCGCGAGCAGACCAATGGTAGCGCTCCGATGTGCCGGGCGAGCGCCCCCGCTTGTTGTCTGGAGTGTGTGTATATATATACTGCGCGGCTGCAGTGAGTCCTCTACCCCGGCCGGCACGGAGCCGCTTTATTCGCTTTGCACAGCAGCCACTCCTGGCTATTGGTGACGCTCGCTTTGCTATTCTCTTAGCTCCTCGTACTGGGAAATGCGCCAGTGACCTGCCGCTACTATTTATTGACTACCTGCCCCCTATATACCTCCGTTTAAGATGGCACGAGGGCCCCTAACAGGGCTTCTCCTCACCCTGTGCGTTACCGCTGCGGTACAAGCTGCGCCTTCTGAGAGGGTGAAAAGTCGCGGGCAGGCAGAAGCACATACACCGGCACAGCAACAGCAAACTCTGCAACCGGTTGTGGCTGCGGACACCTCCACTCAGAGTAAGGATCAATTCACATTGTGATGCCTTTTGTTTTGTGTGCGGTTTGCAGCGAGCTGGGCTATTGCTGGGTAAACGCACACTAGTTTATTATGTGAAAATGTCCTGGGGGGTGATGTGCAACATTTTTAACATCTAATTTGGCCAACTATTTATACTATTGTAGACAGTTTGTTAAATTGAGTTCATCTTTAGCTCCTTTACCCCCGCCCCCCCTCTCCTCACAAAAACACTATAGAAAACTGCTAGTTTTTTTTTTTCCTTCCCGTACTGCGTGCAGTTATTCTGCATTATTTATAGTGGTAGGGGGATAGGCATATGATGCATGTTAAGGTACTGCTACACAGTAATGTTTTTGGGTGTGATGCTTGTTGCACGCCCAAGTATTGCAGTATAGCGGGGCTGCCATAGGAATAAATGGGGTCACAGCGCGACTTGTTCTGTGTTTCATATTTTCCATAGACTTTCAGCTGCCATCTGACGCTGGTGCGCTTACCGCAAAAAGTCAGTAAAACTGCAAAAATGCAGAGTGGCGCAATTTAACACCTATGCGGTAATATGCCTTCAAGGCAGCAGATCCGGCAGGCTGTTCCGACAGAGCTTCATTACGGATTTTGCTGGATCCAGCGATTCTGTAATTCGCCGCCAGATCCTCGTTGACCCTAATGGGTCTGGTTGTGGTCCGGCCGCTTTCTGGCATAGATGGAGAATGGACACACAAACCATACATGAGGTTTGTCAAATCTCCTTCACGTTGCTGGTACCTTATTACGTAGCTTTTTTTGTTACGCGCAGTTTTGCGTGTAATCTGCAGTGTGTGCAGGCAGCCTAATGGAGTAAGAACGCAACACGTTTTGAGACAGTTGCTGTTGATGGATTGGGTTTTACGTCGGCTCAACAGGCTAGGCTACTTTCACACTAGTGTTTTTGCCTGATCCGGCAGGGTCCAGCAAAAACGCTTCCGTTACTCATAATACAACCGTCTGCATCCGTTATGAACGGATCCGGTTGTATTATTTCTAACATAGCCAAGACTGATCCGCCCCCATTGACTTGCATTGGGAGTCATGCCGGATCAGTCTTGTTCCGCATCCCAGGACGGAAAGCAAAATACAACATGTTGCGGTTTGCTCTCCGGTCTGGGAACGCAACTAAACGGAATGGAATTCATTTTGGAGCATTCTGTTCTGTTTAGTTATGTCCCCATTGCCAATGACTGGGGACAAAACTGAAGTATTTTTTTCTGGTATTGAGACCCTATGACGGATCTCAATACCGGAAAACTAAAACGCTAGTGTAAAGGTACCCTTACCATGGCCAGTTTCCCACCCACTGGAGTAAATTGTGTCAAAATCCCAAAAGTTTATGGTGTAAATGAGCCAAAAAGTGTTGAGGTTGTATATAACTTTGCAATTATTTATAATGCCAGCCTTCTAGTGTGTAAGGCGTGACAAATTTTAGCAATGTGTGTTATAATCCCCTTCTTACATAAGGTGACCACAGACAGGAGAACCTGTATCCCTTCAGCGACATAGTGTTTTATGATGCCGTCAGTTCCATCTGATTGCTGGTCTATTGTACTGTACTCGTGATGATGTGAGCACAGTATGCTAGACCCATAATCAGACTGGCTAGGAACTGACTAAATCATAAAACGCTATGATGCAGTCAGTTTGGGTCAGGGGAGCGGCGGTCGGTCCAGAGCCTGACTCCCGAGCAGCATTTCCTGGACTGGTGTGAATCGGCCCTATGTGTTCCCACTAGGAATCAGATCTGTTGGTCACTAGTAATCAGTCTCGCGCTCATGGTTTCCTGTGGGATCATTAGTGTTATCAGATTTAAGAGATAATTGCTGTGATCCGACAGTAAATTATGGAGATTGGCAAAGTCCATAGACTGGAAAAGGATTGGATCTTAAGAAAACAGACCCCAGATAAATCCAGACTCTACAAATGGCCAATGCTAATTTGCATCTGGCAACCAACTTTTTGCTGGCTTTCTGTTAATGTGTATGGGAGATCTTATTGTCTGGCCACTAAAGCAAGCACGAGGACTCCTGAAGAGTAACCTCCTCGTAAAGCCTACAGTAACTTCTCTATCCCTCCTGTGAATAACAAAGAAGACTTGATTACGAGGACCACTCCGAGTTTTATGGTTTCCTGTAAAATTGTTCCCATGTAAGTGACATGTCTGTCTAGGTGCTTGTCTTTAGATGATCCCATAACGGTTGAGGACCAACATCTGACTAGGAGAGGTTCTGGTTTGCGTTGTCCACATTAGCAGCGTATAGGATATGACCTTATAACTGTATCCCTCCAGTCCTGCAGCCTCGGTGACCTTTTTCTTATTGTTATAACATATAAACGTATTAACTAAACATTTGTTTGAGTCTTTGTTATGTCTTTTGACTGTTATTTCCTCTGCTCCAGACGAGACTATTCTCCTCCGCGTGGATATTTAAGTAATGAGCTATAAAAATACACAATGTCTAGGCTTTTCCTTTAAAAAGAATCTCTTGTGACTGACTTTTTTTAATACCAGGTTGCAGGTATTTGCAAGCTGTTTATTATTTTTTTAAATGTAGAAAGGAAAAAGCTTCCCCTCTTTGTAGTCGTCTTCCATATTACATCCAGTGATCATTTTTGACGAAGTAAGACCTGATGTTAAGGCTCCATTCACACGTCCGTATAATGGGTCCCCATACGTTCCGCAAATTGCAGAACGGATGCGGACCCATTCATTCTCTATGGGGACGGAATGGATGCAGAGAGCACACTATGTGCTCTCTGCATTTCCGGAGCGCGCCCCCGATCTTCTGGTCCACGGCTCCGGAAAAAAATAGAACATGTCCTATTCTTGTCTGCAATTGCGGACAAAAATGGGCATTTCTATGGGGGATTTGCGGATCCACAATGCACTACGGACGTCTGAATGGACCCTAAAGGGGCTGGCCACCTTTTTGGGCACTTTAGCAAAAGGGAAGCATGCTTTCCTAATTCCCCTGGGTCCCTGCTTTTTTGCTTCCAGTCTTCAGCTGCCTAGTTTGGGTCCCCCACTCTCAAGGTCTGCTTTTATGCTGCTGCAGCCAATTGCTGGCTGCAGCGGTGACCTGCCTCCCCTTGTCACATGACCAATTGACCTGTCTCTGGGGGAGTAGTTCAACGCTGCAGCCAGTGATTGACTGCAGCAGCCTCAAAGCGGATGTTGACCAGGGGAACCCAGCTGCAAGGAGCAGACAAGTATTCTTTCTGCCCAGTAAGTGGGTTTGCAAAAAATAAAAGTGCCGCAGTCAGTTTGTTGGAAACCAGTCTTTGTGCTAATTTGTTGCATATACAATTTGAAGGTACAAAAGTAGACTTGTCTGTCTTTTTGTTCTGTGTGTTCAGCCTGTGTTTAATATTGTACATGGTACTCATAGAATATGGGACACAACTGATATACAGTACATGGGACCCCAGAAACGGATAGTGGGACGTAAAGCAGTTTTCCGGTCAGGATGGGTCATATGATACTCAGTGACTGGACTAAAACAGCTATGTAGTACAACTGTATAGTGCAGGGCTGGCCAACCTGCGGCTCTCCAGCTGTTGTAAAACTACATTTCCCATCATGCCTGGCTGTAAGTCAGTCTTTGCATGCTGGGAGTTGTAGTTTTGCAACAGCTGGAGAGCCGCAGGTTGGCCATCTCTGGTATAGTGGCTGCGCTGAGGTACTGCAGCACAGGTTCCATCCAAGTGAATGGGAGTTGCAGTACTCCAGTGATGACAACTATACAGTAGACAGAGCCTTCCATTCACTATGTAGTTTGCACCAGTCCGAAGCAGCCAGTCGATGGGGTGTCAGACCCCGACCGATCTTATATTGATGGCCTAAATTGTCATCAATATCTAGGTCTTGGTAAACCCCTGTAAGCTTGTTCTTCCTGATTAAACAAATGAAGTATTCCTTGTTTAGGACTGTAGGTCACCCCCGCGTCTTCCACCTACAGTCTGATCTTGTATACTACCACCATCTCCCTATCCAAGGGCAACTCTCAGTGGATCTTATAGCATCAGATGTGTAAATGACCATCTCTTCCCATCAGTTCTGTAAGGTGTAATTTTGTGTTTGCACAGTACGCTTGCATAATGGACCAAAAGTTCGACGCCTGAATGGATTGACTTATGTATGTGTATCCAACCTTCAAAGGATTGGTTGAGAAGACGGACACAATGAGATTTCTCCAGCAGACCCCCTCTTTTAGAAGACAAACCTCGTATCAAATCATATTTCCTGTGACCGTTTTCCTCTTCCAACATATATTATGCATAAAGTGGTCATTGTTATTGAACAGACCCCCAGAAGACCAGTTTTCAGTGCAGTTGTGGACGGTCACCTCAAAGAGGTTTTCCTGTACATTAAGAATTAGTCATTCTGTGTCATAAATTGTTCAAAGACTAACACGCCATGACGGAGCATGCTTCAGTATGTGATTGCAGCCGCAAGTATTCTACCACCAGACCACTAATCCTTAATCCACATGGAAAGGCGCCCCCTGGTTCCATGTATAGACTTAGGTTTAAAGGGGATTTGCCATCTCAGACAATGGGGGGCATATGACTACCATTGTCTATCTCGTAAACCCAGTTGACAAAGTGAAGGAGGGCACACCTTGCATGCACGATGCCCTCCATTAATTTCTATAAGGACGCCAAAATTAGCACAGTGCTGCCTCGGCTATTGGAGTCGGGCCCCGTAGAAGTGAATGGAAGCGGTGGCAGTGCAAGCGCGGTGCACTCCTATTCATCTCTATGGGGATTCCAAAAATAGCCGAGTGCACCACTCGGCTATTTTCGGCAGACCAATAGAAACGATGGTGGTGACCAGACCCGGCACTGCCGGCTGGCCACCACTTTGCCAGCTTTGTTTTAGAGAGAGGTGCGGATTCAACCTCTGGGACACGCACCTATCAGACAATAGTGGCCTATCCTAGCGATGAGCCCCCTTTAAGTTGCTGAATGCCCCTTCTCAATCTTTCCTTTATGAAGTCTGACCTGACAAAGGATCTTGTTGAAACGCCCTTTTTATGCCAAAGCTGTAAAATGAAATGATAAAACCTAAATTGTTTATACGTTATCCAGAAATTCCTAGATTCTGTAGGTCAAGTAGGAGGTGGGTCAAAGACGAGGGAGCAAAAACGGAAAGCTTGTACCCAAGGGAGTGGGTGATAATGTTTTGTATGCTAGCAAAATCTTTAAA
This sequence comes from Bufo gargarizans, assembly GCF_014858855.1. Classification (NCBI taxonomy): domain Eukaryota; kingdom Metazoa; phylum Chordata; class Amphibia; order Anura; family Bufonidae; genus Bufo; species Bufo gargarizans. Next base: position 61,489,997 of record NC_058087.1, read on the forward strand.
GCTTTAGCCGCTTATCTTTTATGAAGTGTCTCAGTTCTGCCACTTTTGACCATGATTGGTTATACATAGACGTAACCACTCATGTGCGGCTTTTATCTGTCTTACACAGAATTATTTCTACATTCTCTGCGGTTTGCTTGTCATAACACACACTTATGAAGTATGTTTGATCTCAAACGCTGTGGAGATAAATAGTCGAAATATAAACTTGTTTGTAATGTAAATTACAGCACATCTACCATACACTTCATTGGTTTCTAGTTGGGTAGCAGGCACCACTTTTAGACCTCATGCACACAACGTATATTCTTTCCGTGTGTTTGTAGTCCGCAAAAAAAAAAGGAAGTTACTCCGTGTGCATTCCATTTCTGTATTTCCGTTCCGCAAAAAAATAGAACATGTCCTATTATTGTCCGCATTACGGACAAGGATAGTACTGGTCTATCAGGGGCCAGCGGTTCCGATCCGCGAAATATGGAACACACACAGACGTCATCCGTATTTTTATTTTTTATTTTTTTTGTGGACTGCAAAATACATACTGCCTTACAGAGGGTTTTACGGTCTAAAAATCGTAGAAGGCTGCTGAAAATGTGGAATGATGGGCGAGGCGCTGCTATGGGGTGGTAAACATCATAGGCGCCTTTGTCATTACTTTGTATGGCTTCAGGCTAATGAAAACGTGCTACTTCTCTCACCTTTGTCACTTCACAAAGCAGTTTTAGATGTAATTACAGGGCAAGTGCTGCAATTTAAGGCAGTCCCTTTGTTCTCCCAGCCCCTTGCCATGTGGTAGAAGTAATGACCAAATACAGCACACATTTGGAATCTACCATTGAGGCTGAAATAAAATGATTACTATTTAATAGCAATAAAATTTGTGGCTGTACTCCCAAGGCTGGCTGAATAATGGCTTTCTAGCCGGATTCCCCCCCCCCCCCCCCCCCCCCCCTGTACAAATACAAGCTTGATATTAATCTGCCCATACCCATTAGATTGCAGTCTGGTCCTACTGGAACTGTCTACGGTGTGCATGGCCAGCTTCAAGGGGTTTTCTGTTAATACTGTGGCTTTTATTTTATTAATATAACCAAGTGCCTGCAGCATGCCATAGAAGATTCACTCGCCTGCCCCACGCCACCCCGATCCTCCGCACTGCATCCACTGTCTCCATGTTCCAGTTCCCACTCTTTGTATCCAGCTGGCCATGGTCAGATGCACCTCCGCTCCTGCCAATGACTGGATTCAGCAGTGATGTGGTCACAAGTAGCATGTCACCGCCAGAGCGGTGCATGTGTCCATAACCATGAATTGCTATATGTAAACAGTATCCGTGTTTCGCGGACCGCAGAACGCTTACGATCACGTGAATGCACTATTTGTGTATGTTACTAGTGTGAAAAATCATGTTAAGCCAAGGGATGGGAATCAAGGGAAGGAGAATGGGAGAACAGAATTCTACACATCCACATGCAGTATGTTTTGCACTATGATAATGTGTCTGAAAATGACGATGGAAGCACAATTGTTGTAGTGATGGACATGGTTATCAGAATCCGAAAATTTCAGTGGTTTGAAAAATGAATTTATGTAAATAGAACAAAATTCCAAAGCATTGAAGTAGATTAATGATTTTTCGGGGGAACGTTTCCTTACAGATCTCAATATTTTTCTTCTTGCAAACCATTAGCTGGAGAAAAGTTGTCCTTGTTAAAAGCAACAAAATGTAAAGGGGTTGACACAGAGTAAAGTGTCTGTTCGTCAGGTTTCTAACTGCAGGGGTTCCTCTGAATGTGTGAGGCTGCTGGAGAAAGCCAAGCGCTGGTACTCTACAGGGGGAACCTGGGCTCCGTTCTAGTGATTGGCTTCAGGGGCCCCCTCCAGACTCCCACCAACTTTGAGCCATTGCTGCCCCCATACACATGAAGGAGAATCTGTCACCGCAATTCTGGCCTCTCTCTGCGCTTTATAACAGTCTGGACTGCTGTCCCATGCCAAAATAATGGACAGGACTCGTGCACACGTATTTCTGCACAGGTTTAAAAATTGAAAGTTGAGGAAAAAATAAAAAATGGAGATCTGGATTCCTTATCTGCAGTACTACCCATGTGTTATTGAAAATAACAGTCTAAGATCCTGGCAATGGCGGAGCCCTCTGCTTTTTGGTGGGACTGAACAACAATCGAATTTGCATGGGACGCTCCCAACTCTCAATTGGAAGAGAGGAATGAGGTGTAGGATTTCAGCACCCAATCCTTTGTTATCTTTAGAGATGGTGGCTTTCACCCCTCTCTGAGATCACTTACAGGCTTGTATGGGGGGGAATGATCAGGAGAGATGGCTATCTGTTATACAAGCCTTTGGAGGACAGCCCTTGAAGATAAAAGCTGGAATGCTTCTACCAGATCAAGACTTCTAGGTGGAATTTTCATGATGTATCTTGGTCTACTCATTTGGGTAAATGAATCCCTGTTTTGCTTAAAGCCATAGGATCCAGCTAAGACTGTGTATTTATTTATTTATTTATACAGCGGACTAGGCCGAACATGGCCATGTTGACCACCAGTCGCATTCTGGAAGAAAGAATGGCTCCTAAGATCTCATTAGCTATACACTTGAGGTGATGTGTATACCCCCAACTTAGTTACTCGTGTATAGGGCAGGGATCAGCAACCTTCTGAACTTCAGCTGTTGTGAAGCTACAACTCCCAGCGTGCTCTATTCACTTCTATGTGAGATCTGAGAACAGACAAGCAATTGTGCATGCTTCACCACAGCCGGAGTGCTAGAAGTTGGCGATCCCTGGTATAGGGTTTTCCAAATACCCTTACTTAGTGGATTTTAGCAAGAAATATTTCAGCATTCTTGATGCTTTGTCTGGAATTGTACATACAGTTTTGTAGGTTTAACTACCCTGAACTTTCAGCATCACTCACCTGAACTGTGTCACTTCAAGGGGTTGTGCCAAGTTTTCAAAATTATTCCCTGTTCTCAGGATCAGAGTGAGTCCCAGCGCTTGGACCCCACGATGAGTTATCCCTGTGCATAAGTCATAGCACTTTACATCTACCATGTGGTGTAGGTACAGTGTATTTTCAACTCCATAGTTCTGGAACTGTAACTAGATATTAATGGTATATACTGTATGTTCAATATGCCATAAATACAGTATTTCAGTTAATACCCCTTTAAATTTAATTTTTGGCCCTTGACGTTGGTTCAGTCTGACAATGTGGCCCCCAACCAGAAAACTTTGTGCTCACCTGCTCTAGAGTTTAAAGGTCCCTTTTAAACAGCACAAAATTACAGCAGATGGCTGGGAAGGATGCGTTCCTTCTGACAATCTGCTTGCTGATTGAGATCATTGGTGTATTTACATGTAGCAATCTCCTCCAGAGTATGGTGTTACCCCGACGTGCGTTTCGGCGTACCTTTGTCACACCCTGACCAAGGTACGCCGAAACGCGGGTCGGGGTAACGCCATCCCAGGTATCCAGGTCGCTGTCACTTTTGGTGAGTCCACTTTATTACATCTTCTGTTTTGGCTTACTGTTATATAGGTGGGACATAGGTCCAGCGGGTTCAGACTACCGCCTCGGTTGCAGGTTGTTGTGTGTGGAATACCTCCTGGTCACTACCCACCATACTTGCGTCACTCTGGTAATTGCCATGCTTTATACTGGGACTCATGCTAATTGTATTAATGCTTATTCATTGCTGTGATTCTCTTTGACACTGTAGAGCTGGGATGGCATCTGTGCTCCCTACTTCCCTTGTTTTATGGTATTTTATCATCCACTGATTGTGTAATTGATAAAGTATATTTTTTACCATTGGACGTTTACGAGCTTCAGTTTCTTCGTTTTCGCCTTTAAATTTGGTGCAGGTCTAGACAGCCGTTCTACGTATACACCATCAACAGGCTTTAGTAGTATCCTGGTAACATCGAGCTTCTTGGTGTTTTCTTTACCGTCATGTTATACATTTGATTTAAAGCTGGATTGTAGTCAGTACATTTCTACTGACTCAAATGTCTTCCTATATCTACTCTGATTCCACAGCCCTGTAGCATTATAGGTGAAGTGATACCTTCACTGATAACATTATTAAAACCTCAAACTTGAATGGGTAGATTAAAGGGGTTTTCCAGGCTTTTAACATTGATGACCTATTCTCGGAATAGGTCATCAGTATCAGATTGGCGGCAGTGCCGGGTGTCAGACTCCCGCCAATCGGTTGTATGAAGAGAAGACTCGCACCGTGCGCTCTTGTTCTCTTCCTGCTGTTTTTTAGCAAGCAGTAATGGAGACGGCACGTGTGCACTGTGAGCGCCTTTTTCTTCATACAGCTGATCGGCAGGGGTCTGAGGATAGGTCATGGTATACCATGACCTTTATAAGTTGGGAATACCCCTTTTAATATTCTGAATTTCTTACAAATGTAAAATAATTGAATGTTACTTTATTTTCACAGGGGGCTGTTATGATAATGGACTGTATTATAATATTGGACAGCAATGGGAACGTACCTACTTGGGAAATACTCTGATGTGTACCTGCTATGGTGGTGGAAGAGGCTTCAATTGTGAGAGCAAACCAGAAGGTGAGTAGGAATCCAAATCTCCTTACTAGAAATGTATGCCTCGGCTCATATGTCCAGCTTGAATACATGGTAACAGGCAGCACTAAGTGACCTGGTTCTTTTGATCTCTTAAACAGCTGAAGAAAGTTGCTTTGACAAGTACACTGGTGGAACATATCGTGTTGGGCAGACCTATGAGCGACCCAAGGACAGCATGATCTGGGACTGTACTTGCATTGGAGCTGGAAGAGGGAGGATCAGTTGCACCATTGCAAGTAATGAGCCAATACTTTTCCAATCTTAAATGGCATCTGTTGCCTATAATTAACAATTTGTTTGGCTGCAAGCAAATACATGTCAAGGGATTCCAATGTCGCATGCAAATCCCTTCCCTTTGTATAGCCAAGGGCATAAAGGTGTTAATGTGACAGTTCAGGTGATGAAACCAGATGTTCACTCAAAGTGGATTTTTTTTTTTTTTTTTTTTACCTCCTGTGTTTAAATGCATGAGACAAGTCCTAGAACTAATCTTTATAGTAGGATGTTGCTATTTTATTTTTTATTAAAATCTACTAATGCTAGTCCGTTTTACATGACTTAGGCTAGGTCTACACGACGACACTTGTCACGCAACCTTTTGTTGCACCAATGTCGCGTGATACTCTTTATAATGGTCTATGGTGTCGTGCTGCTACACAACAGTCGCAAAAAATCCATTCAAAATGGATTTTTCTGTGACTGTCGCATGTCGTAGTGTGACACCATAGACTATCGTTATAAAAATTGTCATGTGACTCATGTCGTCCTGTAGACCTGGCCTTACTGTCGTTCTCTGATCCATAAAGCTCACCAGCAGATCCTCTAGTTTAGCAAGGTCCTCCAGAGGCACATTTTGAATATATTTTTAAGTGGTTACTAACCATATTTGTTGTTTTTAGGACGTCATGTCTAAAACATAACTGTACTTTACTGCTACTACTACAGGTTTTGCTTTTCCATTTGCCAGTGCTCTAGTAATGTGATCACCAGTTAACTGAAGTTTCATTATAGATCGCTGTCATGAGGGTGGACAGTCCTACAAGATTGGAGACACTTGGCGCAGACCCCATGAAACTGGAGGCTATATGTTAGAGTGTGTATGCCTTGGTAATGGCAAAGGAGAATGGACCTGTAAACCAGTAGGTAAGGTTTTCCAGAGTTTGTGTAAAACTGCAACACTAAAATAGAATGTGGTAAAAATGCATTTCACTGTTCTGGTCAGATGTCTTTGAAACATCTCAGAAAAATGTAATGAATAGAGAAGTTTGGTAATGGAGATGTATAGTTAGATTTTACAGCCAGGACACCACTGTGTGGACCTGTAGGGGGTGTGTTTTTTTTTATTTTTATTTTTGTTTGTTTTTTTTTCCTCCCCATTTATTGCTTTTCTAGAAGGAGAAAGGAATAAAGGCATAACATTTCGCCCTTTTTCTGTCTTTTAGCTGAGAGATGTTATGATAATGCCGCTGGCACTTCTTACGTGGTGGGACAAACCTGGGAGAAGCCTTATCAGGGATGGATGATGGTGGACTGCACATGCTTGGGAGAGGGGAACGGGCGCATTACCTGTACTTCTAGAAGTAAGTACCATCCAGGGAGGTTTTATCCCTTTGTTTCCTTAAAGGGAACCTGTTGCCTCTACTATGCTACCCTCGCTGAGCGTTTCTAAACATATACATTGCATTTCATTTGCAGACGGATTCAATAAGTATTATGCATTTTTGTACTTCCCGGCTTTTATGCAAATTAACATGAGTCATATCTTACTTGTGTGACCAGAGAAGAGTCATATTTTCAAGCTCTGACTCCTCTCAGGTTAATTTGCATATGTATCAAATCGCTTTTTTTTTACACCATAAAAGCACACAGGGCTATAAGGACTGGGTATTGCGGATGTGCTAGCGGCCATCTAGCAACCCATGTCCTCAGCTCTATACCCCAAATCCAGATGACAGGTTCCCTTTAAAGGTAACCAAGGTAGAACTCCTCAAAATGTTTCTTTGCATTGGGGGAAAAAAAATCTAAGATATATTAATTTTCCTTTTTTCCTCCACTTAGAAGATGAACCAGAAGTAAAACTAAAAATATGTACTTCAACTTTTGACATGATTTTGTTACGTTGTTTCTTATGTTGACAACCTATGCTGTACGGAGATCACCGTTCACATCAGTCCCTGTATCCAGTGGGGCTCGCAAGCTAATTTCCCTATATCAGACACTCACCTGGGGGGAAGGTGGGAGAGGGGTCTATTATGTAAATTTTCTTCCAACTTTTTCAGAAGTTGATTGTGTTTTGTCACCCTTCCCCCTTTACAAGGCCCTGTATCTGATGGGATATTTAGCAGCCACTTGAGAAAACATCACCTCTTCATTATGCAGCATTTCCATTCTAGGACAGCTGTGCGTGACTATGCACATTCCCAGCAGACAGTCTCAGATGTGGAAATCCATTTTATCTCCAATCTTCTTGTACCGTTTGGAAGCAATTTACATAGATCATTGTTCCAGTGGAATGTCAATGACCTGATCTTAGTCTTGTGGGTTTCTTCTGTATGATGAGCAGGGAATTGCCTTTTGCAATATGTGCACTTGAGTATTTTTTTTCCAGAACCTATAGCCTTGGCAAAGTACTTCCCACACTTTACTACCACAATTAATCCCATTCCTATTGTAGATAAATCAGACAAATTACAAGTTTGTTAGACATTTCCGCAAATTATCTGCCTTGCAGCATGGAATTAAAAAGTCAAAGTAGTAGTAGAATTATTATTTTTTTATTCTGTTAATTGTTCTCGTCTTTTATATATTCAAGTAAACATTCTGCAGTTGCATTATTGTCGCCATTATACTACTGGCTTCTGATACAAAGCAGGGTATAAGATAGTTTTGTAAAGTGGAATGAAAGTGATGTTCCAGTGTTTTAAACTGCTAACCCCTGTGTCTGTGATTGCCTATAGACAGATGTAATGACCAGGACACCAGAACCTCATACAGGATTGGAGACACTTGGACTAAGACTGATGCCAGAGGGAACCTGCTGCAGTGTATTTGTACTGGCAATGGCCGTGGGGAATGGAAGTGTGAGAGACATTCTGCCCTACAAACATCTGGCGTCGGTGAGTTGATATATGAAATGCAGATTTTAGAACCTGTGTACCCTCGGTGGATAATCCTACATTTAAACATAGTTCTATAGTTGGCTCTTTTTTTTTTTATTATATATATATATATATATATATATATATATATATATATATATATATATATATATATATATATATTAATATATAATTTTTTTTTTGTCTTCTACTGACTTGAAATGTATTCATGGTGGTGGCTGATGGGGCTTACGCAATGTCATGGCATACAACACATGAACACAATATCTGTATGCTTTTTGTGTGTACTACTAGTAATATTATTATTTAGTAATATTGATTATTTTATTGCTCTTGTGTATTAAAATACGAAAAAAAATTAAATACTCCTGTTATGTCTTCTCTGTAGTGGTTGATACTGGCTTAAAAGCGCTCACACCTGTGGCAAGTGACCTGGAGCACTGTGTGACCGACAGTGGAGTCCTGTATTCTGTGGGCATGAAATGGATCAAAACGCAGGGCAGCCAGCAACAGGTCTGCACTTGCCTGGGCAATGGAGTCAGCTGTGAGGAAACTGGTAAGTGCAGCTACTTTTATGTAAAAATAAAAAAAGTATACATGCATGCATACATACTGGTTTATTTTTTTTTATTTTTTTATCCAGTTGCCGTTGGGACATATGGTGGCAATTCTAACAGTGAGCCTTGTGCAATCCCATTCACTCATGACGGTAAAACCTACTATTCCTGTACAACCGATGGCCGTCAGGATGGAAAGCTCTGGTGTGCAACTTCCTCCAACTACGATGAGGACAAGAAATATTCTTTCTGCACAGAACAGCGACGTAAGCTGATGATAAAGTAAAATAATTGAAGCTTTTAGTCAGTGACTTAAAGTCTTAGGCCTCTTTCACACGAGCATGTCCGGATGCGTTGCGGCAAACCCGCGTGAGTAGGTACCCAATTGCAGTCAGTTTTGATTGCGTTCCGTTGTTCAGTTTATCGTGCTGGTGCAATATGTTTTTGCACGCGTGTGATAAACTGAATGTGGTACCCAGACCCGAACTTCACAGAAGTTCGGGTTTGGGTAAGGTGTTGTGTAGATTGTATTATTTCCTATTATAACATGGTTATAAGGGAAAATAATAGCATTCTGAATACAGAATGCATAGTACAATAGCGCTGGAGGGGTAAAAAAAATAAAAAATAACATTTAACTCTACTTAATCCACTTGTTTGCGTAGCCGGCATCTCTTCTGTCTTCTTCTTTGAGGAATAGGACCTTTTTTAATGATGTCACTGCGCTCATCACATGGTCCGTCACATGATCTTTTACCATGGTGATGGATCATGTGACGGACCATGTGAGGAGCGCAGTGACGTCATCAAAGGTCCTCTTCCTGTGCACAGCAAAGACAGAAGAGATGCTGGCTGCGCGAACAAGTGGATTAAGGTGAGTAACTTTTTTTTTTACCCCTCCAGCCCTATTGTACTATGCATTCTGTATTAAGAATGCTAATTATTTTCCCTTATAACCATGTTATAAAGGGAAAATAATAAAGATCGGGTCCCGATCGTCTCCTAGCAACCGTGTGTGAAAATAGCACCGCATCCACACTTGCTTGCAATTTTCACGCAGCCCCATTCACTTCTATGGGGCCTGCGTTGTGTGAAATGCACAATATAGAGCATGCTGCGATTTTTCACGTAACACAAAAGTGATGAGTGAAAATCGCCTCTTGTGCACAGCCCCATAGAAATGAACGGGTACGGATTCAGTGCGGGTGCAATGTGTTCACCTCACTCATTGCTCCCGTGCGGAAATCTCGCCCGTGTGAAAGGGGCCTTAAAGGGCAAACACTTCACTTACAATAGTCCTTGTGGTTTTTTTTTTTTTTTTTGACTGTGACTGGCTGTTTATTTTCAGGAACAAAAATGAACATGGTTAAAGCGGTATTTCCATCTGAGACATTTAGGGCATATCCCAGAATATGCCATAAATGTCTGGTCAGTGCAGGTCCCAGATCTGGGACATGCTCCTATCTTCGGAAAGGGGCCCTTTTGTACCTGTCCAAAAAATGGAGACGTGATCTTCTCTTATAATTATTATTATTTTTTTAATCATAGGTTACTTAGAAGAGCAGAAATAATAGCCTTGTGGTGTCTAATCTTTCTGAATCATTGTTTTCAAACTAAAATAACTTTATTTTTTTCCCTTTTTAAGTACTGGTTCAGACAAGAGGAGGTAATTCAAACGGGGCCCTCTGTCACTTTCCTTTCCTGTACAACAACCGAAATTACACAGACTGTACCTCAGAGGGACGTCGCGACAACATGAAGTGGTGTGGAACTAGTTTCAACTATGATGTGGAGCAGAAATTTGGCTTCTGTCCCATGGCAGGTGAGGATCTGTAATAAAGTGACTTCATAATATGTAAACTGTCCTTTGTTATGGTAAAGGACCTCTTTTCAGATGTGCTACTAACAAGCCTTTCAATGTAACATCTTAAAGGGGACATTAAACCTTCCTGACGTGTGTTTTAGTAACTACTTGCATTCCTCATGTAATAAGTCTGGAGCATCTAGTCTTAAGACACGGTTGTCTTTTTCTTGTTCCTGCTAGAAGTTTGCACTGAAGTCCAGATGGGTGTTACCAGTTGGGGTATGTGTCCCTGTACAGTCTGACATTATCCAGTCTGTGCTGCAAGTATCAGACTGTACAGGTAACCCCTAACTGGTAACTCCCCTCTGGACCTTAATAGCAAAAAAATGCTATCAATTCATAACTTTCTTTTGTGATGGTAAAGAATAGTAGAACATACAGCATAAGAATGGGTACTCTAGAATTATTACTTACTAAATCGGACATGTCGGGAGAGGTGACAGGTTCGCTCTAATAAGGTTGTCGCACTACCACCAATCACTAGGACCGGTGTCCAGAGCCCTCAGTTTGTTACCCACTGAACAAGTTAGAACTGAGTAGTGGTCACGTTTTGCCTTTCCTCTTGGCTGCAGAGGTTGCACTGATGAGGATCAGGGAGCTAAGAACCCCCATTCTAGTGATCAGCGGTGTTCTCACCTTGTCACTGAACTGTTTTTGTTACGTATTTTCTGCGATATCTAAGACCGATAACTGGTGTGTCCTAATTTACATAGCGCATGAAGAAATCTGTACCACCAATGAGGGCGTCATGTACCGTGTTGGAGACCAATGGGACAAAACGCATCAACTAGGTCATATGATGCGGTGTACATGTGTCGGCAACGGCCGCGGGGAGTGGAACTGCGTTGCCTATTCCCAGCTTAAAGGTAAAAGACCAAGTACACGTTTGCATCTTGTGCAGTATGCCAAAAAATGTTTTTTATTCTGTTCATTTCTATATGTCTCAATGTCATGGCAGATCTTTGTAATTAATATATTACAAGGTTGCATTACTTTGCATATCATCCTTTATGTAATCCTGTGTACATGTGGTGGTCATTCTTGCTAGTTAACTGGTAAGTGTCTGTCCCATCATTTTGCATGCAGTTTCCCACTAGTGAATTGGTGCCATATGAATGTTTTAGTTTTGAATAGCTCAAAAAGCCTTTTTTAAGAAATTCATATATATATATATATATTTATTTTTTTTGTTTATTCACAATAGGCATGTAAAACCTGTAAAGGTTTGTTTCTTTCCTTGTACCAGTACAGTTAGATCATGTTGGCATCTCAATAATACTCCCTTTCTCATGTGACAGATCAATGTATTGTGGATGGTGTCACCTATGATATTAATCAGTCTTTCAACAAATATCATGAAGAAGGACACTTGATGAACTGCACATGTTTTGGTCAGGGACGTGGCAGATGGAAGTGCGATGCCGTGGGTATGTAGCATTAGCTCATGATGGACGAAATCTCCTTGTTTTGTCATATATTTAACTAAATGAAGTTGGCTCAGAGATCTTTGTCAGTTTATGTATTAATATGTGGCTTATTGGGCATAAGCACTGCCTATACCTAAAACTGGCTGCACCCAACCAAAAATTGTGTGTAAGGATGTCCTAACACTTCTCTGGCAGCAGTAGCTCTTTAATTCCAACTTTCCCAATTCTCCAATCCTTTTGTTTTTGGGGGGTGGGTAGGAGAACTTTTTTTTTTTTTTTTTTGTCTCTCCCCCCCCTCCCCCCCCCCCCAAATTGGAATGCATAAATGTGCATAGCCAACAGCTCTCTGACTTGTATGGCCAGCCTTCGTTACCTTTGCCATGTCTTGTACTCAAGATGTTCCTCAGGGTAAACCAAAAGAACTATGTATTTCGCTCTGCTGTTTGTAGGTCCAGTGTATGTTGGTCTGCTTTCACACTAGCTTTCCGTTTGAGATCCGTTCAGGGCTCTCACAAGCGGTCCAAAATGGATCAGTTTTGCCCTAATGCATTCTGAATGGAAAAGGATCCACTTAGAATGCTTCAGTTTGCTTCCATTCAGTCACCATTCTGCTCTGGAGATAGACACCAAAACGCTGCCTGCAGCATTTTGCTGCCTGCTTGATGAAACTGAGCCAAACGGATCAGTTTTCTCTGACTCAATCTGGCACAATAGAAAACTGATCTGTCCCCCATTGACTTTCAATGGTGTTTAAGACTGATCCGTCATGGCTATAGAAGACATAATACAACTGGATGCATTCATGACGGATGCATGCGGTTGTATTATTGTAACGGAAGCGTTTTTGCAGATCTATGACGGATCTGCAAAAAACGCTAGTGGGAAAGTAGCCTTAGGACTAAGTCTTAATTAATGTCTCTCGATGCCACTGCGGTGGGTGAAGGCAAGCTTTGTGAGACTATCTGATCTGTTTATTCAATCAGTGCTTGCTAAACCTTGTGGATATTGGTCTGTTTTCTTTGGCCAGCATTCAGTGAGCTTGTCACTCGGGGCACAGGTCACGTAGACAGCTGAGGCTCTGTAGGAAGGTCATTATATTTCTCAATAAAGACTACATGTTCTCAGAAAACATAGATTCCCAAATATTGACTTGCTTGGTTGTTTTTCATGTTGCAGATCAATGTCAAGAGACTGAAACACGAAGATTCTTTCAGATCGGGGAATCTTGGGAGAAGAATGTAAATGGTGTCAGCTACCAGTGCTATTGTTATGGCAATGGAATTGGTGAATGGCATTGCCAACCTCGTTCCTACCCAGGTCAGTGATGACTTAATATTTCTAATCTGTGCAACGACACAGTAAAGATGTACACAGTTCAGTCACATTATTATGACCACCAGCTAATATGCAGAGTAACCATCGTGTGCAGCACGGACAGCAGCTAGACGGGCTGGGAGTGACTTCATAAGGTCCTAGTAGGTTGTTACAGGTATCTGGAGCCATGCCAACTGCATTGCATCCCACAGGTAGGTGGTTGAGGATCCATACAGCTATCAATGTGGTCCCACAGATGCTCAACTGGTTCAAGTCTGGGGAATTAAGCGGGCCAGGGTAGTACTTGGAAGTCTTGGTCATGCTCTTCCAACCAATGTCAGGCTTTTCTAGCCGTTTGAAATGTCTTGCTGAAATATCCCATCTACCCAAGGGAAGACAATCTGCTTGTATTGGTGTATGTGATCTGCAAGGATGGAGTTATACCCAAATCGTTTAAGTGCTTTCCACATGGATGAGTGGTCCCAGATAATGCCATGAAAATATTCCCCAGACCATAACACAGCCACCACCAGCTTGTGTTCTTCCAGCAATGGTTGCAGATTGGTTGTTCTGTCTCACCTGACATGCTAACCTCTAACTGTTCAGTGAGGCAGAAAATGTGACTTATCAGAGAAGGCAACCCTTTGCCAATAAGCGGAGGTCCAATTCTGATACCGCTTAAAAAATTGAAGCCTTTTCTGCTGATTCAACTTCATTAGTAGAGGTTCAGTGACCATCCATCTGCTTCAGAACCACAAACACAGTAGGGTGAACTGTTGTCTTAGACACATGTCTGGTAGCCCCTGTTCATTTTGACAGTGAGCTGCTTTACTGTAGCATGTTGGTCAGTCCTTGCGCACCTTCGTAGCTGACGTTCAACTCTCGTATCAATGGCATGTTGTGCTCTGCAGTTTCCACGTTATTCAGTGGTACCATTTGTTTACTTACCATACACTTTTACCATAGCAACGCGTGAGCAGTTCACAAACTCTGACTGCCACCCTTGGCCCGAAAACCAATTATCATCCCTTTTTTGCAACGCTGAGAAACTTCCCCTTTTACCAATGACTGCAACGAGGATATAAAAAAAATTATATATATATATATATATATATATATATATATATATATATATAATTAAATACTCTATCCACCAAGCGAGCTCGCCACACGTTACTTTCATGAGCTACGTGCTGCCAACGTCAAAAGTAGGAAGTGGCCATAATAATGTGACTCGGCCATGCAATTGTATATTTACTGTTCAACCTTGTAATCTTTGCTTCTAGTACTTTACTGACTTTGCAGCAAACTGATTTCGATATGTAGGATGCTGCAATTACTGAACAAAGTTCAGGTTAATGTCCTACTTTGAACCAACTTTGCAATCGTTCAATTCCAGGAATAAACAAAATTCTACAGAACTGCTACCTTTTGGTTTTTATCAAATGGTACAATAAGTCAGCTATTAGTTTTTTTGATATCCAGAGTGGATAAGGGTTTAATGAAGGCTTTCAATATAAGGATAACTGTATACGCAGATATTTTTCTTTATGAATTGTTACCTTAAATAAATCCTCTGATCTGTTCTCATACTACATATGTTTATACCATAGATTCATAGTATAATTCATAGAAATCACGGCACTCGGTTATAGTAGTAATTCATAAATTATAGCTTTTATCCATCCAGTTACACTAGAAGTGGCAAGGCCAACTTTCGGGCCGTCCTGGACCTTGTTCACGGCCTCAATGCCTCCGGAGTCAGGACTAGCTGGATGTCGGTGATCCATGTTATGTTTTCAAGGGGGATGGCAGAGCCATTGGGGGTTGCCCCACAAATAAAAAAACTCACACTGAATTATTTTAACATTTCTCTTTTTTACTCCTAATCTGGAAGACCTGTCTCTTCACTTTCTGCGGATGGGCAGCAGCTCATCACATGGAACCATTAGGCACCTGCATCTCCTAGGAGTGGATTGCAGCCAGCTTTTTTTTAAATACTTCTATATTTCTCCCCTGTATGGAAAATAGTCCGTGAAAAATAAGGTGTCCTACCAGGATATTTAACTGCGGGGGCAGATCTCCTGGGTACCGCTCAGAAAAATAGGAGAATATGAAAACGAAGGGGAGCAGTAACAATTTAAAACTTAACTTTTACTAGATCCATTCCCCCAAGGTGGGGAGTAAGAGACCCCTTACAAACAAAAATCACAATAAGACGGACAAAACCCCTGCAGAGGGGGTTTATTGGACGGTTTGGTGCAACATAGGTGGTGCTGCACACCAAAATAGGTCTCGCCCCCCCCTCCCCCAAAAAGCCTATGGAGAATATCACAAAGACCTGTGGTGGAGGGACCGAGTGATCCCTATTGTCTGATTCCCTTGGAGTGGTCAAGTGAACAAACATAATAAATGGAAAAATCTTACCAATTTATATATGGGCCTCGCTTAGCGACCACGTATTCGTGGGTTAAGGCAGGAGGTAGTCACATGTGGAAGGTAGGTACTTCATCCGATATTTAAGGAAGACTGAGAAGGACGTCAGGGGTATCCAACTGGTCCGGTATTAGAGTGGCATCAGGAAAGAAACTCACCCTAGTACCTCCCTGCTTGGCCTGACCTGGCCCTAGTGACCTAACACGGAACCTTGCCCTGATAATGGAAAATAGTCCCTCATCGACAGCCCCAGCGATTCCACTAAT
The DNA here is from genome assembly GCF_014858855.1 of Bufo gargarizans. Taxonomy (NCBI): domain Eukaryota; kingdom Metazoa; phylum Chordata; class Amphibia; order Anura; family Bufonidae; genus Bufo; species Bufo gargarizans. The sequence goes on from NC_058087.1 coordinate 61,505,600, forward strand.
AAATAGCACTCTGGTAGACTATTTCCCCCCCCCCCCCCTATTTACTTTTCCGCTATCCAGAGAGGGATAAAGCTTGCATAGCTCTGCTAATTCGGAAGTAGGAACCAAGTGCATGAAAGGTTCCTGGGCTTCTTCATCTTCACTGTCAGATCAGTATGCCAGAGGCAGAGCGGAGCAGCGAAGCTACTTAGCATGTCGCTCCACCACTTGGTGCAGGAAAAAGTGGCCTACAACTTCAGTCACCGTAGAAACCGATGGTGCTGCCAGAGAGGAAAATGTAATATGCATAAAAATCCTGACCGTTATGCATATTGCAATAATAAAGATGCCTTACTCATTGCATTGCAATATTCTTTTTATAGGATAACCTCATTTTAGAATAACAGGCTAAACATGTCTTTCAACTCTAGAAGAGATTTATCAAACTGGTGTAAAGTAGAACTGGCTTGGTTGCTATGGGCAACTATCAGATTCCACCTTTCATTTTTCACAGCTCCTTTGGAAAACGAAAGGTGGAATCTGGTTGCTATGGGCAACTAAGCCAGTTCAATCTTTATACCAGTTTGATAAATCTCTTCTATAGTTTCTAGAGTTGAAAAAGACATGTCTAGCCTGTTATCCTAAAATGTTGAGAATGGCAAAAAAAACTTAAGAAGCTAATTTTCCTCATCTTAGGGGAAAAATTGTATTTAAAAAATGACCCATCACCTCTCCTGACATGTAGTAACTAACTGCATTCCCCATCTAATAATTTTGGAGTGTCTACTCTTATGACTGTTGTGCCTTTCCTGTTATTTCTCCTACCTCTTTCAGGAATGAATTGCCAGCAGCTTGCTGTAAAGGTACAGATGGGTGTTAACAGTTAGGGGTGTGTCCCAAAGCATTGATTGGACAGTCACACACCTGCTACTGGTAACACCCTGCAGTACCTTTACTGCAGACTGCTGGAAAATGTGTAAACTTCTGGCAGGAATAATACAGGAATGGCACAGAATCAGAAGAATAGATGCTCCAGAATTGGTATTGCAAGTAGTTACTTAAACTGATGTTATCGGAAAGGTCCTCTTTAACACCAAATCTGGACCAATGACTTCTCCAGAAATCTCGTATTCTCCAGATAAACTCAGTTTGTTTATTGCAGCCTCTGGGGAAAATATATATATATATATATATATATATATATATATATATATATATTAAAAAAAAAATCCTGTAACACAGAATATTGTGTAAGACTTTCACAATTGGACCTTATTAATGAGACTCGGTAGTTGACCCCTCACTCTGTTCAATGCTTTTAAAGCTGTGCTTATCCCAAGGACACTGCCCACTTGTCGTGCAGTTACCTTTTTTAAGATTATCAACTTCATTCTTTTGTACACATGTAGCAGATTTTTTTTGCTTTGAACTTCCCAAAAATTAATGAAAAAACTGCAGCAGTCTCTAAAAAAACAAAACGCATGATTAAAGGGTTGTCTGATTTCAGCCTTTCATGGCCGAGATGGGAATAACCACAGTAGGTGGTGGTGGGTGGATGGACTTGCAGAAACAGCAGAGCTCCAGCCAATTCCACCTCCCCTGGCTGGTACTGACTGTGGGTAATCCCAGCTCAATCTTGAAAGGCCAACCCCTTTTAGGTTAGAAATATTGCAGTATAGACAGTAAATACAAATGCCTTACAGTCTCTGCCGTGTCTCTTAACTTTTTGTTCTTCAAATAAGTGAGTTTATTTTCTTTGCCCAGTTGGTGATTTCGGCCATATGAATGCTCTTCCTAAAAATGTCATTCTGATTTCTGTAACAGCTGGAACTGGACCTGTGCAGGTGATCATCACTGAGAGTGCCAACCACCCCAACTCGCACCCTATTCAGTGGACTGCTCCTCAGCAATCGCACATCAAGCAGTACATCCTGCGCTGGAAGCCTGTAAGTCTAATGTACTAATGTGTACACATTAGAAATGGGCTAATTTTCTGAAACCAACAGATTTCCTATGTACAGCGCCATGGAATGAATTGCGCTATAATAATCTGAAATGAGGAGAAACATAGTTGGGTCTGTATGTTGCTGTGTCCTAGCCGTGCCATCTACAGAAGGCTACATTAAGCTAACTAAGTGTTTTGCGGTCCGCAAATTGCGACTCCGCAAAACACGGGTACCGGCCGTGGGCGTTCCGCACTTTGCGGAACACACAGGGCCATCCCTAATATGGAAATGCGTATTCTTGTCTGCAATTTTAGACAAGAATAGTACATGCATATATAATTATATATTTTTTATTTTTTTTGCAAGGCCACGGAACAGAACTTCGGATGCGGACACCACATTGTGTGTTGTCCGCATCTTTTGTGGCCCCATTGAAAGGAATGGGTCCGCACATGTTCCACAAACTTGTGAAACCGATGCGGACCTAGAAATACGGTCTTCTGAATGCCCCCCAAGGGAGGCTCTGGTATGGAGTGTTAAGTGCATTGAAGATTATAGGGATTATGTACTAAAGACCGGCCTTTCACACTCCAATCTTAGTAAAAATCCAGTTGATGGAAGATGCAACAAATTTATTAAGAAAGTAATACACTTCTCGCAATTTCTGCTTTCCATGTGCCAGAACAGAACTCTACTGTAGCCAGGAGGAGTGTACCAGATTTCTAGCACACATGTTGGTAAGAGTTGTGTCAGAGTTCCAGCCTGCCTCCTTCTGCACACTTTTGGCCCATTGCAACTCATGCACACAACCATTTTATTTGTCTTTTGTGGTCCGTGTGCATTCCGTATTTTGCAGAATGGAACAGCTAGCCCCTAATAGAACAGTACTATCCTTGTCTGTAATGCAGACAATAATAGGACTTGTGCGGAATGCACATGGGACAACATGCGGAACGGACATGGAATGAAAATAAGTTAGTGTGCAAGAGCCCTTAAAGGGTTTCTACCACTTGGATTTCACATAATTAGGTGTCAGACACTAGCGCTCCGCTAGTGTCTGCTCTGCCAAACTATCCTGCTATAATAGATTTTGGGGCAGCTGTTTACCTAAAAAAAGAACTTTTATTAATATGCTAATGACCCTCTAGGTGCTATGGGGGCGTCATTAGCACCTAGAGGATCGGTCTACCTTCTCAAGATGCCGCCGCTCAGCGCCTCCCTCCAGCCCGCCCATCTGCTTCGGAATGCATCAAATGGACGACTTCACGCGCATGCGCCGTGCACGGCTGTATTCGGCGCATGCGCAGTGAATGTCCGACCGCTTCCCTGCTCAGACATCTCCACTGCGCCTGCGCCGATGACGTCATAGGCGCAGTGGAGATGTCTGAGCAGGGAAGCGGTCGGACATTCACTGCGCATGCGCCGAATACAGCCGTGCACGGCGCATGCGCGTGAAGTCGTCCGTTTGATGCATTCCGAAGCAGATGGGCGGGCTGGAGGGAGGCGCTGAGCGGCGGCATCTTGAGAAGGTAGACCGATCCTCTAGGTGCTAATGACGCCCCCATAGCACCTAGAGGGTCATTACCTAAAAAAAGAACTTTTATTAATATGCTAAACAGCTGCCCCAAAATCTATTATAGCAGGATAGTTTGGCAGAGCAGACACTAGCGGAGCGCTAGTGTCTGACACCTAATTATGTGAAATCCAAGTGGTAGAAACCCTTTAAGAGCGGTGTAAAAATTGGCAACTGCATTGACATTTAGGCACCGTTGCTTTTTAAGTTTCAAACGTGATGCTAGAAAACTGGTCTGGGGAATTGGTAAACTACCCTTTTTAGATCCCTTTGTCTCTTCCTGTGATAGTAAATTGAGCACGCTAATAACCTGATTTGTAGTGAATCAATGCTAGTTTGTGTACCACTGAAGCCTTGGGTTTCCTTTGGTGTAATCTTCTATTTTTTTTTTGCCTATTTCCAGAAAAACAAACAAGGTAGTTGGAAACAAGCAACCATTGCAGGACACCTTAATTCCTACACAATCTCTGGTTTGAAACCAGGAGTGATGTATGAGGGGCAACTTGTCAGCGTTCTTCAGTATGGCCAGAGGGAGGTTACCCGATTTGATTTCACCACTACCTCCTCCACATTAGGGGGTAAGTACTACCTCTACTTTTGAACATCTCTTTCTTTTATATCTATGCTTCTCTTAAGAAGATACCAGAATTATCTATGGGTCAAGGTGACATTACTTCGACTAAAGATTGATTTTGATAACTTTTTATTTGCGCTAACATTTTGCCTGCATCTCTCATCAAAGACTTTTCTAATTGTACAGCTCTCTGCAAAGGATTTTGCTCCTACAAATCTGGCACTTGAGAGAGACTCTAAGCATCTAAATGTTTACTTTATAGATAATAAAGCTAAGTCTGCTTTAAAGAACAAAAGAAATTGTTTTTCCCGCTCTTGAATGTTTAGACATGGGATATCTCCAAAGTGGTTTTGCTATATTAACTCCTCATAAGCATTGATTCTTAAACCATGGGGTTTTCCCATCTGGACCTCTATGAAGTTGCTGTGTTTCTTTCTTTCCTTGCGTACACATTTTAAACTCGGATGTGAATGCCTAGTCAATCTTCAGAATACATCAATACAAGAGAATGTCTTTCACATCATGTTTAGATTTGCTCTCCCTCAGATTTTTAGGTTTCAAAAGGTAGACCTGGGCTGTAACAATTCGAGGGAACCTTCCCTTGTGCCGATAGGCTGATCCTCCTTTTGACTGAAAAAGATTAGATCTACCAAGTGAATTGTGATAACCCAGTGGGAGGAACCTAGTCATGTAGTTTCGGAATGGACCTGTCTCTAATCAAAATGTTTAATAATAATGAATTCTTGTAGTTCTTATGGTTTTTTAATTGCATTTTTGTGTTCAGTTGTGGCTGCAATTTTTGGAAAACCAACAGCAAGAAGTGTCCATATTGGTTATGTTTGAATTGGTATCTTTGGAATTACTAAATTGCCTATAGCACAATCGTGTTCTGATGTGCTAACATATGCCCATTTTAAGTTTTGGTTAAAATTATCATTTACTAGTGTTGTCCAAACTGTATATTTACTCCAGGTACAGACTCTAGTAACAATCACTTCAGCAGCTATTATTTTAGTAGGCTTTTTTGTTTTCATTGGAAACACTATAACTTAAAATGTAACTGGTATGCGCCATATACGTTAAATGTCCATTTATTTAAAGGTCCAACACAAACTGGAGAAACTACTCGTCTTCCACCACTGGTGTCAATTTCAGAGTCTGTGACCGAGATCACCTCTAGCAGTTTTGTGATATCCTGGGTCTCTGCATCTGATACAATTTCTGGATTCCGTGTTGAATATGAACTTAGTGAAGAAGGAGATGAGAAGCGCTATTTGGGTAAGTGCCTGTTATTTCCGTCAGAGTGACATTATTAATCTAGTAGTGTGAAAAATTCCGGGCGGGCATACCTTATTTCAAGATTGTGGAAAATGCCTGTGGGATTTTTTATTTTTTAATTTTTTTTTGGGGGGGGGGGGGGACAGATGAATTTTAAGGTTATACTTATGAATATCTTGGTAAAATAACCACTGAAAATATTCTGTGTTCATAGTGATAGCATTGTATTTACTTACATAGTTTTTAGAACTACAGGATGAATCCTGACCCATTCATTTCAATGGGTCTGTGTACATGAGCATTGTTTTTCACCCATCAGTTCTGCGTTGCGTGAAAATCGCAGCATGTTCTATATTCTGCGTTTTTCAAGCAAGTGCGGGTGCGATGCGTTTTCACTGATGGTTGCTAAGAGATGTTTGTAATGATTCAGTTTTTTTATCACGCGCGTGAAAAACGCATCAAAACGCATTGCACTCGCGCGGAAAAAACTGAACAACTAATCGCAGACAAAACTGACTGAACTTGCTTGCAAAATAGTGCGAGTTTCACTGAGCGCATCCGGCCGTAATCCGCAACGCCCGTGTGAAACCAGCCTAAGAGGGAGATTTATCAAACTGGTGAAAAGTAGAACTGGCTTAGTTGCCCATAGCAACCAATCAGATTCCACCTTTCATTTTTCACAACTGCTTTGGTGTAATCTGGTTGCTTTAGGCAATAAAGCCAGTTTTACTTTACACCAGTTTGATAAATCTTCCCCTAAAGCTGTTAGCTTTCATCAGCCAAGGGTCCTTTTTACACAGTGCAATGATCGGGGGCAAACCATTCATTCCTGATCATTACCCACTCGTGGGAGCTACACTCAACCTCTGTATGGGGAGTGAATGAACACTACTATGATCGTTTGTCCCTATACAGATCCAGTGTTGACGATGCGTTCTGGTATACACAGAGGTGTGTGGCTGACAAACCATAGTTTATATAAACCTATAAAACTATCAATAATGGGTTGTCCGGAAGTAGAATATAGATGATCTAGCCTCAGGATTGGCCGTCAGTACCTGATTGGTGGAGGTCCAACTCCCTCCCAGCACCCCAACCGATCATCTGTTTGAAGAGGTCATATACTGCTGCCTCTCTAGACCACCTCTGTGACGCCACATTCACATGGCCTATTTGCAGCCCAGTCCCATTCAGTACAAGCACAGCCTCTATACAATGTTGCTATGCTTAATATGCTGTGAGGAGGCTGCAGCACTCACTTGGGGCTGTGTGGCCTCTTCAAACAGCTGATCAGTGGGGAAGGGGGGGTGCCAGGTGTCAAACGCTCTCCGATAGGTCATCAATACAGACCTGGAAAACCCCTTTTATCTTATGTACTCTCTCGATAATGTGTGTATGAGTGCCAGTGTTGATTTAAATAAAGATCCTGCACCTTTTGGGCTAAAAGACTAGATCTTCTGCTTTTATTCAGAAATCTGTATTACAAACTAAGCACTTTCTCCATTTTCTTGACAGTCCATCAATATTTGATCAGTAGGAGTCCATAATTTTTGTCTTGATTGGTGCAAGTCAGTGGTTGGATCCCGTTGATTAAACATTGATGTATGTTTTAGTATAGGCCATCAATGATTGAAATTCAAGAGAACCCTTTTTTAAGGGGAGATCCATTTGGAGATAGTAGCATTTGAACTATTCTATGGTCTCATCAAAACTGTTTTTATTTTAGATCTCCCCAAAACCGCTACATCAGTCAACATCCCAGACTTACTGCCTGGTCGTAAATACAACATCAATGTGTACGAGATCACCCAGGAGGGAGAGCAGAGCCTAATCTTGTCCACATCTCAGACAACTGGTGAGTGTGACCATGAAAAAGGTGGTATTTTTGTTTTTCTATGTTAATGGAATTTCTTTTTACAGTATAGAGTTCTGGTTAGTTACGACATTGAGAATTGATATCTATTCATTTTTACTTTTATTCTCTAGCCCCCGACAGTCCTCCAGAGTATAACATTGTACATGTCGATGACACTTCTATTGAAATTAGCTGGACCAAACCTCAGGCTCCTATCACAGGTGAGGCTTTCAGTGCTGTCATCATTGGCTACCTGTAGGTTAGACTGTAGCCTTTTGATGAATGCCTATTATGTTTTGTATTTACCAAAGTTTCTCTTGGAGAAATTAATGGTTTTTCTTCCTTCCACAGGCTACAGAGTTATCTACACTCCTACTGTAGAAGGTTCTAGCACAGAGCTTATTCTTCCAGATACAGCAACTTCAGTCACTCTCACTGACCTCTATCCTGGAGTTGAATACAACATTACAATTTATGCTGTAGAAGACAGTCAAGAGAGCTCCCCTGTTCTGATCCAAAAGGAAACCACAGGGACCCCGCAAACTGGTAAATCACAGGGCATGCATATCTTTTTGTAGGTCTTGGATCAGCATGTGCTTAGAGCTTAAAACTCCCCATTTTAAACCTGTAAGGGGGAAAATTTATGAAAAGGTGTAAGCTAGTTTTGTGACTTAAAAAAAATAAAAAATAAATGTATTTTATGACCACACTTTGCAACAGTAGGTGAGGCTTAGCAGCAGAGGCATGACATCTCACAACCTGACAGATTTACTGCAATTTACCCCAGAAACTGGCGTAAATGGTAATTCTGTTTAGATTAGCACAAATCTACCTGTAAATTGTAAGGCCAATCTGTGGCAGCTTGTATACATTTGCTTTTTCTGGTTTATAGACTGCCAGAAGATACTTCAAATCTATTAAGATGCCTGTGCCTCATAATAAATTTAACGCAAGACCTCTTAATAAATTTGCCCCATAGTGTCTGGAAAAAAAATAAAAACATGCCAGATATTTCTATTGGTTGCTTGTTTTTGATGTATCAAATGTAAACTTCCCAAACCTCTATTAATTCTGACCAAACTTCCAAAACACCATTTTTCAGAGCGCTGCTCCATAAGGAGCTCAGGGCACTGTGCCAAATACAATACAGATGCACTGACACACCTTTGTCTCTGTTTCATGTATGTGGTGGATAAAGAATCTTTTACAGCAGGCGTAGCAGTTTTTATTCGGTTTATGTGGAGTGAGGAATAGAGAAACATTCTTAAGTTAGATGAATGTTTTTCTAACTTCATGGAAATACAGAAAAACATGGGAGTGCTGCTTTGGCTCTGAGTTTAGAATTAATCTTGTGCAAGGTTCTGTAGATGGCAAGCGACTTGACTCTGACTGGAGAGCTTGGATTATTCCTAAGTAAAGGTTATCCTGTCAATTTAAATTGACCAAACTCTTATGATCGTCTACTTATTCATTCCCATGTAATCGGCACGAGTTTCCCATAGTGGCTATGCGAGTAGAATATGATGAAACAAAATGGAGTGATATATATTTTTTTTCATTACCCTTTCTTATTTTGATGCAGTGATTGTTCCATCACCCACTGAACTGCAGTTGCTTGAAGCATCTGATGTTAAGATTGTAATCTCATGGAATTCCCCACCAAGTGACGTTTCGGGGTACCGTGTTGTGGTGACACCAGGCGGTTCTCAAGGTCGTGAACCTTACACTTTACCAGTCAGCAGAAGCACCTTTGCAGAAGTTGTTGATTTACAACCTGGAACCAACTACAGATTTGAAGTGTACGCAGTCAATCGTGGACAGGAGAGCAAGCCCCTTGTGGGAGAGTTTCCAACTAGTAAGTGTAATACTTTGGGTGAGGAATGGGTTTTAATACATTTTATTTTATCAGCAATACGTGATCGGTAAAACGCACATACATCTAATTGTGTTGGCACTAAATCTTCACTTGGGCATAACCATGTATTCTTTTTCCTTTCTAGAATTGGATTCCCCAAGCGATCTGAGGTTTGAGGACCTGACCGAATCTTCGGTCCTTATCGTTTGGACGGCTCCTCGTTCTAAGATCAACCGCTACCTTCTTTCAGTGGGTCAAACCCGAGGAGGTCAGCCTACTCAGCTTCAAGTAAATCCACCTGCAACAAGCTACAAAATTAAAAACCTTCTCCCGGGAACAGAGTACACGGTCTCTCTGGTTGCTCTGAAGGAAAACCAGAGGAGTAACCCAACTAATGGAATATTCTCAACCTGTAAGTATAAAGGTTCTGACACCCTCTCTAATACTGTCTAATAAAACGGACATTACATTTCTGACTGCGGATGCGGCACATCTTCCAAGAACCTTATTGCAATGCTTTCTACCTTTTAAAGATCCACATAGCACTTCATAAATCTGGAATGTTTAGTTAGAACAGCTTGCTTCTGTGTATACGTTTAATTGTGGCAGCCACAATTCATACTCTGTACCCAGGCTATGAATAGGTTACACACCTCTTCTACCCAAGTGTTGCTATTTTTTGTGCAGCAGTTGAAGAGTTAAACTATTTAGTATTCTAGGAATGTATCTCTGTCCAGCTAGGAATTCTCAAACTTTCTTGTGTCCGGACACATCACACTTTTCATTTCTAATTTGCTCATTTCTAGTTTGAAGTTTAGCTTGCATCTTAAAACACCACTTGACTGTTCTTCAAACATTTGAGTGGGTTACAGATTTGCCAGGCCTGTTGGATATGAAAAGCAAAGGGGAATATTTTGTGATCTTGGCAGTGGTCGTGTAACCACTTCAAGCCGTCTGCAGGATGTAGGCTGAAGCAAATGGTGCCTTGTTGAACTAACCTCATGAGACTCATAAGTGGGGTCCTGAGCACACACTCTGAGAACAGACTGCTGTAAACATCCCGTACAGATCCCTTGGGCTAAAACTGTGTGGGAGATAAATCAATGCAAATGTATGCTCATTTTCCGCTATGTGTTTGCATATATAACTAATCCGCTGTGATGATTTTACAAATTCTCTTCACTGTTCTTGTGAATTTGCAGTGGAACCCGTAGGTTCAATCCCTCCATACAACACAGAAGTTACAGAGACCACGATAGTCATTACTTGGACTCCTGTACCCAGGATTGGATTTAAGGTATGCACCTACAGCCTAATATCAGTTAGTGGTATTGGAAGCCATTTAACACTTGGATCACAAGAGGCTTACATAATGCCTTGAACCTGAACTGACTGATTTTCCTATAATTGTCCATCACATATCTATACAGCAAAGAAACAAATCCTTATACCGTGATAGTGGGCAGGTATCTCTCCAGAACTGCTATTGTATAGTGTAGATCTAGCCTGATGAGTATGGAGGCATCCATTACAGCTTGCATACAGCGGTTTCAAACGTTTTAGCCTTAGTGCTATATATAAAAGCCATGGCTGTAGAAGTATAGCAGGGTAGTAACATTAGGACTAAGGTCTTATAAATACATTTTTTATTATTTTATTTTTTGTCTGAGTTTGTTTCAAAGTATATTCCCTTATAAGCAAAGCTAATTCTTCAAAATCTTATTCCTTAAATTTTGTACTTTTGGAATATTTGCAAGGTATATAGAAAAATCTCTTATGTGGGTTTGTTTTTTTCCTTCTGTAACATGCTTTCTTTCAGGAGGGTGGGTGAGTATTATGTGCTACACTTCAAGCAGTAGGTCCCACATTTTATTTATTGGATTATATTCCACACAACAGCCTCCTAACTCTGATACTTTTCATATTGCTAGTTGGATGTGCGTCCGAGCCAAGGCGGTGAAGCACCCAGAGAAGTTATCTCTGAGTCTGGCAGCATCGTAATCTCTGGTCTTACCCCAGGTGTTGAGTACACCTACAGCATCTCTATTTTGAAGGATGGTGAAGAGAGTGAATCTCCAATTACAAAGACTGTTGTGACACGTAAGGATCGGTTACTTTATTTTATTTTTTGCTTTCAGGGTTTGCTTAAACCTTGAGTTTTAAATTTTGACATTTGTAACAGTTTTTTGTTCCTTTCAATTCTTACAGCTCTTTCCCCTCCAACAAACCTCCGTCTCCACCCAAGTCCAGATTCTGTTACTTTGACCATCTATTGGGACAGAAGTACATCTCCAGGTAATGGCTCAGGATATTAACTTCATGAAAACTGTACACTAAAGGGTTATTCCCATCATTATGCCCTTGACCTCTTAGCCAATGCAAAGTACTTTGTGTGCCTCTCTCTCCATTGAAGTCTTTTGGAATTCTGAAAATGTGTGGTTCTTTCTGTAACCCCCATAGACTTCATTGTAGAGAGTTGCGCGCAAGTGTGACAACCTTTCCATTAAAGTCTATGCAACAAGAATTGGCCACTCTGCATTGGTAACAGGGGTCTAAGAACCCTAAATCTCCAAATGGGTGGATGTCACGCATGGGAACACCACTTATCCTCTATAGCATGACAAGTTATTTCCTCTGTTTTTCTCCTCAGGCGTTACTGGATACAGGATAACCTCAGCTCCCACAGATAGGCAGCTTGGCTACCCCACCGAGGAGGATGTTGACGCAAGGCAGAGTTCTTTCACTTTTGAAAGCCTTAGTCCCGGTGTGGAATATAATATCAGCGTCTATGCAATTAAGGGAGATGAGGAGAGTGTCCCCCTATCCAAAATAGTTACTCAAGGTAATGATGAACGATCTTGTTCCTTTATTTATTGTTTTAGGTATTGACTTGTGGGATTGATGAATTTGGCTATTAACAGTCCTTTTCCTAAATCTGCCTGATTGCTTATAGCAAGCTGCTATATACGGTAACCATTTATCAAATGGGTTTTATTTTATACAGTCAGCCATAAGCACAGGTAGGCAACAGACTTGATGGAGGGTCAAGTCTTTATGGCGATTAGCAGTTGACATGCAAATTCAATGCCTGCGTTACCTCATGTATGTAGGATTTTGATTTGCATGGATAATGGGAAGTAAGAGGAGGCCACCAAGTGCGACTTCTCATTATTATTGGAGTCCATGACCATTCACTTCTATTATCTTGCTATCTATGCAAGGTGTCCCCCTTTTTTTTTTATTTTTATTTTTATTTTTTTTCCTCTCCTTAGTTTGCCTGTTAAAATTGATACTGTCAAATATCTTGTTGGTTGCATATATTTCTGCTGCATGTGAAGGCTGACTCCACCTGGAAAGAGTTTCAGATACCACTTTAGAAAGCCAAAATTGTAGACAAATCATTCATACCATGAGGTTACATCCTAGCTTTATTTGAGAAAACCTAGATGGTAAATTGATTTTAGGTGGACTTGTCCTTTTTAAGCATTAGTTTCTACCTTACTAATATTTGCTGAGGCAGCTTTACTTTTTCTGTTTGGATTTGCTGCACTGCTCCAAGCCAAAACCTGCCAATGTGTGTCCAGGGATGTATCTCGATACTTTGCGGCAAATATTGATTCATTTACCAATCCTGACATAATTAAGTCAATCATGAGAGGTAAACTACAGCCTGAAGGCTCAGTAGTAAATAGGGTGCCCCAAGAAAAAGGATTTTATATAAATTTTTGCAACACTTATAAGTCTACTGTGTTTCCAATGTAAATAATTTAGTTGATGAGCAATTTTGATTAAGGGTAAGGCCAAACAGGGGCAGATGGTGACGAGAGTACGGTTTAGAGGATAAAACTGCTGTCCTGGCACACTGAAGCATCAACTTAAAGGAGGTATCCAGCCTAGGAACTGACAAACCCAGTGATCCTAATCTAACAAAACTCATCTGTCTGGTCTCGCCATGCCTGCGCCCCTGCCCTGTTCCCAGATGCCCCTGAGGACTAGGACCTGAGACTGCTGCAGCCAATCACAGTCCTCAGTGACCTGTCCTGAGCATAGGTCATCCGTATTTAAGTTTCAGAAAACCCTTTTAAATGGCACTTCTCCAGCGTGTCTCTAGCACTGACTTATTTAGGGGGGGGGGGGGGGGTTGTAATGAGGCAGTTTAGGACTATTGGGGACAAGTCCTTAACATTCAATTTGAAATTTGCAGCAGCCGCATGCCATTGTGGTTTTTGGTGGCTGCTATGACCGTGCCATAAAGGTGGTAGATATGATAATCACTTTCCTATTTTCCAGTGGGGACAGCAATGAAGTGGAGCTTAAAGGTGGATTTAGATGAGCAGATTATGATTTGAAAGCAAGGGATGAATGAGAATTGTGGCATGTAAATGTTTGACGATTGAACTAGCTATCCAAAAAATCTTGTTCAACGTCTGTAATCATTGATGCGAACAAGTACAATCATTGTCGTTGATGAATTGCGTTATGTAAATTTTGATTGTGCGCTTTCTTGATAGAGAGCCCAGTGAAGGTTGGCATATAAATGATTATACGATTTGAAAAGAAGAACATTTTTTACACGATAATCCTTTCCTTTAAATGCTAGCGGTCTGCTAGAACTTTCACTCGGTAGTTGCTTGTGTTGGTGATCACTTAAACTATTATCTTCTCATCTAAATCCACCTGGTTCACACATAGTTTGGATAATTGAGGGAGTTTTTGAGGCAGATTTTTCTACAGCTTTTTCAGCCAAAGCCGGAAGTAGATCTGATTCCTTTCAAATCCACTTCTGGCTTTGGCTACAAAAACCTGCAGGAAAATGTGCCTCAAAACCTTCTGCTAAAACTGTCAACCTACCCTAAAAATGACACCACTGCATCTAAAGATGGTTTGAATATAAAATCTGCAGTTAAGTTTACAAAACGGAGTTCTCCACTTGGAAATGTGGAAATGATGTGCAAAACTACTTGCTTAGTATGAATAATGCCAAAACAATTGCTTCCGAAGTATATTGGTTGCACATGATTATGGCATGTGTATATTAATCTGGGTACTATCTGATCAAGCTTGCAAATCTTTATGCATCGATTCCATTCTGTATTTAATTGAATCCGACACACTTGGAATATCTGTTGCTTTCAAGTAATTACCTGTAATTGTATGCAATCCTTGACTGACTTGCTTTGCTTCCTTTCTTGCAACCACCAATTTTTGCTTCTTTTGACATGCATCGCCCTGCCAGAAATTCCCCAGCTCACTGATCTAAAGTTTGTCGATGTAACTGACACAAGCATTGATCTGAGGTGGACTCCCATTAATTCCACCACCATTATTGGCTACCGAATCACGGTGGTTGCTGCTGGAGAGTCTGTCCCCATCTATGAAGAATTTGTGCACCCCTCTGAGGGGTATTACAAGGTCTCAGGATTGGAGCCCGGCATTGACTATGAGATCAGCGTCATAACCCTCATTAGCGGCGGAGAGAGCACCCCGACCACACTCGTGCAACAAACCGGTGATTGTACACTCCTTGCAAATATGCAGAGGCAGAGCTTTATGTGCTCACCAGCAGGACAGCTGTAAGGCAGTGGGGTTCTTGACTAGTGATGATGTGGCACTTCTTAAGGCTCCCAAACACATTGACTAGCTGTTGGGAGAGCAGAGAAGGCCACTGCCAGACACTTCTGGCGGCAGCTTATCTCCTGGGAGAACAAAAGGCTGAGGCAAAATCAGTTTGCCTAATCCTTGTCTAACCTGATATCATCTGTCGTGGGAGGGTCGGGAGCTCCCCACACACAGTATCTTGTATGGTCAACTTAAGTGATAGGAAAAAAAAATTCTTCAGAGCATGGCAGATGCATTTTGTAATGCTGTGTATTGGCCTAGAAAATTGTGTATTAATTCACCTATCACTAATGGTACCAAATTGGCCTGAGTATGCTCTTGCCATGCTTAAACACTGCACTTGTGCTTTAGCTTTATTCTTATTGAAATTAATGAATGGTCTTTGCTGGTGATCCACCTAGAGCTTTGTCCACCTTCAGTGCATGAAACTTCAATAGTGCTTGCTGCTGCTTCGGTTTTGGTTCGATCTGCTGGAATAATTTTAGTGTATATGCCTCTTTTGGTTCTCCATGTTTCTCCATGTAAATAAAGCATATACTTTACTATTTGGGTATAGCACAGCTACAGACATGCTAACGTTCTGCACATAGATTATTTATTATATATATATTTTACACAGACTTGGGTAGGAGTCAAGTCAGTCACACACATAGGACAAAGAGGGGTGTAGTGATAAAAGTAATCACATGTATAACATTACTGACTATTGTTGCAGGATATGTAACAGAGTACCTAGATGTTACTAAACCCTGATTTAACAAAAAGTGCATATTGTAAGATTAAAATAAGAGGTCTGTAGTTAATAGGTTATAAAATAAATATTCTTGGGTCATAGACATTTAGTTCCACCATTAGTTTCCACCATTAGGTCTCTTGCACACAAACGTATGGCTTCTTCAGCAAAAAAACGAATCCGCAAGAAAAAACAGATGACGCCCATGTGCATTCTGTTTTTTGCGGAATGGAATAGCTGGCCCCTGATAGAACAGTACTATTCTTGTCCGTTATGCAGACAATAATAGGACATGTTCTATATTTGAATGGAAATACGGAAATGAAAGGCATATGGTGTACTTTTTTTTTTTTTTTTTTTTTTTTCTTCTTCTTCGGATCTATTGAAATAAATGGAACGGAGAATAAAACTATTGTGTGCAAGAGACCTTAAACTAATATTTAAGCGTTCCATTACTGTAGTGTGTGTATATATATTAATAATATAATACTTTCAATCTGCATGGATGTACTTTGTAATTTCCTTTTCAATGTTGCACATTTCTAGCTGTGCCACCCCCAACTCAGTTGCGCTTCACCAATACTGGTCCTGACACAATGCGTGTCACTTGGGCTCCACCGACGTCCATTGAGCTTTCCAGTTTCCTTGTGCGCTTCTTTCCAGTGAAGAAACCAGATGATGTCACTGAGCTGTCAATTTCTCCATCTGATAGTATGGTTGTGCTAACAAGTAAGTTTACACCTGGGATGGGGTTTAAAATGTATAGTCCTTATATTTTTATCATCTATTTTTTTTTTTTTTTTTTTTTTTATAGTTTTCTTGTATTATGTATACTTGCACATTTTGATCCGCCAATATTTTACTGTAGTAAGGGTCTATCTAAGGAAAGTACTGGGAACATCAAGCTGAGCTACAAGGAACTCCGAAACTTGCTCATTGGTGCAGATTTACTAATCTTGTATTGTATTTAGACAGCATAACTTTGACCAGGCAGTCTAAAGATGCACCAGATTTATCAGTGGTCCACACTGTATAATCCTGCTGGACATGTTACACTTTAACTTTTTACCACCTACTGCTTGGCTTACTTTGCACAAAAATTTTGAAGAATCTTACTTTTTAAACCACGTCCTTTCCCACTGATCCCGTGTCCCCTTTTCCTCTAAAGGTGCATTTACACCAACAGATAATCTGACCAATTTCTGTCCAATCATACCAATAGTTGGGGGGGGGGGGGTGGTATGAGAAAAGATCTGTGTGTGTAAACTATCATCTGGGCCAATGATTGGTCATACAATCTGTCAGATAATTTGTTGGTGTAAATGCACCCTAAGACCAGGGGCAGACTGGCCATAGATCCTACAGGGAAATTTCCTGGTAGGCCAAAGCCCAGGGGGCCACTCAGACCCTACTCATGGCCACCATCTGGGTTCATAACAAGCTGATGTTCTAAGAGTTAATTATCGCTAGGATCATGAGTTACTTTGGCACCTGGCCGGCAGCTGCTGGTGGCCTCCTCAACTCCTCAGAACGGTGATACAGTTGAATCCTGTAGTAGTATTTTGTGCTGCACTGTGGTATTTGGCTCTGCTGCGGCGGTACTTTTTGCTGCACTACAGTACTGCATGGGGCATATATTTTTTTTTCCCAGGGCCACTTTAAGTTCCCAGTCCGCTCTTGCTGAAGTCAAATGTCTAAAGCGCCTAATAAATGTGGTGCAAAGCATGTATGCCGGATTTAGATGTAGACTGAGTCAGAATTCTCTAGATCAATAAATCTCCTCCATTTATGTTAATTAAATATTTAAAGGGATACATAAGCTTGGAGTTTATTTTATTTTCTATTTTCTTAAAGATCTGCTGCCATTTACGGAGTATCGGGTCAACGTTCACTCTGTTTATGAAGAAAGAGAGAGCACTGAACTTACTGGTGTGCACAGAACAAGTAAGCATATGAAATCCAATGTTATAAATCTTCTAAAAAAAGTGTGTGTAAATTGTTCCTTAACGTATAAAAATGTTTTCCAAAAATGACAGCAGGAAACAATAGTCATTGCACTCAAGTTTTCCCAGATTCCTTGATTGCAGATTCCTTGATTGGAAACGTCACTTTGTAACTTGGGTGACATGGCTTATTGGAACTACAGTATTTTCTATTTATGCCAGTGCTGACACAGGATTTTAGATAATGTACTGTATCTGGATTTAAGTTGGCACAAAGGGTTAATTTGCACCCATACAGAAACTGCTTTGATGTGGTAACAGCTGCAGTCCCTCATACCAGCATGTTCCACTCAGAAGTTGCTGAATAGTAGAAAGGACATGCAACAGATGTTGACTACTATTTGGGCGTTTCATTCCATGGAGCCTTAGATACCTCCATTTCAACCAGTAGTATGGAGATATTAAATCCCCCTATGTAGGTTGCATTCTTGCCAGAAGAATGATTTTGGGCTTAACTTTACTTGACTACCGGGCAAACATTACGGTGCAATACCTAACCTTCACCCTAAAAGATCATTTACTTAAAAAAATAAATAAAAATTAAACGATTATAGAAGATCATTCACATAAGTTATTTTAGGATCTGTGAACCTGGCCTTTTAAAGTGCAACAGTACTTATGGTGGAAGATCATTATAGACTCCCAAAGTGACCAAACAAAACGATCCGTTGCGTGATTTTACATGTGTATGGATTATCATTTGTGAATATTATGCCGTTTATTAGCATCTTATTGATTTTTCTGTAGAGAAATAAATATTTAACTTCATAAACATTAATGGTTCTTCTATATTTGTGCTCTTAATACAGCGTTGGACTCCCCAACTGGAATTGACTTTTCTGAAATCACCACCAACTCCTTTACTGTGCATTGGATTGCTCCCCGTGCCACCATCACTGGCTACAAAGTCAAGTACCAGTTGGAGAGTGGAGCTGGGCGTCCTAGAGAGGAAAGAATTCCACCATCTCGCAACTCGATCACCCTTACTAACCTCATTCCAGGCTCTGAATACATTGTGAGCATCACTGCGGTCAGTGGGCCTCAAGATAGCTTACCACTTGTAGGACAACAGGCTACGGGTAGGTGTTTGGATTTTTGTAATCCTCACGTTTGATGCATCTAAAATAATAATTTAATTCATATATTTTTATTTTTAAGTGTCTGATATCCCAACTGATCTAAAAGCAACGTCTTCTGCTCCCAATACTATTACCATTACCTGGGATGCACCTGCAGTGAATGTGCGGTACTATAGAATTACTTCTTCTGAGACTGGTAAGATGTCATTGGACGTGAAGACCTTTTTATATTAGTGTTCCTCAACTCCAGTCCTTGGGCCCCCTTGCCAGTCATGATTTGGGAATATCTCACAGAATGAATAGCTGTGGTAAGTCTTAATTCATGGACCCTAATTATAACACCTGCCCCATACTAAGGAAATCCTGAAAATATGACTAGTAGGTGGGCCCTGATCACTGGAGTTCAGAAACACTTACTTATATAGTGTCATTGTATTTTATTACCACATTCCCAAATAATGTTTTCATTTGTCTGCACAGATGGTCATAGTCCAGTTCAGGAGTTCACAGTGCCTGGATATTCTAACACTGCAACGATCAATAACCTGAAACCAGGCGTTAGTTACACCATTACTGTATATGCAGTCACTGGCCGAGGAGACAGTCCTGCCACCAGCAAACCTGTCACAATTGTATATGCCACAGGTAAACATGGTGAGCTAAGTATGTACATTTTCACATAATGAAGCTTGTGGGTGCACATTGGAATACAGTCAAGTTTTCAAGGCTTAAAACGGATTATGTATATATAACTTTTTTTATTTTTTAATACTATAACAGGTGTGGAACAGCCCACAGAGATGAAGGTCACTGAGGTCCAGGATGAAAGCATCCATGTACGATGGACACCATCTCCAGGCCATGTCACTGGCTATAGAGTTACTAGTGTGCCCAAAAGTGGGGAGGGTGAGACCATTTCTCAAATTGTACCATCAGGTAAGATTAGGTTCATATAGTATTGTAAGTTTTGATATTTTATATAGGTGTTAAAAATAAGAAAATGAAAAGTGTGGGTAAAATGGCAATGTGGCTTAAAATGTGAACACTAGTGAGTGCTTCCATTATGAAAGCGCTCACTATTATGCAGCAGGCTCAGATCGGTTAAACGCTGTTAGCGCTGGCTGGACTCGCCACCCAATGTTCTTCTCCGGGCTCGCGCTCGCTGTCCTGAGTACAGCGCCATGACGTAATGCATGCGCTTTGACCTGATGCTGTGCAGAAGAAGAACTGGGAGCTGCAGGAAGAGTGGCAGGATGTGTAGAGTGGCGGTGCCGTCTTATTTTTCGACTCTAAAACTGGGTGCATCTCATAAAAGCAAAAAATGTGGTACATTGTGCACAAATTATAGACTTGTGCAATTGATATATAGAAAATAACATTAAAACAACTAAAATAAAATTTCTCTAAAATAATAAATGCATGAAGGCTCCCTCCCAGAAGGAAGAAAGATGTATATAGTACATCCAGTAATGATTCATTTACCCACTAGAGCTCTCTAACATACTTACATTTCTTAGGGGAGGTACTTGCTCTCCGTAAAGGAGTTTTCCGGTTATATTCATTTTTAAGCAAGTGATCGCAGTCTGTTCCGGTCCTCCATCTCAATCTTCTGGTTCCTGCACTGTTTAAATTTGGTGCATTGCCAACGACTGGCTTCAGTGTTGACTTGCTGCTTGTGGCCACATCACCACTGGAGCGGTGCATGTGACCATGCCCATCGGATGTAAACAGACTGTAGGACTGAAGCAGGTAAGGGAATCTTCTGTTTTCCGCAGGTTGTTGTGGGCACTTGCTTTAAAATCGCTATCACTGGAAACCCCTTTAACAGGGTTTTCTAAGATTTTCATACCGATGGCCTGTTCTTTAGGATAGGTCATCAGTATCTGATCGGTGGGGATCCAACACCCGGAACCTCC
This sequence comes from Bufo gargarizans, assembly GCF_014858855.1. Classification (NCBI taxonomy): domain Eukaryota; kingdom Metazoa; phylum Chordata; class Amphibia; order Anura; family Bufonidae; genus Bufo; species Bufo gargarizans. The sequence goes on from NC_058087.1 coordinate 61,526,010, forward strand.
ATCGATCAGCTGTTTGAGAAGGCATCCGCGCACCTGTAAGCGCTGCAGCCTGGTCTCTGCCTTTCCTAGGGCGAGTGACGACTCGTTCATGTCAAGCGGCCTAGGAGAGCAGATCAGCCCCATTCAAGTGCTATGTAAAATGTCAAAAACAAAGAAAAATGGGGGGGCCCACCAATGGATAGAACATTTGGTGTAGTAAAGATGGAGAAGGAGGCAGCAGGTTACATGTTCGGGATAAGACCTAAACATCTTTATTTATTTTTGACACAATGTTATTATTGTATATATTTGCTGGCTTTTTATCAAAAATATGAAATGCTAAAATGTCCTTCCCTCCAAGGTTGTTCTTTTTGTTTAATTTTATATATATATATATATATATATATAGGGCCTCTGCTTGTCCGTTCTCTTTTTATTTATTAAAAATTTTTTCACTTTATTTGAGCACGGAGCACTCATTTCAATGGGTCCGCAACAAAAACGGAAGGTACTGTGTGCTTTCTGTTCCGCCAAAAAATAGAACATGTCCCATTATTGTCCACATTACGGACAAGGATCGGGCTGTTCTATTAGGGGCCAGCTGTTCTGTTCCGCAGAATACACACTGACATCATCTGTGTTTTGCAGACCGCAAAATACATACGGTTGTGTGCATGAGGCCTGAAGCTAACACTACAGCATTTACTTAATTTTTATTTATTTTTTTTTACAGATCAAACTGAGATGACCATTGTGGGACTTCAACCAACTGTTGAGTATGTGGTCAGCGTGTATGCCCAGGGTATAAATGGAGAGAGTGAACCCCTCGTCGAAACAGCCGTTACCAGTGCGTAGCCCAATGCATTTTTTTTTTTTTTTTTTTTCCTGTGTTTTTTATTCTTGAACTATTTTATGAAATATTCTACTCTGTGCCTAGACAGTAAAAACTATAACTAGATTTAAGATGTTCTCTTGACAAGGTTGAGGAGCAAAAACCGGTTAACCGTTCTGCACTGACGTGGTCGACAAACATGTAACAGCAATGCTAAATACCGAATCCAGGGAGTAATGGACATGGCTTTTTACAAAATAATTTACGCATTGATTGCGGCCACTAATTGCTTTTGGTATTAATGCAATAAGACAATTTTATATATTGAGCTTCTGCAATTAGAGAGCTTCCAACTCTTGTCATTTAGGAAAATGTTGCTTCATTCATGCTAGCTCAGCAACTGGTGGTTCTAAATCTGCATCTGCTCCTATAATTTTTAACTCATAGTTTTAGGTGAGCACTATTTAACATGTGGCGCACATGAGAATCACCCTAAACATTTCTGCTTAATGTAATATCAACGTATTAACCTTTTTTCTACTGGACCCTAGTATAGTATTTTTACTATCTTGGGTCCTCTGGATTGAAGGGGTTACATTTGGCCTTACTGGGAATTTAGCTAGAGCTTCTCCACCTAAATCTGTACTTGCAGAAATGTGATTTAGGCTACAGTCACATGACCATATGTGTTTTGCGGTCTGCAAACCGTGGAATGTGCTAAATATGGATACCGGCCATGTGAATCCTGCAGTTTCCACAGGCTCTGTCAAAATTTCTATTCTTGTTCGCAAAACGGACAAGAACTGGACATGTTCTATTATTTTTTTTTCGTGGGACGGCCATATGGATGTTGACTGCACACTGTATCCTGTCTGCATTTTATGCGGCCCAGTTGAAATGAATGGGCCTGAATCCAAAAAATGTAGATCAGATGCAGAAAATGGTCATGTGCATGAGGCCTAATGATGCAATAAAAGTTAAAGCAAGCCAAGGTTAGATCATGCCAATCCTTTTCTGCTCTCACATTAGTGGCATTACTGCTGTGAGCTGAAAATCTGAGTAATCTGATTATTAGAGACTTGTGGAGTAGTAGCTTGGGCATGTTACCTGTAAGTGAAAATGCTGCAATTTGCTTCCTTTCCTGCTGCCTTTCTTCTGTTGCTTGTCTTTGCTGCTAACTGCTTTTATGATTTTAATTTGCCTGACAGACGTTGACCGACCCAAGGGACTGACCTTCCCAGACGTGGGAGCTGATTCAATTAGATTTACCTGGGATGTCCCAGAGGGGCAGGTTACTGGTTACCGAGTGACCTACTCGAGCCCTGAGGATGGAGTCAGAGAGTTGTTTCCTGCACCAGAGTCTGATGATGACGCTGCAGAATTGCACGGTCTCAGGCCAGGCACAGAGTACACTGTGAGCATCGTGGCAATTGCACGATGACATGGAAAGCAAGCCCCTCATTGGAGTCCAGAGTACAGGTATCTAGGGACGCATGGCATGTTCCTTGTGTCCTTTCCTCTTGTCGGCCCCCTTCACTGATACCCAGTTTTTTCACCACTTTCCATGTCTATTTAACTTCCACTTCTTGTGTGCAAGAATGCATCTTTAATGTCCATACATGGAGCCTCACCAACATGGTTGCATTGGATGTTGGTTCAAGTGAGCAACTAAAATGTAGATGTAATATCTTTTTAATGTAGTGTTGGCATGGAAGGTCCATATAATCCATGTTTGAGGAGGATTTTATGGCGTTGTTCTTGATGTTGCATGTTTTTATGCATGTTCTCTTTATATTTTTTTATATTCACCATCTTCTTTTTTTTTTTTAAGTTTAGCCTCATGTATTAAATATTCAGTTTGTGTCTTGCAGCAATTCCTGCACCAACAAATCTTCAGTTCTCTCAAGTGACACCAACTGGCCTTACAATAAGCTGGCATGCACCTAATGTCCTACTTACTGGGTATCGTGTGCGTGTGAGTCCAAAGGATAAAACTGGGCCCATGAAAGAGATTGACCTCCCAGCTAGTACAACGGTCACCTCCATTACTGGACTCATGGTGAGCATCAGCTGGCGCCACTGAAACTATATAGCATTGAATCTTAGTTACCCATTTTTAGACAACTGTACTTGGGGCAAATGTTAGGAGCCAATGAACCTATCAGTATTTTAACAATGGGAGTACCCAAAGAAAACTCAAAGGCATAAGAATAACCTGTTGGGGTTACATTTTGCCACCTCTTAATGGGTAGGAAAAATTAGGGCTGCAACTGTATTCAGAGATGCATATGAATAAGCCAACATGTCTCATGGAGCACTTGTGGAGAGGTGGCTTGTTAAAGGGGCTATCCAGTCATATATAATGATGACCTATCCTCAGGATTAAGTAATCATTATCAGATTGGCGGGGTCTGAGTCCTGGCATCCCTGTCAATCAGCTGTTGTGGGGAGCCGCTACACTCACCGAAGCTTTGGCGAGCGCAGTCGGCTCCATGCATCTCTTTCTAGCACATTGCTGTACGTAGTACAACAGCTGTGCTTAGTATTGCAGCTCAGTCCCATTCACTTCAATGTACGGTCATGTCACATGGCCTAGGAAGAGGCCACGTTGCTCTGAGCGCCCAACCTCTTCTAGGTGTCGGACCCCTACCAATCTGATATTGATGACCTATCCTGGGGATAGGTAATCAATATTTATTATTGAATAACACCTTTATTATTTTATGCACTTATCTAGTGCTACTATATTCCGCAGCACTTGAGTGAGCCTGATGCCAACTTCTAAAGTTCCCTATCAGTATGTCTTTGGAGTGTGGGTTATGCACTTTGTATTTATATTGAAAATAAATATATCAGATATGTATGTTTCATTCTTAAATTTCTTTTCTTATACAGTGGCTATAGTAATTTCATGTTTTATTCAACAGGTTGCTACCAAGTATGAAGTCCATGTGTATGCAGTGAAAAATGGGCTGACAAGTCTGCCACTGCAAGGAACAGTTTCTACCCTTGAAAGTAAGTATCCAGGCAGTAGAACATGTAGTCTCTCCTCAATTTTCTCACGACTAAGAAGTCTCTCACACCAATGCTCATAATCTAATGTCCCTGTACAGGACTAGAGTTACACCTTGACCCTTGACTAGTTTTCTTGTCATGGCAGAGTTGTTCCACTCCAGTTGCTTCCCTGCCATGAGAATTTTTATTTATTTTTTTAAAGCAAATTATTGTACACTTATTTCTGTGACTAGCTGAGCTAACATCTCCTTATCTGTTGTCAGACATCAGTCCACCTCGTCGTCCACGTGTTACAGATGTGACAGAAACGACAATAACCCTTACCTGGCGCACCAAGACAGAAACCATCACAGGCTTCCTGATTGAAGCAGTACCTTCTGGAGGTCAGACTCCTATTCAGAGGGTGATCAAACCTGATGTCAGAACCTACACAATCACAGGTAACGTTACATTCTTCATGGATCGTTGAGTGTTTGTAGGGTATAGCTGGGCTTTTGTATATAGAGTGGAGCCTCAACATCTGATAAGTTTGTATAAACTTGTATTCCAGGACTGCAACCGGGAACAGACTACAAGGTCTACCTTTACACCTTAAATGACAATGCCCGCAGTTCCCCTGTCATTGTAGATGCATCAACAGGTAATCATCCTGTCTGAGAAGTGTACAACCGTAATTGGCTTCCTTTTAGATATTTTACAGTTTAGTTGTGTTTGTTTTTTCACTATGTAAACTTCTAAATAACTTTCAAACTTATTTTACAGCTGTGGACAGCCCGTCCAATCTGCGCTTCTTGACCAGCACACCCAACTCTCTCTTATTCTCCTGGCAACCTCCTCGCTCCCGTATTACAGGTTACATTATTAAGTATGAGAGAGTTGGTGGAGTGCCTAAGGAACATCTGCCCCGCCTTCCAGCAGGAACCACCGAGGCCACCATCACTAGTGAGTGCTACCTCTTAAAGATTGTCCACGTAACATGGTTATTATTAGTGTCTTATTGCAAGGACCTCCATCTTTTAAGAGGTTATCCCATGATTCATGTAAAAAATAAATTGTATATAATCTAGGACACACAAACTCCTTTCTAACAAAGCTAGGACCAGTCCTGTACCTCACATGGATCCAGAGATCTCCCCATTCATTGCTTCATTTGTTCTATTAGATTTATTGCAAGCTGTCTGCTTAGCTGCAGCTAGTGACAGTTGAAGAATGGAACTGAGCATGTTGCTTCCTTTTTCAATAAGCAGGACAAAGAAATTAAAAACATGGCAAATAGCAGGTGGCGCTATACAGATGGATTTCATTAAGTAACTCAGTAGCTATAATACATTTTATTACATGCAGTTACAAAACTACTCTGCTACTACTGCAGCATCCCTTCCTATGTGTGTTTTTTCTGGGCACCTTTGTAGCAGGTGGATATGCAATGAAGAGGAAGAAATAAGTGGTCGGCACCTTTACTGAACAATTTATTGTAATTTTTCATGATGTTTATTTCTCAAATTTCCTTTTATTTAAATTTTTTTGTAGACTTGGAGCCTGGTGTAGAATACATAATCTACGTCATTGCTGTCAGGAATAACCAGAAGAGTGAGCCTCTTACTGGCCGGAAGAAGACAGGTATTTTTACATTTTATATATTTATAATTGAAGATTTAGTTTTAAACAGACCCCACATCTGAAAGTAGTATACATGCATTATTGTGGACCCTCCCTATTAAGGACTTAAGATGGCCAACATAACTGTGGTGGCAATAAGCGGGTACCATTATCCTTTCCCATGTAACCTGTTGCTGCAGCAGCTTACGCCGATCACATTAGATTTTAAAATGCTACATAATTGCCTAGTTTGGAGTTCAGATCTGTTGTGTGTGTTCCCCCTCCAGGCTACTTTCACACTAGCGGTTTTTTTTTTGTTTTTTGGTTTTTTTTGCGGCTCCATCTTGGATCTGCCAAAACGCTTCTGTTACAATAATACAACCGCATGCATCCGTCATGAACGGATCTGGTTGTATTATGTCTTCTATAGCCAAGACCCTTATCCATTCAGAATGCATTAGGGCAAAACTAATTAGTTTTGGACCGCTTGTGGGCGCCCATGATGGATCTCACAAACGGAAAGCCAAAACGCCTAGTGTGAAAGTAGCCTTGGTTGATTTTTCAAATCTGCCATGTTGCGTCCTCCCTTCAGATCCCCCTGTACACAGCTGGAACACAGATTGTTTCATGCCACCTGTCATACTTGGTTCATTAAGGGTATGTCCACATGAGCCAGAATTCCTGCTGCAGGAGTTTCCACAGCAAAATGCGCATCAAAACTTGACGAGCATTTAATTTCACCCTGTGAATTGCAAAGGGCAAAAATCTATGGTGGAAATCCACTGCATTATCTGTCTTAAGTCTGTATTCCAAGGGTATATGGAGAATATTGAGGAGCGAATACGCATCAAGGTAGATTTAAAGAGGGAATCTCCACAAACACGGCCTGGGATGTCTGCTGTGTGTGAAGCTAGCCTAATGCAAAGGGAGGCTCATTTAAACATTTTTTTTTAAAAATGGCTTGTAGTGCATTGCAATTTGTAGTTTGCACGCTGCTCACTTATTTATTTATTTTTTGCCACTATACATTGCATAGGTTTCGTTTTTTTTTATTGCCTGTTGCGCTAATATGCTTTGAGGCATAATCTGTGTGGTGATTGTGACCAAATTAATTGTAATTGACTAGTAACTATACTTTAAAGGGGGTATTCCCATCTTAGACAATGGGGGCATATCGCTAGGATATGCCCCCATTGTCTGATAGGTGCGGGTCCCACCGCTGGGACCGTCCACGACCAGGCGCTAATCCCCGCCTCTCCCATGGAAGTCAATGGGAGCATGCCGCGCATGCGCGGCCCATGCTCCCATTCCTTTCTATGAGGCAGACTGAAATAGCCGAGCCAGAGCTTGGCTATTTTCGGTGGCCCCCATAGAAATGAATGGAGGGCGGCTGCGCATGCGCAGTGCGCTGTCCTACACTTTCGGGTCTCTGTTCTCATTATAGGTGCGGGTCCCAGCGGTGGGACCTACACCTATAAGACAATGGGGTCATATCCTAGCAATATGCCCCCATTGTCTGAGATGAGAACCCCTTTAAGGGAAAATCGGATTTTTTTTTTTTATGGGAATATATTCTGAATTATTTTGTAATTATACATTCTAGTCTGGTGTTCTGGCATCCAGCACATGCTATATGCTGGGTAACTTAATTTCTTAAAGGGCTTTAATGTGATTTTTATATTGCTGTACTATCCTCTGGATAGAACGATATCAGACTGGCAGGGGTTTGACACCCTGCACGCCAACCAATCTGTTAGGGAGTTGCTTCTGCCCTAAAGCTACACGGCACCGTCCATTGTGTAGTAGACTGAGCTGGTTACTGCAGTGCTGCTCCCATTACTTTAATGGGAGCATTGCTGCAATAACCAGTTCCATCCAACTCTCATTCAATGGAGCTGTGTTCTGGTGCTGGAGCCACTCGGACCTCAACTGTAGTGATTTGACTGTATAGTTTATGGCGCCTTGGCCGCCCATAACAGCTGATCGGTGGGTGTGTCGGGTGTCAAACGACCACTATGTGATGTTGATGACCTAACGTGGATAGGTCATCAATATCTGTAGCTCGGACGACCCCTTTAACTGTAGAATTTTAAGTAAGACTTTAAATTGAGCACATTTCTTTTTTGTAATTAAACAAATTATATCTGTAATTTCATAATTTATCTTAATTCTATTTTAAAAATGGGAGATCCATGTATAAAGCTGAAATATCAGTCTACCAAAAGTACAGTTTTTTGTATCTGTAGCAGTAAGGCTAGTTTCACACTAGCATTACAACCATTGGGCAGGCTGCTCTAGCAGAGGAACAGGCTTCCAGAGTTCATTGTATCCGGCATAGCCAGATATTGCCTTTCCCTGCCGGACCCTATGGACTATCGTGCCAAGCATTTTTATTTTTTATCTTTCTTTACCTGGCTGAATCCCAGCACTGATGCTGGAAAAAGTCTGGGTCCTATTCTAGTCAATAGGGCCTGGGGGTACTTCAGCCTTTTCCATTTGTGCTGGATACAATGAACTCTTCACAGGCGGGTCTTCTGCTGGATGGTTGTACTGCTAGTGTCAAACTAGGTTAAATTAATGAATGTTTCAGCTCCCTACTCGGACTCTCCAGTTGATTTTAAGGTGCCTTCTTTACAGCACAGAATTCAATTTACAATTTTCTCAGTACCATGTCTGCTAGATGCAGTGGTACCGCAAATCATTGCTGCTTGCTATAACTAATGCTTTGCTTTTATTGCTCCTAACCCTTTTTTTTGGCCAGACGAGCTCCCTGTATTGGTTACCCTCCCTCACCCCGATCAGGGCCCTGAAATACTCGACGTACCCTCCGAAGCAGAGAAAACTCCCTTTGTTGCACAGAAAACGTTTGACAATGGTAACGGTATCCAACTTCCAGGCTCTGTCGGACCATCCAGCTCTGCTCATGAAGGACAGGTCATTGAGGAACATGGCTTTAGAAGTCCTGTTGTCCCCACCACTGCTTCCCCTGTGAGACCAGGTCAATTTACTCCAGACAGGTATCCGGAAGTATTTGACAGATACCATATCAACAGAGGAGACTTCGATGGGCCTTATCCTCAAGGCTTGCCACCTCAGATCAATGATACTGGTGTACAGGAAGTGTCATCACAAACCACAATTTCATGGAGACCTCTTCTGGAGACCACTGAATATGTAATTTCTTGTCATCCTGTGGGTGAGGAGGAATCTCTTCCTATTGAGGTAAATATGCTGAAATGTATACATTTTGATACCGTTGATTTAGTAGATAATGAATTCTAAAGTTTTTGGTCTACAAAAGTACTTTAGATTGTGTGCATATTAACAAGACCCAGTCATGGGCATGTTTACCCTTTCAGTTGATATTCTTTTTATGAGGAGGAGAGAACGCAGTATAAAATGTATGCTTCTTTAGGCATTCGTGCAGCATAGGGCTATTTCCACTACAGTAAAAGAAAGTGCTTTATGCTTAAGAAAAAAATAAACTGTATGAAGTTAATGGGAGTCTTTCACCACAGACTTCCCGATTAAACAAAGAGGACTGTTGGTTAGCTTTTTGCTCACAAAAATAAAATGTTTCTGAATCTGTGGTTCCTGCTGTATGACATTTTTCCCTAATATGTAAATGAGCTGTTTGGTGCAACAAGGCAGTTACCGTTGCTCTCTTCTAAACAAAGCTCTGCTCCTTCTAGCGCCCATCACCTTCCTCTTTGCATTGATTGACAGGATCAGGCAGTGATGATGAAATCTTTTCTGACTGTCAATCGAAGCTGGGAGGGAAGGACTAGGGCACTAGGAGTGGAGCTTTAGTGCACTGAAAGCAATGTTAACACCCTTGTTGCACCAAACATCCCATTCACATGTTGGGAAAGATGTGATGTAGCCAAAACAAAGCTTTTGGTCACCAGAATAATACGTTTCAATCCCCCTCCTGATCCGAGGCTACCTGCAAATGTTGCAGATAATGCATATTTTTCTACCCTGAAAAAAACGTAGCACAATAAAGTACCGTCAAAGTGAATGACACTTTGGGAAATCTCTTGTACACTTTGGGGGAGACTTATCTCTCTTGCACCTGAGAAGTAGTGTTAAAAAGTCGCAGGTGTGACTTTAAAAAAATAAAATTGTTAAATCTATTGGATTTATGCTACCCTTCGCCACTTTACCAAAAAGGTAGGTGTGGAGGAGGGGTAGTTATTCTTTATTTGCGTCTGTATTCTGGCAGAAATTAAGCCAGAAGTCTATGGCAGCTCAGAGCTGTTTCTGTTTAGGTTAATGGACGATGTGACTAATTTATGACGAGGCATAGACCTCATCATAAATTAGACACAACCTCCTGCAGCGCAGGGAATGTCAAGACTTTTGTTTTTTCTTTCAATGCGGAAATTGACCTGCTGGAAATCTGCAGCATGTCAGTTGTTTCTGCAGATTTCACATTTTGCAATGCAAAGGATGAGATCTGCTCCAAATCTAGAACAAAAAAATGCAAGCACCGCATGAGTATTTTGGTGTGAAATCCACACAAAAAATCTGTGCGGTATTTGTCAACCGGTGCAGGTACAGTGCTCTGTGTTTGAAGGGGTTGTCTCATCTCGGACAATGGGGTCATATCACTAGGATGCTATATAGTCTTATAGGTGCGGGTCCCACCGCTATAGACCCGTAAAGTGGTGGCTGGAGGACTCCAGTCCGGCCACCACTGAGCGCTCTCCCCATAGAAGTTAATGGGAGCGTACCGCACACGACCACATGACATGGCCACCACTCCGTTTGACTTCTATGGGCCAAACGGAAATAGCCGAGCTCTCGGCCATTTTCGGCGGCCCCATAGAAAATAACTGGAGGGTGGCTGCGCATGCGCAGTGCACCCTTCACCACTTTCAGAGCCATGTTCTCGATATGGGTGCGGGACCCGCACCTATCAGATGATCCTAGCGATCATTGTCTGAGATGAGACAACCCCTTTTAATAGCCAAATCTGTGGTGAGACTCCCTCTAAGGACGTAGTATGGATTCCCATGTCTGCTTTTATGGTGGCATTCACTTACACAGTGCAGAGTGGAAAACATGGGATTTTAAAGGAACTATGTTAGCCAGATACCTTGATAGCAGAGTGCCACTAACCTGTCAATAAAGAGAAGTCTTCATAAAATCAATTTGAGGTGTAGGGCAGTATGAGCCAGGAGTTGTAATTATGAGCAGCATTTTTTCCCTTGCCCTCCTGCTGCTGATTGATACCTTTCTCCCTATGCACAGTAATGGGGAGAAAGCTGTCAATCATTAGTTGGAAGGAGTGGTGGGGGGTGAATATGAAGGTCTTCAAGCTCTCAGTGTTGGGCTTTATCTGCACCTGATAAAAGTTTCATATTGACAAGTGATGCACCACTACAGTCAGGGTGCGGCCCTCACATATAATTTTGACCTGTGTCTTCATCAACCATTCTACAGTTTAGAGTTCCTGGGACATCTTCCAGTGCCAGACTAAATGGTCTCAGCCGTGGAGTCACTTACAATATAATTGTGGAGGCACTTAAAGGATCAGATCGCCTCAAGGTCCTTGAGGAACTGGTGACCGTCAGTAATTCTGGTAAGAACACAATGATGCTCCCCCCCCCCCCCCCATACTTTTACCATATTTTAAAGGGATATTACCGTTAAGTTATCCCCTATTAGATTGGTGGGGGGGTCTTATCGCTGGGACCCCACTGATCACAAGAACTGGTGTCCATACTCCCTGCAGCCCTCTGAAATGAACGGGGCAGCCGATTGGGCATGCGCATGGCTGCTCAATTCATTTCTGTTGGAGTTCTGGAGACGGCCAAGTAAGGCTGCTCAGTTCAGGGGGTACGGGGTCCCTGTTGTGATGAGTGGGGGTACCAGCGGTAGGACCCCACTGATGGTTATCCCCAAGCCTCTGCATAGGGGATAACTTAATGTAACTGGAATTCCCCTTTAAGCTTTGTGTAATGTTGCTGTATAAAGAAAGAAAAGAAAAGAAAAAAAAGTTGAATACATTTATAATGCATTACACAACTTATTTGTACAGTTACATCCTGCATCATACAGCAGAGCTGCATTGCCAGTTCTGCCAGTTGCTAGGGTTAATTGGGTTGTCCTGATTTAATGCACTCTTACAGATGTTCCTGATGGTGCATTACAACCTGCTGAGGATACCTGTTATGATACCTTCACTGGATCAAATTACGCAGTCGGGCAGGAGTGGGAACGTATCTCCGAGTCTGGATTTAAACTTTGGTGCAAGTGTCTAGGTTATGGAAGTGGACACTTCAGATGTGACTCCTCAAGTGAGTATGATCCATTGTTTTCAAGCTCCTTCTCAAGATTGCCGGCTGTTTAGCCCCTCAAGACTGCACACCCTTCGTGGCTTTGTGCTTAGTCTGTTTCTCATGCTTCTTAGAATGGTGCCATGACAATGGAATCAACCACAGGATTGGTGAGAAATGGGACCGCCGTGGAGAGAACGGACAGATGATGAGCTGCACTTGTCTTGGAAATGGAAAGGGCGAGTTCAAGTGTGAACCTCGTAAGTATATTTGTATGTCCAGTTGAAATGGTGAGAATCCGTATGTGCCATTCTCATTACTGCAGTATTGTGGTGCAAGCATTGACTTAAGTTAAAGGGGTAGTCTGTAGAGAGCGCCTTTCCATATACTCCGTATATGGATGTACTAGAGTGGGGTCCTGCATTGGGCCTTTCTCATCTTAGTCATAGGGGCTTTGCTCTGGTGGGAAGTGGCCAGGCTGTAAGGGAAATGAGAGCTAGCTGGCTACTTTCACCTGGCAGTATCACAAGGAGGCCAAGGGAGTTTTAGGTGAAATTGGGCAACCCAAAACAATTTGTCCACACGTGACTAGAATCTAATATGCGGTTTTGTTTTTGTGTGTTTCAAAAAATGTTTTTTTAATCCCACCAGCGAGTGGATGAGAATTTCTAAAAAACCTAATTCACTTTGCTGGTACTGTACAATGCTGCAGACTAGCTGCACACTTCTGCAAAGCAAATCCACAGCATTTCAGTCACACGTGGACATGCCCTATCTGGAGTGAGCATAAGGGCACATGTAATTCTAATACATTTTGTTGTCCATTTACTTTACTATATTTTTATTTTTTTTCTAATAAAATTATTTTTTTGTACAGATGAAGCTACTTGCTATGATGATGGGAAGATGTATAATGTTGGTGAGCAGTGGCAAAAGGAATACCTGGGAGCCATCTGCTCTTGCACATGCTATGGAGGACAACAGGTATGTTCGCAGTATTCAGCTTATTTTCATACATGGCGCTATGGAGGAGATTGATAAAGACCAGTGTATTGCACACTGGTCCTAAGCTGTCCCCCGCTGGCATCAGAGACGACCGCCTAATAATTGTTGTGAATCTGTGTACCAAAATGGCAGTCTACACCAGCTAGGGAGCAGGTGTAGATTTCCACTATAGTTTGTCAGTTTCCTGGCGTTTATTATATAAAAAAAAAAGCTTGTGGGCTGGCTAAGATGGCCCCGCTCTGCACACTTTTTTTTTTTTTGTAAAGTAGTGAGCAGAAAGTTGCCCAATTTTGCGCTAAGCTTGGCAACTTTTTGCCGCCAGTTTTCTGGCCTACAGAGGATAATGAATGTGCCCCTGTGTTTTATAATCCAGATGCATGGTCATGTGTAAAGCCTGTATAGGCATCGCTAATATTTTGTGTAGTTAAGGAAAATCTGGAAGAGACCCAGGCAGAGTGTTCTCTGAGAGCAAAATGACGCCATGTCTATTTACCAGTCCTTATTGTCTTGACAGGGTTGGCGCTGTGATAACTGCCGAAGACCAGGTGCAGCAGTTTCCCCTGACACCACCGGGCACACAGTTTCCCAATACACACAAAAATACCAGCAGAACTATGTAAGTAGAAGACATGTGGATGTTGTAGCAATCATTCTAGGGACATTTACTCAACAACCCTCCTCTTTCAGGTTTGCAAGTGACATAATGTTGCACTATATTGACGCCCTTCTTGCCGCTGTATGGCTGGCTTAAAAGGGGCATGTATCACTTCAGCAAATGGCATTTATTATGTAGGGAAATTTGACACAAGCCACTTACTAATGTATTGTTATCCATATTGCTTCCTTTCCTGGCTGGATTTATTTTTCCATCACATTTATACACTGCTTGTTTCCATAGTTACGACCACCCTGCAATCCAGCAGCAGTGGTCGTGCTTGAACACTACAGGAAAAAGCTCCAGCCTATGTGCTTGACCCAGGTCTTGGCCACCAGAGATGTTGACACTTTCTTCTATGGTGTGCAAGCATGACCACTGCTATTGGAAAGCAGGGTGGTCATAACCATGGAAATTAGCACTGTATAATGTGATGGAAAAATTAATCCAGCCAGAGAAGGAAGGAATATGGATAATAACACATTAGTATGTGGCTTGTATTAACCTTCTCTACATGATGAATGCCGCTTGCTGAAGTGAGGCAACCATTTTTAACACTGTTTTACACTGGGCTTTCTATTGGGGGTAAACTCTTGTATACCTGAAAACTGTATTCAAACATGTATACTGCAACCAATCCATTCACTTTACTGTAGTGTACCAAAGGATTACATTTTGGACTCTGATCTACCTCCTGTTGGCTTCCGGAGTGTTTTTTTTATTTTTTATTTTTTTGCTGAAGAGAATAGTGTGGAAGACTACATCGTTCTGTCCAGCAAAAAAACCTGAAACAAACGGAAAGCAGGTCAAAGTTTAATCCTGCCCTATTAAAGTGATTGGATCTACTGCGGTATACATTTGAACAGGTTTTCGATTACTTAAGTGTATACTCCTGATCTAGTGAAGGGCTAAAATCTAGTGAAGGGCTAAAACGCGGTGTGAACACACCCTAAAGGTGGGTTTACATGTTGCTTTTAAAGGGTGACAGCGCTGGACTTACACTGCACAGACTTCCAGAGAGGGGGCTACACTGAACAGCTGATTGGCAGGGGTGCGGTGTGTCGGACCCCCGCCCATCAGCTAATGATGGCATAATCTGAGGATAGGCTATGACTTAAAAAAAGGTTGGAGGCTAGACAAACTTTAAACTCTTTACTTATTTTAACAGGTGAAACTTGTGAAACACCACTTTAACCTGTAAAAACTGTATAGGCAATTACCACATTAACTTAACAGGTTTCAAAAAATACATGCATGTTTTTAAAAAGAGACACAAAAGTAAGACCTCTAATCTAAATCTAAGGGCCCCTTTACACTGCTTGACGGAGAAGACTATTTATTTTTGGGAAGGCAGCACAGTTTACATGGGCTATCACTTGCCTCCATACAGAATGATTGTTTTCTGACTGCAGAAGCTGCTTAGACATGATGATCTGCTGGCCACAAACTATGATTTAGGTGTCTGCACCAACGATCTATTACCCGAAAAACAAGAGTTTTGCTTGTTCATCGGGTAAACGGCAGCACCTTTTTATAACAGGCCAATTATTTCTTACGAGCGTTCATACAGATGCTTATTGGCAATCTGCCGGAATATCAGGCAGTGTAAAAGGTCCTTAAGGCCAGTTTCAGACAGCCACATGCGGTTCAGGAAAAACCTCCTTCCCGTAGGGATTTGATAGCGATGCACATTGAAAACCTGAGCATCTCTTGTACCATCCATGGAGCACAAAAACAACTTGGCAAAACTGATAAAACAGCTTGTGGTTTTGGCTGCGTGTTCAGAAATGTCCCATGTAAAAATGCATTCTTGGGGGGGGGGGGGGGGGGATAAAGAATCGGAGGAGTCTTAATCCAACCTGACCAATACCGGGATGGTTGCTTTACTTATGATATTTGGGGATGGCCTAGGAATTGGTAAGATCTCACAACAAGTGTCATGTATATGGCCTGTCCTGGAAGGTCAGAGTACCAGAGAGAGAGAGAGAGAGAGAGAGAGAGTGTGTGGGGTGTGTTTTTTATTTTATTTTATGTGGTTTTATACCCCACTTTCCTCCCTAAACCCGATTTTTGCCTATTTTAATCTGTGTAACTCTGTTCTCTGCAGAATGTGAAATGTCCTATTGAGTGCTTCCTTCCTCTGGGCCTGCAAGCAGACACACATACTGAACAGACCAAGAACTGAGTCTCCTTACAACAGCGTTACGTGCATTATAGCTGACCTGGTGGAGCAGCAGAGTGGGGTGGAGGAGGCCGAACTCCCCCTCTGACTAACACAAAAGCTTCAACATTCATCTGAAGTACTTCCACGCCGTTCAGTATTCAATGATTGTAATTTTGTTTTTATTTTGCTTACATTGATCTGGGAAACCAAAGAGAAATGGCTAGTTTTTAATACTGGGCAGTGTTACTGTTTTTGATCCTTTTTAAGGAAAAAAAAATCCTGTGTGAAAGAGGGGCTTTGTTTTGGCCCATATAACCCTGCAGTGTATTGCTCTTGTCAATGGGCTACAGGGTGGGTTGATGTCAATAGGTAAATTAAAGGGCCGCAGGGACCAATTCTGCTTTTTTTAAAAATATTACCAATGCAGCGCCTACTGGCTGCTTCTGACACTGACGTCTCTTACTTTTGTGCACATTTTTAATTCCTTTTTCCGCACAATCCTTACTAATACCTGACCTTCCTTCAGTGTTATTTATCAATGTCTACTGCATCTTCAGAGGATTCCTTCTACTTAACTATGGAAAGTAATTCTGAAACCTAGAAAATGATGGCAATTGAATCTGATGTAATTATGGTTGGTGATTTTTATTTTTTATTTTTTTGTTTTATACTGTATGTGCCAAGCTTTTACTACTGTGGAAAGATGACTCTTCTTTTAATAAAAAGATCTTAAAAATTTTAGTGTGTTCTTTGTGGCTCCTTCGTGTTTCATTTATTCACCATAATAAAGGCTCATTTTAGCATCCATAAAGGTACCCACACAAAGTGGAGAAAATCCGCATTAAATCCGCACCAAAATGACACACAAATCTGTACCATTTATTGCATTTTTGTTGCATATTTGATTTAAAAAAATTTTTGCCTTTCAATTTAAAAGGATGAAATCTGCATAAGAAAAACGCAACCACAAATGAAATGCTGCAGATTTCAAAATCCTCAATTTTCGCACCTAAGAAAAAGGCAAAGTGTACATGAGATTTGTCTAATCTGATACATTTTGCTGGCACTGTATTAGTGTTTCCCACACAAAAAAACTAAACTTAATCCGCATCATATGCAGTCACTAGTGTTGAGCGAGTTCGATCCAAATTTTTAATGAAATTCGATTTGCCGCAAAACAAAATTTCCTCGTGCTTCATGATAGCAATGATCGATTATTTTTATATATATATATATATATATATATATATATATATATATATATATATATATATATATATATATATATTATATTAATTTTTTTTCCCTGAATGGCAGTAAAAAATATAATAATTGCCTCAACCGTTAGACTTGGCTGTGTGCGTTGACGTCTAACGCCACCAAACCGCCCAACATAATGTTATCACGGGCAGCCGCTAATCTGCAATCAAGATGGCGGCTGGCTCTTCCCTATCAAATGGATGAAAGTATGATATATATTTTTTTTTCTTCCTTACACCCATGACGTCACCCTTGAGAGATCGCCTCCACCCAGGACAGGAAACAGGAACTTTCGTGGAGAGCACTTATACCACCAGTTTTCGGTTTCCTGTCCTATGGATAGGACTTTTGCGGAGAGCTGGATTAGGCTGCAGGAGCCCCGCAGGCACTTTATTATGGGGGTTACCTGGTGTGGCATAAGTCTCCTCTCAGACCCTCTTACTAAGTCTTGGAATTGCCTTCTGGGTCCTGGATAGTTTATCGGGCTGGTGTTCCTGGGAAGTCCCAGCATAAGGCCTCATGCACACGACAGTTTATTTTCACGGTCCACAAAAAACGGGGTCCGTGATCCGTGACCGTTTTTTCGTCCGTGGGTCTTCCTTGATTTTTAGAGGATCCACGGACATGAAAAAAAAGTCGTTTTGGTGTCCGCCTGGCCGTGCGGAGCCAAACGGATCCGTCCTGAATTACAATGCAAGTCAAAGGGGACGGACCCGTTTAATGTTGACACAATATGGTGCCATTTCAAACGGATCCGTCCCCATTGACTTTCAATGTAAAGTTTGGAGTTCTTTTATACCATCGGATTGGAGTTTTCTCCAATCCGATGGTATATTTTAACTTGAAGCGTCCCCATCACCATGGGAACGCCTCTATGTTAGAATATACTGTCGGATATGAGCTACTTCGTGAAACTCAGATCAGACAGTATATTCTAACACAGAGGCGTTCCCATGGTGATGGGGACGCTTCTAGTTAGAATACACTACAAACTTTGTACAAGACTGCCCCCTGCTGCCTGGCAGCACCCGATCTCTTACAGGGGGCCGTGATCAGCACAATTAACTCCTCAGGTGCCGCACCTGAAGGGGTTAATTGTACTATCATATTCCCCTGTAAGAGATCAGGGCTGCCAGGCAGCAGGGGGCAGACCCCCCCCCCCCCCTCCCCAGTTTGAATATCGTTGGTGGCACAGTGTGCGCCCCCCCTTCCTCCCTCTATTGTTGTAAATCGTTGGTGGCACAGTGTGCACCCCCCATCGGCCCCCCTCCCTCTATAGCAGTAGCAACATTGGTGGCAGTGTGCGGCCTCCCATTCCCCCCCCCCTTCCCCATCATTGGTGGCAGCGGAGTTCCGATCGGAGTCCCAGTTTAATCGCTGGGGCTCCGATCGGTAACCATGGCAACCAGGACGCTACTGCAGTCCTGGTTGCCATGGTTACTTAGCAATAGTACAATACTCATAGTTACCTGCTTGCTGCTGCGATGTCTGTGTCCGGCCGGGAGCTCCACCTACTGGTAAGTGAAAGGTCTGTGCGGCGCATTGGTAAAGAACTGTCACTTACCAGTAGGAGGAGCTCCCGGCCGGTCACAGACATCGCAGCAGCAAGCAGGTAAGTATGAATCTTCTACTGTTGTACTATTGCTAAGTAACCATGGCAACCAGGGCTGCAGTAGCTTCCTGGTTGCCATGGTTTCCGATCGGAGCCCCAGCGATTAAACTGGGACTCCGATCGGAACTCCGCTGCCACCAATGATGGGGGGGGGGGGGGGGGCGGGGGAATGGGAGGCCGCACACTGCCACCAATGTTGTTACTGCTATAGAGGGATGGGGGGCGCACACTGTGCCACCAACGATATTCAAACTGGGGAGGGGGGGGGGGGGGTCTGCCCCCTGCTGCCTGGCAGCCCTGATCTCTTACAGGGGGATATGATAGTACAATTAACCCCTTCAGGTGCCGCACCTGACGGGGTTAATTGTACTATCATATCCCTCTGTAAGAGATTGGGGGCTGCCAGGCAGCAGGGGGCAGTCTTGTACAAAGTTTGTAGTGTATTCTAACTAGAAGCGTCCCCATCACCATGGGAACGCCTCTGTGTTAGAATATACTGTCGGATATGAGTTTTCACGAAGTGAAAACTTAGATCTGAAAAAGCTTTTATGCAGACGGATCTTCGGATCCGTCTGTATGAAAGCAACCTACGGCCACGGGTCACGGACACGGATGCCAATCTTGTGTGCATCCGTGTTCTTTCACGGACCCATTGACTTGAATGGGTCCGTGAACCGTTGTCCGTCAAAAAAAATAGGACAGGTCATATTTTTTTGACGGACAGGTCATATTTTTTTGACGGACAGGTCATATTTTTTTGACGGACAGGATACACGGATCACGGCCTCGGCTGCAAAACGGTGCATTTTCCGATTTTTCCACGGACCCATTGAAAGTCAATGGGTCCGCGAAAGAAAACGGCACAACGGCCACGGATGCACACAACAGTCGTGTGCATGAGGCCTAACGGAGAGGGGCCTTTACTCTGCCTTCCTCCCTGTCTCAAAGCTTACAGAGGCGGGAGGGCAGGGATTGAGTTATTCACATGCCCTGTGCGCAAACCGGAAGTTGTAAGACGGAACGCACACAGTGTGTTCCAGAAGTAGAAGGAAGCGCCTACTGAGGCCGCATGGCTGCATCGGCAGGGACCCGACCCTTTGGTATTTAACCCTTCAGAGTGTGGTCAGAAGGAGCCCAGCCAGGCTACAATCTTCAGTGATCTCTAATGGAAAACTCTCGATCCTTGCCCACTATCATGGTTGATGCGTACCCAGCGTGCTGATATCCAGGAGAGTCATGTCAGACTGGTATTTCTGGTGCGGTACGGGGGTCAGTCCCCATCTTTTATTTTTCCTCTATCAGATCTAATGGGGATTATTCTCTATTTTATTTGTAGAATATCAGAGGGCCCCAGGAAATCTACCACTAAATCCAAAGGGAGGGAATGTACTGTGTGCAAGAAAAAGCTCGCCCTTTCTTGGTCCAAGTTACTGTGTCAGTATTGTGTGAACAAAGTGGTAGAAGAGGAATCCCCATCTTTACTTCAAAGTATCAAAGATATTGTTAAATCTGAAGTTTCGGATTCAAAGAAAATGAAACAGTCATGCTAGTATAACATCCGATTCAGACTCTTCAGATGAGAATGAGCAGGGAGAAATCCTGGAAAATTCAAGCTCATCTTCAGCTGAAGAAACCATGAGCAGACCTCTATTTTCCCCTGAGGATACAGAATTTCTACTGAAAGCTATTAAAGTTGGGGCGTGGCCTGACTGTCATGGCGTGAGGTCGCATGTTACTTCAGCTCCGCTAGTATCCTGTGTTTATCCTGTGATTCTGACTACCCGGTTCCTGTTTTCGTATACTGGAGATCCCCTGCGCTATTCCACACTCGGTCTGGTTACCGGCACTTCTCCTGTCTGCCCTGCGGCTGTGCCTGCCGTTGCTTGTCGGGTTCTTCCTGAGCGCGGCCTACTTGCTGCTGACACCCCGGACGGAGGTCCTCTCGGTGAGAGTGGGAGGAGTGGGGCGTGGAGACATCATACTTACGGGCGGCAGTACGCGAACGGAGCCTGGTGCTGCAGGTCGTTGTGACCCCCAGGTTTTCTGCAGGCGGCCTGCTGCAGTCCCGTCCCCCCACGTGTCTGGCGCGACGGGCGCCATCTTCACTGCAAGCCGGAGATTGAGGCCTCTGCTGCC
Organism: Bufo gargarizans; assembly: GCF_014858855.1. Taxonomy (NCBI): domain Eukaryota; kingdom Metazoa; phylum Chordata; class Amphibia; order Anura; family Bufonidae; genus Bufo; species Bufo gargarizans. Next base: position 61,546,551 of record NC_058087.1, read on the forward strand.
TGCGACTGACGCCGGATCAATCGGTGCCCTGAACCTGCCTGCTACTACGCTGACCTGCCTCTGCTGCATAGACGGAGTTTACTCTGTGGAAGGGTCACTGCGTTGGGTGGAGCTGCCCCTGGACTCCAGGTAGAGACTTACTTACTTAATTGGCGGGGCTGATCCCCCTTGTGTTCCGGACTGCAAGGGTCAGCTGGCGGGCCTCTATTCCCGCTGCTGGTGAACGGGAGGACGCTTTATGGGCCGGAAAACGGGCACCCCAGGCCCAGCTGTCCTGCCTAAATTGATGCTGGATAACATGAGCCAAACGGAGGATAGGGAGGTTGGGGCCTCTTCTACACATTCGGAGGTGGACCTAGCAAAAGTTATGGCGGCCATTACTAACTGTCAGACGGCGCTGACTGTCAAGATTGACCATGTGCAGGCTGATCTTACTCTCCTCAGGCACGACATTGACAAGATGAGAGAAAGGACCACTGAGGTTGAGAGACGGTTGGGCGAGGTGGAAGATGGAGCTCAGAGGGGAGATTCTGCGATTACGGCCTTACAAAACCAGGTCAAGACCCTGATGGCGAAAGTAGAGGATGCAGAGAACCGTAATAGAAGGAACAACGTCCGCATTATGGGGCTACCAGAAAGGGCGGAAGGTAACGCACCTGAGGAGTTTGCAGAGACTCTTATTAAGCAGGTCCTAGACCCGATACACCTCTCAGGGACCTTTGTGGTTGAACGGGCCCACAGGATCCCCACTCGCCCTCTGCCTCCGGGGGCCCCACCTCGTCCTTTCATCTTCAAGGTCCTGAACTATAGGGACCGGGATGCTGTGCTGGCGGCTGCCCGACATCTAAAGGACATTCAGTTTGATAACGCCCGGATTTCCTTTTACCCGGACTTTTCTACAGAGGTGCAGAAGCAACGCAGACAGTTCACGGCGGTGAGGACCCGGCTGCGGGAGAAGGGACTGGTATATGCCATGATGTATCCGGCGCGACTCAGAGTTCAAGATGGAGAGCTGGTGAAATTTTTCGCTACCCCTGAAGAGGCTTCGGACTGTCTTGACAGCAGGGGCTGAGTATATGGAGACTTTTGTGATGAGGGTCTCAGCATATAATGTCAGAAGTCTTTACTGTATGATGGAGCTGAATATGCAACGGTTAGGTTGACTGCTATCTAGGTTAGGTTTAGAGGTTTACCTAGTTTAGCGGGTTGGGCAAGTGTCTTCGTCCCTATTTCCACTAGTGAGGCAAGTGGGGGGTGGGCATTTAGGCTCGGATAGGTTGGGGTCATCTGGGCAGGGTGGGGGGCGGGGTTTGATGTTCCGGGCAACGTGGAAGTTGGTTGGGTTGCATGTGATGAGTGGGTATGAGTGTGTGAATGCTTGGTTTGGGTGGTGTGGCTTCTTGTGGAGATATGCTCTTAACAAGCCACCATGATGGCGCTCTGTCGTTTTGTCTCCTGGAATGTCAGAGGTCTTAATGACAAACTGAAGAGATCTCTGGTTTTTAACTTCTTGCGTATTCACAATCCGGACGTACTGATATTGCAGGAGACACATCTGCAGGGGCGGAAAATCCTGGCGCTACGGAGGCCCTGGGTTGGCGCGGCTTATCATGCGGTCTATAGCTCCAGGGCTAGAGGAGTGTCAATCCTGGTGGCGAAATCCCTTCCCTTCCGATCGCTCTCAGTATACATGGATACGATGGGGCGCTTTGTGATCCTTCACGCTACAGTCAGAGGCATTGAATACTTGATAGTGGGCGTTTATGTTCCCCCTCCGTTTCGTAGGGAGATATTAGATGAGATTATGAAACGTGTAGCCTCCATGCCCCCGGTGCCTCTGATTGTGCTTGGGGACTACAACGCGATCTTAGATCATTCATTGGACCGGCTTCGTCCGACTGACACTCATAATGATGCTCTGGGTTCCTGGGCAGAGGTATTTGCGTTAACAGAGGGCTGGAGGTATTTACATCCGGGGATACGTCAGTATTCTCGTCACTCGGCTTCACATGCGGCATTATCTAGGATTGATTTGGTATTCCTTAGTAGAGACCTATTGCCTTCACTGGCGGGTGCTGACTACCTACCGAGAGGCATTTCTGACCATGCCCCTTTACTGGTTATTTTGAGACAACCCCTGGTGATGACAGAGATCATGGAGGCTCAATAGTAAGTGGCTGGAAGTCCTGCCGGTAGTTTGGGCGGCCCAGCAAGGGATCAAAGACTACTGGGAATTTAATGAGGGATCGACTAACCCATCGGTGGAGTGGGAGGCCTTTAAAGTGGTGTTGCGTGGTACCTTGATCCAGGTGATAGCTACCCATAGGAAAGAACTGGGTGCTACTAGGGTCAAGTTGGAGGAAGGGGTGGTGGAGACAGAGCGGGTATACACAGAGGATCCGAATGTAGAGAACCGTAGGCGGTGGGATGAGGCACAGAGTTTACATTTAACGGAGTACACCCAGAAGAAGTTACTCTATCAGAGGCGAGTAGTTTTTGCTGATGGGGACAAGAATGGGAGGGCTTTGGCATTTCTGGCCAGGACTGAGATGCCACAGACAGTAGTCCCTCACGTTACCTGTGGTGATGGCTCGAGGGTACATCGGCCCGGGGAGATCTGCGAGCAATTCGCTCAATTCTATGCGGACTTATATAGCTCTAAACTCAGCTTGACCCCGGGTGAGATCCGATCCATCCTTCAAACCATCCCCCTTACACCCTTGGCCAAGACGGATAGCATGTACCTAGGGGGACCGATTGACGAGGGCGAGATCAAAGCTGCGATAGAGGCCATGGCAGTGGGGAGATCCCCTGGTCCGGATGGCTTCCCAGTTGAATGGTACGGGCTGGATGCTGAATTGCATTCTACGCGTCTACTGAAACTGTTCACTTATGCTTATGAGTCTGGTGGGTTGCCCCCCTCGTTTGGTGAGGCCACCATTGTGGTGATTCATAAAGCTGGGAAGCCTCCGGACCACTGCGCGTCGTATAGACCGATCTCCCTACTGAATACTGATGCGAAAATATTGGCCAAAGTCTTGGCTAGAAGACTGAGTGGGGTAGTATTATCCATCATTGACCCGGATCAGTCGGGCTTTATGCCTGGGAAGACGACGGACATCAACCTTAGGAGATTATACACTCATTTGCAGGTCAGGCATGATAATGCGGGATCGAGAGCCTTGGCTTCCCTTGATAATGAAAAAGCCTTTGACTCGGTAGAGTGGTGCTTTATTTGGGAGACGATGTCCCGCCTTCAATTCCCCCCCTCCTTTATCAAATGGGTCCAGCTGTTATATCAGGCACCTACGGCACGTGTCCGGGTGAATGGTGTTATATCTCAACCTTTTCGGCTGTATAGGGGTACCAGGCAAGGCTGCCCACTGTCACCATTGTTGTTTGCCCTGATAATGGAACCCCTCACGCAACTAATCAATAGTAGCTCTCTGATAGAGGGGTGGACGATAGCTGGGATACAGGAGAAGGTATCGCTGTATGCGGATGACCTGTTGGTGTATTTAGCTGACCCTGGCCCCTCTTTAGAGTCTTTGTTAGATGTGGTGAATAGTTATGGCAGGTACTCGGGACTACGAGTGAATTGGCCTAAGTCCAGTCTATGCATAGTGGACGTGGAGGATGGGATAGACGTCTCACCAGTGTCCCCCCTGAAGGTTGTAGACAGCTTCTTATATTTAGGGATTCATATTCATAGAGACCCTCGGCAGTTCTGTCATTTGAATTTGAGGCCTACTATGGAATATGTCACGCGCAAGTTGGAAGCCTGGGAAAATCTCCCCCTGACCTTAGTGGGCAGAATTAACATTGTCAAAATGGTCTTGCTACCTAAGCTATTGTATGTGTATAGGGCGGCCCCAGTGAGGATCCCTAAGGCCCATTTCGATACTTTAGACAAAGTCATGACCCGATTCCTGTGGAGTAACAGGTCCCCAAGAATTGCAAGGAAGACTCTGAAAGCCTCCTACTTGCAGGGGGGTTTACAATTCCCGGATATGTATGTTTATTATATAGCGACTCGCTTGATGTATGCTTCCTGGTGGATCAGGGCGGACCCTAATAATCCGGCAGTGGTGTTGGAGGCGGCGCTGGTAGGGTCGTATGAGGCCCTGACGAATTTGGTATATAGGGGAGGCAAAGGCCTGGGCACCAAAAGTTACACGGAGGCTATGGGGACGGTTCTGGAGGCGTGGGAGAGGTTTGTAGATACGCACATGACTAGCCAAACGGGAGAATCTTGGTCTCCGTACATTCCACTGTGGCGTAATAAACATCTCCCTGAACTCTTTTACCTTTCAGACTTTGAATTTTGGCCACGGAAGGGCCTGAAGTATCTGACGCAGCTGTTCCGGGGTGGGGTCTTCCGCTCCTTCGAGGACTTGAGTGCAGACTTCCTACTACCCCACACGAGTTTTTATTGTTTCCTCCAGTTGAGACATGCATGTGAGAAGCAGTTTCAATCCTTAGCCCTGAAATTGGAGTGTGGCCCTCTGGAGTCTATCGCCAGGAGAGAGAAACCGCATAAGCCGATTTCCTCCTTCTATGGTGAAATTATTAAGATGCAGGAGTCTCCTATCCAGCGATCATTTGTCAAGTGGTCGGTGGATATTCCTGAATTGGCAGACTCTCACTTGGAGGAATGGCGTCTGGGGTGGAGGAGGGCTGTTATAAGCGCTCGAGATCAGCTCATTCAAGTTAAATGGATGCATAGGGTGTATCTGACCCTGGTGCGTCTTTATCAGATGCGGCAATTACCGTCCCCGGGGTGTGACAGATGTGGGGAAACTAGGGGATCCTTTTTTCACATGGTTTGGCGGTGTCCGATAATCCAGGTATACTGGAAAGGGGTATGTGATTTTATCAATGTCAAACTGGGGTTACCAGGGATTTGTGATCCAGTGGTGTGTGTCATGGGGCTAGTCTTTGATGCGACGCCATCCAAATATAGTAGAGCACTGTTACGTCTGTTAATGTATTATGGGAGGAAGAACATACTGCTGAACTGGAAACCGCCGAAATGCCCCACGGTGACACAGTGGGTGCACCTGATTAATGGTGACCTGCAGATGTACAAATTGATGTATGAAGCCAGGGGAGTGCCTGATCGATTTGACAAAATCTGGGGCTTGTGGGTACAGGCCAGAGGCACAGTTTGAGGCTTGTTGGTGCTTGAAGCTGCACCGCCCATGTGTATGTCTGGGAGTGTGGATGGAGTGTGAGTGAGTGGGGTATTGCTTTTCTTATGACAACGAGATATTGTATTGCAATTCCGCTTTTGTCCCTCATCGTCATGAAATGAGGATGATGGATTTAATGTACTTGCTCATACGAGTGACTGTGTCAGATTGGACTGTTTCCCTTTGGGATTGTTGTAATAATTGAAAAAAGTGTTAAATAAACGCTATTAAAAAAAAGAAAGCTATTAAAGTTACTATGAAAGTGGATGTTCCTAGGGAACCAAAGTCTGTCCAGGACATAAGGTTTGGTGACCTGAGGCACAAAAGGTTAAGAGTTTCTCCTTTAATAGAAAACATAAATTCAAAGAGAATGGAATAAGCCTGGTAAGAAATTCTTTATGCCTAAGAATGTAAAAAGAAAATGCCCTTTTGATGAGGGAGAGTCCTCCTGTTGGGATAAGCCTCCTAAAATTGACGACCCTATTGCCAAAATTTCAGAAAAAGCCAGCCTTACCGTTTGAGGATCTTGGTAGTTTAAAGCATCCTTTGGACAGACGTGAAGAGGTATACCTTAAAAAAATAAAAAAAATAAAAAAAAAGCATGGGAAGCTTCGACCTAAGCATTTTAACCAAATATTGCTATTACCGCTACTGCCAGGTCATTAAAACTATGGCTACAAGAGCGGGAGTCCCATATCCAAGATAAAACCCCCTAGGGACCAATTGCTAGAAGTATTTTCTACCATCCTTAAAGCAGTGGACTTTATTTCCGATGCTTCTGAAGATGCCTTAAAGTTAAGTGCCAAGTCAGCCGCTCTATTCAATTCTGCGAGAAGAGCCATTTGGCTTAAAGGATGGTCAGGTGACACAGGTTTAAAGAATAAACTTTGCTCTATCCCATGCCAGGGAGATTATCTCTTTGGGCCTGTTTTGGATGACCTTTTAGAAAAGGCTTCTGATAATAGCGGTTTCCTGTTTCTAGACCTCCAAAAAAAACTGAATTTTCCACAAGAAAACAAAAATAGAAAGATTAAAGGGACACTGACAGGCCAAATCAGCATATTTAGTTATATACATATATATATATATGACATTACAGGTCTTATACAGTCTATTAAAAGCATCTAAGTATCCCCCCTGTCCACCTTATAAATACCGAAAAAGAAAGTTTCATCTCAAAATGTGCCCAGCCAGCCGCTCCCAACTGCCGTTCTGAAGCCCCGCCTAGCTCATCAATATTCACTTCGCTGGGCGGCGGCTACAACTCTCCCCAGTCACGATCCTGCGCATGGGCAATTGAATCCTCCTGGCATCGTTCATGTCTAACTTCTGCGCTTGCGCCCCGCCGTGGTTACATCGCGCCTGCGCAGGATCTTGACTGGGGAGAGTTGTAGCTGCCGCCCAGCGAAGTGAATATTGATGAGCTGGGCGGGGCTTCAGAACGGCAGTTGTGAGCGGCTGGCTGGGCGCATTTTGAGATGAAACGCCGCCCCTTGGGCAGATTAGTGACGAGACAGGCAGGTTATAAAACTTTATTTTTCGGTATTTATAAGGTGGCTAGGGGGGGATACTTAGATGCTTTTAATAGACTGTATAAGACCTGTAATGTCATATATATATATATATATATATATGCAGAGAATCGGACAGCACTCCAAGACTTGAAAAAAGTAAATCTTTATTCACCCATGTGAAAAATAATTGCAACGTTTCAGCTCACAATCGAGCCTTTCTCAAGCAATGAAACACAAGACTGTGCATGTCTTATACAGCTTTTTCAAAAATCAGACAACCAATGAATTTTACAAATCAAGACATGTGACTGGTAAACATGTGAAAGTAGTTCACCTCATTAGATCATGTGAACAATTACTTATGCAAAGTACCATACTGCTGGATACACAGGGATGTGTCCATTAGTGTTGCATCCAAGCTTGTAACATTTAAATAATGTATACTACAAAGTGCATATGTGCATAGATAAAGTGCATAAAGATACAAAAGAATTAAATCATGTATTAGTGTTTAAAATCATACACCACAGAGGCTGAGGGAAAACAGCGAAGGTCTGATCATGTTCGACAAAACCGCATGTTCATGTGAATACTGGCCAAAGACAGCTCTGTTAACTAATACTGTCAAAACCACAGCATGTCAAAGACAAACCTCCACCCACAGTGTGCGCTCGCAACTGCGCTCCAATATATCCTCGGCAGCCAGATATCATACTATTGCCGTGTGGGAGCTATTGCATACGCACAATGTGACATTATTAAAGGCATCGTCTTTGTAGCAAGGCGCTTGAAACTGTATATGCTTCACTATCAGGACCAATCAGAGAGGGATCCAACCTCCCGGGTAGATCAACCCCTCCAAAGTTATGGTCAGGTAAGGGGGACACCACATGCAAATGTAGTGCACCCCGAACCGTCCCATTATAACGGTCCATAGATAGTGTAATGGGGATCTCCCATATAAATCACTTGATAGCAGAAAATTGATTTTGACACATCGTGGATACAGTAACAGAAAAAATTCTATCCAGTTAAATTCATATACATAGAACATCGCAAGCTGTCACATGTGTCCAGACTTCTATATTCACTGTTTCCGCATCAGTCTGTGTGGTGTCTAAAAAACAAATAAGAGAAAATTACTCATATGCTTGTGAATCTTATCTAAATTCCATCATCACAACAGGGATCATGCCAGAAAGCATAAAGAGTGGGGTATCAGGCAAACAGTAATCTAGAAGCATCCAGGATTGTATTCCACATTTAACCCTTTAGGTTTTAGGCTATCTAAAGTGTAGATCCACCACATTTCTTTGTTTTTCAATATTTTTATTCGATTGCCCCCTCTCCTGGGGGGAGGTACATGATCTACAATCCAGCATGTTAATTCACGTTCTGAATGTTTTTGCTCAGAAAAATGCTTCGGTACTGGTAAATCATGTCGTTTTTGGCGAATTGAGAATCTATGGTTATTTAACCTGGTTTTCAAATCAGTGGAGGTTTCTCCCACATACAGAATTTTACATGGGCAGGTTAACACATAGATTACAAAATTAGAATTGCACGTCAAATGAAAATTAATAGGATAAGTTTTACCAGTGGCAGGATGTATAAAGCTGCGTCCCTTGCCTATGTATTTGCAATTTACGCAGCTTAAACATGGGAAGCTGCCCAATCCATATTTTGACAATTTCATTTGACATTCTTCCTCATTTGGACTGGCACGGAGAAGGAATTAATTGACTTCCATATGTATTTGAATAGCATTGATAGTGATCTCCAATTCACTTTGATTTTTTCACACACTGAGGTACAGTTCCTTGATACCACGGTTGTCTGGTCTGGGGAAAAGTTCCTTACTAAACTATACACTAAACCTACTGACAAGAATACCATATTAAGGTATGATAGTAATCACCCGAAAAATATGGTTAGGCATTTACCGTACTCGCAATTTTTGCGGGTGCGTAGAATAACATCAGAGGAGAGCAATTTGACGGAGGCCCTTGAGGATATGTCAAGGAAGTTTGAAGACAGGGGTTATCCGCCAAAGTTGCTACAGACACATAAACATAAGGCTCTGGAGATGGACAGAGAGTTGACCTTAGTGAGGAAAGATAAGGAAAATCCCCAAGTCGGATTCCTTTTATCTCTACTCATACGGAGGAAAGTGCAGCCATCAGCAAGATTATTAGAAAACACTGGAGTATACTGGGCAATACTTTCAGTGATATCCAAGAATTTAGACTGCCTCCCCTGTTTTCATACCGGAGAGCTAGCAGTCTGAAAGACCAATTGGTGAGAGCAGATTGTGGTTCAAGGCAGCGAGCACGTCAAATGAAATTGTCAAAATATGGATTGGGCAGCTTCCCATGTTTAAGCTGCGTAAATTGCAAATACATAGGCAAGGGACGCAGCTTTATACATCCTGCCACTGGTAAAACTTATCCTATTAATTTTCATTTGACGTGCAATTCTAATTTTGTAATCTATGTGTTAACCTGCCCATGTAAAATTCTGTATGTGGGAGAAACCTCCACTGATTTGAAAACCAGGTTAAATAACCGTAGATTCTCAATTCGCCAAAAACGACATGATTTACCAGTACCGAAGCATTTTTCTGAGCAAAAACATTCAGAACGTGAATTAACATGCTGGATTGTAGATCATGTACCTCCCCCCAGGAGAGGGGGCAATCGAATAAAAATATTGAAAAACAAAGAAATGTGGTGGATCTACACTTTAGATAGCCTAAAACCTAAAGGGTTAAATGTGGAATACAATCCTGGATGCTTCTAGATTACTGTTTGCCTGATACCCCACTCTTTATGCTTTCTGGCATGATCCCTGTTGTGATGATGGAATTTAGATAAGATTCACAAGCATATGAGTAATTTTCTCTTATTTGTTTTTTAGACACCACACAGACTGATGCGGAAACAGTGAATATAGAAGTCTGGACACATGTGACAGCTTGCGATGTTCTATGTATATGAATTTAACTGGATAGAATTTTTTCTGTTACTGTATCCACGATGTGTCAAAATCAATTTTCTGCTATCAAGTGATTTATATGGGAGATCCCCATTACACTATCTATGGACCGTTATAATGGGACGGTTCGGGGTGCACTACATTTGCATGTGGTGTCCCCCTTACCTGACCATAACTTTGGAGGGGTTGATCTACCCGGGAGGTTGGATCCCTCTCTGATTGGTCCTGATAGTGAAGCATATACAGTTTCAAGCGCCTTGCTACAAAGACGATGCCTTTAATAATGTCACATTGTGCGTATGCAATAGCTCCCACACGGCAATAGTATGATATCTGGCTGCCGAGGATATATTGGAGCGCAGTTGCGAGCGCACACTGTGGGTGGAGGTTTGTCTTTGACATGCTGTGGTTTTGACAGTATTAGTTAACAGGGCTGTCTTTGGCCAGTATTCACATGAACATGCGGTTTTGTCGAACATGATCAGACCTTCGCTGTTTTCCCTCAGCCTCTGTGGTGTATGATTTTAAACACTAATACATGATTTAATTCTTTTGTATCTTTATGCACTTTATCTATGCACATATGCACTTTGTAGTATACATTATTTAAATGTTACAAGCTTGGATGCAACACTAATGGACACATCCCTGTGTATCCAGCAGTATGGTACTTTGCATAAGTAATTGTTCACATGATCTAATGAGGTGAACTACTTTCACATGTTTACCAGTCACATGTCTTGATTTGTAAAATTCATTGGTTGTCTGATTTTTGAAAAAGCTGTATAAGACATGCACAGTCTTGTGTTTCATTGCTTGAGAAAGGCTCGATTGTGAGCTGAAACGTTGCAATTATTTTTCACATGGGTGAATAAAGATTTACTTTTTTCAAGTCTTGGAGTGCTGTCCGATTCTCTGCATATATTAGAAGGTGAAAAGCTCATTCCTTTGGACATAGCACCTGAGCCAACAGACTGGTGCCGCCAAATCTCCTTTTCTGCTACATATATATATATATATATATATAACTAAATATGCTGATTTGGCCTGTCAGTGTCCCTTTAAGGCTGAGTTCACACGGGCGTGACGGATTAGGTCCGGGTGCGTTGAGTGAAACTCGCACTATTTTGCAAGCAAGTTCAGTCAGTTTTGTCTGCGATTGCGTTCAGTTTTTTCCGCGCGGGTGCAATACGTTTTGATGCGTTTTTCACGCGTGTGATAAAAAACTGAAGGTTTACAAACATCTCTTAGCAACCATCAGTGAAAAACGCATCGCACCCGCACTTGCTTGCAGATGCAATGCGTTTTTTACACAGCCCCATTCACTTCTATGGGGCCAGGGCTGCGTGAAAAACACAGAATATACAACATGCTGCGATTTTGACTCAACAAAGAACTGATGTGTGAAAAACAACGCTCATGTACACAGACCCATAGAAATGAATGGGTCAGGATTCAGTGCGGGTGCAATGCGTTCAACTCACGCATCGCATCCACGCGGAAATCTCGCCCGTGTGAACTCAGCCTAAGGGATTTCACTTTAAGGCCTCTTTCACACGGGCATGTGTGTGCCCCGTGGTCGTGCTACGGCCTGCAAAATGCGGGCCGCAATGCACGTGCACAGTCCATGGGGCAGCGGATCGTGGACCCATTCACTTGAATGGGTCCGCGATCCGGCCATTCCGCAAAAAGTTAGGACATGTTCTATCTTTTTGCGGAACGGAAGTACGGGACGGAACCCCATGGAAGCACTCCGTAGTGGTTCCGTTCCGCATCTCCGTATTTGCGGACCCATTCAAGTGAATGGATCTGCATCCGTGATGCAGAATGCCCACGGAACGGCACCTGTGTATTGCGGGTCCGCAATACGGCAACGGGCGCACACGCCCGTGTGAAAGAGGTTTAACACTCAGTCTGCTACAAAGTCCGAGTACAGTCAGCAATGACTGTTTCTGTCCAGTGGGGGAAAGACTTCCTCTTCTATTTTTTTTGTGCATGGGAAGAGATCTCTTTAAGCCCGTGGATATTAGGCATCATAAAAGACAGGTTCCGCGAGAAACCTGGCTCTAAGACAAGAAATATTTTCTCTAATAGAAGAAAGGGTCATGGTTCCTGTTGCAGACTCAGAAAAAGGCAGGGGTTTTTAGTCATCCCTTTTTCTGGTACCCAAACCAGACGAATTATTCGGGATGATCATAAATATGTGGGACTTAAATCATTTTCTGAAATACAAAAAAATTCTAAATGGAATCTGTACAGTCCACAATAAAGCATCTCTACAAAGACTGCGCCATGGCCACCATAGACATAAAAGATGCTTACTATCACATTTCAATTCATACAGATTTCCAGAACTATCTCAGAGTGGCAGTATCCATGGAAGGTCAAATTCATCACTTCCAATACAAAGCGCTTCCATTTACCAGACTCTTTACAAAAGTAATGGCAGAGGTTATGGCCCACATAAGAGAAAGTACTTTCAGTTCTGGAAATCTGTATGAATTGAAATGTGATAGTAAGCGTCTTTTATGTCTATGGTGGCCATGGCGCAGTCTTTGTAGAGATGCTTTATTGTGGACTGTACAGATTCCATTTAGAATTTTTTTGTATTTCAGAAAATGATTTAAGTCCCACATATTTATGATCATCCCGAATGATCCATCTGGTTTAGGTACCAGAAAAAGGGATGACTAAAAACCCCTGCCCTTTTCTGAGTCTGCAACAGGAACCATGACCCTTTCTTCTATTAGAGAAAATATTTCTTGTCTTAGAGCCAGGTTTCTCGCTGAACCTGTCTTTTATGATGCCTAATATCCACAGGCATCATATTTCAGGTGTACTTTCAGAATATTCCAGCATGCGCAATTCAGTAGTAATTGTACAGTCAGGGCCCAAAAATTTGAAAATTACACTAAAGATGAGTGAAACATTCGAAATTCAGCAATTTTTTAAAAAATTTTGTTCAGACCACAATCTGTTTGGGCTGAATCAAATTGGCTACAATTACCCTGGAAATTTGTATATAATAATATGTATATAGTACCACCATAATTCAGAGGGTTCATGTACAAAACAAAAGACATCACAACGTGACTGGCTAAAATAAAAAATTGAAACACTAGGAATGAGGGCCCTGCTCGCAAGACCTTACAATCTATGAGGAGTCGGGGGTGACACAAAAGGTAGTTGATAGAGATGTCGCGAACATAAAATTTTCCGTTCGCGAACACAAATTTTTGCTAATGTTCGCAAACGGGCGAATCGCTATTGACTTTAATAGGCAGCCGAATTTTAAAACCCACAGGGACTCTTTCTAGCCACAGTAGTGATTGAAAAGTTGTTTCAAGGGGACTAACACCTGGACTGTGGCATGCCGGAGGGGGATCCATGGCAAAACTCCAATGGAAAATTACATAGTTGACGCAGAGTTAAGTTTTAATCCATAAAGGGCATAAATCACCTAACAATCCTAAATTATTTTGAACAACATGGTTTAAAACATCCAGTGTGTGTATACGATCAGGTATGATGTTGTATCGATCAGGTAGTGTAAGGGTTACGCCCGCTTCACAGACATTGACAAACCAAACTCCTCTTTTAATGCACCGCAAACCACCGCAAACAGTCAATTTGCCCAACCGCAAACTTCCCATTTGCACAAGGTTGGATACCAAACTAGCCATGTCCCGTTGATGTCATTGAAGGTTTCTTCCTCCACCCAGCCACGTACAACACCAAGGGTCCCCGAAAGGTGAATTGAATAGATTTTTCGAACTGGGAGATGGTTAAAAAAAAAAACGCTGGCTCCCTCCCCTTTGTTTGAATCCACGGTCACTGCGTCTGCGCCGTGCAATTTACTGTCACACCCGATGTGAGTGGTATTTTCTGTAGTTCTCTTCTCATCAGTTTAATCCCTGTTATGTCCCCAATCTGGGGTCCATTTATTGAATTGATTTTTGGAACGGGGAGATGGTTAAAATAACGCTGGCTCCCTCCTCTTTGTTTTAATCCACGGTCACTGCGTCTGCGCCATGCAATTTACTGTCACACCCGATATGAGTGGTATTTTCTGTAGTTCTCTTCTCATCAGTTTAATCCCTGTTACGTCCCCAATCTGGGGTCCATTTATTGAATTGATTTTTCGAACGGGGAGATGGTTAAAAAAACGCTGGCTCCCTCCCCTTTGTTTTAATCCACGGTCATCAGTTTAATCCCTGTTACGTCCCATATCAGGGTGGGATTGCTTTTTGTGAAAAAATTTTTAGTCCGGGTACCTTCGACTGCCTTCACAGTGACAGACCAGACTCTGATACACCAAACTGAATTGATTTTAGGAACCGGGAGATGGAAAAAGCAGCTTGGTCAGTCCTCTTACTCCCAAGTTGGGGCACTGCGCGTGCACGGAGCAATGTGCTGTGACACCCTATATGAGTGGTGTCTTAACTAGTACTATTCCTATCAGTTTAATCCCTGTTACGTCCCCTATCCGAGGACGTGTGTCGAATTGATTAACCATTGTCGAATTAACGAACTATTACGACATCCTGAAATAATTAGGTTCCCTTACGTCCTACCAGCAGCACAGATGGGGTTAACTGCCCCCTGTGGACTGGTAGGACCGGCAGAATTTTTAATGAGCCCAAGAACCAATAAGCGATCTTCAGCTCCCTCAAAGGGAGGAGATCGCCCCCCCAGCCCACCGTGTCTTTTTCTGTCCTTTGGACAGGTGGACTGGCGTGAGGCTTCCCTTTTGGGGAGCTGAAGTGTGCAGTGGAGGGGAGCTCTCTCTTTCTTTCTAAAGAGATTGCCCCTCTGCCTCTTTCTTTTCTCTTATTGCGGCGCTATATTTTAAAGCGCACGCTTATTTTTTTCTTTTTGTACCTGGGGGGGTGGGTCCCCCCCCCTTCCTCTGCGCTGGTTTCGGAGACGCAGCTGTGCCGCGTCTGTTCTCGCCGCGCTAGTGTTGGCGCCCTGGGCGCCGCCATCTTCCGGAAGAGACACGCATGTGCGCAACGTAACTTCCGGTTTCTCAATTTCTCCGGCGGCGTGGGATTTTTCTCCTCTCCGCACGGTCTGTTTTCTTCCAGGGGACATCTTGCACAGTCTAGGATTGTTAGAGATGTGTGTGTGAAGGTCTGAGCCTATAATAAGGCTCCATTAGAGGGTTAGAATTCTGGGCGTAGTTCTCTGTGGCAGTCCCACCCAGGGGGCGGAGCTTTCCCTTCTTAAACTCCCAGAGCCTGTCATTCAGTCTCTGGTTGCGTTGCTTTGACAAGCTAGCTCCAGAGTCCCCTGCGCTTGGCATATTTTCATTGCTATTGTGTATTTTTCCAGCTCTATTTTCTTCAAGTGCTGGTGGGCGTCCCATATGGTCTCTTTGCACCCTTGTGTGTTTTTTGTTGGAGTTATAACCTATCTTTTTCTGTTACAGTGATGGCTTCCCCTAGTGATTCGGATCAGCAGCGGAAGTCTGGGGCCAAGAGAAAGCACTTGGCCTGTTACGACTGTAACACACCCTTGGACGACAACTGCCCTTACTCTAGGTGTGAAAGTTGTCGCACACAAACAGCCACGGAACCCACGATGCAGGAGATGTTCCATTGGACCAAGACCTATGTGGACGATTCCATAAAGGGAGTAGTGCGCCTACTTAACGAGAGGCTACCAGGACCCTCCCAGGCTCCTATGGAAGTGGCTGCACCAGTCGAGAGACCCACCCCCCGTTCGGTGGGGTCATCTTCTTCTGAGGAAGAAGAACTAACTTCTTGTTTCTTTCCACCAGAGAAAACACAGAAGTTGCTGAAGTCCATCAGGTCGGGGGACCATGATGTTGACATGGGGGAGTCCTCCGATCCCGCCGGCCGGACACAGCGTGTCTTTAGGGCGGATGAGACCCTTCTTACTGTGATGCGCACAGAGTGGAGAAAGCCTGAAAAAGGTCCAGTCCTCACCAGAAAATTTAAACTTATGTTTCCGATGGCTAAACCCTTGGTGGAATCGTGGGGTTCCATTCCCAAGGTGGACATGGCGATAGCCAAGTTGTCCAGGCGCACTCTGGTCCCAGCAGACGATGGGTCTAGTCTGCTGGACCCTCTAGATCGGAGGGCAGAGTGCACCCTGAGAGGGGGTTACGCGGCGGCCGCTGCCTCCGCCTCAACATCCATTGCGGCCACTGAAGTTGCCTCCTTCCTACGCTCCAGGCTGAACCAGATTCAGACAGACGTTGACCAGAGCGTTTTTCCCGGAATGACATCTTGACCGCATTCAAATCAGTCAATCTGGCCATGGATTTTCTGTGCGATACCGCTCAGATACAGTTAAAGCTGGCAGCCAAAAGAATGGCCCTGGTCTCAGCCACCCGTAGACCACTATGGCTGAAACCATGGAATGCGGACAACGCGTCCAAGTTTAATTTATGTGGGCTCCCCTTCGAGCCGGACAGGCTGTTCGGATGCGAGTTGGATAAGATTATGGAGGGACTCTCCGACAAGAAAGGGAAGAGTCTTCCCCAGCAGCCCTTTCGGGGACGCACCAGGCAGGATCGCGGAGGCCGTTCAGGGCAGCAGGCTAGGCGTAGAGATTGGGGGGGGGGGCCGTCTCGTAGATCCTCGAGACGCTCCCGCAAACCCACCAGGGAGGCGAAACCCTCCTGACTATGGGCCTCCCAGAGGCTCTTGGTTAAACCCTGCTGCCCCTGCCGTGACTCCTCTAGATTTTCCCGTACCCCTCCCCCAGATCCCCGTGGGGGGCCGTCTCTCCCACTTCAAACATATTTGGGCCCAGCAGATTGTAGACCCCTGGGTTCAGGGTATAGTTTCTGCCGGTTACCGGGTAGATCTCATCTCTCTCCCCCCAGAGAGATTCATCGCCACGCGAAATTTTGGGCCTGCCAAGCAGAAGATCCTAGAGTCCTACATACAGGACTATATCTCCAAGGGAGCTCTGGAGGAGGTACCGGCAGGGGAGAGAGGCCTAGGGATTTATTCTCCAGTATTCCTGGTTCCCAAGAAGACGGGAGATCTCCGGATGATCATCGACTTGAGATTCCTCAATCGATTTGTAAGGAAAACCAGGTTTCGGATGGAAACCATAAGGCCAGTCAGACACATCCTCAACCCGGGGGACGTCATGGCAACTCTGGACCTCAAAGATGCTTAAAAAGCAGACTGATGTGCCAGCCCTAAAAAGGGCTTTTTTGGGGTGCTGTCAGGACGCTGTCCTTACAGCAGATGAGTCTGTGGACACAGAACACTGCCCTAGCTAACACTTTCCCTATTGAATCAGCAGCAGCTACACTCTCCCTCCTCTCACTAAGAATGCAGCTTCAGAATGAATCTAAAATGGATGCTGTCCAGGAGGTGGGAGGGTCTGCTGCTGATTGGCTGGAATGTGTCTGCTGACTGTGAGGTACAGGGTCAAAGTTTGCTCAATGATGATGTATGGGGGGCGGACCGAACATTGCATATGTTCGCCCGCCGCGGTGAACCCCGAACAAGCTATGTTCGCCGGCGAATAGTTCGGGACATCACTAGTAGTTGATTGTGATCTGTAGTAGTCAAGCCAATATTGTACTGAAAGCAGTGGTGAAGGCTGATCTGCTTTGGGTGTGGGACTGTTCAAAGATTGAGTTCAGGCTTGAGAAGTTGGGGGGAGGGGTTACTCTGGGAACTGTCCTTTTAGGAAGCTTCATAAGCCTGCCTGAAAAGATGTGTATTTAAAGGGGTTCTCCAGGAATTAAGAAAATGAAAATTATTAAATATTACTTTATTATAAATATATTCCCAAATACCTTTCATTAGTTATAATGGCTCGTTTTGTCTGGGGAGCAATCATTAGGAGAAATAAAATGGCCACTGTCCTATTAGTCAGCAGCACTTGTATGCAGTCTCCATTACCACAGCCCCACATTACCACAGTTCGTCCTGTCCATCCTCTCTGTACTTCATGTCTCCTCATAAACTCATTTCCTTCAGAGATTCAGCTGAAGAGCTTATCAGCTGTATTGAGGGTCATAATTCCTGACAAGTAGAGCAGAGAGGAGGATGAGGCAGCTCTTTAACTCAGAGTTGTGAAGTAACTTGTCCTCCTGTGTGATTAGGACAAGTTTTGTGTGTACTAATAGGACGGCGCCCATTTTATTTCTCCTAATGATTACTCCTTAGAGAAAACAAACCATTCTAACTAATAAAAGGTATTTGAGAATATATAACCTGATATTTTGGGGCAGAACATTCCAAAGAGTAGGTGCAGCTCGAGAAAAGTCTTGAAGATGGGAGTGAGAGGTGTGTTAATCTTATATCACTAACAGAATGGAGAGCATGAGTAGGGTGGTCGATGGAAATGAGGGAGGAGATGTATGGAGGTGGAGCACTGTGGAGAGTTTTGTGGGTGAGGGTGAGAAGTTTGAACTGTATTCTGTAGTGCAGGCATCCTCAAACTCCGGCCCTCCAGCTGTTGCAAAACTACAACTCCCAGCATGCCCGAACAGCCTACAGGGATCAGCCTACAGCAGGGCATTGTGGGAGTTGTAGTTTTACAACAGCTGGAGGGCCGCAGTTTGAGGATGCCTGCTGTAGTGGATGGGCCACAAGTTAAGTGACTGGCACAGGCTAGTAGCATCAGTATAGCGGGTGGATATATAGATGATACAGCAGCAGCATTTAGGACAGACTGAAGAGGGGAGAGTTTAATGAGAGGAAGACCAATTAGTAATACGTTGCAGTAGTAAAAAAAAAATATATATAAATATAACACCCTCTAGTCTGATGGAATTTTTAGGAAAATGTTTTCTCTTTTCATTAATTTTCTATGATTTTAGCTTTTTTGCTACCCAAGCTCTTAAATGCAATGACAGCAATATTAAATCGTTTTTGAGTGACACAGACATACCTAGCTATGGGTAAAAGCACTTTTGAAATTGTTCACATACAGCATATTTAAAAACACACCATTCTGACACGTTTTCATATTCCGAAGCTTTCCAAAATTAAAGGTATTATCCAATACTATAAAATGCTCCCCCATAAGCCAGGCCCCTCACACTGATTTTACTTACCTGGCTCCCCGCGGCGCTCCTGGTCCCCACACTGCCGCTTCTCCTCCCCGTGCGCAGATGAAAACATCCAGTGTCGGGGGAGGGGGGAGCCAATGGCAGGCGGTGACGCTAAGGAGGCTTGTCCCTGTCACCGCTTGCCATTGGCTGCTCCCCCTCCCCCCGACACTGGATGTTTTCATCCGCACATGGGGAGAAGCAAGGGCGGCGTGGGGAGCAAGGTAAGTATATTTGTTGTGAGGGGGCCGGCATATGAGAGGGGGCATTTTATAGTCTTGAATAACCCGTTTAATTATTTGGGAGCAGCAGTAGTACAGTGCGAATGTAGAAAGGGTAGGGTATTAGAGGCACTTGGCCGCAATAGTAGCAGAAGCAGCATAGCATGATACATACAAGGCAAGGGGTGCTGTATATGGATGGTAGTAGTGGTGGATGCTTTGTGTCAATAGTGGTGGCAGTAGGGGATTAGCAGTGAGGAGCAGTAGCCATATGGTACCTGTAGACAGGCAGCAGCCTTATGGAACATGATGGTAGGGAGGCTAGCATGCAGGTAAACAGCAACAGTAGCAAGATGAGGCATAATTAGCAAGGCCTGATCTATTCATCGGCCTCAGCCAGAGGAGTGTAAAAATCCTCATAGATCTAGGCTTGGTTCTTTTTGACAAAAGTGATGTTTTGGACACTGGCAGAAGACAACTTTGTCCATTTGGGTGTCATGCCCCTTGTGGTGCCGAAAATCCTCTCCAAGATGACACTGGAAGCTGGGCAGGAAAGTGCTGCCTCCCTATGTGTTACGGCTCCTGGTCCCATGCTACTGGGCTGAGTGTCCATGCATGGAGGAGGCGCATAAGTGCCTGCTGTGGAAGCCATCCCAGAAAATTTGTGGGGTTGGGGGGGGGGGGGGGGGGTCACAAGGACCTGTCCTGGCTATGTTGCTGGGGTGCTGCCTCGCCATGTTATGGCCCCTGGTCGCATGCTGCTTTTGGAGATGGGCTGAGTGTCTGTGCGTGGAGCCCATCTCCTGCTGTGGGAGCAGTCCCAAAGAATTCATGGGTTGGTGGTTGAAAGGACCTGGTCATATTGCTGGGGTACTGCATCTCCTCATCTGCAAAAAAAAAACATTGACTCACTGGGCTGTGAAAGACATGTACTGTCCCTTTCCGTAACAGTTGCTCCAGGTGTCCACCATGGAGTGTAGCTTGCCAAACAACGAGATTCGCAAGGAGCGGCCTGCATTCTCCACCACATGAGAGCACAAGGCACTACTACAATGGTATGGCACCGACTGCACCTCCAGCAATGCGGCTAGGTAGGGGGTTCAGCTTGTAGACAAGCTAATTGCTGGTGGAGAATATCTTTTTCATGGCCAAACATTCTGTTATAGATGTCTCACGATGGAGCGAAGGATTAGCAGGAGAAGGTGATGATGACAAAGACACTGTATTGCATGGGGATGCGGGTCGGCTGCCACAAAGAGAAGAAGGACAGACTTGTTCTGATTGGGAATGCTGGCCAGCTGTATTTTCCCAAAGGATCACTGATGGCCCCTTACATGCTGCAATAGACCTATTGGTACCTATGATTGTGTTGGCACACCCACAGCTTATTTTAATTCTGCAGATTTTGCACAGGGCTGTGACTTTGTGGAGAAAGATTTCCCTATTCTACACAATTCTTTTTTCTTATTCTAGCCCTTCCCTTCCATGTTGCTGGCAGTAGAATAGAAGCTTGATTGTGACTAAGGCTACTTTCACACTAGCAGCAGGTTGGAGCCAACAAGCTGTTCGCCCTGTCGGATCAGTCCTGCCGCTCTGTTCCCATTGACTATAAGTACTGCATGTCCGACTTTTTAGTCCGGCGGCCTCTTGCTCCACCCCCATCCCCATTATAGTCAATAGGGGCAGGACGTATCCGACAGGGTGAACATCCTGTCGGATCCATCCTGCCGCTAGTGTCAAAGTACCCTAAGACTCATTCACTGTCTAGCACAGAATGACGCTCTGCTTGATCTGCAAGGGCACCTTCCTTCTTGATTGGCTTAATATCAGCAGACAGCCTGGATGAGCCAATCATGGCAAGCCCCCTGCACTTCCTGTTAGGGTCATATCAGCTGGGAAAAAGAAGGAGAAAGGAAGATGGTGGGTGCTCACACGTGCAGTAAACTGGAGCTAAGGGCCATTTTATGAATTAGTCTGAAACAAACCTGAAAAGATTCAGGTTCATCTGCCGGACAAAATTTTGCAAAGTTCGTTACGAACTGGTTGGCTAAACTCTAACACAAATGTAGTTTTTCACAAAATTTGCTGCTTCAGCGATTTTGATCTGTCAGATGTTTCTATGGTATACTGATTTACAGTTAAAAGCTTTTTAGACTTTTTAAAAATTGACAAATACATTGTTTATGCAAAACCTCAATGGGGGGAGATTTATCAGACTAGTGTAAAAGGAGATTTTTTGTGACACTCATCTGTAAAATCTTTTTCTTGTCTTTTCCATTAAAAATCTCCTTTTCTCGCACATTCCATTGGGGGACACAGTCCTAGAGCAGTCCATGGGGTGGGAAAAACCAGCAACCTCCAGGAGAAAACGCCCAGTGGTCAAACAGGAACCACCTCCTGCAATACCTTGCGCCCGAGGACAGCATCAGCCGATGCCAAAGAGTGCAACTGGTAAAACTTTGTAGAGGGATGCAAGGAAGACCAGGTGGCTGCCTTACAAAGTTGAGATGCCGAGGCGCGATTACGCCTAGCCCAGGAGGCCCCCACTGCCCTGGTGGAGTGCGCGGTAACTCCAGCTAGGGGAACCCTGCCACTGGCATGATAAGCCGTGGCAATAGCCGACCAAATCCATCGGGCTACCAAGACCTTGGAAGCCGCCAGACCTTTACGAGGCCCTCCCGGAATCACGAAAAGGGAAGCCGTACAGCGGAAAGAGGCAGTAAACGACAGGTACACACGCAGAGCTCGGACAACGTCCAGGGAATGGAGAGCACGCTCCTTGCGGTTCGCCAGAGATGGACAAAAAGAGGGCATACATCTTCATTAAGGTGGAAAGGCGGAGACCACCTTGGGCAAAAGTGAAGGGCCTGGGCAGCACCGCCTTATCCTGATGGAAGACCAAAAAGGGCTCCCTACAGGAAAGCGCGGCCAGCTCCGATACCCTCCTGATCGAGGCGATCGCCACCAAAAAGACCACCTTCCAGGTGAGAAGATTCAAAGAAACCTCCCTCAAAAGGTTCAAAGGGAGCCGCCTGGAGGGAAGACAGAACTAAGTTCAAGTCCCAGGGGGGCAGGGGAGGAACATACAGAGGGACCGAATGCGCCACCCCTTGTAGGAAGGTCCTCACTGGACTGAGCAGAGCCAGGGATCACTGAAAGAAAATGGCCAGAGCAGAGACCTGACCCTTCAGAGAGCTCAACAACATCCCCATCTCAAGACCCGACTGGAGAAAAGAGAGGACCACCGGAACCGAGAAATGAAGGGGACAAATGCCCAGTTTCTCACAAAAGGCAAGAAAGGCCTTCCAGGTACGATAGTATGTACGGGATGAAACAGGTTTTCTGGCCTTGATCATAGTCTTCACCACAGAGTCAGAGAAGCCCCTCTTCAGGATGCCGGTCTCAACAGCCACGCCGTTAAACGCAGTGACCGTAAATTCTGGTGGAAGAGCGGTCCTTGAGACAGTAGGTCCTCCCTGAGAGGAAGAGGCCACAGCACGTCTGCCAGCATCTGAGTGACGTCCGAGAACCAGGAACGGCACGGCCAAACGGGGGCGATAAGAATGGTCGGAATACCTTCCAACGTGATCTTGCAAAGGACCTTGGCTAGCAGAGGTAGAGGTGGAAAGACAAAGGAGAGGTAAGCCTCGCCACGGAGACACCAGCGCATCCACCCCGTACGCCTCCGGGTCGCAAGCACGGGCCAGAAACATGGGAACCTTGTTGTTGAGCCTGGATGCCATCAGGTCGACATCCGGGTGGCCCCACCGGCGACAGATGTCCTCGAAAACCTCCGGATTTAAGGATCCACTGTGTTGCGGCTGATAAAGTCCGCCTTCCAATTGTCGATCCCCGGGATGTACACTGCCGACAGTACTGGAACATGAGTCTCCACCCACTGGAGGATCCTTTCCGCCTCCTGCATCACCATCCGGCTGCGGGTCCAGCCCTGGTGGTTGACGTAAACTATGGCAGTGGCATTGTCCAACTGGACCCTTACCGGGAGACCTGCCAGGAGATGAGTCCAGGGAGAAAGGGAGAGGAAAATTGCTGAGCTCCAGCACGTTGATCGGAAGGCGGGCCTCCGCCACCGACCTTAAGCCCCTGCACTGTCCGGGTCTGTAGAACACCACCCCAACCTAGGAGGCTGGCATCGGTGGTGACGACTGTCCAGGAGATCGGAAGAAAGGACTTCCCTGATATCAAGTTTTGGGGGGACAGCCCAAGAGGTCCACCCAAACCCGAGGAGGCAGATGGACTCAAGATGCCAGACCGCACGACGTCCTGTCCCAAAAGGAAAGAGTCGCCCCTGCTGTAGAGGCCAAGTGTGAAACTGGGCAAAGGGGACGGCCTTGAAGGAGGCCACCATCAGCCCCAGAACCCTCATGCACTCCCGGATTGACAGTCGTCGGGAGCCCAGTAGGAGAGATAAGGATTCCTGAATTCGAGAGGACTTGGAACTCTGAAGGAATACCCGAGCTGCCGTGGTGTCCAGAACCATCCCTAGGAAGGTCAACCTCTGTGAGGGGAGAAGAGATGACTTCTGGACATTGATCAGCCAGCCGAACTGCTCCAGAGTCTGAACAGTGATCCGGACGCTGTCCCTGGCCTGGGGAAGGGTGGAAGCCTTTATAAGTATGTCGTCCAGGTAGGGCAACAGAGATATGCCCCTGGTATGGAAGAGCACCAAGAGCGGCGCCAAGATCTTCGTGAATACCCAAGGGGCCAGAGCCAAGGGCAAGGCGACAAACTGGTAATGCTGCCTGCCGAAAGCGAAGCGCAGTAACCTTTTGGTGAGATTCTGCTATAGGGACATGCAAATAGGCGTCTTGTATGTCCACTGACAAGAGGAATTCCCCTGGAAGAAGAGAAGCAATAACGGATCGGAGGGACGCCATCGGGACCCGCAGAGACTTGTTCAACAGCTTCAGATCTAGAACAGGACGCACCGATCCCTCCTTCTTTGGCACCACGAATAGGTTGGAGTAGAAACCTGCACCTTGCTCCTCCAAGGGGACTGGAACAATCACTCCCCTGTCCAAAAGGGAAGAGACCACCTGCAAGAGAGCCGAGGCCCGGACCGCAACCCGAGAAGAGAAGAAACGCTCCGGAGGCCTGGAAGCAAATTCTATTTTGTAACCAGATGTTGCAATTTCCAGGGCCCAGGCATCCTGGATATGATCTCTCCAGACCTGTTGAAAGGAGAGCAATCGGCCCCCCACCGTAAGAGGTGGGGGCACCCACTGCTTCGGAGCAGCAGGGCGGGCTGACTGTGGCCGCGGGTGCCAGGAAGGCTGGGGCTTAAAGGCAGGTTTCTTACGGGAGTCCTGAGATCCACCCGGGAAGGGGGCCGCCGCAGATCTGGAAGAGGAGAAGCGGCGAAAGGACTGGTTCCTAGAACCGGAGGACTGGCCTCCAAAAGGTGCGCTTGGATCTAAATTGGGGCAGGTTGGTACTCTTGCCCCCCGTCGCGTCCGAGATTATCTCGTCCAGCTTAGCACCAAAAAGCCTGAAACCCGAAAAGGGGAGGTTAGTGAGGGAACACTTAGAGGAAGCGTCAGCGTCCCAAACCTTGAACCAGACTTCTCTGCACTGTGTGACCAAAAAGGGCCGAGATACGCGCAAAGAGAATGCTAACATCAAAGGAAGCTTCGCAGAGAAACTTTGTCGCCACGACATCTGGAGGACAAAATTTAAGGTGTCCGCAGAGGCATCCTGCTACGCCATGTCGCGATGGTGGCGCTGCAACCATACGGAGCGCACCCTGGATACCCAGGCCGAGGCGAAAGCGGGCCGCAGGCCAGTGCCTGCCAGAGTGAAGATGGCTTTGGATAAAGAATCCAAACGCCTGTCTACTGCATCCCGTAGAGACGAACCGACCAAGACAGGAATGGACGTATTCTTAGCTAATCTGGCAACCGGCGGGTCAACCTTAGGAGAAGACTACTGCTGCACATTTTCTGCAGAAAATGGATAGAGTATCCATACGTTTTGTAGCAGAAAACCAATGATTCGGGCGGTTCCAGGCCTTAGAGAGGACCTTGTTGAACTCGCCATGTATGGGGAATACAACCGTGAGGTTTCCTCGAGTTGGAATTCCTGGCTACCAGCGGAAGGAGATTCCCCCTGGATATCGAAAGTATCCCGGACCACCGCCACCATAGGGGACAGCTTGCGCGAGGGGAAATATGAAAAGAAGAAGACACGGCTGCCGGAAGGGTAGGAGGGACCGCCCACTAGACACCACCAAGGGAAGCAACGAAGTTACCGCTTATGTAGCGATGCCCCAGACAGGTATCCTCTCCCCCTGCAAACCCCCCCACCACGCGGCCCTAGCGTCACACCGGGAGACAGTGTACTTATCTGCGTCCTGTAGTCTTCGCCCTCAAATCCATACCAGCGGAGGTCACCTCTCAGTCAGCTGGCACAAGGAGTGGCAGTAATCTGGAGGACAGGAAGGTGACCCCGAATCTGGTAGGCCGCCGGAGCTGCAGATCGAGCCTGGCTCTACTTAACTTCTGGGGGAGGTAGCCGGGGACATCAATTCGACCCCGGCACTTGCTCCACCAAGAGACCAGGGAAGCATAATTGCGACCCTGCATCCACTGCAAAAAATAAATAAAATGGGAGTAGAGAGAATGTCATCCTCCTCAGACACTAAGCAAGACCTGGGGTCCTCCCGGTGGAACATTGGGGGGGGGTATAGTCCAGGGAGGAGGAGCTTTATTTTATTTGCATAGAGTCTCCTCCTAGTAATGACCTAGGCTATACCCATGGTCTGTGTCCCCCAATGGAATGTGCGAGAAAGTAGAAATGGCTTAGTTGGCCATAGCAACCAGATTCCTCATTTTTCACAGCTCTTTTAGAAAATAAAAGGTGGAATCTGAATGGTTGGTTTAAAGTAGAACTGGCTTAGTTGCCTATAGCAGTTTGACAAATCTCCCTCGCTGTTTCCAGTGTTGACTTTCTATTTTAAGACTGCTGCAATTCAGCCAGGTCAACCTCTTGGCCAAATCTTGACCAGTGGCAAGCTATTTTTGTCTAGTGTTTGAAGTTTATCACAATTTCTGTTTCATTTTTTTCCACCCACTTTTTGACGATTGATCACAAATTTGCAATAGGAATTAGATTTTGGGAGTTTCCTGGCCATGGACCCAAAGTTTCAATATTTTGTTCACCGAGCCACTTAGATATCACTTTTGCCTTGTGACATGGTGCTTCATCATGCTTGAAAATATGCTGTTAAATCACCAAATTGCTCCTGGATTGTAGAAGTTACTATTTGAGAATATTCTTTATTCATGGTAGTACTCTTATGCCAAATTGTGAGTGTGCCCACTCCCTTGGACAAGAAGCAACCCCACACATGAAATGGTTGCAGGATGCTTTATTGTTAGCATGACACAGGACTCATGGTAGCACTCACTTTTTCTTCTCTAGTCATTTGTCCACATGTCCCAAACAGTCTGCATGGGGCTTCAGAGAAAATATCCCAATGTTTTTCTCGTGATACCAGGCCATTCAGAATGATTTTGCCACACTGTGTTCAGATGCACTTGCACGCTCCCATGCCTGAGCAAGCTCTACACTAAGGGTACATTCACATGTCCGCAAATGAGTCCACATCCGTTATTCAATATCAGGAAAGGGTGTGGACCCATTCATTCTCTATGTGCTCTCCGCATTTCCAGAACGCGGCCACGCAAAAAAATAGAACATGTCCTATTCTTGTCCGCAATTGCGGACAAGAATAGGCAGTTCTATGGGGATCCACAATATACCACAGACGTGAAGTGGAATGAACAAAAACCCAGCAATTTGATTAATTTTATTGAATGGGTCATTATGGACGTGGAAGATCCTATTACATAGTTTTATTTTTATAAATATATTTTCCCGTAAACAAACATGTTTGCTGGCATTTTCTTTTAATTTATTATTATTTTCTTTTTCTATGGCCATCAGCCTGTCAAAAGAGGAAGGAAATCTTCTGATTCCATATACTAACATTATATACATCTATATAGACACAAACAGAATAAATCAAACACTACAAATGCAATATAACAGTTTTATTGTAACAGTGCAAAGATCATCTTACGAAAGCAAGTGTTATTTTGTTTGGGAATGTTAATGGTGAAAGAGTCGCAGGTTGGTGTGTGCCAAGACAATGCCCAGCTCATCACATGCTTCCATGATCAATTTGTCAGCTGCAGAGCCAGACGGAGCAGCAATGAACTGAACCCCACTCTGCAAGGAAAATAGAGCGATTAGAAGTAGCAGGAAATAACCACAGCTGTATAGACTTGTCACCAGAAGTACAACATACAACTTGAAATTCTAAGACCCCTTTCACACGGGCGAGATTTCCACACGGGTGCGATGCGCGAGGTGAACGCATTGCACCCACACCGAATCCAGACCCATTCATTTCTATGGTGCAGTGCACATGAACGGTGATTTTCACGCATCACTTGTGCGTTGCGTGAAAATCGCAGCATGCTCCATAGAAGTTAATGGGACTGAGTGACAAGCGCAAGCAAGTGCGGATGCGGTGCAATTTTCACGCACGGTTGCTAGGAGACGATCAGGATGGGCACCCGATCATTATTTTCCCTTATAACATGGTTATAAGGAAAATAATTGCATTCTTAATACAGAATGCATAGTACAATAGAACTGGAGGGGTTAAAAAAAATATATATATTTACCTCACCTTAATCCACTTGCTCGCGCAGCCCAGCTTCTCTTCTGTCTTAATCTTTGCTGTGTGCAGGAAAAGGACCTGTGGTGATGTCACTGTGGTCATCACATGATCCATCACCATGGCAAAAGATCATGTGATGAGCGCAGTGACATCAAAAGGTCCTATTCCTCAAAGATGAAGACAGAAGAGAAGCCGGGCTGCGCGAGCAAGTGGATTAAGGAGAGTTTAATTATTTTTTAACCCCTCCAGCCCTATTGTACTATGCATTCTGTATTAAGAAACGAGATTTTTGTATAACTTACCAGTAAAATCTCTTTCTCGCTCTTTCCTTGGGGGACACAGAAGACCTTGGGTATAGCTCATCTCCATAGGAGGCGTGACACTAAGTGAAAACTGTTAAGCCCCTCCTCCACAGCTATACCCTCAGCCTGGAGAGAGAGACTGCCAGTTGCGTGTCCAAGCAGTGAGAAAAGGCAAAGTCCAACAAGGAACCAACAAGCCAACTACCCAACGGGTAACAAAAACTCGGAAAACGCACAGAGAAAAAACAATTAATGGGTGGGTGCTTTGTCCCCCAAGGAAAGAGCGAGAAAGATTTTACGGGTAAGTTATACAAAAATCTCGTTTTCTCGCCCAGTTTCCTTGGGGGACACAGAAGACCTTGGGACGTTCAAAAGCAGTCCAAAAGGGGGAGGGACCACAGCACCAAGGAGAAGCACCCGAAAGGCATCAATGAACCGCCGCCTGTAAACCCAGGCGGGGTAAGGCAGCATCTGCCAAAGTCAGAGTATGCACCCTGTAGAACTCAGTAAGGCGTGCAAGGCAGACCTGTGGCCGCCGTGCCCAAATGCACGGCCGAAGCCCAATGCCTCCGGCCCAGGAGGCACCGACCGCTCTGGTGAAAGGAACGGTGACACCAAAGACAGAATCCTGCCCTAGGTGCGGTAACCTCAGCAATAGCCAATCTGATCAAGCGGAGGAAAACCACCCTGGAGTCTGTCAACCCTATGCACAGACCTCCTGGAACCCCAAGAGGCCGAACGACTGCAAGAGTCGGAGATCTCCAAGTAAAAAACGGCCAGGCCCAAACAACGTCCAAATAGGTGAGGTGTTGAAGCGAAAGGCAACACCACCTTCAGAAGGAAGGAAGGAAGAAACGAGATGCAGAACAGCCCTGTCCTGGAAAAGACAGAAAGCTCGTAACAAAAAAAGGGGGCCATGCCGGCACCCGTCAGAGACACGACTGATACGGAACACAACCGTACAGGACAGAAGGATAGAGAGAACTCCTGTAACGGCTCCAAGGGCAAGATTGGAGCGCCGAGAGCTCAGGATATAGTCCCCAGGGCGGTACCGAAGGACAGTACAGAGGAACCAAAGAGCCACTCCGAGGAAGAAGGTCTTGGCAGGCCCAGAGGGCCGGGAACGCTGGAAGAGGAAGAACAGCGCCGACACTTGACACCTCAACTAAAAGACAGAACCATGGGGAAAGAACTTCAGAGTGGGGAATGCACAGCTTCCACAGAACCCCAGACAAAAAACCCCAAGTCTTACGACAGATCCTGGACGAGACACAGCCAGGAGTGGACAGCAGTGAACCCGCTGGAGTCGCCTGGCAAGCAGGCGAAAACCCAATGAGAACAGGCGCAGACCAGTAACACGGGCAGAAGGGTCGACAAAACTAGCCCCGTCGGCCCTCAAACAACGTTGACCCGCATCCACCCGAATGGGGGAGCAGAAGGACAGATGGAAAGAACCCAAAGGATCCGCCAGATGCCAGGAGAAGGCAGGCTAAAGTCCATGCTGATGTAACCACGTTGTACAGCCCCTGTGTGGGATCAAAGGACAATCTGAACCGAAAAGGTAGTCCCCCCAAGTTATCGAGAAGGTAAGTCTACATCAGGACTATCGTCTTAGAACGGGCCACGCAATCTGCACCCAGCGGGAGGACAGAACGCGGTAGACTCGGTAAATAAGCACACAGCTAATACAGCCAGCGTGAACAAGGGAGACAGTACGAGGCCAAAAGGAACACCGGAACCATCCACAGGAACAACCATGCTCACCCCAGAGGGGAGGACAGTGAAAACACAGCCTCCGAAGTCTGGCAGGAAGCCACATCGGAGTGATCTGTATAGAGCGGGAGCCAAACAAAGCCGGCGAAAAGAGGCAGTCGAGACAGAGGCCGACATAACACCCTCCAACCGAAAGGAGGAGGAGTGGGCAACAGGGAAGCCATAGGACAGCTCAAAAGCAGAACCCGCTACACTGTGAGATGCCCGGTCCACCGCCTCGCAGAAGGCGAATACCTTGAAGAACCCAAGGCGGAGGTCCTCCGGACCTGGGTAATCCAGCACCCAAGAGAAGTTGGGTGACCGTCCCGAGAAGAGTAGCCCGAACCCGGTAGCAGATCAGACAGAAGCGTAGAGGCGCCAAGAGGAAGGACTCATACCACACTGCATCCGAAGAGGAGGAAATTGCGGCAGGCAAGGGAACCGCAGTCCTGCCAGCGCCAATGAAGAATTCGAGAGGCGCCGCAGACAACAGCACTCTCGACCATGTGACCACTAGCGCAGGGAAGCAATGCTGCAGAAGGACGCAAAGGGCATGCATCTAGGACCCACGAACACTCCCTGGAATGAAAGGCCAACTAAATGAATGAGCACCACCCAGCTCGGTGCAGCAGAGAGAAATAGAGCCTGTCCGGTCAGGAGGACAGAATGAACTCCCTAGGGACGAGTGCAAGGCTGGCGGCAAGCATCGTCTCCCAAGAAACAAAGGTATGCCGCAGGAAGCAGGTGAGGCATACGAACGAGCAGCCCCGCAAGCAGCGAGAAGGCCAACCCACCTAGAAAAAAGGGGGGCTCGTCCCAGAGCACCACAGCATGTACGGAATCGCAAAGTGCAACCTGAAAGGGAGTTATGCACAAAACCAGTATAGCATGCGATGGAACGCAATCAGTCCACCCCGAAAGGGGGGAAATTGTACCTGGCCAACTGCAGTTGGCAAGAGTGCAAAGACCCGTCCCAAAAGGGAGTGATGCCTAAGGCCGAACCTACTTCAGAGAAGCAGGACATACCCTATAAACCAGCAGGAACGCAGGAGGTCCACCTAGTGAAAGGGGAACATGCACAGGGGCATCCTAGCATTAAATGAGTGTGCAATAATACACCCAACACTGAACTCAGCGAGAGTGTAACTACTCTGCCAATGAATGGGGACATGTACAAGTCCAGCCCAGCCATATAAGGACAGCCGTGAATCCCATGAGCGTGGCAAATTCTGCCCTGAAGTGAGAGGTGGTCACGCACAAGGCCAGCACCGTATCCAATGGAAGTGCAAGCGTTCCACCCATGTTAGAGGGCCATTTCATGGCCAGCAATGTATCCGGTGAGAGTGTAGCACACCGCCCAGAAAAAAGGGGGTAAAGCACATGGCCAGCATCTCCTCCAGGGAGAGTGCGAGCACACCGCCATGCATGGGAGTCATACACATGGCCAGCAACGTACTGGCGGGAGACAAACACAGTCACTAAGAACGCATGCATGTCGCCTGAGGAAGGAAGGCATGCCCCTGGCTGGCAGCGAATCCAGCAAGAGTGCGTACACCGCCTACGGAAGAGGGGTCATGCCTATGGCCGACAGCGGATCCAGCGAGAGTGCAAGCACCCTGCCATGTATGGGGTACATGCACGTGGCCAGCAACGTACCTGCGAGGAAACACCCAAAGACAGAGGGATGTATGTATGCTGCCTGAGGGAAGGAGGCATACCCAAGGCCGGCAGGGAATCCAATGAGAGTGCAGCATACCGCCTAAGAAATGGCCGGCAGCGCAACCAGTGAGTGCAGCACAATAACATAGTACATAAGTACATCATAGCACATCAGCGAGAGTGCAGCATAATAACATAGTACATAAGTACATCATAGCACATCAGCGAGAGTGCAGCATTCCGCCTATGGAAGGGGGGTCGTGCACATAGCCAGTACCGTATCCGGTGAAAGTGCAGTATCCCGCCTAAAAAAGGGGGGCATGCACATGATCGGCAACAGATCCCGTGAGAGTGCTGCGTTCCGCCCAGGAAGGGGGTCACGCACATGGCCGGCAGCAAATCCAGTGAGTGCAGCGTTCCGCCCACGAAAGGGGGTCACACACATGGCCGGCAGCAAATCCAGAGAGTGCAGCGTTCCGCTTATGGAAGGGGGTCGTGCACAAGGCCAGCACCGTATCCGGTGAAGGTGCAGCATTCCGCCTAAGAAGGGGGTCATGCACATGGCCAGCCAGGGAGAGTGCAGTAGCCCGCCTAGGAGGGGGGGGGGATGCACATGGCAGGCACCATAACTGGAGAGATGATGAATGCTGCCTACAGAGGGCCGAATGCACTTGGCCAGCGCCGTATCCTGGAAGAGGCAAGAAAACCGCCTAAAAGGGGAAATGCCCTAGCAGCGACGCAGGCTGGGAGCTCAACACCATGCCGCCTGTGGAAAGAGGTCATGCAGACATGCAGCATTACTGATGAGGCTGCAGCGTCAAGCGCAGCCCAATAGAAATCATGATCTATTTTTATTTTATTTCATTTTTTTTATTTATTTTTTTATTATTATTATTTAAACTCAGCCTCTGAGGCTAAAGGGGAGCCACCATATAGGGGCCCTGAGAGACAGAGAAAAAAGAGGGGCCAACTATACTGACCCATTTTTGGGAGCCGGCCTGCACCCAAAGGGTTAACAGGGATCCGGCCTGGAGGGCGGCGTGCGATACCCTGGGGGCGGAGGAACCTCCAGGCGGGAAAATTCGCGCCTGGAGAAGTTCCCGCCCCCTCCACCAGAGGCCGGAATATTGCGGCCTAGTAGGCCGCGAAGCCGGGGGCTAAATTGCGGCGCCCGTCCCGTCATACCGCCGGGACCTGCGGCGGAACGGCACTTCAAACCGGCCGCGGGAGCCCACCCCGCGGGCCGGTCGGGATTGCGGCCCAGCAGGCCGAAGCCTGGGACCAAAGTAGCGGAGCCCCGCCGACCGCCACCTGCTGGGGCATAGCCCAATGCCGGCCGCGGGAGCCCACCCCGCCGGCCAGAAGAGACAGGGGCCCGGAATGGCGGTTTGCCGGCGCGGGAGCCCACCCGGCCGGCCGAAAGAGACAGGGACCGAAATGGTGGCTCGCTGGCCGCGGGAGCCCACCCCGCCGGCCGGAAGTAAGAGGGCCTGGAATGGCGGACCGCCGCGGGAGCCGCGGAGCCTAAAATCTTTTGCGGCGCCCGGCCGCACCGGATATATTAGTGCTGACCGGACCGGTGCCCGTGATGGGTCAGGGGCAGCAAGGCGCGGGCCCTCTGGCCCTGAAGCAGTGGCCGGTAAGAGGGAGGGGGACCCTGAGACCGGGTCTGTGAGGGTGGGAAGCCTGCCTAACCCCTACGTCAGGGGCAGCTAGGTGCGAACCTCTGCAGCTCCCCAGGTATTCTTCTTGCAGGAAGAAGGGTGCCAATGTCCTATGGGAGCAGAATGTCGCCCTGTGGCAGCCAGGGGCCAGCCTAGGGCTAGCAGGGACAAAAGGGTCCAGAGGCCCTGTCAGTATGGGGGTCAGGCACGCAGGAGACCGGGGTGGGGTGTGGTGAGGGGGGGGACGTAGGGCTGGAGAAGCCAATCTCTCACCATAGCCGTCTTCACCCTCGGTCCGTTCCAGCAGGGTCGCCCCTTCAGCTACTGGCACCGTAGTGGCAGGACGCTGGAAGAGGGACTTGGCGTGCGGGCGACCCTTGAGCTGGCGGGAT
This sequence comes from Bufo gargarizans, assembly GCF_014858855.1. NCBI lineage: Eukaryota > Metazoa > Chordata > Amphibia > Anura > Bufonidae > Bufo > Bufo gargarizans. The sequence continues at coordinate 61,579,997 of NC_058087.1, forward strand.
GTAGGGGAGCTGGGCTGCCCTGATCCACCTTGCCTTCTGTGGGGGAGGCAGCAGTGCGGATGACCGGCACTGGCGCAGCTCGACCCCGGGAGAAACAGAGAGGTCTAGTGCGTCTCTGTTGTCCCTGATGTTCTGGAACAAAAAGAAAAGAAAAAAGTAAAAATCAAAAATTAAAACAAGGAGAAAACAGCCCTGCAGAGCAGGGAGTGTCTTGCCTCCTTGGACACTAAGCAAAAACTGGCAGTCTCTCTCTCCAGGCTGAGGGTATAGCTGTGGAGGAGGGGCCTAACAGTTTTCACTTAGTGTCACGCCTCCTATGGAGATGAGCTATACCCAAGGTCTTCTGTGTCCCCCAAGGAAACTGGGCGAGAAATGTATTTTCCCTTATAACATGGTTATAGCAATCTACACAACCCCGATGCCAAACTTCTGTGAAGTCCGGGTTTGGGTACCAAACATGGCGATTTTTCTCTCGCGCGTGCAAAACACGCATTTCTCCGCAACGCACCCGCATCTTATCCGGGCCAAAAACATGACGCCCGAGTGAAAAAGGCCTAAGGGTGGCTGCACAAACTGCAGATTACACTTTTCTGCACGGATTCTGTGCAGAAAATCTGCAGTGCAATTCAGTTCACGCAAACTGAATAAGATTTGATAAATCTCATGTACACTTTGCTTTTTTTTTCTCTAAAAGGTGCAGAAATTGGACCTCAATGGTGTTGATAACATAAGAAATGGGGTTGTGAATACAGATAATCCAATGAATAGTGCACATTTAATGCAGATTTCCTGCACACTGACCCAACTTTAGCGAGACCTTCCGATTATGTATTAAAAAAAAAAAAAAAAAAAAAAAACACACACACCCCACAACAACATTAGCTTGGGAACACCTGGTGATCTTTTCATCTTCTTAGCTGCAGATCCATCAATTCTTGAGCTCCTTTTCTGCCATCCAAGTGGCCACACACTGCCTCGCGCATAATGTGCATTTGTAGCCCAAGACTCTTCCTGCTGCCCTTGGATTGGCTGGCACTGCTCATTTGAAAAGTGCTGGCCAATCCAAGAGCAGTGATGGACAAGCAGAAAGTCTTGGACTACCGATGCACACAGTATTAGGTAGTCTGAGAAGCTGTGTGGCCATCTTGGATTGCAGATTAAGAGCCCAAGAATTAGCAGATCTGAAACTAAACAGATGAAAAGGAGATCACCAGGTAAGTGTTCTGTTAATTCCCCAGTTAATGTGAATTTTTTGGGACAACCCTTGAACCGTAAAATCGCTTTAACCATTTCCAATTATGAGATTAAAGGGGGTTGTCCGATTCACAGGATATGCCATAAATGTCCAATAGCATTCGGTCACACAGAGGAAGCTGTGCATGCATGGCTCTCCCTATTCACTGCTAGGAAAGCACTTTTTGGAAGTCATAGCAGTGAATGGTGAAAGCCAAGCATGCATGGTGTCCTCACCATTCACAACTGGTCGCCATTCTTGTGACGTGACAGTAGGTCCCAGAGGTGGAAAGCAGAAAAAAATTAAAATAAATGTAAAAAAAAAAAAAGCAAGATCTAGACTGCAGTACTTATGGATGTAGTACTGAAGATAACAGTCCAAGATCATGGTGACCAGGATTGACAACAGTACAGAAATTTCTGGACAGTCCATAAAAATAGGCAACATTTTTCCTATGTCCGTTGGAAAAGATAAAATGGAGGCGTCGGTGAATTTTTTTTAAAAAGACAACAATATTCGTACAGATTACTGGGAACAAGCGAAACTCATCGAGCGATCCTCTATTGTGAGGGTGCCACCAATCATGGCTTCTGAGCATCAGATTATGTGGTCTAAACCGCTATCTACTGCTCAGAAACCACAATTCAGTAAAGGAGATCTCTCATCCTCGTACAGAACGTGTAGCCGACTGCTGGGAAGGAAGCTGCTCAGTCGGCCCATCTAAGGCTAGGTCTACACGACGGCATTTGTCATGCAACATTTTGTTGCACCAATGTCGCGCGACAATTTTTATAATAGCAGTCTATGGTGTCGCACTGCAACATGCTGCGATGCTCGCAGAAAAATACATCTCAAATGGATTTTCTGCGACTGTCGCAGCTGCAGCATGTTGCAGTGCGACACCATAGACTGCTATTATAAAAATTGTCACACTACATTGGTGCAACAAAATGTTGCAGTGTAGTTGTGCCCCATCTGTCGCGCGACAAATGTAGACGTGTAGACCCAGCCTAAATCCACCTTTAGGCTGGTGGTACTTGACTAGATTTTGGTGGCAATTCTGATCATTTTACAGCTCACATTAAACTCTGGAAATTAGTTCTTATCAGTATATTAAAAGGGGTTAGGCCTCTTTCACACTTGCATTGTCCGGATCCGGCGTGTACTCCACTTGCCGGAATTACACGCCGGATCCGGAAAAACGCAAGTGTACTGAAAGCATTTGAAGACGGATCCGCTGGAAAAAAAACAAAAAAAAAAAAAACGCACATTTTCCCGCATCTTATCAGGGCCAAAAACATGACGCCCGTGTGAAAGAGGCCTTATAATTCTGGATGAAACCCTAAGGTCTCATGCACACGGCTGTTGTGTGCCCATAGCCGTATTGTGGCCCGCATAACGCGGGTCCGCAATACACAGGCACCGACCCGAGTGCACTTGAATGGGTCCGCAATCACAGAGATGCAGAACGAAAGCAGGGATCGGAACCCCACAGAGTACTTCCGTGGCATTTCTGGCCGTGCTTCCGCACCGCAAAAAAAAATAAAAAAATTTGGGCGGACGGATCAGACCCATTCAAGTTGAATAGGTCTCAATCTGTCCCGGCCGCCGCACGGACGTTGCCCGTGCATTGGGGACCGCAAATTGTGGTCCCCAATGCACGGACGCAAACGTTTGTGTGCATGAGGCCTAACTTACATATAGATTCGAAGTCTCATAGCTCAGAAACAGGGCAAATAAAGAAAAAATAAAGTTTCTTTTAGTTAGTTCTACTAGGGGACCTGAACAAATATTAGCCTGATAAAGTAACAATGAAAAAGGCCCATTAGCCTATAATGTATTTGGAAAGTCTTCAGTCCCTTTTGCTTTTTTCACATTGTGTTGTGGACTTGAGCCAAAATAAAATAAAATAATAAAATTAGTTTCTCGTCAGCATTCTGCACTCATTAAGCCATAATGGGAAAGTGAAAACTTAGTACTCAAAACCTTTATTTTATTAAAAATGAAAAATTAAAGTCTTGCATTGACAGACACAAGTATTCAGATACTTTACTCTGGAATTAGATGAAGCACCTTTGGCAGCAATTACAGCCTCCAGTCTTCTTGGGTAAGATGCCACAAAGTGTGCACATCTGGATTTGAGGATGCTCTGCCATTCATCTTTGCAGATCCTCTCAAGCTCTGGCAGGATGGATAGGGACCATTGGTGGACGGCCATTCTCAAGTCTCTCTAGAGATGTTAGATTGGGTTTAAAGTCAGGGCTCTGGCTGGGCTACTCAAGGACATTCACACAGTTGTTCCTAAACCACTCCTTGTCTTGACTGTGGTGAGGGCCAGTCTTGTAGGAAGGTGAACGTTTAGCCCAGAGCACTCTGGATCAGGTTTTCATCAAAAATCTGTACTTTGTGCCATTCAGCTTTTCCTCAACTCTGACCAGTCTCCCTGTCCCAGTAACTGAAAAACACCCCACATCATGATGCTGTCACCATCACGTTTCATTGTAGGGACCGTATGAGACAGGTGATGGGAAGAGCCTGGTTTTCTCCAGACATGATGCTTAGAATTGAGGCCAAAAAGTTAAATCTTGGTTTCACCAGACTAGAGAATCTCATTTCTCAGTCTGAGTCCTTTAGGTGTTCTTTAGCAAATTCCAGGTGGGCTTTCATGTGTCTTTTACTGAGGAAAGGCTCATTTCTGCCCATTTTGCCATAAAGCCCAAACTGGTGGAATGCTGCAGTGATGGGTGATCTGAGAGTTTCTCCCATCTGCACACAGGATATTTGGAGCTTAGCCAAAGTGACCAAGAACCAAATGTGCACCTCTTACCAAGGCCCTTCTTCCCTAATTACTTACTTGGAGGGGCAGCCAGCTCTAGAAAGAGTGCTGGTTGTTCCATTTAAGAATTATGGAGGTCACTGCTCTTGGGAACATTCAGTGCAGCAGAAACTTTTGTACCCTTCTCCAGATCTATTCTTCTACACAATCCGGTCTCTGATCTCCACAGGCAGTTCTTTCCTCCTCATGGCTTGGTTTTTGCTAATATAAAATTATATAGACAAGGCTGTGTCTTTCAAAATCATGTCCAATCAGCTCAATTTACTACAGGTGGAATCCAATCATGGTGTAGAAACAACTTAAAAAAGGTGAAGAGGAGAATGGGAGACCCAATAGCTAAATTTAAAGTGTTATAGCAAAAGATGAGAAATTTGTCTTTTTTTAATAAATTTGCAAAAATTTCGATTTTTTTTCCCCCCACTTTCTCATTATGAAGTATTGCGTGCAGATTGATGGGGGAAAACTTAAATGGTTTTGATTTTAGCACAAGGCCAGAACTTAAAATGTGAAAAAAGTGAGGGTCTGAAGTCTTTACGAATGCACTGTACATACAGATCTGGGGGCTTTTGTTTGGCCCTCGGCTGCCAATTGGCTTCTACAAGAATATAGATATCCATTGTGGCATCCAAGGGGTTGGATGACCAGGACCAGAGTCTTCTCCGATTCCAGCAGACATGGGTATAGCGCCTGTGAGTGTGAAAAGAGCATTGTTCTCCTTTCATAGGCAAAAAAATAAAATAGCGTGCACCATGGACCAAAGTCAGATCTCAGACTCTAGGTACGGTTCAAGGCTGTACATTGTAACATATGGGAACAGGCAAAAGGCAACTTAACATATTAGCCAACTATAACTTGTGATCTTGCATCTACCACTAAACTGCAATATGTGGTGTCAGATTTTCAGTACTATTGCCGTATTAAAAAGGGGTTTTCCATGTAACTATAATCATGACCTATTCTCAGGATAGGTCATTATCACAGTGGAGGCACCGAGTCCTGGCACCACCGCCGATCAGTTGTTCCAGGGAGCCGCCACGCTCAATGGAGCTATGGCGAGTGCAGTCAGCGCCTGGCTGTTTTCAAACACTGCACCATACATAGTATAGTGGCTGTGCATGGTATTACAACTCAGACCCATTTACTTTCATGGGGCTGAGCTGCAACTAGGCCATGTGACCGATGTATGGAGCAGTAGTGCCAGCCTCTTCTAACAGCTGATCAGCGGAGCTCCCGTGTGTCGGACCCCTGCTGATAGGATACTGATGACTTATCCAAAGGATAAGTCATCAATACAATTATCAGATAACTCCACATAAAACAAATGTGTTCACAATTGCTCATACTCTCACCTTCCTTGCCCGCTCCACATTGTCTCTGAATGGGAAAAATGCATCAGAGCTCAGGGAAACACCAGTCAAGGTAGAGATCCACTGCCTCTTCTCTTCTGGGGTTAGCAGTTCTGGGGGCTGCTCATACAGGGACTTCCACTGCTCGAGCTCCTCCTGAGGACAGAAGCACACAGAATGCAGATTCTTATGACCACTTCAATGGAAGCTACAGTAATCATGTCCTACACTCCTAATACTTACCTTTTCGAGCGTACCGCTCACATATTGGTCAATGGCATTAGAAATATCAGCTCTCTTCACACCAGCTTTAAACTTCATTCCCAAGACACGTGGGTGGTGCCGCAGCCACCAGTTATCAGCTTTGTCCCCAGCAAGCCGGGTGCAATGTATGCGGGACTGTTGCCCAGCACCCATTCCCACCACCTGCCAGAAAGGGACAGAGGATTATAAAACCAAAGTAAAACAAGAGGAAGTACAACTGCAGAATTTATTACAGTCCAATTTTTACATATACAACTTAAAGCACACCTGTCAGGTTATTTTTGCAGTCAGAAGGAAGCTTAGCTCTGTGATATATGGGTTTATATAATTTGGAGCAGAGTAAATCTTGACAGGACTCCTAGGAGAGACCGTGAGAGTCCTGATTACCATGTCCACACAGAGACAGCTGTCAATCACCATCAGTGTGTACAGAGAAGGTTGTCAACCTACAAAGTTTGGGTCATCAAGACTCTGGTCTCTCTTAGGAGTCCTGTCAACATTCCAGCCTCTTTCACACAACCGTATGACTTTTTCAGTGTTTGTGGGCCGTTTTCTGGATCCGTTGTTCCAGTTTCGTTCCTCCGTATGGCATATTCAATACATAGAAAAAATTGGGCTGGGCATAACATTTTCAATAGATGGTTCCCTGCAAAAAACGGAACAGATACTAAAGACATACGGATGTATTTCTGTATGTGTTTTGCGGACCCACGGAACGCGATTTGCGGGAAATAGGACATGTTCTATCTTTCAACAGAACGGAAATGTAATGCATACGGAGAACATTCAGTTTTTTTGCGGAACCATTGAAATGAATGGCTCCGTATACAGAACGCAAAAAAGGGCCCGTAAATGGGAGAAAAAAAAAAAAAAAAAAAAAAAAAAACGGTCGTGTGAAAGAGGCCCAACTCCGCTTTCTACTCAAATATTGATCCACATCACAGAACTAATCTTCTCTGCATTAAATCCTGCTCTCAGATAGGGCGGCAGAAATCACCCGGCAAGTTCTCCATTATTAAAAGGGAACCGGTCATCAACTTATGCTGCAGTTAGTATGGGCAGAATAAAAGTAGAGACAGGAGAGTGGATTTCAGCGGTCTGTCATTTAAAAGTAAGGCTACTTTCACACTGGTGTTTATGGGTCCGCTTGTGAGATCCGATTCAGGGCTCTCACAAGCGGCCCAAAACGAATCAGTTCAGCCCCAATAAGGATCCGTTCAGAATGCATCAATTTGGCTGCGTTTGCGTTTTAGTGTCCACCTGATGATGCGGAGCCAACTGGATCCGTCCTGACTTACAATGTAAGTCAATGGGGACAGATCCGTTTTGACTTAAAAAAAAAAAAAAAAAAAAAATTTATAATGCAAACTGATCCGTTATGAACGGATAAAAGCGTTTGCATTATCGGTGCGGATATGTCTGTGCAGATACAAGACAGATCCGCACCGAACGCAGGTGTGAAAGTAGCCCAAGTGGTTGCTGAGAACCAACATCACAATCATTGCAGACTAGGCCCGGAATAGAGTCAAGGACAACTGAGAAGAGTCCTGGTTATTCCTGCTCTCCTGCTGATGACTGACAGTCTTCTACCTAGTTTTCTCCCTTTCTCTCTAGAAGAGAACTGCCAATCATCAGCAGATGGGCGAGAGAGCAGGAGATTAGGAATAACCAAGACTCTTCTCAGGTAGATCTGACTCTTCTCAAGGCCTGGGCTGCAATGATTATGATGCTGGTTCTCGGCAACCACTTCTATCTCATGAGTGACACACCGCTGACATCAGCATTTCTGTCACTATTTTATGCTGCTCTCAGCGAGGTCAGCATAAAGATGCTAACAGGTTCCCTTTAAATCTCGTCAAGTCTCCTGTTTATAAACACCATGTTGATCATGGGTCTCTGGCATTCAATTTTCATAGTATGTTTTCCTGTGGCCACAGCCTGGAAGCTATATAATGCTGCCGGATCAACCTCAATACCCCTACGTGAAAGTCATGTCTTTGATCCAACCAGTGCCTTGCTCTGTACTGGTGAGGGGCAAAAACAACTGTCTACAGGTGGGTCTTTGGTTTGGCCAATATACCTAGCTATAGCTTTTAGGGGGTCAGATAATTACTTCTAGGATAGCACTAGAGAGACTGTCTTCCTTCTGGGGAGCAAGTTTAAAGGGGTTGTCCCATGAAAAATATTCTCAAGTTTTCAAACCAGCACCTGGATTTGAGATATTCAATTAAATCTGTCTGTATAGCACCACCTGCTATTAACGCTTTCTAATTTCTTTGTCCTGATCATCGAGACTGAAGCACATGCTCCGTTCCATCCTTAAACTGCCACCAGCAGCAGCATAAATTACACATCCCCTGAGAAAGTGACACTTTAGTCATTTACCTGTCCGTCCTTGGCATAGCACACAGAATTAGACTGGGTATATTTCAGGGCAATTGTGGCTACAGTCAGATCTCTGATGGCAGACTCAGGGAGCTGAAAAGAAAAAAACGAGATTTTTGTATAACTTACCAGTAAAATCTCTTTCTCGCTCTTCCTTGGGGGACACAGGAACTCTTGGGTATAGCTTATCTCCATAGGAGGCGTGACACTAAGTAAAAGACTGTTAAGCCCCTCCTCCAGCAGCTATACCCTCAGCCTGGAGAGAGAGACTTCCAGTTATGTGCCCAAGTAGTGCAAGACAAAGGCAAGGAGTAACCAAACCAATACCAACAAGTCCGAAAAAAACACCCGAAGGCCAACAAAAAAATAATGGGCGGGCGCTGTGTCCCCCAAGGAAGAGCGAGAAAGAGATTTTACTGGTAAGTTATACAAAAATCTCGTTTTCTCGCCCAATTCCTTGGGGGACACAGGAACTCTTGGGACGTTCAAAAGCAGTCCACAAACAGGGAGGGACCACAATCAAAAGCGAACCAGGCACCGTAAACATTAAGGCACCGCCGCCTGCAAGACCAAGCGGCCCAAAGCAGCATCCGCCGAGGCATAAGTGTTCACCCTGTAAAACTTGGTGAACGTGTGCAAAGAAGACCAGGTGGCCGCCTTGCACAGTTGTTCAGCCGAGGCACGATTACGCTGAGCCCAGGAAGCCCCGACCGCTCTGGTAGAATGAGCGGTAACACCAAAGGGCGGATCCCTGCCCCGAGCACGGTAAGCCTCAACAATAGCCATCTTGAGAAAGCGGGCAACAACCACCTTAGACGCCGCCAGCCCCCTGCGCGGACCCTCCGGAACCACAAACAGAGAATCCGTACGCCGAAAGGGTCTGGTCACATCCAGGTAGATCCTGAGAGCCCGAACAACATCCAGACGGTGAAGCTCCCGCTCCCGGGGATGCGACGGGGTCGGACACAGAGAAGGAAGGACAATATCCTCATTCAGGTGAAAGGCGGACACCACCTTCGGAAGAAATTCCGGAACAGGACGGAGAACCACCTTGTCCTGGTGAAAAACCAAGAAGGGCTCCACGCAAGAAAGAGCCGCCAACTCAGACACACGCCGAAGAGACGTGATAGCGACGAGAAAGAAAACTTTGCAAGACAACAAGCGAGGGGAAACCTTGCGCAGAGGCTCGAAAGGGGAAGATTGGAGAGCCGCCAACACAATGTTTAGATCCCAAGCAGGAACAGGAGGGCGATAGGGGGGAGCACAATGAGCAACCCCCTGAAGAAAGGTCTTAACCGGACCGAGCGGAGCCAGCGGACGCTGAAAAAGAACCGAAAGAGCCGAAATCTGACCCTTCAGGGTACTGAGACCCAAGCCCAGAACCAGACCAGATTGCAAAAAAGACAAGACCGTAGGAAGGGAAAACCTCAGAGGGGGAGTCCCCAAGGCCTCACAGAAAGCCAAATAGGCCCGCCAGGTACGATAATAAATCCTGGCCGAGGCCGGTTTCCGTGCACGAATCATGGTACGGACCACGTCAGCCGAAAACCCCCGCCGCGTCAGGACCGCGGTTTCAATAGCCACGCCGTCAAACGTAGCGACCCTAAATGCTGGTGGAAGACCGGCCCCTGAGAGAGGAGGTCTTCTCTGAGAGGCAGAGGCAAGGGAGCGTCTGCCAGAAGCAACATAAGGTCGGCGTACCACGGACGACGCGGCCAGTCCGGGGCGATTAGGATTGCTGGCGTGCCTTCCGCCGCAATCTTCCGAAGGACCCGCGGAAGAAGAGGCAGGGGCGGAAACACGTAGAGGAGCGAAAACTCCGTCCAGGGGAGGACGAGCGCGTCCGCGCCGTAAGCGTCCGGATCTTTGGCCCTGGCCACGTAGATGGGAAGTTTGTGGTTGAATCTGGAGGCCATGAGATCCACGTCCGGACGACCCCAACGGAGACAAAGAGACTCGAAGACGTCGGGGTGCAGAGACCACTCCCCCGGGTCGATCGTCGTCCGACTGAGGAAATCCGCCGCCCAATTGTCCACCCCCGGAATGTAAATGGCCGAAAGGGCCGGAACATGAACCTCCGCCCAGCGAAGGATCAGAGACACCTCCCTCATCGCCGCCGCGCTGCGAGTGCCCCCCTGGTGATTTATGTACGCCACAGCCGTGGCATTGTCCGACTGGACCCGAACAGGGCGACCCTGCAGCAACGAAGTCCAGTGTCGGAGCGAGAAAAGAATGGCTCTCAGCTCCAGAACATTGATCGGCAGTCTGGACTCCGACGGAGACCAAGTGCCCTGGACGGACCGGGGAGGAAACACTCCCCCCCAACCCCGCAGACTGGCATCGGTGGTAATCACCAGCCAAGTCAATGGCAGGAAGGACTTCCCCTGAAGAGGGGTCCGCAGCCACCAGAGGAGAGAGGAGCGAACCTGGGGGGAAAGGGGAAAATGCCGATCCAGACTCTCCTGGGACTTGTCCCAAGCGGACAGGATGGCCGTCTGAAAGGTGCGGGAGTGGTACTGCGCGTAAGGAATCGCCTCGAAGCAGGACACCATCTGACCCAGGACCCGCATGCTGAACCGGAAAGAAGGACGGCGGTGGGACAGAAGGCTCCGAACCGACCGATGGAGGAGCAGGCGCTTCTCCAACGGAAGACGAACCACCGCAGAATCGGTATCCAGCAGCATCCCCAGAAAGACCAATTGCCGGGAAGGAACAAGAGAGGATTTGGGTAGGTTGATAACCCAACCAAACTGGCGCAAGGTCTGCAGCGAGAGATCCACGCTGGCTGAAGTCAGTGACAGAGAAGGCGCCTTGATTAGGAGATCGTCCAGATATGGAAGCAGAAAAACTCCCCTGGAGCGAAGTAAGGCGAGGACCGGGGCCAGGACCTTCGTGAAAACACGAGGGGCCGTCGCCAGCCCGAAGGGAAGGGCAACGAACTGGTAGTGTTCGGACCCCACTGCAAAACGCAGAAAGCACTGATGACACCGTGCGATTGGAATGTGAAGGTAGGCGTCCTGGATGTCGATGGAGGCCAGGAACTCCCCCTGTTCCAGAGAGGCCACCACCGACCTGAGAGACTCCATCCGGAACCGCTGAAGACGAAGGAATCGGTTCAGCCGTTTCAGATCCAGAATGGGTCGCACCGAACCCTCCTTCTTGGGGACCACAAAAAGGTTCGAATAGAACCCCTTGAACCTGTCTCCCATAGGAACCGGGATGATGACCCCTTTGTCTAGAAGAGTCCGAACGGCAGCAAAGAAATCGGCCGCCCCTCGGGAATCCCGGGGAACCCGAGAGCGAAAGAACCGAACTGGGGGAAGGGACGCAAGCTCGAGTTTGTATCCGGAAGACACAACCTCGAGAGCCCAGGCGTCGGAGACGTGCGCCTGCCAGAAGTCCCTGAACAGGAGGAGACGTCCCCCCACCCGGGTGGGTGGGGGCGCACCTTCAGGCGGGGGGCTGCTTGGTCGCGGGAGCGCGAGCAGGTTGAGATTTGCGCCAGGAGGGCTGGGTCCGAAAAAAGGGTTTCTTACGCCTGTCCTGGACAGGGTTAGCGGACGGACCAGAGGCGGAGCGAGGAGCGGAAGCCCTACGAGAAGACCTGAAACGGGAGAAGGTGGGACGACCACGAGTGGAGCTCCTAGCCTTGGATTGGGGAAGATGGGTACTCTTCCCCCCCGTGGCTTCCGAGATGATTTCATCCAAACGGGTTCCGAACAAACGAGCACCAGAGAAAGGAAGGCTAGTAAGAGACCGCTTTGACGCGGCGTCCGCCGACCAAACCTTTAACCAAAGCTCTCTCCTAGCCGCCACGGCCAGAGCAGACGAACGGGCAATAAGAGCCCCTGCATCCAGGGATGCTTCACATACAAATTTTCCAGCCTGAACGATAAGTTGAGCCAGGGCACGGAGGTCTTGAATAGGGACGTCAGATTCAAGCTCCAGATCCAGCTGAGATGCCCATTCTGAAACCGCCTTACCCGCCCAAGCGGAAGCAAAGACTGGCCTAAGCGCGGATCCGGAGGCCGAAAAGACACCCTTTGTAAGGGCCTCTATACGACGATCTTCAGTGGATTGTAAGGAAGAACCATCTGCGACGGGAATAGCCGTGCTCTTGGACAAACGGGCCACAGGGGGGTCGACCTTAGGAGGAGACGCCCAGTTTGTGATGCAATCCGCCGGAAACGGATAACAAACATCTAACTTTTTTGGCGGGGTAAACCGTGCATCAGGACGGGCCCAGGCCTTAGAAACCACTGACGAAAAGTCAGCATGGAGAGGAAAAACCGCTGAAGCCTGCTTCTGGCGAAAAAAGGAAACACTGGTTTTCTCAGGATCAGGAGGATCATCGCGAATTTTAAAGGTATCACGGATACTGTTTATGAGGTGGCCCACAGCGGAAGCCAGCTTTGAAGGCAGCGCCGAATCCATATCCCAATCGGAATCAACCAGCTCCCCTTCAGAGGGCAAATCCTGCAAGGAGGAAGGGCCCGACTGAGAACGCACCCTTAGGGGGGATACCGAGGCATCCGAGGATGACCGGTGATCCGCCCTAGACCGCTTCTGGGATTGGCGGACTCTGGAGGAATCGCCTGCAGAGAGAGACTCAGACGGGTCGGCCAGGACAGCGGACCCGGAGGGCCCAGCAGGGGAATCATCCGGCTGCGACAAGGGCAACACATCTGCAAGTCGGCCCACAACGCTAGTGAGACTAACCACAGCCTGGGAGAGGGATCTAGCCCAGTCAGGGGGATCCAACAGGCCAGGGGGTGACACAACAGACGGCGGACCCTGCGATGGGTCTTTGCAAAGCGAACAATGCGGGTCAGGCTGCCCTTGAGGAAGGGGCGCCTTACATGCGGTGCAGGTATGATACCAGGGTCCCGCAGGCACTAAGGGGTCAGACATGTTGGTGGAAAAAAAACTGCGTCCAGGCCAGGGGGCTGCAGTGGAGGAAAGGGTCAACAGTCCTACCAGGTCACAGAGGAGCAGAACGGCAGCGGCAGCAGCAGCAGATCAGCGGCGGCAAGCAGTGGTCCGTTCTGAAGTGAGGATCACAGAATCACGCAGGCACGAGAGGAGGCGGGACCAGTGAGGCGCGGGAAGAAGAACATCCGGCCCCTGACTGAAAACCAGCAGGACGCGGCAACGAAAAAAAACTCCGCCCCCCGCCGAACACAATTTCGCGCGCGCGCGCGCGATTCAATCCGCGCATCCAATCACCACATGTCCCACGCCGCAGCGAAGCGAAAGGCAGGAGCCGAAAAGACAGGGGCCTGTAGAATAGCGGCCCTGCGCGAACGGCGATCACAAGACCCGGCCGCTCCTAACAACCCTCCCATGAGCGCCGCTAGTACTGACAAGTAACATTAAGGCACCGCCGACAGGCCGCCCCAGAGTCGGAGCAACAAGGTCAGCAGAACGGAGTACAGACAGAGCGGAGGGGAGGAAGTCACAAGGAAGGGAGAGGGAGGGAGGGAGGGAGGGGGAGCGGGGGAGCGGAATGGCTGCACTAGCCACCTCACCATGTGATGTCTTCACCCTCTTGTCCATCCAGCTGGGGCCGCCCCTTCAGCCACTGGCACAGAAGTGACAGTAGCTGGAGAGGGGCTTGCAGGTGGGCGACCCAGTGCTGGCGGGATGCAGGGGAGCATGAGCTGCCCTGGTCCTCCTTTTCTTCTGTGGGGGAGGCAGCAGGGCGGATAACCGGCCCTGGCGCAGCTCAACCCCGGGAAAACAGAGAAGTCTGCTGCGACTCTGTTGTCCCTGTGAAAAAAATCAAGTGAAAATAAAATAAAAAAGTAAAAAATCAAAAAATCTTCACAAAGACAACTCTGCAGTGCAGAGGGTGTCTTGCCTCCTTGACACTAAGCAAAAAACTGGAAGTCTCTCTCTCCAGGCTGAGGGTATAGCTGCTGGAGGAGGGGCTTAACAGTCTTTTACTTAGTGTCACGCCTCCTATGGAGATAAGCTATACCCAAGAGTTCCTGTGTCCCCCAAGGAATTGGGCGAGAAAGTAAAATTCCTATCAGCAGTTCCAATATTTTTGACAGCAAGAATTAAGCAGTCTGCAGACTTTTCCTTGTCAACAAATTCCAGAAAATCTGTGTGACCCCAGATTTGGAAACAGATCCAGCACAGACTAAGTGGCAACACTGTTATAAATGGAAACTATGATGATAATGTGAACAGGGGCTTACAGTGATGTCAGATGTACAAAATAGCAAAGGGGCAAAACAGCACCCAATAAACTCCGGTCACAATAAAGAGCCAACATAGATTTTCTGTATGAGATAGTTAAAAGGGAATGTCACCCCGATTTTGGACTATTATCTACAACAGTGGTGCCCAACATTTTTATTTCGTCTGAGGGCCACACTCGACATGATACAAGTCTCGTGGGCCAGAACACATGCAAATGTTAAAAGTGAAATGATTCTAGCAATATAGTTAACAGAGTTCGAAAGATAATAAAACTAAAATAATTTCTGCTCTCCCGATTTGAAGTCATTTCATTAATGTGACATCTGCAGATGTTTTTCAGAAACCAGCTTTGGAATGTTTTGCTCAAAAATTCTTTATGTTGATTCTCCGTACAGAATGCAGATGATCGTCCGTAAGCAAAGAGGAGGGACAGGTTTTGCTCTTTAGTAAAGGCTGCATTTATTGCCAAAGTGACTGCATTCCTCTGAGGCCCGCTCTTATTATTAAAGGATAACGGTCATTTTTATTTTATTTTTTTGGGAGTATTGGATTGTGGTGATTAATATCTCCTTGGTGGCCCCATTTCAACTTTTCACTGTGTATTCAATTACCCCTCAATTCCAGTTTTGTTCCCTGTACTGCCTACTTTTACCTGTGCTTAAAATCAGGTTGCTATGCATGGTCCGTCTTTGTGTTGAAGCACGGAGGACGCAGAAGCACGCAGCGTGCAGGGTCACATTGCTGACAGCCAGGGACTATAAGTAACTGATTAAAGCCAGGTCCTCCCCAGCAGCTGATAACAGTGCCTGGGCTGCGTGCACTTCTCCCTGTCCCTGCGCTTGGCAGACGCTCCCTCACTAAGCAGAGCTGGACAATGCAGAGTTGGAGCAGCGCAGACCAGGGAAGGGAGAACTGCCGTCTGCTCAGTGTATAAATGAAAGCAACGTGTGGTAAGAGGACCCCTTTGTGCTGCAGGAGATTAACCCTTTAGGGGGGAGGGCTCTGGTTACTGACACTTTTGGGTGGCTATTGTTACTGGCTAGTGAGTGCAGGCGAGATTAGCCTCAGGGTGAGGGCAGTGGCGGCCATCTTAACTGAATAGTGAAATTGCAGTTTTAGGGCCGTTTCACACGAGCGGATGCCTTGCGTGGCATCCGCTCCGTGAAAGAGTGCCAAGACCCACTGCAGACTCCATGCCTCTGCAGTCTGCAGCGGGTCTTGGCACTCTTTCACGGAGCGGATGCCACGCAAGGCATCCGCTCGTGTGAAACGGCCCTTATGCAGACTGGTTGCTAAGGGCTGAATCTTATTAAATATGCGGTAAGTCAGTCTAATAGTAACTGATTCTGGAATATCATGCTATTAGTAACTACATATATGAAAATTAGGGTCCAAGTGTGACAGTTATCCTTTAAATGCAGCCTTTACTAAGGGGACTGCCTCTCTGAGGTCCGCTCTTTCAAACTGCAATCCTTACTATTGCGGTGTTCCTTGCCACAGCTCCAAGAGGTGCTCCAGTTCTTGCATAGGTCATCACTACACGATGTGAGCATATGCGCCTCACAGCCGCTAATCTGTTTGGCGGTGCACATGTTTACACTGCGTAGTGATTACTTAGGCCGAATGCACATGGCCGTGAGTGGTCCGTGGAACCGCAGCCTGGATTCCTCCTGAGAGCAGGAGCGCATGGCGTCATTGGTTGCTATGACGCCGTGCGCTCCCTGCTGCCGCAATACAGTAACACACTGGTATGATGTATACCAGTGTATTACTGCACTGTGGCGGCAGCAGGGACCGCACGGCGTCATAGCAACCAATGACGCCATGCGCTCCTGCTCTCAGGAGGAATCCAGGCCGCTGTACCACGGACCGCTCACGGCCGTGTGCATTCGGCCTTATGCACAGCACACTATGGGAGAACTGGAGAACCTTATGAAGCCATGACAAGAAATGCGGTCCTAGTAAGTTACAATTTAAAAGACCAGGTCGTAGGTTGGGCACTACTGATCTACAGTAATAGTAGTACCGCAGATAAGGAGTGCAGATCACCATTTTTAATCTTCCTATTGTCCCTGGCTCCTCCACTGTCAGCACTCAAAGCTGGACTGAAATACACAGTGTGAGGACTGCCGTGCCATGCTAATGGCGGGTTTACACGGCCCGATAGTCGGGCAGATTATCTGTTATGAACGTTCCTGCGAACGCTCATTCTAGACAATCTGCCCATCTAAAAGTGCAGATCACCTGATAACAGAGCGAAACTGTAGTTTGTGCAGACAAGAAAAATGTTTCTGGTCAGCAGATTGCGTGATCTAAATAACGATCTGCTGCCCAGAAACAATGTAGCCGTATCACTTATTCTCATACTATGCATGTAAAATGCAGTGCTTCACCCCCAACGAACAGCCAGTTGTCAGGAAGGGGGGGGGGGGTAACCGGTAATTCCCTTTTCATGAATCCTCCGTGACGTCATACCCCGAGAGAGGACCCGCCTCCAAACCAGGCAGGGACAGGAACAATACATTTGACCCTCCTCCGGCTCTTCCTCAGTGTCTTTATGAACCAACAGCCTAGAGCAGGCATCCTCAAACTGCGGCCCTCCAGCTGTTGTAAAACTACAACTCCCACAATGCCCTGCTGTAGGCTGATACATGTAGGCCAGGGATGCCCAACCTGTGGCCCTCCAGCTGTTGCAAAACTACAACTCCCAGCATCCCCGGACAGCCTACAGCTATCAGCTGACAGCAGGGCATGATGGGAGTTGTAGTTTTGCAACAGCTTGAGGGCCGCAGTTTGAGGATGCCTGGCCTAGAGAGTCTTTCCTTCATATGTGTATATAAAAGATTTTATTTTTATTTTTTTGCATTCACACCAACACACCTCCACCCATCTACAAACCAATTTTTTTTTTCCTTTAGGAGGGGATTCCTGAAAGGGAATTACCGGTAAGTAATTTGTTTTTTCCCTTTCATCCTCCATGACACCATACCCCCGAGATATAACAGATTCATTTTTTTCTTGTTTAGGGAGGGACCATTATGGCCTGAAGCACCTTTCTACCAGAGGCGAGCTCCTGGCTAGCCCTAGTATCCACTCTAAGGTTTAATAAATGTGTGAGGGCCTGACCACGTTGCTGCCCTGCATATTTGTTCTAATGAAGCGCTCGCCTTCTCAACCCAGGATGCTGAAACAGATCTTGTAGAACGTGCTGTAAAAGATTCTGGTGGAGATATTCCTACAGATTTGTATGATTCAGAGATGGCCATTTTTATCCATCTACACAATGAGTTCTTTGTGGCCTTATGCCCCTTATGTGCTCCACGAATTGGACTAATAAGTAGTACGTTTTCCTGGTTTCTAGATAGAGTAGAACAGCCCTACGCACATCTAACCTGTGGAACTGCTCTTCCCCTTCTGTTTTTTGGGTTTGAACAAAACAATGGGACAATAATTTCCTCTTGTCTGTGGAAATTTGATACAACTTTGAAAACACATTAGATCATTCATTTCTTCCCAGACAATTGTTCTCACAATACAGAAGGGTTCCGCTATTTTTAGAGCTTGAATTTCGCTTACTCTACGTGCTGAGGTAATTGCCACCAAAAATAAGGTCTTTAGTGACACATACCTCATAGAGGCTTCTGACAAGGGTTCAAAGGGAGCATTCATGAGTCCTGATACGGAGGTCCAAGGGAGAAACAGTAGGTCTAAGGGTCCATCCACACGTGGCAAAACACAGACACCAGCAATGTGCGTTCCGCATTTTGCGGACCTCACATCACCGTCACTGTAATAGAAAATGCCTAATCTTGTCCGCAATGATGACCGATTTCTGAATTGGGGTTACTCTAAAGACGTTTAAGTGAGGAGGAAGACTAAAGGTAATATCATAACCTTTTGCAATAATATTTAATACCCAAGGATTTACTGTGAAGTTTTCCCATTCTTTTACGAAAAACTTCAGTCTTCCTCCCACCTGAACCCTGGGGTCATAGTTTAGAAGATTCTGTATTTCTTTGGGGTAAACAGAAAGCCTGTTTCCAGTCTTCTGATTTTTTACTTTGGACCAATGAGTTTCCCTAGTAGATCTCTTTGCCTGAAAGGAACCCCCTTTTTTAACTCTTCAAAAGGGAAATTTTCTTTTATTTGTATCCTTAGGGAAGGACTTTGAGCCTGAGGCCTTCTCTAAAATAGTTTCTAAATCTTGGCCAAACATCAGTTGAAACGATAAACTACATAATTTCATCTTGGAACTGATATCACCAGCCCAACATTTCAACCAAAGAGCTCTCCTAGCCACTACTGCTAGTCCAGTGGCTTTTGCCATCATTCTGACCGACTCCGCTGTAGAGTCTGACAAGAAATAGTCTGCCTTCAAAAGCAGAGGGAAGGAGGAGTCTTTTAGTGTGTCATAAGGAGCTCCTTCTTTTAGGAGAGCTTCTAACAACCACCTTTTCAAGGATCTAGAAACAGATATGGTGGCAAGATTAGGTATAAATAGAGCAACGCCAGCCTCCCAGGTCTTTTTTTAAAGTCTGATCTGCTTTATTGTCCATGTTTTTTTTTTAGCATCCCCATGTCTTAAAATGGAAGCACATTTGCCCCTTTAACTCGTTTAGACAGACACATCAACTTTAGGGCAGATTGTTAGCAAGGCCTCATCCTCTTCACTAAAAAGGAAAAAAAAAGTCTCAGATTTAGGGATAGAAAATTTATCTGGAGTTTTCCCCATTCTCTTTTTACTAATTCCTGCATGTTTGTGTACTGGAAAAACTTTCTTTTGTTCCAGACCACTAAACATTTGATCTTGGATGGATTTATGGACCCTTTTATCCGAAAGATCCATAGTCGCCCTGATCGCTTTGACTAACTCTTTTGTATCTTCAGAAGAGGTGAAGTTTTTGAATTCTGAATCAGACCCAGATGAATCCCAAGAGCCCCAATCCTCTGAATCAGATTCCTGTTTGGAATTTGCAGATGACGAGCTTGAAACAATCATTTTGGTATCCCAATATTTTGAGCTAGACGTCATCGAAAAAACTACAGGATATTTAGCTAGGGCAGATGTCATTTCTTCCCCAAATTACATCCCTTAGTTCCTCCCTAATAGACGGTGATATATGAAGGGGAGCTCGTCTGCACTGGGTTCGTGCAGTGAGCGGATGGACAAATGGCGCAATTCACAACCCAATTGTGGATACAAAGTATTTTTTGTTTAGCAAAGACGACTCGTTTGAGGGTACACAGGACCCCTTTATTAAGTCTGTATCCTTGTCACCGTAGGCTTACTGTGGGGCACTTCTGTTGAAATCCCTTTTCAAGGGCATAGCAGTCTTCACAGCTGGGAGATGTGGTGGGTGTCCTAGGATAATAGCGCTTCTGCATGTGCAGCCTGCGGTGTGGCTGGCTGCACATGCAGAAACGCTATTATACTAGGACACCCACCGGCTGCATCTCCCAGCTGTGCCGACTGCTATGCCCTTAAAAAGGGATTTCAACAGGAGTGCCTACGGTGACAAGGATACAGACTTTATAAAGGGGTCCTGTGTACCCCGAAACACATCATCTTTGCTAGACAAAAAAAAAAAAAAACTTTGTATACACAATTGGGTTGTGAATTGCGCCTTGTGTCCATCCGCTCACCGCACTAACCCAGTGCAGACGAGCTCCCCTTCATATATCACAATATGCACCAAAGTGGCGGCTTGGCTCCCGCCCATGGTCAACTTGGACAATAGTCGGCTGCACCAAGCCAGATTACCCGAACTCTTATCTCTACCAGAGCTGCACTACACAGTGCAACTAAACCAAGATGAGTAGCAATCACTCACCCTGGTTAGGACTAAGTAACAATAGCTTGTTCACTACTACCTATGAGCGCCTTCTCCCCTTTCTTTTTGGCCATTTAATCCCTAATAGACGGAACCAGGTCTTTTGCCATATTAGAGGTCCACTTTTTTGCTATATGTATCAGGCATTTTAACTGAACATATATAACACTTTCGTTTTTGGACTAGATTTAGCTTTCCGAGTACCATCTTTATCACTCTGCACACATACAGAGAAGAGAGGGGGAAAAAAAAAAAAAAAAAAAAAAAAAAAAAAAAGGAGACAGAGGTACAAGGGGGTTAGCTTAAGTAACATAACTAGCATTCCCCTCACAGAGACTATCTTAATTACAATAGTAGGTCCCCGAGATGACGCCATCTGACCAGTACCTGGCTCAGACATGTTTAACTGTACCACCTCCAATCCCCTTTAAATACTCTTACTGCAGACCTCAGATCAGTGGGCGACTTCAGGCAACGATCCGGTGCGCCAGTTGTAGCTCCACCCCCTCAGCGTGAGTTTCACAGACTGGAAGTACCTCCTGTAACGCACTTCAGCTGCATATGACTTCCGGTGGAGTCATTGCAAGTGCCGAAGGCATCTGATCGCAATGGAGAGCTTACTAAAGAAGCTGAGGGAATCCCTGAGTGTCCGGTCACACATAGACCTCCACGCCCGAAGCGCTGAGCAGGAGGTAAGGAGCAGGGATCTTAAAGGGTTCCCCAGCACCGCAATATCAAACTAGGGCACGGCTGCTAACCTGCTTCCCTCATGTGTATAAGGCATTCCCTTTCTCCTTACCGCCTCTGCCTGCCTTAGAACAAACGACCTCATAGTAAGTGCCATGAGGAATGATCCATCTCCCACCTGGAGGGACAGCAAGACACTGAGGAAGAGCCGGGAGGAGTCAAAATTATTCTTCCTGTCCCTACCTGGTTGGAGGCAGGTCCTCTCACGGTATGCCGTCAGAGGACGAAAGGGAAAATAAAAAACAACAACTCCATATCTGCAGTACAACTCCTTACTGTAGATAACGGTCCAAAATCAGGGTGATGGATGTCCCCTTTCTCCAATTGTGTGCTCTGGTTTTAAAGAAGCAATTGGCATTTGTGATGCCGGACACTTCTAAAAGCAATGCAAACCAATGGGGTGTTTATACATTGGCGCAATCAATGTAAAAACATGAGTTAAGAGTTATAAAGGATAGCTGAATTTACCTCCCACACAGACTAGAAACACCAGAGATGGCACTTCTCTGCATAGATATCAACAGCATAGCTCGTCCGTATAGAATAGTGAAGACTCATACTTATGGCGACTAAATTGGTCATCTGACATTGTAAAAGCCCCCAAACTCACTTGTTAATTGAAGTGGTTGCTCTAGTGAATTCCACCTGTATGAGAAAATGTTCTCCACACAGCAGTCCTCCATGTCAAAATTCCAGCAAACCCCTTTAAAATGTTAACAAATGGCCTGGAAGTTTGTACCTCTTTCTTTGCTGTGACCACATTGCTGAAAAGCGAGCTGTCTACCACCGCATCATTTTTCCTCTGTTCCAGTTGCAAGCCAAAGATGGTTCGAATCTCTGCACTATCTGGTTCGTAAGTCGGATCCACCTAAAGGGAGATAGATCATTAATACCAAATGTCTGCTGCACCTATAAAAATTACTTAAAGGGGTTCTGCAGTTTAGTTTTTTTTTTACTGATGATCCATCTTCTGGATAGATCAGCAGCATCTGGTCGGCGGTAGTCCGACACCTAGGACCCTCCCAAACCCCCCCCCCACCCGATTAGCTGTTTGAGAAGGCAGCGGCATTCTCTGTTTATCACAAGCCCAGAGATGTCATGACTAGTATCACTGGCCTGGGCGTAGCCAAGCCCCGTTGACTTGAATGGAGCTTAGCCATGCACAGGCCAGTAGTCGTGACGTCAATCGGCCTGAGGGAAACAGAGAGAAGGCTGCAGCACTACTGGAGCGCCACTGCCTTTTCAAACAGCTGATCGGCGGGGGTCCCAAGTGTTGGACCCCCACTGATCAGATGGTAATGATCTAGCCAGAGGATAGAAAAAAACGAGATTTTTGTATAACTTACCAGTAAAATCTCTTTCTCGCTCTTTCCTTGGGGGACACAGAAGACCTTGGGTATAGCTCATCTCCATAGGAGGCGTGACACTAAGAAAAAACTGTTAAGCCCCTCCTCCACAGCTATACCCTCAGCCTGGAGAGAAAGGCTGCCAGTTGCGTGTCCAAGTAGTGAGAAAAGGCAAAGCCCAAGAAGTGGAACCAACAAGCCAACTACCCAACGGGTAAAACAAACTCGGAAACTCGTGTAGAGAAAAACAAAGAACGGGTGGGTGCTGTGTCCCCCAAGGAAAGAGCGAGAAAGAGATTTTACTGGTAAGTTATACAAAAATCTCGTTTTCTCGCCCAGTTTCCTTGGGGGACACAGAAGACCTTGGGACGTTCAATAGCAGTCCAAGAGGGGAGGGACTACAGCACCAAGGCGAAGCATCCGAAGGCATCAAGAAACTGCCGCCTGCAGACCAGGCAGCCCAAGACAGCATCCGCTGAAGCCCGAGTATGCACCCCGTAGAACTCGGTAAGGTGTGCAAGGAAGACCAGTGACCGCCTTGCACACATGCATGGCCGAAGCCCAATGCCTCCGGCCCAGGGGACACCGACCGCTCTGGTGAAATGAACAGTGACACCAAAAGCAGAACCCTGCCCTCGGTGCGGTAACCACAGCAATAGCCACTCTGAGAAAGCGGAGGAAAGCCACCCTGGAGGCCGCAACCCTTGCACGGACCTCCTAGAAACACAAGAGACCAAACGTCGACAAGAGCCGGAGATCTCCAAGTAAAAACGCAAGGCCCAAACAACGTCCAAACGGTGAAGTGTCCGTTCCCGGTGGTGGGAAGGGGAGGACGAATGCCTCGCGGAACTGAAAGACAAACACCACCTTCAGAAGGAAGGAAGAGACGGGATGGAGAACAGCCCTGTCCTAGGGAAAGACAGAAGGCTCGGAACAAGAAGGACCGCCACTCAGGCACCAGTCAGAGACCCGATGGCTACGGAAACACAACCGCACAGGACAGAAGGAGTAGAGAGAACTACTGTAACGGCTCCAAAGGAAAGATAGGAGCGCCAAGAACCCAGTATGTAGATCCCAGGGCGGTACCGGAGGGCAGTACAAAAGGAACCCAAGAGCCGCTCCATGGAAGAAGGTCTTGACAGGCCCAGAGGGCCGTGGAACGCTGAAAGAGGAGGGACAGCGCCGACACTTGAAGCAACAGGGTCCCAGTCCCAGGTCCAGGCCGGACTGGAGAAAGACAGAACCAAGTAGAAAGAAAGGCAGAGAGGGGAAAACGCCCAGCTTCCCACAGAACCCCAGGTAAAAACCCTAAGTCCTACAACAGATCCTGGACGAAACACGGCCAGGAGCGAACACTAACGAGCCCGCTAGAGTCGCCTGGGCAAGCGGGTGAAAACCCAACGAGATCAGGCGCAGACCAGTAACACGGGCAGAACGGAAGACGTTCTACAGTCCCGGTGTGGGAGATCCAAGGGCAATCCTGACCGAATGGTAGTCCTCCCAAGTTACCGAGAAGGTAAGTCCATAGCAGAACCATTGCCGAGAATGGAAAAAACGCAATCTGCACCCAGCTGGAGGACAGAACGCGGCAGACCCGGTAAATAGGCACACAGCTAGTACAGCCAGTGTGAACAAGGGAGACAGTACGAGGCCAAAAGGAACACCGGAACCATCCACATGAACAACCATGCTCTCCCCAGAGGGGAGGGCAGTGAAGGAACAGCCTCTGAAGCGTGGCCGGGACAGAAGCCACATCGGAGTGATCTGTACCGAGCGGGAGCCAAACAGAGCCGGCGAGAAAAGGCAGTCGAGACAGAGGCCGGCATAACACCCTCCAACCGAAAGGAGGGGTGGGCAACAGGGAAGCCATAGGACAGCTCAAGAGCAGAACCCCGCTACACCGAGACGCCCGGGTCACCGCCTCGCAGAAGGCGAATACCCTGAAGAACCCAAGAAGGAGGTCCTCCGGACCTGGGTACGCGAGCACCCAAGAGAAGTTGGGTGACCTTCCCGAGAAGAGCGGCCCGAACCTGGTAACAGATCAGACTGAAGCGCAGAGGGCGCCAACCGGAAGGACTCATACCACACCGCATCTGAAGAGGAGGAAATGGTAGTAGGCGAGGGAACCGTAGTCCCGCCAGAGAAAACGCAGAATTCGAGGGACGCTGCAGACAGCACTCTCGACCATGTGACCACTAACGCAGGGAACAATGCCGCGGGAGGACGAATGGGTACGTATCTAGGGACCACGAACACACCCCGGGCGGAAGGGCCAACGAAAGGAATGAGTACCACCCAGCTCGGTGCAGTAGCGAACAAGTAGAGCTCGTCTACTTATATATAAGGTATATACCTTTGAACACATTGGGCATTCATTTGCTGTTTGTTGAACACCACCTTAGGCTCACACAGGTGGACCGAGCTCTTTAGAGAAATAGCGCAAGGCTTGCTGCAAAGTGCAACCTGAAAGGCAATCATGCACAAGACCAGCACGGCATGTCAAGAGAAAAAAGGTATGTCGCAGGAGAAAGGGAGGCATACGTACGCGTAGCCCCGTAAGCAGTGAGAAGGCCAACCCACCCATGGGAGGAGAAGGCATACCCGGCCCAAACAACGGACAGAGCGCACAAGAAAGTCCGCTCACTGCAAAAAATAGTCACTCAGCGAAGGATCAGCCAGAGTCCAACCGTACCAACGGAAGTGTGAGTGCTGTAGCAGATTGCCGCCTTGCGACACCCCAGGGACCAGCCTAGGTCCAGCAGGGCCACCCAATAGCCACCTTGGATAGGCTACCAGTATGGGGGTCAGTCACGCAGGAGACCGGGGTGGGGGGAGGGGGTCGTAGGGCTGGAGAAGCCACTCTCTTACCACAGCCGTCTTCACCCTCGGTCCGTTCCAGCAGGGTCGCCCCTTCAGCTACTGGCACCGTAGTGGCAGGACGCTGGAAGAGGGGCTTGGCGTGCGGGCGACCCTTGCGCTGGCGGGATGCAGGGGAGCTGGGCTGCCCTGGTCCACCTTGCCTTCTGTGGGGGAGGCAGCAGTGCGGATGACCGGCACTGGCGCAGCTCGACCCCGGGAGAAACAGAGAGGTCTAGTGCGACTCTGTTGTCCCTGATTGTCTGGAACAAAAAGAAAAGAAAAAGAAAAAAGTAAAAAATCAAAATTTAAACAAGGAGAAAACAGCCCTGCAGAGCAGGGAGTGTCTTGCCTCCTTGGACACTAAGCAAAAACTGGCAGCCTTTCTCTCCAGGCTGAGGGTATAGCTGTGGAGGAGGGGCTTAACAGTTTTTTCTTAGTGTCACGCCTCCTATGGAGATGAGCTATACCCAAGGTCTTCTGTGTCCCCCAAGGAAACTGGGCGAGAAAAAAAAAACACGGCCGTCTCCTCCTCCCCGTACCGATGCTACTAATTAGCATACAGGGCAGCGGGGGAACGGAGCAGTGCATCAAAAAAATAAAAAATAAATTAAGTTGTTATTATGCCCCGGACATTAACACTGCCAAGTAATATTGTAACATCGAGACCAGTGAAAGGTCCTCTTTAAATGTCTTCTATCTAGCATTAAGAGCTTGCATCTTCTTTACAGTGAAAAAGGAAACCATATAAAACTAAAAAAGCTACAATTTGTGGAAATTGCAGTGCTCCAGACCAAAAAAAAAAATAAAAAAAAAAAAAGTATAATAAACATTGGTGGCGCAGTGGCCACAGCCCATCCCCTCCTCCTGTCTCTCCTTGGCGGTGGCAGCAGCACAGGGGGGATGGAGAGACTCCTTCTCTACTGAGAAGAACATCGGCGGCAGGGCAGAGAACTATCATCTCCTGTGCCCTGCTGCTGTATTCAACTGCAGAGCTGCGGCAGCGGGTCTAGTCGCAAATGGCGACAAGACTAAAAAGTATTTTTGGTCACCATCTGGAGCCCTGAGTTGTGTGAAGTGTTCTTGCCTCCACCAGTAGTCTACAACTGGAGTGGCTTGAGTAACTGTTGTGTGGTTGGAGTAACTGGAAAGGTTGGACTGGGCAGAGTAACTGTGTGGAGTGTTTGGAGTGAGTAAAGATAGTAAACATTACACAAACCAATTGATCAAATTTAAAAAGTGCACATGGTAAGCTTGATAAAAGTTGAAAATGCATTTTTCACTCTATTTATTTATATAGCACATTTAATTGCAATGCTGCCCAAAGTGCTTCACAGTTACATTAAAACATACATTTAGAAAAATGTTAGCAGCAGATTTGTTTAGGTGGGCTTGAAAATGAGGGAGTGGTGGCAGTTTAGAAATAGTGTCCTGATTTTTCAGCTCACACTCTAGCTTTTGTCACTCTGCTGGCTGCTCACACACCTGGGTTCTTATGGCAACTCACTCTACAGCAAGGGCAGAGAAGAGTAGTTAAAAACAAACTGCTCCAACTTGCTCACTTCACTGGTGGTTGCCATCTTCAAACAGTTACAGTTTATAAATCCTACAGCGAAGAGCTTTATATTGTGAGAATCACAAGACCCAGAACTACCTAGCATGTCTCTGAAATAGAAGGACAGTCGCAGTTTAGAAATTGCTAGAGTGGAGTTTCAATAAAGGTCAATGGGCTGTGTGAGTTGCAAACAAATAGTCATATTGTGAAAACTATCAGGGCTACGGCTTAGCCGTGGACATTGTAGTGGCAGCAGGGATAGCTGAACGTTTTGATACAAGATTTGTGTAGGTGGGCATGAAAATGAGTGAGTGGTGGCAGTTTAGAAATCATGTCCCGATTTTTCAGCTCACACTCTAGTTTAGAGTTCTTGCATGGCAAGACCACTTACTGTTCTCATATTCTTATTATAGCCAAAATTTACCACCCTAACTCCTGCCAGTTTTTACACTAGACAGCAATATACCAAAAACGTGCGGATTGTTCCAGATTGGTGTGCTATTACTTTGTGGAACATTTCGCCGAATGGTTCGCAAAATATCGGCGTTTGTGCCAAAATTGGTCCCATAGGAATGAATGGCGGAATGTTCAAAACTAGAGTGAGAGCTGACAAAAGCTAGAATGAGAGCTGAAAAATCAGGACATGATTTCTAAACTGCCACCACTCCCTCATTTTCAAGCCCACCTACACAAATCTGATATCAAAACATTCAGCTATCCCTGCTGCCACTAAAAATGTCCACAGCTAAGCCATAGTCCTGATGGTTTTCACAATATGACCATTTGTTTGCAACTCACGCCGCCCATTGACATTCATTGAAACGCCACTCAAGCCACCTCAAATTTGGAGAGCAATTTCTAAACTGCGACTGTGCCTTAATTTCTTATATTTCAGAGACATACTATGCATCAAAATGTAGGTATGGGTCTTGTGATTCTTATAAATCCTACAGCGTAGAGCTTTATATTGTAATTTTTAAACTACAACCGTTTGAAGATGGCAACCGCCAGTGAAGTGACCTCTTTACTGATGGGGCTGGGGTGTGCTTTCTATTGCTGTGTCTGTACAGAAGTCTGAGGGGCTCTTGTCTCTATAGGAACAGAGGTGGGCAGGGATGTCATGCGACTACTCCTGTGAAGATGCTTGCTGCAATGCATGCTGGCACATTTACCTTCACTTTACAGCTGTAAATGTATGTTTTAATGTAACCGTGAAGCACTTTGGGCAACAACATTGCAATTAAATGTGCTATATAAATAAATGTTGAAATGCATTTCTCACTCTATCAAGCTTGCCATGTGCACTTTTTAAATTTGATCAATTGGTTAGTGTAATGTTTACCATCTTTACTCACTCCATAAAGTTACTCTGCCCAGTCCAACCTTTCCACAGTTACTCTAACCCCACAACAGTTACTCTGCCCACTCCACCCAGTTACTCCGCCCACTCCAGTTGTAGACTACTGGTGGAGACAAGAACACTTCACACAATTTCCCCAGAAATTGTAGCTTTTCTAGTTTTGAACATTCTGCCATTCATTCTTATGGGACCAATTTCACCACAAAAATGCTGATATTTCGTGAACCATTCAGCAAAACGTTACACAAAGTAATAGCACACCAATCGGGAACAATCCACACGTTTTGGTATATTACTGTCTATGTAGTGTAAAAACTGTTAGGGTGGTAAGTTTGGGAGGAGTTAAGTGTTCTTGCTTTGCAAGAACACTTAACCCCTGAAGGATCAGGCCATTTTTCACCAAAAGGACAAGACAGATTTTTTGCAAATCTGACATGTCATTTTATGTGGTGATAACTTTTAAACACTTTCACTTATCCAAGCCATTCTAAGATTGTTTTCTCGTCACATATTGTACTTCATGACACTGGTAAATTTGAAATCAAAATATTTCATTTTTATTAATATAAAAAATATAAAATTTACAAAAAATGTGGAAAAATTTGCAACCTTCCAAATTTCAATTTCTCTGCTTTTAAAACAGATAGTGATACCTCCTAAAATTGTTTTTTTTTAGATCAGATTGTTTTTATTGAAGATTTTTCATTTTAACAAAAGACAGAGCCCTGTCTCCCACTTTTCCCCCTCCCTCCCTCCTCCCAACATACCCCATGAGACAATTATGAGTAGAAAACATTGCATCAATTTATCTGACATATCATTATCTTAGTTTTACGTTGTCTCAGTACCTTAATTCAGACCCATGCAGTTATGTGCCATGTGACATGCTTTACTTATACCCAGAAATGTATAGATGTACCTGTTATCACCTTATTTCCGAAACCCTTAAAGCTATCTATCTTATTTATGTTCTCCACCCCCCCTTCTATTTCTTCCCATACTACACACATTCTCTTGCACACTCTCTCAGTCT
This sequence comes from Bufo gargarizans, assembly GCF_014858855.1. Lineage (NCBI taxonomy): Eukaryota > Metazoa > Chordata > Amphibia > Anura > Bufonidae > Bufo > Bufo gargarizans. The sequence continues at coordinate 61,608,997 of NC_058087.1, forward strand.
ATTACCTCCTAAAATTGTTATTACTTTACATTCCCCATATGTCTACTTCATGTTTGGATCATTTTGTGAATGCCATTTTAGAAGCAAATCTTGAAATTCAGAAAATTTCCAAAACCCACTTTTTAAAGGACCAGTTCAGGTCTGAAGTCACTTTATGAGGCTTACATAATAGAAATCACCTAAAAATGACCCCATTTTAGAAACTACACCCCTCAAGCTATTAAAAACTGATTTTTAGAAACGTGTTAACCCTTTAGGTTAAGAATGAATGGAAAAAGGGAGATGAAATTCCAGAATGACACTTTTTGGCAGATTTTCCATTTTAATCATTTTTTTCCCCCGCTAACAAAGTCAGGATTAACAGCCAAACTAAACATTTATTGGTCCGTTTCTGTAGTTTACAGAAACACCCTATGTCACATTTGATGTCCCCCTGATGCACCCCTAGAGTAGAAGCCACTACAAAAAAAAAAAAAAAAAAACTACGGGATAAGGTGGCAGTTTGTTGGTACCATTTTAAAAGTTAGATGATTTTTAGTTGCTCTGTATTACACTTTGTGATGCAAGGCGACAAAAAAAAAAATAAAAAAAAATATTTTTTTTTTGTGTCTCCATAGTCCGAGCCATAGTTTATTTTTTGGGAGATTGTCCTATGTAGGGGCGCATTTTCTAGCGGGATGAGGTAACATTAGATTGGTACTATTTTAGGGGGCATAGGCCTTTTTGATCGCTTGGTGTTGCACTTTTAGTGATGTAAGGTGCCAAAAATGGCATTTTTTTCCCCACAGTTTTTTTTTATGGTGTCTATCGGACGGGGTGGATCATATTTATAGAGCTAGTCGTTATATGTAAAATTGGGGCAATTTAAACTTAATATTTTTTGCGTTTTTTTTTTCTTCCTTTATTTAATAAATGAGGGTTTAATTGCCGCAGATCGCATCGCCTTGTCAGAGGCATTTGTATTAAAGGGTTACTTAAAGGGATTCTGTCACCTCTTTTTACCCTATAGAGATGCAGACATGCATGGCTAGATCGTCGCTAGCATGTCTGCAATATAACTGTCCCATATCGGAGTGGTTTTATTGAGGAGAATAATAATGAGAATACATACATACGCCTGGTAAGGAGCTGTACTAGCCATTCTGGAGCCCAGCACCGCCTATATCCACGAATCTCCTCCTTGCACACAAAGTCAGATCGCCATAATCTCGCGATGCGCAGTGCCAGCATAGTGTTCCTTCCCTGTGCTGGTATCGGCTTCAGGGAAGGAACTGCGCATGCGTGAGCTCGCGCACCGTGAGATTGCAGCGATCTGACTGTGAGCAAGGAGGAGATTCATGGATGCAGGCGGTGCTGGGCTCCTTCACAGGGGGGGGGGGCATGGCTGGGCTCCAGAACGGTTAGTACATCCCCTTGGACTCTTTACCAGGCTGATTTACACACATATATAATGTACCCACTCCCACCTCAAACTAGCAGCACATGAACAGAACCACCAACATGTGCCTCTTTCTGATGGCTTGATCCCTTGATTAGGACGGTAGTAAGCACATGTACCGCCAGCTACTACATACTTCTGCAAATAAAGGGTTCATTCTTGCAATTTTGATAATGAAATTCAGATTTTTTATTTTTTGGGGGGTTGGGGGGATCCATCACGTCACACCCCAATACAGGCTGCTTAAATTAGGAATTTAAGTACTTCTATATTTAAATCGGATTTTTCTGAATTTCAGCTTTTTCCAGTTAGATCTCTTAAAATGGTTTAGTTGAACTGTATAATGGAACCCAGGAGCCATCAGTAAAACATGCACGGCATGAGAATTAATTACCTGCAAGACACAATAACTTCCATTCTTCTTTTTGGAGAGGATTTTCAGAGCCTCTTCATCATAGCCTGGAGCTATAATACCATCAGAAACCTATCAGAGCACGATTAAGAGAACACAATTACCAACTCTGATGACTGCAGATTAAATCATCAAGCTGAGTCTACTCAGGATGATCCATCATCAAGACTTGCATTTAAAGGGGTATTCCCATCTCAGACATGGGGGCATATTGCTAGGATATTCCCCCCATTGTCTAATAGGACCCGGACCTACAACAAAACTGGAGCGGTGAGAGATGTGGCTAGAGGACCCCGAATTTTCCAGGGTCCGTCCACCACCAAGCGCTGCTCCCATAGAAGTCAATGGGAGCGCACCACGCACGTGTAGCCCCTGCTCCCATTCATTTCTATGGGGCAGAAGGAAATAACAGAGCCAATGCTCAGCTATTTTCGCTGGACCCATAGAAATGAAGGGAGGGCGGCTGCGCATTCATTTCTCGGCACAGTTCTCATTGTAGGTGTGGGTTCCAGCGGTGGGACCCGCACCTATCAGACAATGGGGGAATATCCTAGTGATATGCCTCCATTGTCTGAGATGGGAAAACCCCTTTAAATGCTTCCATCTGAACTGAAATTAGAGGGGTAGTATACCCATCCAGAAGACGGATAACAGAGCCAGAAATGCCCGTCAGCGGGGGATCTGTTTAAGGCTAGGTCTACACAACGACATTTGTCGCACGACAATTTTTATAACGGCAGTCTATGGTGTTGCACTGCAACATGCTGCGACGCAACAGTCTCAGAAAATCCATTGGATATGGATTTTTCTGCGACTGTCATGAGTGACACACCGCCGAAATCAGCATTTCTGTCACTATTTTATGCTGTTCTCAGTGAGGTCAGCATAACGTTGATGACAGGTTTCCTTTAAGTCCTGGATAACCTCTCAGGAAAGGTCATCAATATCTAAAATCGGTGGGATCAGACTCCTGGCACCCACAATGCTAAGCTGTTTGAAGAGGCCACAGCTCTTGGGTGAGCACTGCAGCCTCTTCTATTGGCCACTATACAACGTACAGCGCGGTGCTTGGTAAAGTATGAACTTGTCAGAGCACTGCAGTCTCTTCAAACAGCAAATCAGTAAGGGTGCTGAGCGTTTGACACCCCCCCATAATCCCCCCCACCTTCTCTCAATTAGATATTGATGACCTATCCTGAGTCTAGGAAATACATTTTTATGTCCTGGAAAACCACTTCAGATTCTATTTAGGAACTAAAAAGTAAGACATGTGGTCCCGTCCACTACATTGAAGAGCACTTGTTTTCATATTCTGGAGACCCAGACACCAAATATTCCAGCGTAAAGTCTCCGATGCCTAGGCAATGATCAGGCAGCGATTGGGAATGAGCAGAGACGATTGTCGCTACGCTCATCCCCACAGAGAATCACTGTTTGCTAGCAGCACATTCTGGTTTACAGAGGAGGATCTGCCGTCGTCCTGTGTAAACCAGTCAATCTAGTCAACTCCCACCAGTCCAGCTACTCCGTTCCTGAAATCTTCATACCTCTCTGGAGATTATTTTTGCAGTGGGAACATCACACACATCAGAAATGGCAATAAAGTCACCAAAAGACGACATCCTGTCAGAACCTAGGAATTAAACAGTTATGTAGGCAGTGCAGCAATAAAAAGTTGAGCTAGTGAAACTTAAGCAAATGCAATACATTTGAGTCGTGTGTCCTCTTGCCTACCATTCATGAAGGCTAATTTTCAGTGTTTTCCTATCTGGCATTGAGAGCCGTCAGAGCATCTCAAAACTGGAGGAAAACGATTCAGTTTTGTCCATTCTTTGTCAATGGGAACAAAACTGAACGGAGTCCACCATAATGCCTTCTGTTTGGTTGTGTTCCCATGCAAGCAGCGTTTGTGTGTCATGGGATACTGAGCAAGACAGATCCAGCATCAAACACCATGTAAGTCAATGGTGCCGTATCGGGAATGGTTGTATTACATACCTGGTGCGTTTTTGCCCTATTATGCCCTATCCACGGGCCTCTGACTGCTCGGACCCCCACCAATCCCAAAAACAGGGGGAATCATAGGTCCATTCATTCCTTATGGGACTACCTGAGAGAGTACAGTGCTCAGCCTTTTCTGGAAGTCCCACAGAGAATGATTGGCGTGGCACGGCACATGCCCGACCTGTTGCTCCATCAGACCGGGGGGGGGGGGTCTGATGGAGCCCCTGCGATCAGCTAGTTATCCCCTAACCTGTGGATATGGGATAACGTCAAATCTTGGCAAAATTCTTCAATTATTGGCACATATGACTACACAGAGCTTGTGCCATTATGTGCAACCTAGCATGTGAAGCTCAGACAAACAGTGAGCAAGCACTTACCTCTGGCTCTTGCGTAGGCAGTTGCCAAAGGAGTAAGGGTGGCATATAGGTCATGTACCATGCACACTTTAGCCTCCTCTTCTGTCAATGGAACTCCAACAGCAGCACCTGGTGGTAGAAAGTGATATTACAAGCTACGCACCTGCTGCTAAACAAAGTATGCATGAATGTAGGATAAGAGTGAGAAATAATACGGGCTTTGTTCTTTAAGACAATTTCTAGTCAATCAATATTGTACAAGATGAAAAAAAATTATTAACCTCAGTAAAAGCAAATGCTGTTAAAGGATATTACCATACAGTGACTATTGTAGGATTTTTACTGATAAGTGTAAACTTTGTAAAGCATGAAATCCATAGGATTATTACCTGCAGGGCTCACGTGTTTGAAAGAGGTGGCTGCAGGGAGACCTACAGCAGTTTTTAACTCTCTCACCAGCTGCCAGCCGTTCAGTGCATCACACAGATTAATAAACCCTGGAGATCCATTCAGTACTGCAGAGAGGAGACAGAAGACCATGTAATAAGGGCATGTTCACACCTCCATTTACCTGCCCTAGCAGAGAACAGCCTGCAGGAGCTCACCGGATCTGGCCCAGCTGAACACTGCCAGACCGCATTGGCTAAAACCGGATTTTGTCCAGCCAAATCCCCTCCAGATCCCCATTATAGTCAATGGGGGTCCAGTGGTGAAGGGCAGTAACCGGATCCAGTGAATTCTGACCCAAACTATTTTCTGCCGGAACAGTTAGGCCAAAACACAGAACAGGTGCAGGTCTTTCCCTTATACCTTATGGCTACATGCACACGAACGTTGTTTGTTTCCGTTCAGTTTTTTTTGCAGATAGGATGCGGACCTATTCATTTCAATGGGTCCGCAAAAACACAGAGAGCACACAGTGTGCTGTCCGCATCAGTATGTCCGCGTTCTGAAGCAAAAAAAAGAAAAAAAAAAAAAGGCAATAGACGGAGGTGTGAGCCAGGTAGACAAACCATGTAAACTTAACCTCCTAAAGCTTCGAAAAGTAGTTAGGGATTTTTTTTTTTTGCCACTGAAAAACACCACAGAAACCACCCCGTAAAAAAAATAAAATACAAAATGGTTCACCCTTATGACCATACGAGTTTTTGCGGACTGCAAATTGCAGATCTGTAAAACAGATACAGGCTGTGTTTTGTGGAACAGCCAGTCCTATTCTTGTTCGCAATTGCAGACAAGAACAGGAGATGTTCTATCTTTTTTGCGGAGCAGAATTACAGATGTGGACAGTACGCGGGTGTGCCGTCTGCATCTTTTGCGGCCCTGTTGAAATGAATTGGTCCACAACCATTCTGCAAGATTGCAAAACAGATGCGGACACAAATATACGGTCATGTGAATGGGCCCTTAAAAGAGACTAACTCCTCAGGTAGCTCACAGTGCATAATAACGGACCGTTATACGAGTGGTGTATTCACATGTGGCAGATTTATTGAAGACAATTGGGCGACTGAAAAATCTGTCTCTCAATGGAGTGGTTTCTGCAGCAAGCAGACAAATGTCCGCCAGCCTCGATCAAATGAAAAGGACATTTGCAGAACTTTCCACAACAAACCTGCCATGTGTGAAAGCACCCACACGGTGAGCAAAATCCACAGAGAAAATCCCAAAATCTGCAACAAACGTGTGGCATGAGGATGTCACCCTATGCACTGCAAAGGGTGAAATCCACCGCATAAATTGGCACAAAGAACAGTTCATTTCTAAGGGGGGGGGCCAAAAAAATTAAAATAAAATTTGATTTAGGCTCATTTCAGTATAGTAAGTGTCTAAACGTGCTTATGGCATTTCTTATGACAGTCTACTCATTGTATGCCAAGTGAACACAGCAACCCAGTAGCACGTGAGGCAATGACTCCAGCTTTGGTTATCATTACCAACTTGCAATCTTGAACCAAGAGCACAAACAAAATAAGCCGTCTGATGCCAAGTTACACACATTTACCCCGCGGGTTACTATCGATTCCTTTTCAGTGGTATTTGCAGGTTAGGGTTCACCAGTCTGGTTTATATTATGCAATCCCTGAGATCACACAGAAATGTATTTGGAAAGCGAAGGAATGAAGGCTGGGTCCTTTACCAGTCAATGGAAGCCGTGGTCCACGAGTGAAGATCTGAGCGGGCACCTGGTGAGGGTTGATTCCGTATCGCAGGGGAAGCTGGGATACACCCTTACTATACTGCTTACGGAAGTAATCCGAGATGGCATCATCATACTGTGCTGTGTGAGTAAAAGCCTGTAAAGAGGAGCAGAAGATACAATAGCAGGAGGGGATATAACATTAGAGAACATTTCTGAGCCCATCTCCAATATACCTTGAGAGCCAGTTGGCATCGTCTCTCTAGGGTTGTGTCCTTCAGATCAGATTTTTCCATTTCATCGGCTATACTGTTGTAATCGCTGGGATCACACAGGACAGTGACCCGTGCATGGTTTTTGGCAGCTGCACGAAGTAATGTTACACCGCCTGGATCAAAAAGAAGCATAAAAAAAATTAAAGCTGGGAATACCAAAATATTACATTATGCATACGCATTACACATGCGGTACGGTATTATAACCAGTACAGATAGAGGAGCAGCAGTGGTCTATAGCAATCACATCAATGATTGGTTTCCATATACACCCCCTGCGCTGGTATTCAGTCAAGGCCCACTATGTCTTCCTCTCACTACAAGACCATTTTAAATATGAACAAAATGCAACTCACACGCAGTTTCATGATGGTAGCCAAATCCACGTGAACTTTATAGAAGGAATCTTAACCAGTTCCCAACGACACTAAACACCCAAGCGGGCCGGACATCTCTGCATGGCACAGATTGCAGCTGCATGCTAAATGTGCAGCTGCTGGAGCGGCGAGCCTGCTGTCACTGACAGCAGAACTCCCCATAGAGAAGATGGGGATGGTTTTTCACTATCCCTGTATACACAGCGCTCAACAAGTGCTGTGTATACAGCTCAAGAAGCACAAGGCCACTGCCTGGATCCGTTCCCAGCAGTCAAACGATTCCTGGGGGCCGAGAGTCTGCATGAGCTGCTGGGTCTTAGAAGACCCAGATCAGCTCTGCAGTACAACTTCTCTGGGGCTTTAGGCGAGTACAGGTTTAGATGGGTGGTTTGATTGCCTGACCATTGAATGACTGCAGTTGCACACAGCAATTAGAGGATCTTGCAGTTCCTCAGTTATGCTAAAAGTTTCGTTTGAGACAGTGATTTCGATCAAAAGTTATCAAGCAAGAGTTTACATAGTGACATCATATCATAAGTGGCAAAAGCACTTATCTTTAAAAAAATTTATATATTTTATATGGGGTACGCGTGTCCTAATAGTACGTTTCATAAAATAAAAATAGTGTCTGTTCACCAAAAACACTCATCAGGCTTGACAGGGGAAAAAAAAAAACAAACACACACACACATCCCGGAAAATCACTGTCGACTAATGGCATTGTATCAAACCAAAGTCCCTTTATTGCATCACCAGCACCTTGGATTCAGTCTCTAGTTCTGATAAATCACCGCAGTGGACAGCAAAGAGGGAAGGATTAGTGAAGATGACATCTATAGCATTGCTCGTCCCCATGCTGTATAGTGCTTTGCCAGCGGCAGATTGTTAGACACCACTACCCCCTGCCTGCAAATGTCATTTTCATGTCAAAAGATTTGAATTGCCCGATGATCGAGCGTTTGCAGTCGGCGGCAGTATAATACTGCTAGATGATCGCGAATGCTTGTTAAGGATAATCTGTCCCAAAAAAATTGAAGTAGTATAGGCTTAAAGGGGTTTGGCCATCACATATAATGGGGGCATACAGCTAGAATAAGCCCCCATTGTCCGATTAGGTGTGGGTCCCACCTTTGAGACCCACACCTACACGGAGAAGGGAATGGGGAGTGTACTGGAGGGCGCACTGCGCATGCACAGCTGCCCTCCATTCATTCCTATGGGGCCGATGGAAAGTTTCGGCGGCCCCATAGAAATAAATGGGAGCGGGGGGCAGCACATGTGCAGTGCACTCCCATTTACTTGTATGGGAGTAGCGCTTTGTGGTGGCCGGACCCTGGGAAACCCGGGGTCCTCCAGGCACAACTATTCCTGCTTCGTTCTCATTGTAGGCAAAGGTCCCAAAGGTGGGACACGAACCTATCAGACAATGGGAGCATATCAACGCTGGGAATAGCCATTTAAAGGGGTTGTGTCATATTTTCACAGCCTTCTGACTGCTATGCGAGATGACCATCTACAGCACCTGTGACAAACAAGGGAAACCAGCAACCTCATTATCTAACAAAACCCTGTTCTTCTGATTAGAGGTTATTTTCACAGCCACTGGTAGGGAATGGATGAAGATCATGTATTCACCATCTTTTCCCCCCACTTGTCCATTCACTTGTGAAGAACCCATCCACAAAAAAATAAAAATAAAAAAATAATATGATAATAATGTGAGTCCAATATAGACTTTCCAGATCCTGAAACCCTCCAAGACACGAGTTAACTCTGAATTTGAAGTTTCTAAAACAATTTCTTACACAAGGCCATTAATGCACATACTGTTTGAAGTCCTTTAATCCTGCATAGAAAATATAGCAAAGCTTAAAAGCCATGACATAGTTCATGGAGGAAAGAACTGAAGAGCCACTTACCAATATCTATCTGCTCAACAGCTTCCTCCACCGTCACTCCAGGTGCAGACACGGTCTTCACAAAGGGATACAGGTTGCAGACAACCACTCTGTATGAAAAACATATCCCATTATCAGAATCTAAAAGAACGAGCAACCTAACACTTCTACATTCACAAAATGAAGATTGTCCTGCTCCCTACCTGACATAGGTAAACCCCAATCTGGTAAGGTCTCCCTGGTCCTCAGGGGAGCTCCTTGCCAGGATACCTGTGACAAAAGAAACCAATCAGAGCCATGTGTGAATGTACTGCATGAACTATTACAAACAAGCAACTTTTCGGGGGAGGGGGGGGGGGGGGGTCCACATCGCAGATATACACTTCCTTCCTGTATCGTCGGCACCGACCGATTCAGCAGAAAGGTGTATGATTTATGGCAGCTGCAACAAATGGGAGTTAAATAAATGTCCAACTACCAGGGTTTATTCATACACTGCAGTCATGTTGTGGTTTTTGCTGCAGTGTTGGGGAAAAAAAAAAAAAAAAACACAGCAATGTGAATAAAGCTTTGGGTAGATAGACATAGAATAGACAGAAAAGGATTCTTTACTGTAAAAGCAGTGAGACTGTGGATCTCCAGAGGTTGTCCTGTTAAATTCATTGAAAGAGCTTACAAGGGGCCTGGTTGTCTGGGTCTTCAGTGCAATATTACAAGGTATTGGTACCAGATTCCTGGAGAAAGTTTGTTGACCCAGAAATGTATTCCGATTGCCATGTCCTGAAGGCTTCTAGTCACATGTGCCATGCTGGACTGTCACTCAAGTCTAAAGGGAATCTGCCACCAGTTTTATGGGCAGCAAAAGCCATTGACAGATTTCCTTTAACAGGGCACAGAGGATCCACGTTGGGCGATACCAGTGTATTGCAGTTTCTTAGTTACCGCTGTTATTTAGCAACAGTGCTGACTGCTTCTAAAGCGTCCAGCGCACGTTACACATAAGTACACCGCGCAGTATGCCCATATCTACAGTGTAGATGTCTCCAGCAGCTGCCCAAAAAACAGGGAAACCAACACGCTCTCTAGAAAACGTCCCCACGTTGCTCCGCCCACATAATGTCACCTCAGGTCCTTTAGTTCACCAGGAAATAGGATCTACCAGTGATAAACCCCAGGAGACCGTGCGCTGGATAACAGCCGCTATGCGCCGGTGGGTGCTAGGCAGAGAGCTGCAGGCTGGGGCAATATGGCTGTGGTGTGTAGTGATAGTCAATAGTGTGTGATGGGGGCGAATAGCATTATATATGGTCATGGTGCGCGGGCAGGATGAGGCATAGACCAGTGATTGTGGTGTGTTTAAGGGCTCAATCAGATGGCAGTGTTTTGCAGTCCAGAAATTGCAGATCCGCAAAACACGGATACCGGCCGAGTGTGTTCCACATTTTACGGAACGCACAGGGCCGGCACTATACAGAAATGCCTATTCTCCGATTGCGGAGAAGAATAGGACATGCTCTATATTATTTGCGAGGACACGGAACGGCACTATGAATGGGTCCGCAAAATTACGGAAAGGATGCAGACCTGTACCTACGGCTGTCTGAATGAGCCCTAAGGAAGCTGAAGGTTTCTTAGTCACATGATTTGTAGATTTTTTTTTTTATTTTGTAAATAAATTACGAGACGAGTTGTAGAGAGTAGATTTCAGTTCTGGCCCTCCAACAAATTTATTACGAGGCGTGCATGAGCCTCTTAATAAATTGATTGGATCTTCCACCAGCGGGATATTTACTAAGACCGATATGTGAAGCGCCGGTCTTTAGTAAAATGACCCCCAATGTTTTATTTGACTGAAAGGCATGTTTATGATGCCAATGTGCACTTCTGATGGCCACTAGAGTTGAGCGAACCTGCCTTTTGGCAGGGTCGAGTTCGGGGTTTAAACAAATTACTTAATGAATTCCGTTCTCACGAAAGCAGTCACACAATTCAATGCCTTTAGAGGCATTCCGTTTTGCATGCCCTTATAATACAAGTGTATGGCCAGCAGAACAAGAACCCTCAGGGCTGGCCATACACTTGTATTACGCGACATGCCGGCGTTGAATTACGTGATGGACTCTGTGAGAACACAGAGTCCATTACAGGGTCAGGGTCGCTCAACTCTAACGGCCACACTGAACAACCCATTTAGCAGGGTTTTCCGCTAGCATAGCCTATTACTATGGGAGTGCCAGAGATAGCTGATCGCTGCTACCTTCTGCACTCCCACAGAGAATAAATGGAGCAGCATGGCGCACGCCTGACCAGACGCTCCATCAGGTCGGGGGAAAATGGGAACCCAGTTCTTGGTGGAGTAACAAGGAGATATTACTGTATGGGTGCATCAAGGAGACATTCTAATGTAGGAGGGCTACAAGGAAACAAGTACATGTTTTGAGTGTTTTTTTCTTCCTTCTTCTAAATGGGTATTATCGCGATATATATCCTTATCACAATAGATTTCCTAATATCATTTTCATGGGAATATTTATGATATTGCCCAACCCTAAGGGGTTCCAGTGGCCAGACGCCAACTGATCAGACACTTATTACCCATCCTGTGGATAGGGGATACGTTTTCATTCTGGAGCAACCCCTTTGACTTATTCATGTAATCTGTGATAAAGGATCATTAACCTCTTCATGTACAGTACTGAATGTATTTTAAAAGGTTACCAGCATTAAAATCTCACCTCCATGCACTGCGGGATGAAGGGTCTTCACGCGTCCCCCCAGCATCTCTGGAAAGCCAGTGAGTTCAGACACATCTCTGCAAAACATGATGCAAAAGCAGACTACAAACAGTGCTTACAAATCTTTTTTGTCCCCATGAAAGGAGGTCTAGGACTGTGGCTACAGATGCCCAAATGTATACATAAAGCCCAATTCTGAGCTGATTATTAAGAACTGTCCTTTCACAGTTTTTTCATAAATGACTAGCAGAAGCAGTTATAACAGACTTTATAATATATTTCATCAGAGAAAGATGCTTCAGAATCCCCTCATGCTCCCACCTCCTCTTTACTAACTCAGATCAGTCTTCAGGGGAGATGGGCCACGTGTTCACATTACACAGAGGTCTATGGAGGGGCCATGGGGAGGAAAAGCATGGGGCTGCTACAGGCAGGCAGAGACTGATTGATGCCAGGTTTACACTAGCATCAAGAAATCTGGCAGCCTGTTCTGGCGCAAATGTCGGCACTTATGCCGGAAACCAGACGGATCAACGTCAGACCCCATTATAGTCAATGGCGGTCTGGTGGCGCTCAGCCATGTGCATCAATGTCGGAAACTGTGAACTCCAGCAGGCCGATTTCAGAACGCTGCTGTGAATATAGCCTAAGGCCTCATGCACACAGCAGTTGTGCGGTCGTTCCGTGCATTGGGGACCGCAATTTGTGGTCCCCAATGCACAGGCAATATCTGTGTGGTGGCTGGCGCAGATCAAGACCTATTCAACTTGAATAGGTCCGTCCGCACCGTAAAAAAAAACAAAAAAAAAAAACCCACACGGAAGCACCACCTCCTCTTCAAACAGCCGATTGGTGGGGGTCCAACACTCGGCACCCCAGCCAATCAGATATTGAGGACCTATCCTGATAGGTAATCAATATATATTGCCTGCCAAACCCTTTTAATTATGCGGGTTTGTCTCTATGGCTTCTTTTAAAAAACGCAGCATGCCTTACCTCTTAGCAGGTTTTCAGTATAGACTATACCCCAGAAGATATAACGTTCCCCATGGAGCCAAGAGGATGCGTTTTGTGTAACTTGCATTTACCTGACAGTGAGTCCGGCATCACGCAAACATTGTGCGGTTCCACCAGAGGCCACCAAAGAAAGACCAAGAGCGCTCAACCGTTGGGCAAATTCCACAAGCCCAGCCTTATCCGACACACTGAAGAGAGCTGTAAGACAAAGCCAACTTTATCATACACCAAAAACGCAATATTCAAATGAATGGGTCCATATATTTATACCTGTAAGATGCATGGGATACAGGACTACTGGAAAGTAAGTATTAGGGCTCATGCACATGAATGCTTCTTTCTGACTTTTTTTTTTTTAACAGGTCCATATGCACAACCATTCATTTCAATTGGGATGGGGAAGAAAAAAAAAAAAAAACAGTAACGACTCCATGTTTATCAGTTTCGTAAAAAACTAGAACATGTTCTATTCTTGTCCATTTTGCGGACAAAGACAAGCATTGTTATAATGGATCCGCAAAAAAAAAAAAAAAAAAAAAAAAAAAAAAAAAAAACACGGATGCAACACGGACGTCACACAGATGTCTACCTTTTTGAGGATCCGTGTTTTGTGGACCCCAAAATTACATAAGGTCGTGAATGAGCCCTTACTAGGAGAAAGTAGCAGAGGGCCATCTGTTATTCATACGCACCACTGGTTCAAGTCACCTTTGGGAGCAATTTGTTTTATCATTGCATTTTACTCATTTTGGGCCAAGCCAAATGGCTTTAAAAAAAATAATCAGCAACAGTTTTTCCCCATACAGCTTTTGGTTTCAGGGCGCCTGCAGACAATTGCTCTCTGCCTCACACTGAATCCATCAGGGAGAGGCTCGATATATAGCCCCCCAACACTCATTATAGCTAAACTGATAATCATATGGCTTACGTAAGTGTTTATGGGCTGTTAGGAGGTCAGAGATGAGGGCTACAGATTAAAATCAGGGAGCTGCTCTGACGACTCAGAGAACCCTTTTTCCAGGGAGCCTCAATGGCTTCCCTGCGTGGAGATCAGGGGAGCCATTTGTTCGCTCTGGTTGCCTCAAGCCTTCTAAAGGCCCCACTTCCTCCCTATTAAATGATTGACTGCTATGTCTCTATGGATGGTCATACAGGGAAGGCCGTAATCACTGATCAAAGTTCCCACTGGAATGCTAAGCCCAGAACGAGTAGAGATTTAGATCAATAAGTGTCAAGGTTTAGTGAATCCAGTGAGTCCGGTGGGCACTCCTCAGCGATCACAGCCTCCCCTGCATGAATGTCCTTAGATACAAAGCAGTTAATCATTGACTAGGACCGCCCATTGGACTAGCAAGCCCAATTCGAGCAGAGGGTTAATGCAATAAAATACAAGTTATACTGAATCTTTTCTCACAAAACTATATATTGATCTCAATCTCTGCTCAGTCTGAGCATAGGAGTCAAGTGGGTGATCCTGGCCTTCATCATGTAGAGAAAGAAAAAGGGGTTCTGTGGTTCTCTCTTTCTGGTGATCTTTCCTCTGGATAGATCATTAGCATCTGATCGGTGACGGTCCCGGGTGTCGGACCGCTAACTATCAGCTGTTTGAGAAGGCAGCAGCGCTCCAGTCGCGGCCTTCTCTCTGTTTACCGCAGGCCCATTGACATCACGACTAGTATCACGGGCCTGGGCGCAGCTAAGCTCTATTCTAGTGAACAGGGCTTAGCTGCTCCCAGGTGAGTGATACTTTCTCTACATGATAAATTTGCCGAATTGAGAAGTCGCTTTTAAAGGCTATGTACATACACCTTTGGGGGCAATTTGTTTTATTTTTGCACTGTACTCTGAGGTAAAAATCCTTATTTCAATTTGGTTTTTATTAAAAATATGGTCCTGTTCTCTTTACAGAGCCGAGATGCACTACTAGCAAGATCTGAATTTTCTCTGCTCCGTCAGACAGCTAGCTGATGGACTTCTTATCTCTGCTCTCAGACCTTATAAACACTCAACGCTCAATCTTTAGCTTACTGATAAGAATGTAGCTTAAATAAGTGTTTATGACCTCTTACAGATAAGGGTATTCGATGACCGACACAAAGTGAAAGATTCACAGCTTTGTGACAGAACGACTCAATATTTTTAATAAAATCCAACAGAAAAATTATTTCTAGCCCAAAATTAAAAAAAGAAGTTACATAGCCATTAAAGAGCACCTGTCACCACTCCTGACATGCCTGTTTAATAGCTTCATGCATTCCCCATGTAATAATGATTCTGGAGCATCTATTCTTATGGCTCTATGTTGTGCCATTCCTCTATTTCTACTAGAAGTTATGAATGAATATCCAGCAGTCTGCAGTAAGGGTACAGAGGGGTGGTAACCAGTTGGAGGTGTGTCCCTGCACAGTCTGACTCTATCCAGTCAGTGCTACCATTGCCAGACTATGCAGGGACACACACCCAACTGGTTACCACCAGTGGCTTAATTACAACTGACTGGGCCCAACAGCAGATTTTTGAAGCCCCCACCCCTTACGTCAGCAACTTCTTTGCAACACCCACTCCTATGGCTAGTACTGCAAAGATTGAGCTCTCAGACAAGGCGCGGCAGCCACTTTGTCAGTTTCCTACAATGTCCCTGTAGAATACTGTTGAGGTGGCCGTGGCAATAAAATCTTTTAGTCCTCCTCCTAAGGGGGCCCCTTGTGGGTCTGGGCCCCAAAACAGCTTCTTCCCCTATAGCTACACCCCTGGTTACGACCACTGTACCCTTACTGCAGGCTGCTAGCAATTCATTCATAACTTGTAGTAGAAATAAAGGAATGGCACAACATACAGACATAAGAATAGATGCTCCAGAATTGTTATTACATGGGGAATGCATGTAGCTATTAAAGGGCTTCTATCACCCCACTAAAGTAATTTGGCTACTTAAAATCCTTATACTGCGATTTATCAATATATAATCCTATTACTCTTTTTCGTTCAGTAGTTTCTAAAAAAAAATAAGTGTGTGTTTTGTTTTTTTTTATATGTAAATTACCTCTCTACCAGCAAGTAGGGCGGTTACTTTCTGGTGGCCGCCGCATCCTCCTTTCAAATAAACACCCCCTCCCCATGTTGATTGACAGGGCCAGCGAGCTCTCTCGTCCTCTGGCTAGCCCTGTCTGCCTTGTAAATCTCAAGCCTGCGCAGGCGCACTGAGAGGAGGACGCTCGCTCCATCCTCAATGCGCCTGTAGATGTGACGTCATCGGCGCAGGGGCATTGAGGATGGAGCGGCCGAGCAAACACCCTCCTCTCAGTGCGCCTGCCCCGACTGAAGACCGATGCGGCGCAGGTGCGAGATTTAGAAGGCAGACAGGGCCAGCCGGAGGAGGAGAGCGATCGCTGGCCCTGTCAATCAACAGGAGGAGGGGGCGTTTATTTGAAAGGAGGATGCGGCTGCTACCAGCAAGTAACCGCCCTACTTGCTGGTAGAGAGGTAATTTACATATTATAAAAGTCCATTTTTTTAAGAAACTACTGAACGAAAAAGAGTAAGAGAACTATACATTGATAAATCGCAGTATAAAAATTTTAAGTAGCCAAAAAATGACTTTAGTGGGATGACAGAAGCCCTTTAAAAACAGGCATGTCAGGAGCGCCGACAGGTCCTCTTTAAAAGGTTTTCTGTCAGCAGGAAAATGATTATTAACCTGACTGACATTAGTGATGTACTAATGTCAGCTGAACGTAACTATATTAGTGCCAGCTCACTGCGTGCCACCGGTATTGAGAAAAAAAACAAAAAACTTTATAATATGCAAATTAGCCTCTAGGTGCAGGGGGGTCCGTTTAGCCTGCTCCTAGAGGCTCCGTTCTCCCACTTTTGGCCACGCCCTGCTACACTTGATTGACAGGGCCCCCTGTTCCTAGAGGCTCATTTGCATATTATAAAAGTTATTTTTTCCTCAATAACAGCAGCACGCAGTGAGATGGCACTGATATAGTTATGTTCAGCTGACATTAGTACATCACTAATGTCAGTCAGGTTAATAACCATTAAAGGGCTTCTACCACTTCGGTGTCACATATTTAGCTGTCAGACACTAGCGATCCGCTAGTGTCTGCTCTGCCCAACCATCCTAATATAATTGCTTTTGGGGCAGCCGTTTTGCTAAAAAAAGAACTTTTATTAATATGCTAATGAGCCTCTAGGTGCTATGGGGGCGTCATTAGCACCTAGAGGCTCCGTCTACCTTCAGAAACTGCCGCCTGAATGCGATCCTCCTTGTGAGCGCCTGTATTCGGCGCATGTGCAGTGAATGTCTGACAGCTTCCCTGCTCAGACATCTCCACTGCGCCTGTTCCTCGGAGCACTATGGCGTCATCGCGCAGGCGCAGTGGAGATGTCTGAGCAAGGAAGCGGTCAGACATTCACTGCGCATGCGCAGAATACATACGCTCACAAGGAGGATCGCATTCAGGAAGAGATGGGCGGGCTGGAGGGAGGCGCTGGGCGGCGGCAGTTTCTGAAGGTAAACGGAGCCTCTAGGTGCTAATGACGCCCCCATAGCACCGAGAGGCTCATTAGCATATTAATAAAAGTTCTTTTTTTAGCAAAACTGCTGCCCCAAAAGCAATTATATTAGGATGGTTGGGCAGAGCAGACACTAGCGGATCGCTAGTGTCTGACAGCTAAATATGTGACACCGAAGTGGTAGAAACCCTTTAAGGACTGGGTCTATTGTGATTTTTTATTTTTCCTCCCCACATTCCAATAGCCGTAACTTTATTTTTCCCTTCACATATAGGGCTATGAGGGCTTATTTTTTGCGGGATAAAAAAAAAAAAAAAAAAAAAAAAAAAAAAAAAGGTTTTTTATTTACCATGTCTTTATTGGAAATTATTATTTGTGGGGTAAAATTGAAAAAAATATATAATTCTGCCAAGTTTTGGGGGGTTTGAAATTACGACATTCACTGTGCGCTAAAAAGGACACAGCATTCTCATTCTGCAGTTCAGTACAATTACAGCGACACTCACATTTTTTTTTTAAATTACTTTAGAAAAATAAAAACCTTTGGAAAAATTGTTTGCGTTACCATTTTCTGACAGCCAAAACGTTTTTTATATTTCGGTCTACAGAGCTGTATGAGGGCTTGTTTTTGGCGGGACAAACTGTAGTTTTTATTGGTACCATTTTTGCGGTATATACAACTTTTTGATAACAGTTATTCAACAGTTTGGGTGCAATTGAGATTCATTATTGGGAATGGGATTTTGCCGCTTTGCCTGCTGAGCCTCATGCACAGTTTTGCAGGCAGTTTATCACGACAGGAAAACTTCAGCAGGCACCAGCCTGCCATGGTAAGGGCTGTTTCACACGAGCAAGTCCATTGCGGAAATCACACTCCGTGTGCGAGTGTAATCCTCCACTCTAGACTTGCAGAAGCGCATGGCATTATCATGATTTATAATGCTATGTGTCTCTGCATGGCCTTTTTTCCACAGAATCATAGCGACATAAAGCTGTCAGTATGATTCTGTAGAAATAAGGTCAAGCAGAGGCACATAGCATTATAAATCATGATAATGCTGTGCGCTCCTGCAAGTCCAGAGCAAAGGATCACACACACGGCACGAGATTCCCGCAATGGACTCGCTCCATAGCTCTAACTGGTCGAAACACTGCAATTTCACTGTGGGGGGTACTAGTATAGGTCAGAGCCGCATCCCTCTGCCTATCCTCACAGATGTTGCGATTGCTATTGATGGCGGCACCTGATGGGTTTCAGATACATAGTCGATCCCGGACATTACGACTGGGTGTCTGCTGTACTACACGTATGGAGCATTCATGGCATTATGCATTAAGGGGCTGTGAGGGATGAGAATCCATTTGGGCCTATCCCAACTGGAGTCCCTGTGGGTTAAGATGTCCGTTCCAAGTTATCTCAAAATGGGGGAACTGAGAGGGATGAGAATCCATTTTGTATGAGTATTTCTTCCATCTTGTGCATATATGTAAGATTAACGAGCAGGATGTAGGGAGTCTGTGTATATAGATCAAATGTTCCTAGCTGCTAGGCTCCCCTATCAGCGTTCCCTGTAGCTTTAAGGATGTGCTGCTAGAGAATGCTAACTTTGAGATAAGATGCTATGGAACTTTTTAACCATTAAAAACTAATTGTTAGTATGGTGCGGAAGTATTGCCTTTTATGAATAACTAATCAAATCATTCGTTTTGATTTCCAGCCCCTTGGCGGTGTGCCAGATTAGTCTCCGATTACCTGTAGTGTTATAAAGATGTATACTTGTGTGGAATAAAGGAGAGAGAATCTGACTCAGCAGTGTGTCTGTGTCTGTTCTCTGAGCGCTCATAAGGACACTTAAATTGGGACCCCGGCAATCAGAGGTAGTGGGCTTTGCCCCAACAGGGCTAAGACATGAATGTCTTCTTCCAAAAATAGCTCCACAATTGTCCATGTGTTGTCTCTGGTATTGCAGATCTGCTCTACTGAAGTGAATGTGTGGTGTTACACCTCAGCCCCAATCTTTGGACATGTGTGGTGCTGTTTTGTTTTGGAAGAAAGAACACACTGTCCGCAGATCAGACAGATTTAAAGGGGTTTTCAGAGGCCATTTAAAAGGGGTTGTCCAGGTTCAGAGCTGAACCCGGACATCCCTCCATTTTCACCCCAGCAGCCCCCCTGACATGAGCATCGGAGCAGTTCATGCTCCGATGCGCTCCTTTGCCCTGCGCTAAATCGCGCAGGGCAAAGGCATTTTTCTGAGTTCCGGTGACATACCGGGCTCTCTATGGGGCTGACAGGCAGCCCGGTGACGTCACCGGCACTGATGGGCGGGATTTGGCTCTGCCCTAGCCAGTAAAACGGCTAGGGCAGAGCTAAAGCCCGCCCCTCAGAGCCGGTGACGTCACCGAACACACTGCTGGGCGGAAGTTACCGCCCGGCAGTGTGTTATTGAAAACACAAGAGCCTGTGCCCTGCGCGATCTAGCGCAGGGCACGGGAGCGCATCAGAGCATGAGATGCTCCGATGCCAGGCTCAGGAGGGCTGCCGGGGTGAAAATAAGGGTATGTCCGGGTTCAGCTCTGAACCCGGACAACCCCTTTAAGGGATAGGCATGTTCTGGTGTTTTTGTAAGTACCATGGCCTTCTCACAGCTTTGCCTGGGTCAGTGAGGGTCATGTTCATCGGTCACGTGACCTAGGAGCAGCTCGGCCCCATAGAAGTGGATGGCGCTGAGAAGTGATACCAAGCACAACCGCTATACGATGTACGGCGCTGTGCCTGCCCATTGCTTCACAAACAGCTGATCAGTGGGGGGTGTCAGACCACCACAGATCAGATACTGATGACCTAGTAGAAAAGGGTGACCAGTTAAAAAAAAAGTTTCGGAAAACCCCTTTCAGGTGGCAGATTCACTTTAAATTATATATCCAATAAGTTACACCCTTATACCAGAATGACCTCTGTAAGTACATTCATGTGTGCTAAACTGGTCCCGGGACCCTTGTGTAGTCTGTACAAGGCCTTCTCTGTATAGTCACATGGAGAAGGGAAAATGAAATTAAACGGGACACTATTCAGAGATCACCCTCTAAGTGGATAATACGGCAGAGGCCACGAGACCCGACACACAACAAAGAAGTCTCTGCAGTGATCTCAGAGGGAAAGTTGTAAAATAGACATAAGGTACATCGCCCATCATCCGCTGTACATCCTGATCATTCACAACCAGGGCCTTCATACACTAGGAGCAATCACTGCCAGCTCTGCTACATTCCGCCATACCTGCCAGAAGGAACTTCCGAAACCAAGTCCCACGTGGAAGAGAAAGAAAAGTCAGACCATGTGTACACAGCGGATATTACTACCACCGGTATTAATACCAATCATAACCATCACAGTAATGCACAGCAAGGGGGTAATATGGGGGGGGGGGGGGGGAGATTTGTATCAGATCCAACACTACAGGGAGGAAGAGCAGGCATCCAACATAAACTACTGATAAAGGGGGGGGGGGGGGGGGGGGAAATATATATATATATATATATATATATACACACACACACACACACACACACACAGAGCTATATGTAGACACACCACCACATTCAGATAAGCACATATAAAAATACAGAACTATATGTACACACACCACCACATACATATAAGCACATATATAAATATAGAACTATATATACACACACCACGACATACATATAAATAACTGTAACAGATGAGATGATGAATACTAGCAGAGCTGGTTATACAGTCAGTATTATAGCTTATATCACAGCAGGCTAAAAGGATGCAGAGGGAATGTGAGGGAGAGAAGGAGGCGCACGACCAGGAGCAGCTTACCCAGCTCTGCCATGTTTGCCCCAGCACTAGACCCGCGTCTACACGTGGGAGCAGTCAGTCCGGGCCTTTGGATGAGGTGGGCGGGGTTTACAGATGTCAGGAAAGTACGACAGACGCAGAACTAATGTAGCGCTCAAACCAGGGGGCGGTGCCTGGCGAGCAGCCTTGTCAGTCAGTGATGTGGGCGGGGCAGAGGCGGCATTGAGGTCAGTTTGGGGGCGGGGCCTGGCGAGCAGCCTTGTCAGTCAGTGATGTGGGCGGGGCAGAGGCGGCATTGAGGTCAGTTTGGGGGGCGGGGCCTGGCGAGCAGCCTTGCCAGTCTGTGATGTGGGCGGGGCAGAGGCAGCAGCGAGGCTCGTTTCGGGGGCGGGGCCTGGCGAGCAGCCTTGTCAGTCAGTGATGTGGGCGGGGCAAAAGCTGCAGTGAGGCGGGCGGGCAGTCATTGTGTGTGTGACGCAGCGGAATTACCGTTCTGGATGATGGGAGACGGCGGTCACCTGCGGCTGCATCTTTCACTGTCATTATGGTTGTGTCTAAACTAGAGGACAGAGCTAGTGTTTAGCCAGCTCACATTGATTTGGCTAAACTCCATACACTGTAGGGACCCCCGGCCGGTCTCTCACTGCCAAGGCCGGTGTGCTGAGATATTTTCTACCTCAGACGGGGACTTCACTTGTATTGAGCATGCTCAGTTCGCCGGGTAGGAAAATATCTCAGAACACCGGTATTTTAGTGGCCCTTTCGGTGCCAGTCATTTTTTTTTCTGCCGGCAATGTTAATTACCGGTATTTTCCTGTTACTAATGAGCGCTTCCATTGGGGGCACACGGCCGTTTTGATTGCGTTCCCTAATGCATTGGCAACGCGAGGAAGGTCCAGATCCATTCAATGAATAGGTCCGTGATCCATCACAGTTCTGCACTTTACAGAAACCCCCCACGTGATTGTAAACTGTTTACGGGAACACGGGGCTCAATTTTTGTGGCACGAGGTGACTGTTTGGTACTATTTTGGGGTACATACTACTTTTTGACCGTTTGTATTAAACTTTTTGTGATGTATGGTGTGCCGGCATACATACATAATTCCTCTGGGTAGCCATCTTATATGCTTCTGGCATATGTAAAAAAAACTGAACTCTCATCTTCCTGAAGCCTGGGTCACCTATGATATAGATGGACACTTTTATTACCACTACTCTGTGAGGCCAGCTATAAAAGGTCATAAAGGCTATACCAGGCCCAGCTCATCCTGTCCGGTAAGATAAGATCAGCTCGCTGTCAAGCCTGGCTGGAGCGTGACGTCATTAATTTCCAGGTCTGGTTTGAGGAGAGCTAATAGCCCTTAATTAGCTCTGGGCATAAAACCAGTCCACTTTCATATTTCATTTATGAATCAACTTATGCCCTTTCTGACACCAGATCCAGGCTCTACAGAGTATTGTGGTTAATTGGGTATCAAATATGACTAGATGTGATTCTGTAGCTGACCTATGGGTGGTAGAAGAACTACAGGTCCCAGCATTACTGTGTGTGGTCTCATTCTGTAGGTAAATAAATAAGGATCGCAAATATGTATTCTGTATAAAAATATGCCGATGTATCAAGGAGACATGGGCTTAAGTATAATCCTCATTGTAGGAACTGAACTTTGATGGGGTCATAAAACACTTGGGGGCCAATCCCTAGGCTTCACAGTCACTCTGCTGCCATTGGCTGACAGGAGTAAGTCTCCTGCCCATGGGAGAGTTCATAAAAATCCATGCACAAGGACAGAGGAGAGAGACCCATGGAACATCACCAGACACTTAATTGGACATTGACAGCATATCCCTGTATCAGAAGAACTTTGAGGGTCTCCCCTGATACATACTGAAAAGGGGTTTGCAAGGATTCAAAAAGGACATATGAACGACCATCTGAAACCCTCCAGAGAAACTAAGTATTCTTTCATCTTTTTCCCTTTCATTTGAACTGTCGTGATTATTTATATTGTTATTATTATTCTGTAGATTTATAGTCATTTTCATTAGACTTGTATGCACTGCTTTTTACCTCTTATTAAAGATTATAAAATCTAAATAGCCAAGTCTTCCATATTCTAAGCTGCTGAACAACGTACCTTGCCTTTGAAGAGACGTTACCAGGTAGTTAGTTAAATTGCATTTAGGAATTGTAGCTGGGGGTGATTGACTGCGGTTGGTCAGTAAGTGATATCCGGTTCATCCACTGATCTGTGTGATAGTGAATGACCTGGATAGTCGGCTCGTGGACCGGGAACCAACGTGGTGGCAGTTACCGAAGTGTAGTGGGGGGTGTTAGCCGAGTGGTAATACCCCGGTCACGTGAGGTCTCTGTGTGTGCGCAGACTCCATCATAGACCACTACGTCACAGCTGTGGGATCCGGAGCGGTCGGATCCATAGTTCGTGACATATGGTGACAAAAAAATCATTTTTTGGCACGCTTTTATTTATTTTTTACGGTTTTCACCTGACAGGGTAAATCATGTGATATTTTTATAGAACAGGTTGTTACAGATGTGGCGATACCTAATTTGCCTTTTTTGCCTATTTATTTTGGTTTAACACCATAAAAGCATTTTTGAAAGAAAAACAATCATGTTTATATGTCTCCATTTTCTGAAAGCCAAATCTTTTTTATCTTTTGGGCGTTTGTCTTAGGGTCTCATTTTATGCGGCATAAGATGATGGTTTGATTGGTACTATTTTGGGGTACATACTACTTTTTGATCGTTTGGTATTACACTTTTTGTGATGTACGGTGACAAAAAAATTGATCTTTTGGCACAGTTATTTATATTTTTGTTTTTACGGTGTCCACCAGAAAGGTTAGCTCATGTGACATTTTTATAGAGCAGGTTGTTACGGATGTGGTGATACCTAATATGTTGGTTGTTTTAAATCTATTTTGGTTTTAAACAATAAAAGCATTTTTTAAACAAAAAAATATGTTTTTATGTCTCCATTTTCTGAAAGCCATATCTTTTTTATTTTTTGGCTGATTGTCTTATGTAGGGTAGGGTGGTTTCGATACCCAAATTTTGATTTAGTTTCGATACCATAAAAAAGTATTGCAATACAAGATACCATTCGATACCACGCAAAAAAATAAAACACTGCGTGCATTCCGCATTTTATGGAAAGTCCGGCCCATAATAGAACAGTCCGATCCTATTTTTAGGGGGACAAGGTGACTAAAAAAAAAATGGCGAATCACAGTTTTTATTTATTTTTTTTCTGTTACGGCGCTCACCGCATAGGACATTTTTAAAAATATATTTTAATAGTTTGGACTTTTCAGACGTGGCGATATGTAATATGTATATTTATTGTTTATATATTTTATATTTCAAAATTTGGAAAGGTGATTTATACTTAATATTTTGATGTTTTTTTTTACTTTCTATTTAATAACTATTTTCCCCCTTAGGGGCTAGAACCTGGGATCTTTTAATCCCTTGTCCTATTCACCCTGATAGAGCCCTATTAGGGTAAATAGGACTTCAGACTCTCCCTACTGCCCTGTGTATAGTACACACAGTAGCAGGGAGATGACCATGGCAGCCAGGGCTTCAGTAGCGTCCTGGCTGTCATAGTAACCGATCAGAGCCCCAGGATTACACTGCTGGGGCTCCGATCGGAACTGCCACCAATGAGGGGGAGGGGACCCTGTGGACACTGCCACCAATGATTTTAATGTTGGGGGGCGCACTGCGCCACCAATAATTTTAATATTGGGGGGGGGGGGGGTTGAGGGGAGGGGGCATGCTGCGCCACCAATGATTTTAATACTGGGAAGGGGGGGTGCACTGCACCACCAATGATAATATAACTAACATTTAATACAGGAGGGTGTGGCACCTGAGGGGTTAACTGCCACTAATCGCAGCTCCCCGCCTCCGGGATTTGTATTAAAGAGGACCTTTCAAATTCTGAACTAAGTATCATGATATGTACATCGGCGCCCAGGGATCCCACTGCACTTGCTATTATGCCTGGGCGCCGCTCTGTTCTCCTGCTATGTCCTCCGGTATCTTCGGGGACTTGGTTATACTGGGCGGAGACTGCCCTTGTTCTCCTGGGCGTCTCTTTCTCCAGGCTGTAGCGCTGTCCAATCGCAGAGCTCACAGCCTGGGAGGTTTTTTTGCCTACGATCTCCTGAGCTTCCGTACCTGGCAGTCCCGATGCCTGTACAAGGTATCGGGGCTGCCATAGCAACCATCAGGTCCCTGTCACTGCAGCACAGGGACCCGATGGGGATGTACAAGCTGCTGCAAACCCTCTATATGCCGCAGTCAGCATGGCCAGTGCATACAGGGGGTTAATCCGCCGACATCTGTGTTTTCACTGATGCTGGCGGATACAGCAGGGGCCCGGCTGCTGATCGTGGGAGCACGTGTGGGGCGACCGGTTAAACCTAGGGTGAAAATGCTCGTTCGAATTAGAGATGAGCGAATCGAAGTTGATGAAGTGGAATTTGATCAGAATTTCGGGAAAAATTCGATTTGCACCGAATCCGAATTTCCTCACGCTTCGTAGTAACAAATCAAATATTTTCCTAAAATGACTGCTGCACGTGTGTGGACATGAAGAAAGGAACTCTGGGAAGGCGGGGTTACTCATAATGCCGTGAATGCAGCCAATCAGCAGCCAGCCAGCCAGCTCTGTGATGTCACAGCCATCTTGGATTCTGCCATTTTACAGTGTACTTAGTGCAGGGAGAGACGTTAGCAGGCGCTAGGGACAGTGTTAGGAAAGACTTCATTGTGCTAAAAAAAAAACGATTTACAGGTGCAGGGAAAGATTATTCAAGGTGTAGGGAAAGGATAGGGAGGAATCATTGTACAGCATTTATGTAGAACAGGGTTCAGTAGGGGAGGTTACAGCCCGGGTAATAGGAACAATCCTATTACACTTTGCTGCACTGACTGGGGATCCAAATTGCCATTATACAGCTCTGTAAATCCAGCAAACCGTTCTTGTTATTGGGGTGCAAGTGCTGTTTGATACAGCCATTAACAGGGTTTATGTCTTATTTGCCCTTGTGAGGTGCAGTTATATGTTTCAAAACATTTTTTGGCTTGTATTAGTAGGGAAAAAAGGGCGTATTAGTTGTGTGGTGAAGTGCGAAAATTACAGCCCTTTTTGGCATGTATTAGTGGCACAAAAAAAAAAAAAATATTTGCCGTTCAGTGGTGCAGTTATATATTCTAAAGCCCTTTTTGTCGTGCATTAGTGGCAAAAGAAAAATATATTTGCCGTTCAGCGGTACAGTGGGAAAAAATAAGGGCCTATTTCCCATTCAGCAGTGCAGATATATGTTCTAAAACCCTTTTGTGGAGTGTATAAGTGGAAAAAAGAAAAATATATTTGCTGTTCAGCGGTACAGTAATATGTTCTAAAGCCTTTTGTGGCGTGTATAAGTGGAAAAAAGATAAATATATTTGCCGTTCAGCGGTACAGTGGGAAAAAATAAGGGCCTATTTCCCATTCAGCAGTGCAGATATATGTTCTAAAACCCTTTTGTGGAGTGTATAAGTGGAAAAAAGAAAAATATATTTGCTGTTCAGCGGTACAGTAATATGTTCTAAAGCCTTTTGTGGCGTGTATAAGTGGAAAAAAGATAAATATATTTGCCGTTCAGCGGTACAGTAATATGTTCTAAAGCCTTTTGTGGAGTGTATAAGTGGAAAAAAGAAAAATATATTTGCCGTTCAGTGGTGCAGTTTTATGTTCTAAAGCCTTTTGTGGAGTGTATAAGTGGAAAAAATAAGGTCCTATTTGCCGTTCAGCGGTGCAGTTATATGTTCTAAAGCCCTTTTTTGCGTGTATTAGTGGCACAAAAAAAAGTATTTGCCGTTGTGTGGTGAAGTGAGAAAATTACAGCCCTTTGTGACTTATATTAGTGGGGGGAAAAGGGCTTATTAGCCGTTATGTGGTGAAGAGAGAAAATTGCAGACTTTTTGGGGGGTGTTTTAACCCCTTAAGGACCGGGCTCATTTTCACCTTAAGGACCAGGCCATTTTTTGCAAATCTGACCAGTGTCACTTTAAGTGCTGATAACTTTAAAACACTTTGACTTATCCAGGCCATTCTGAGATTGTTTTTTCGTCACATATTGTACTTCATGACACTGGTAAAATAAAGTCAAAAAAATTAATTTTTTTGCATAATAAAATACCTAATTTACCAAAAATTTGGAAAAATTAGCAAATTTCAAAGTTTCAGTTTCTCTACTTCTGTAATACATAGTAATACCCCCAAAAATTGTGATGACTTAACATTCCCCATATGTCTACTTCATGTTTGAATTATTTTGGGAATGATATTTTATTTTTTGGGGATGTTACAAGGCTTAGAAGTTTAGAAGCAAATCTTGAAATCTTTCAGAAATTTACAAAAACCCAATTTTTAGGGACCACTACAGCTCTGAAGTCACTTTGCGAGGCTTACATAATAGAAACCGCCCAAAAATGACCCCATTCTATAAACTACACCCCTCAAGGTATTCAAAACTGATTTTACAAACTCCGTTAACCCTTTAGGTGTTGCACAAGAGTTATTGGCAAATTGGGATGAAATTTGAGAATTTCATTTTTTTGCCTAATTTTCAATTTTAACCCATTTTTTCCACTAACAAAGCAAGGGTTAACAGCCAAACAATACTGTATCTTTATTGCCCTGACTCTGCTGTTTACAGAAACACCCAATATGTGTCCGTAAACTACTGTACGGCCAGACAGCGGGGCGTAGAGTGAAAGGTGCGCCGTATGGTTTTTGGAAGCCAGATTTTGCTGGACAGTTTTTTTGACACCATGTCCCATTTGAAGCCCCCTGATGCACCCCTAGAGTAGAAACTCCATAAAGTGACCCCATCTAAGAAACTACACCCCTCAAGGTATTCAAAACTGATTTTACAAACTTCGTTAACCCTTTAGGTGTTGCACAAGAGTTATTGGCAAATTGGGATGAAATTTGAGAATTTCATTTTTTTGCCTAATTTTCCATTTTAACCCATTTTTTCCACTAACAAAGCAAGGGTTAACAGCCAAACAAGACTGTATCTTTATTGCCCTGACTCTGCTGTTTACAGAAACACCCCAAATGTGGCCGTAAACTACTGTACGGCCACACAGCGGGGCGTAGAGTGAAAGGTGCGCCGTATGGTTTTTGGAAGCCAGATTTTGCTGGACAGTTTTTTTTACACCATGTCCCATTTGAAGCCCCCCTGATGCACCCCTAGAGTAGAAACTCCAAAAAAGTGACCCCATCTAAGAAACTACACCCCTCAAGGTATTCAAAACTGATTTTACAAACTTTGTCAACCCTTTAGGTGTTGCACAAGATTTAATGGAAAATAGAGATACAATTTCAAAATTTCACTTTTTTGGCAGATTTTCCATTTTAATATTTTTTTTCCAGTTACAAAGCAAGGGTTAACAGCCAAACAAAACTCATTATTTATGGCCCTGATTCTGTAGTTTACAGAAACACTCCATATGTGGTCGTAAACTGCTGTACGGGCACACGACAGGGCGCAGAAGGAAAGGAATGCCATACGGTTTTTGGAAGGCAGATTTTGCTGGACAGTTTTTTTGACACCATGTCCCATTTGAAGCCCCCTGATGCACCCCTAGAGTAGAAACTCCAAAAAAGTGACCCCACCTAAGAAACTACACCCCTCAAGGTATTCAAAACTGATTTTACAAACTTTGTCAACCCTTTAGGTGTTGCACAAGATTTAATGGAAAATAGAGATACAATTTCAAAATTTCACTTTTTTGGCAGATTTTCCATTTTAATATTTTTTTTCCAGTTACAAAGCAAGGGTTAACAGCCAAACAAAACTCATTATTTATGGCCCTGATTCTGTAGGTTACAGAAACACCCCATATGTGGTCGTAAACTGCTGTACGGGCACACGACAGGGCGCAGAAGGAAAGGAATGCCATACGGTTTTTGGAAGGCAGATTTTGCTGGACAGTTTTTTTGACACCATGTCCCATTTGAAGCCCCCCTGATGCACCCCTAGAGTAGAAACTCCAAAAAAGTGACCCCATCTAAGAAACTACACCCCTCAAGGTATTCAAAACTGATTTCACAAACTTTGTCAACCCTTTAGGTGTTGCACAAGATTTAATGGAAAATAGAGATACAATTTCAAAATTTCACTTTTTTGGCAGATTTTCCATTTTAATATTTTTTTTCCAGTTACAAAGCAAGGGTTAACAGCCAAACAAAACTCATTATTTATGGCCCTGATTCTGTAGTTTACAGAAACACCCCATATGTGGTCGTAAACTGCTGTACGGGCACACGGCAGGGCGCAGAAGGAAAGGAATGCCATACGGTTTTTGGAAGGCAGATTTTGCTGGACAGTTTTTTTGACACCATGTCCCATTTGAAGCCCCCCTGATGCACCCCTAGAGTAGAAACTCCAAAAAAGTGACCCCATTTTAGAAAGTACGGAATAGGGTGGCAGTATTGTTGGTACTAGTTTAGGGTACATATGATTTTTGGTTGCTCTATATTACACTTTTTGTGCGGCAAGGTAACAAGAAATAGCTTTTTTGGCACGTTTTTTTTTTGTTATTTACAACATTCATCTGACAGGTTAGATCATGTGGTAATTTTATAGAGCAGGTTGTCACGGACGCGGCGATACCTAATATGTATACAATTTTTTTTATTTATGTAAGTTTTATACAATAACTTCATTTTTAAAACCCAAAAATTGTTTAGTGTCTCCATAGTCTAAGAGCCATAGTTTTTACAGTTTTTG
The DNA here is from genome assembly GCF_014858855.1 of Bufo gargarizans. NCBI lineage: Eukaryota > Metazoa > Chordata > Amphibia > Anura > Bufonidae > Bufo > Bufo gargarizans. The sequence continues at coordinate 61,638,828 of NC_058087.1, forward strand.
GGCGATTATCTTGAGTAGGGTCTAATTTTTTGCGGGATGAGATGACTGTTTGATTGGCACTATTTTGGGGTGCATATGACTTTTTGATCGCTTGCTATTACACTTTTTGTGACGTAAGATGGCAAAAAATTGCTTTTTTTACACTTTTTTTTTTCTTTTTTTTTACGGTGGTCACCTGAGGGGTTAGGTCATGTGATAATTTTATAGAGCCGGTCGATACGGACGCGGCGATACCTAATATGTATACTTTATTTTTATTTATAAAAGTTTTACACAATTATTTTATTTTTGAAACAAAAAAAATCATGTTTTAGTGTTTCCATAGTCTAAGAGCCATAGTTTTTTCAGTTTTTGGGCGATTATCTTGAGTAGGGTCTCATTTTTTGCGGGATGAGATGACGGTTTTATTGGTACTATTTTGGCGTACATGCGACTTTTTTGATCACTTTTATTACCTTTTTTGGGAAGTAAGGTGGGCAAAATTTCAATTTTCTCATAGTTTTTATTTTTTTATTTTTATGGCGTTCACCGTGCGGGGAAAGTAACATGACCGTTTTATAGATCAGGTCGTTACGGACGCGGCGATACCTAATATGTGTAGTGTATTTTTTTATTTTTATTCAGTGATAAATGTTTTTTTATTTTATCTTAACTTTTTTCACTTTTTTAAAAAAAAATTGGACCCAGACCCACTTGGTTCTTGAAGATCCAGTGGGTCTGATGTCTGTAAAATACAGTACAGAAACTATATAGGTTTCTGCACTGTATTTTACTTACACTGAACAGATCTATGCTTTCAGCACAGATCTGTTCAGCACCATGGACAGCAGGACGCCTGAGCAGGCGTCCTGTTGCCATGGGAACCTTCCCCGTCTGTCACAACTTCGCAGACGGGGAAGGGTGAGGACGGGGCTTCGGGGGGCTCTCTGGGGGCTCTCTCCCTCTCCCATCGGGGGGCTGCAAAGGCACAGCAGCCCCCCGATCGGAGAGGGAGGGAGCTCCTTGCGCTGTTAACCTTTTCCATACAGCGGTCCGTACGGACCGCTGCATGGAAAGGGTTAAACGGCTGACATCGCATCACCGATGTCAGCCGTTTATACCAGGGTGCCAGCAATGTGCTGGCACCCTGGTATAACCCACTAGACGCCAACGATTATGCAATGGGAGGCGGGCGGGGGATCGCGATCCCGCCTGCCGCACCGCCCGCCTCCCGCAACGCCCCCACCGCCTGCGACACCCCCCCTGCACCACCCGCTGCCATCAAATCATGCAGGGGTGCAGGGGGGGGTGCGCAATATTGATTTTAGGCACTCTGAAGTTTCTGATCCCCGCGGTCAGGGACCGCGGGGATCAGAAACTGCAAAAAGCGCAGCAAACCGCAGGTCTGAATTGACCTGCGGTTTGCTGCGATCGCCGACACGGGGGGTCAAATGACCCCCCCCGGCATTGTTACGGGATGCCGGCTGAATGATTTCAGCCGGCGTCCCGTTCCGATTAACCCCCGCGGCGCCGGAATGCAGATTTTAAGTCAGGACGTACCGGTACGTCCTCGGTCCTTAAGGACTCGGGAAATAGGGCGTACCGGTACGTCCTCGGTCCTTAAGGGGTTAATTTCCTTTTTATTTATTAATTTCATCTAACAGTATGTCAGACAGAGAAGTGCCAGGCCCTGCATTGGGGAGTGGCAGAGGCCTAAATAGAAAAAAATGGTGGCTCACTCACTGTTCCACTTCTGGAAAGGTGCACTACCCCACAGCATTCCCAAATGCTGGTGTATAGCAATTTCAGAAAAAATGCACCGAAGACACAGAGAAACCGCATGTGCGTTTTTTCTGTTTTATCCTGTTTTTAGGGTGTATATGTGTTTGACCAGTTTTATATATCTATACTGTCGCAAATATTATTAATGGATATCAGAAATATAAGGATCTTGAAGTCTATAACAACTATTCTATGGACAATGTGAAATACGAAAACTATAGAAACAACATTAATATGGTCATCTGATAGAAGGATAACATCGATTCAATGACCATCATATATGCTTTGCAAAGAAAAATTCGGGAGTGATATATGTTCCAGTTAACATAAATGGGACCTACATCCGTTTTTTCCAGATATCCCTCACTGTTCAAGCATGCATTGCCCTAATTATGGACACCATATAAAGGAGGACATTAGATCACCACTGTTTAAACCACTGAAGAATGGGTTGTTTCACCCCAAAACGCATTTGGTAAATAACAGTGAGGGATCATCGAGAAGGAGCGCTCCAAAAATTGCATACTTAAAAAATTGCATATTCCAATAGCAATCTTCGAATCGACTACCCACGTCTACAGATGATTCGAATCTCCGTTTGAAAGCTTCAAAATCACATGACCAAACAGTGAACCACGTGGGACGCCACGTAGGTCCTGGCAGGTCATAACGGTGAACTGTGCTATATCGCCGCATCGTACTCGTAGGAGCGGGGGAAGTTTCATCTACAGGTCTTTGCAGATGATTGCGGAGATATAGGCCACGCCACCCAAAAAAAACTGGCGATAACAGATGAAGATTTGGTAACGTAAAACAACTAAAAGAATACCATTAACTCTCTGTGGCTTATAATACATGCGAGTGCATATGAATATATGATCCTGAGGTCTAGTTCAATTGAACTGATACTATTGTGATATAGACCCGGTTGGTGATCGACTTACCCTTACATTGGGTTACACGCCCTAATTGACACACCCTTTCCATATTGGGTTACCTGCCCTGGGATATTCCTTTAAAATTGCAGTATTCTTTTGGCTTTTTATGATATGTGTATGATCTGTATGTGATACGTTTATGTTTCATTTACTATAAAGATTTTATTTTTGATACAATTCAAACATATGTTTGCCTGATACTGAGTGACCCCCTACTGAATTTTCCTTTTCCAGAGGCCTAAATGTTTCTGGCACAGCCGCAGATCGCAACAGAGTAAGGGGACGTGGCAGCAGGAGTCACAGCAAGAGGCCTGAGCTCCTGGTATCATCTAGCGGTCGTGTCTTGACCAGCAACCCAGCGGTTTTTGAATGGTTCACTTGGTCATCCTCTTCGTCCCAAGTGACATCAGACACCCCCAGCTAAGAGTCCGTGGGTTTGTCAGACAAAACCCTTAGTTGGCATGGCCCGGGAGCAGGCCCTGTGCCCTCACTTGTCCTCAACCTGCCTCTGTCCTTTTCTTTTCCCTCAGCCAGAGAAGTATTATATGCTGTGGGCTCAGGCCCACTATACAGCAAGGACGAGCTACTAGAGTACAGTCAGCAGCTACTGGCCAGCCAAGATGTGGAGGAGACATCTGCTCCTTCCTCCGCTAGGCGGGCAAGTAGTAATGAGGAGAGTGGCGTGGGAGCTGGTGTTGCGAGCAGTGAGGCTTCTGAACCAGAGACCGTTGAGGACGACATCAGTAACGCACAGATATTATTCGATGATGATGATGATGTAGCTGATCGCACTTGGGAGCCGGGTGAATTAGGGGCTTTATGTCACCGCCAAACATCTGGGAAGCTCTGACAGACGTTCTTCAGAACCTCCTGCTTGAGGTTCTTTTGTTTTGCTTTTGTTTTGTCATCTCGTTTCCCTCTCTCAGCTGTCATCTAGTTGCACTGATTGCATCCCTTTAAATCCCCTCCCATACTGCATCACTTTGCGGTTTATACAACTTCCTGGAGTGTGTACATGCTGGATGCTACAACTGATGCTTCTACAGATAAGTCTGTTCATTTATTTGTGTTTTCCTGTTTGCTTGTTCCTAGGTGACCCTGACTCCCTCTGTATTAAGAGTAGGGAGCCGGTGGTCGTGTCCCCTCACTATTATAGGGTGTTCAGGTGTCATACAGTCGAGGCACAAGGGCATGCAATTTTCTATCATAGAGATCTTTGCATGGGCTGAGAAGACAGGGAGAGTTTCAGGGCTTAAATTGGGGTCACCCTTTTATTCCTTAGTTTCGGATCAAGCCAGTCGGATCCTTATTTGTAACTTCTTGTTTTCTGTTACACCATCCGTGACACTTTATCATCATCGGGAGAAGAGGGTGGCAGCTTGCCTGTGAGGCAGTGGCGGAGCCAGCAAGTCGCTAGCGTGGTCGGGAGTCAGCAGGGTGGCAGCACTGGGAGGTCGGTAGCCAAACATGCCCGGGGTAGACCACCCGCTTCGCAGGAGCCTACCTGCCCGGAAAGTAGTGGTGCACGGGTTCACAGAAGCAGGGGCGGTAGCAGTCAGTCAGTGCGTAGTAATCAGGGTAAAATCACCTACTCGGCGGTGTAGCAGTTATTTGTCAAGCCGCCAGAGGAGGTGAACCTGGCCATATGTAGAATCTGTGGGCAGAAGGTGAAGCGCGGCCAGGGTGCCAATGTTCGCACCACGGCCCTGCGTCTATATATATGCAGCGTCACCATAAAGTGGCTTGGGAGAACCGTGGCTCCGATGTGGTGGTCCAGCCTGCCGCAGCTGCATCACCCAGTGGCACGCACACGGTTTCAGGCAGTTAAGGCTCCACCACCTCAGCCAAAGAGAGCTGTCTGTCCTTCCCATCATCTGATGCTCCTCTTACTCCTTGTCAGTAATTCCGTCAGCAATCGATCATCAAAGTGATTGCCAAGAGACAGCAGTATGCGTGCACTCATCCAACGACGCAGAAGCTGAATGTGCTCATGTCCAAATTGCTGGTGCTGCAGTCCCTCCCTTTCCAAGTGGTGGACTCTTCACCTTTCAGAGAACTGATGGCTAGAGATGTCGTGAATTTCCACAACTGTTCGCGAACCGCCATAGACTTCAATAGGCAGGCGAATTTTAAAACTCACAGTGACTCTTTCTGGCCACAATAGTGAATGAAAAGTTGTTTCAAGGTGACTAACACCTGGACTGTGGCATGCCGGAGGGGGATCCATTGCAAAACTCCCATGGAAAATTACGTAGTTGACACAGAGTCAGGTTTTAATCCATTAAGGGCATAAATCACCTAACATTCCTAAATTGTTTGGAATAACGTGCTTTAAAACATCAGCTATGATGTTGTATCGATCAGGTAGTGTAAGGGTTACGCCCGCTTCACAGTGACAGACCAAACTCCCCGTTTAACGCACCGCAAACAGTCCATTTGCACAACCGCAAACTCCCCATTTGCACAAGGTTGGATACCAAGCTAGCCATGTCCCGTTCCTTGTCCTCACTGACGTCATTGAAGGTCTCTTCCTCCACCCAGCCACATACAATACCAAGGGTCCCCGAAAGGTGACAACAAGCCCCCTGGGACGTCTGCTGTGGTTGGTCTTCAACCTCCTCAAAGCCACCTTCCTCCTCTGACTTCTCTTCTTCAGACTCCTCTCTCTGCCCTGCCACAGGTCCAGCAATCGACGACGACAAGGCTGCTTCTGGTGGTGATGGTGACTACAACTCTTCCTCTTCATGCTCATCTACGGCCTGATCCAGCACTCTTCGCAGAGCATGCTCTGAAAAAACGCATATGGGATGAGGTCGATGATGTTGCCTTGGGTTTGACTGACCAGGTTTGTCACCTCCGCAAATGGATGCATGAGCCTACAGCCATTGTGCATGAGCGTTCAGTAACGCGGCTAAAAAATATCCAGCTCCGCAGAGGCTGTCCTCTTTTTTTTTTTTTTATAAAAAAAAAATCTGTTCTTACCAGTTTAATCTCTGTTTTGTCCCCTATCAGGGGCCGGTGTGAATAGATTTTAGGAACTGGGAGATGGAAAAAGATGCTTGGTCGGTCCTCTTACTTCCAATTTGGGGCACTTCGCGTGCGCCGTGCAATGTACTGTGCAATCCCAATATGAGTGGTGTGTTAAGTAGTACTATTCCTATCAGTTCAATCTCTGTTACGTCCCCTATCAGGGGACGTGTATGGAATAGATTTTAGACAACTGCAAAGAGTTGTCAATAGTTGACACACTCATGACATAAATTTTATTCCTCTATGCGTCAATCTTGGTGTAGTGATGACTGTGCTCGTGCGCATGTTTGGGAGATTACAGGTGATGGTGGTTTTTCAAAGCCTATGGTCATGCTGAGGTAGTTCAGTGACAGATAAGTGACCCAGAAAACAATGATTCTACAGTGTGGGCCCATTGTTGGCCTAGTAGGCTTTAATGATCACCTTAGATGATCACAAAGAAAATTTATGTTTTTTCTATGCAAAATTATCCAGCCGATCGCTTTTGGTCTGTTCACAATGAAGCAACGACCTTATCATCTGGGGTGTGTCAACATTGCCATTGCCAACACACTCATAGAGGTGATCGCTTCATTGTGATACGCAAGCCCCTTCACCACAACAAGGTAACGATCACGAAGGGGAATTAACACATGTATGTGCCTTTTTTGTTTTGTTTTGTTTTTGCAGCCACAGTGCAGCACCAGAGGCCAGAAAAATTAGGCATGTACACATGCCAGAAAAATTAGGTATTGTTGCAGCCGGTGCTGTAGTAGCGGCCGGAAAAATTGATGTTTTCCAGGCAGAAAGTGCACTAAAACATTGCGGCTTGAACCCTAGTTGGTGGCGGATAAGTCACGCAAGTCATCCGGCATGCAGAGATAAAATACAGCAGCGTGTGGACCATTTTTAGCCCAAGGCATCTCATCTCTTCAGGCCTTTTTTAGTCAAATGTATCGCCCCCCTTCGGGATCCATGCCTCATTCATCTTAATAAGGGTGAGGTAATCTAGACTTTTTTGACCTAGGCGACTTCTCTTCTCAGTGACAATACCTCCTGCTGCACTGAAGGTCCTTTCTGACAGGACACTTGAAGTGGGGCAGGCCAGAAGTTCTATCGCAAATTGGGATAGCTCAGGCCACAGGTCAAGCCTGCACACCCAGTAGTCAAGGGGTTCATCGCTCCTCAGAGTGTCGATATCTGCAGTTAAGGCGAGCTAGTTTGCTACCTGTTGGTCGAGTCGTTCTCTGAGGGTGGACCCCGAAGGGCTGTGGCGATGCGTAGGACTTAAAAGCTCTGCATGTCCTCCATCAACAACACGTCTGTAAAGCGTCCTGTCCTTGCCGGCGTGGTCGTGAAAGGAGGAGGATTACTTTCACCTCTTCCCCTGTTAGATTCCCGTTGTGCTGTGACATCACCCTTATACGCTGTGTAAAGCATACTTTCTAACTTGTTTTGGAACTGCTGCATCCTTTCTGACTTCCAGTAATTCAGTAACATTTCAGGCACTTTCTGCTTATACTGGGAATCTAGTAGCGTGGCCACCCAGTACAGGTCATTCTCCTTCAGCCTTTTTATACGAGGGTCCCTCAACAGGCATGACAGCATGAAAGACCCCATTTGCACAAGGTTGGATGCCAAGCTACTCATGTCCCATTCCTAGTCCTCACTGATCTCACTGAAGGTCTGTTCTTCCCCCCAGCCACGTACAACACCACGGGTACCAGATAGGTGACAACGAGCACCCTGAGATCCCTGCTGTGGTTGGTCTTCCCCCTCCTCAAAGCCACATTCCTCCTCTGACTACTCTTCCAGCGTTGCCGCAGGTCCAGCAAGCGATGCTGATAAGGCTGTTTCTGGGGATGATGGTGACCACAACTCTTCCTCTTCACGCTCATCTACGGCCTGATCCAGCACTCTTCGCAGGGCATGCTCCAGGAAGAAAAGAAATGGGATGATGTCGCTGATGGTGCCTTCAGTGCGACTGACTAGGTTTGTCACCTCCTCAAAAGGACACATGAGCCTACAGGCATTGCGCATGAGCGTCCAGTAATGTGGCAAAAAATGCCCATCTCCGCAGAGGCTGTCCTAGCACCCCGGTCATACAACTACTCATTGACGGCTTTTTCGTGTTGGAGCAGGCGGTCAAACATTAGGAGTGTTGAATTCCAACGTGTCGGGCCGTCGCAAATCAAGCGCCTCACTGGCATGTTATTTCGCCGCTGAATATCTGAAATGTGCGCCATAGCCGTGTAGAAACGCCTGAAATGGCTACACACCTTCCTGGCCTGCTTTGAGGACGTCCTGTAAGCCTGGGTACTTATGCACAAAGCATTGTACGATCAGATTCAAAACATGTGCCATGCACGGCACATGTGTGAACTTGCCCGAATTCAATGCCGCCAACAAATTGCTTCCGTTGTCACACACCACTTTGCCGATCTCCAGTTGGTGCGGAGTCAGCCACTGATCCACCTGTGCGTTCAGGGCGGACAGGAGTGCTGGTCCGGTGTGACTCTCTGCTTTCAGGCAAGTCAACCCCAAGACGGCGTGACACTGTTGTATCCGGGATGTGGAATAGCCCCTGGGGAGCTGGGGGGTGCAGTTGATGTGGAGCAAGACGCAGCAGCAGAAGAGGACTCAGCCGAGGAGGTTAGCGAAGAGGATGGAGTAGGAAGAGTAGAGGAGGTGGCAGCAGGCCTGCCTGCAAGTCGTGGCGGTGTCACCAACTCCTCTGCAGAGCCACGCATACCAGGCTTGGCAGCCGTCAGCAGGTTTACCCAATGCATAGTGTAGGTTATATACCTGCCCTGACTGTGCTTTGCAGACCAGGTATGTGATGTGAGATCATGTGCCCCTCGCAAAGCAGTTGTACCTAGGTGGGTGTTGGACTTCCCACTACTCAGTTTCTTTTGGCACAGGTTGCAAATGGCATCGCTGTTATCAGAGGCAGACACTCATAAAAAATGCCACACTGCTGAGCTTTGCAATGACGGCATTCTGGTGGTGGCAACAGAATGCGTTGATTGGTGTGCTGTCTGGCTGACGCCCGGTGCCGATACATGCTGTCTGACTGTGCCACTAGCTCCTTGCGACGACCTCCCCCTGCTTCCAACTCGTCTACTCCTCCTCTCTGTCTCCCCATCTGAACTTTCCCCCTGTTCTTCTTCTCTTCGAGCGGGCACCCACGTGACATCCACAGACACATCGTCATCATCAACCGCTTCATTTGTATCTGACAAGCAAAGGAAGCAGCAGCGGGTACAACATCATCACACCGTACGTCCATGTGTGTAATGCTGCCTGACTGAGACATATCCCTGTTATCTACATCCTCTGGCAATAATGGTTGCGCATCACTCATTTCCTCCAACTGATGTGTAAATAACTCCTCTGACAGATCAAGTGAAGCAGCTGTGGTGCTAGTGTTGGTGGTGGTGGCAGGTGGGCTAGTGGTAACTTGAGAGGTGCCCGAAGCTGAGCTGGAGGATGATGGTGCGTCAAGGTTCAGAGCGGAAGCTGTAGAAGATTGGGTGTCCTGTGTTAGCCAGTCAACTATGTCCTCAGAACTTCGAGTTCAGGGTACGTGGCCTCTGAACACTGGGCATTATTCTAGGGCCAAAGGAAATCACAGCACCACGACGGCCCCTGCGGGGTGGCCTGCCTCTGCCTGTGATTTTTTTTCCGAATAGTTGTACTATGCGTGCAAGCTACTGTGACACCAGATATGAATGGTGCAACTGGGCACTGGCAGTAGTGGGCACAGTACACGCTGTAGGCCTGACACACACGCTTGCAGGCAACTGCAATTATATTACAGTGGAGAAAGTTTTTTTTTTTTTTTTTATGTAATCTACTGTGACACCAGATATAAGTGGTACAACTGGGCACTGGCAGTAGTGGGCACAGTACACGCTGTAGGCCTGACACACATGCTTGCAGGCAACTTCAATTATATTACAGTGACATATTTTTTTTTTTTATGCAAGCTACTGTCACACCAGATATGAGTGGTGGCACTGGGCACTGGCAGTAGTGGGCACAGTATACGCTGTGGGCCTGACACACACGCTGGCAGGCAACTGCAATTAGATTACAGAGGAAAAAAATATAGCAGACTGATGTACTAGCCCTAAAAAGGGCTTTTTGTGGTGCTGTCAGGACGCTGTCCTTACAGCAGATCAGATGAGTCTTTGAGGACTGGAGTGGACACTGAATACACTGGCCTAGCTATCAATTTCCCTATTAAATCAGCAGCAGCTGCACTGTCCCTGCTCTCACTAACACTGCAGCTTCCGAATGAATCTAAGATGGATGCTGTCCTTGCTTTTTGCTAGGAGGTGGGAGGGTCTGGGAGGGAGGGTATGCTGCTGATTGGCTGGAATGTGTCTGCTGACTGTGAGGTACAGGGTCAAAGTTTGGTCAATGATGACAAATAGGGGGCGGACCGAACATCGTATATGTTCGCCCTCCGCGAAGCGATGTTCGCCAGCGAATAGTTCGGGACATATCTACTGATGACTTGTGCCGAGCCGAAGTGGAGAGTCCCAAGGCGTCATTTCTTTGCCAAAAAGGCAGTACCAGCCCTGCACACACATGTAGAACAGAAGGGGAGGGCCAGTCCTTGAGCCTGTTGGTGTCTGCCAAAGTGCAAGGCAGCGCCGTGTGGAGCTGTAACTACAGTCAGGGACAATACATCTCCTTTACAGCCCACTGGGTGAGTGTGGTTCCTGCACAGCAACTTGGCCAGGTGATGCTTCCACCTCCATGTTGTCACGCCGTTGGTCCTGCGACGACGTCCGCCTCTGCCTCCTCATCCTCCACCGTGTCCTCAGACTCCACTGCAGGACCAATTCACAGTGCCCCTCTGTGTCACACTGTTCTGCACCTCTTTTGCCTGGGCGAACGGAGTCACACAGGGGAGGAACTGCTCTGTGTCCTTCATCAAGAAATCAAATGCTGGCTTTCTCCACGACAACTTAAAATCGAAACCACGGTGACCGACAATGGGAAGAACATGGTGTCGGCGCTGCGTCAAGGAGGGCTGAGCCATGCGCCCTGCATGGCACAAGTGTTCAATCTGGTTGTCAAGCGGTGCCTGAAGTCTTCCACCCATCTGCAAGACATCCTAAAAATGGCCAGAAAACTTTGCATGCACTTCAGCCACTCTTACCGCAAAGCACACCCTCCTTGATCTGCAGTTGCAGAACTGCATCCCCCACCATAGACTGATATGCGACGTTTCCACCCATTGGAATTCCACCCTCCATATGTTGGACTGACTATAAGAACAGAGAAAGGCCATAAACGGTTTCTTGATCCAAGTGGACAGGAGTACTCCTCTGTTTAACTTCGATGTCAGCCAGTGGCACCTCATGTGTGACACCTGCCATTTGCTCAGGCCCTTTGAGAAGGCCACATTATTTGTTAGTCGCCAGGACTACGGGATGAACGATGTCATTCCACTTCTTCATGTCCTGGAACAGATGCTGGTAAATCTGGCTGGTCAGAGCACTGGAGACATGGCGCCTAGATCTCATGGCCACATGACCCCTGTGAGGGCTGAATTGGAGGAGGAGGACATTGGAGCACAAGCAATGTGTAGCAAAATCAGTGGTTTTTACACACAGGTACCAGGAGCAGCCAGAGGAGCTACAGAGCAATGAGGAAGACAAGGCAGAGGACCCAGACACACCGTGGCACTATGCATTCAAGATGGAGGTAGGGAGTCCCTCCTAGTCACTTGCATGCATGCTCACTTGCTTGCGTAGTGACAGCCGAATTGGGGATGAGGGATGACTTCTCGCTCTCCACCTTGTTGGACCCTCGCTACCGGTCCAAAATGGGGGGCCTTTTTTACACCCTCTGAGAGGAAGGACAAACTGAACTACTATAGAGACATCTTATGTAGTGAGTTGGCCGCTGCCTATCTGCGCCATCGTCCATCCTCTCGCAGGTCTGACCGGGGGAGGCCTCTGCTCTCACGTTCCTCTGCCATGGCTGCTGTGGCAGGGTGGGGGGGTAGGAGCAGTTTCAGCTCCATCAGCAGCAACTTGAGTCTACAGACGCTGATGAGCAGCTTTCTTCACCCGTATAGTGAAGAAACTACTCACCAGCAGCAGCTAGACCCGGAGCAGGACCTGAACCAGCAGGTGGTGGCATACTTGGACAGTACCCTGCCACCCTACATTGAAGATCCGCTGGACTACTGGGCAGACAAACTGGATTTGTGGCCGCAACTAGCAGAGTTTGCCCTGGAAAAGCTGTTTGGCCAGTAGAGCGGGTGTTTAGTGCAGTGGGAGCCATAGTTACCCCAAGAAGAACTCGCCTGTCCACCCAAAACGTGGAGAGACTGACCTTTGTCAAGATGAATTAGGCATGGATCAGCCAGGATTTCCACCCACCAATGCCTGATGCATCAGAATAGATCATCCATGGTGCCACAACAACACTTTGACAAAAGAGACCGGTTTCTTCAGCTACCTGCCTCAGCTACTATTCTGATGCTTCCACCCTCCTGATGCCATACATCTGATGCCAAGTTCTCCTTCTTTCACCCACCACCTTCAGCTGGTACTCGTATTGCCACCCACTTCCCAACTTTGTCACCTTGCCACTCTGTGGTCTCCTGATGCTGCTGCCACCTCCCCACTCTGTCACCAGGTCACTCTGTAGTCTCCTGATGCTGCTGCCACCTCCCCACTCTGTCACCTTGCCACTCTGTGGTCTCCTGATACTGCTGTCACCTCCACATTATGTCACCTTGCCACTCTGTGGTCTGCTGATTCTGCTGTCACCTCCACACTATGTCACCTTGCCACTCTGTGGTCTTCTGATGCTGCTGCCACTTTCACACTATGTCACCTTGCTACTCTGTGGCCTCCTGATGCTGCCACCTCCATACTATTTCACCTTGCCACTCTGTGGTCTCCTGATGCTGCTGTCACCTTGCCAGTCCGTGGTCTCCTGATGATGCTGCTGCTGCCACCTCCACACTGTCATTATGCCACTCTGTGGCCTGCTCCTGATGTTGCTGCTGCCGCCACCTCCACACTTTGTCATTGTGCCACTCTGTGGCCTCCTGATGTTCCTGCCACCTCCACACTCTGTCATTGTGTGACTCTGTGGCCTCCTCATGCTGCTCCCATCTCACCACTATGTCATAGGGCCACTCTGTGGACTTCTCATGCTGTTCCCACCCTCCCCACTTCATGACTTGGCCACTTTTTTGCCTTTCGGCCTGGGTGACATGATCATTTATTTTACCCTTCTGATCTGTCAGAAAGAAGGAAAAATTAGACACACAACGGATCCTGTCTGTGTAGCAGCTGTAAGGCCTGTATGGTCCCATCAGAATTGGTTTGTGATTTGGTAGCCAAAAGCAGGAGTGGGTACAAAATCTTCTATTCACATGTCATCTCTGTTTTAGATCCACTCCTGTTATTTTTTTTGGGCATTAGCAATACTGATGGATTACTGACCAAATGCTGAGTGAAAGCGGATGCTCAACAGACAGGATCCGTTTTTGGGGGGTTATTGTTATGACGGATCAGAGGAAGGGCAAAATAATCAGTGACATCAACACAAACTTACTGCTGACACCCTCTCCACTCTGTCCAGGGGCTCTACTTGTATAAGCGTTTAAATAGAACAGGTTCTGTAGACATCTATGTGGAATCAGCTGACGACGCTGTAAAAGGAGTGCGTGGTCCGTATATGAAACCATTCATTTCAATAGTTCCGCAAAAAAAACGGAATGTACTCCGTATGCATTCCTTTTCCATTCCGTTCAAAGATAGAACATGTCTTATTATTGCCCACAAATCACGTTCCGTGGCTCTATTCAAGTCTATGGGTTCGCAAAAAAAACTGAACACATACGGAATGTACTCCGTATGTCTTCCGTATCCAATCAGTTTTTGTGGAACCAGCTATTGAAAATTTTATTCCCAGCCCAATTTTTTCTATGTAATTACTGTATACTATATATGCCATACGGAAAAACGGAATGAAAACCGAAACGGAACAACGGATCCATAAAAAACGGACTGCAAAACACTGTAAAAGCCTTACCGTCGTGTGCAGGAGGCCTTACTGCAAGGAACAGTGTTATACACCACTATAAAGGCTCTCTGCAGCCAGGAAATAGCCATTTTTTAATGCGATTTGCCGCAAATAAATTTGGATAGAACCAAAATCTTTTGAAAAATTCGCGAACCGGCCGAATCGAATTTTTGAAAAATTCGCTCATCTCTAGTCCTAATGCGTTAAGTACCGGCCAGCATTCTCGTCCTAGGTCTGCAAGGTGTTAAATTACCAGCTTCTTATTCAAAGTCCCCAAAAGTCTCTCAGTGTTCATTAACCTTTTCCACAGTGCCATGCAAGCAGAGTGAAAATAAACAGGATATACAGTACAGACCAAAAGTTTGGACACACCTTCTCATTCAAAGAGTTTTCATTATTTTCATGACTATGAAAATTGTAGATTCACACTGAAGGCATCAAAACTATGAATTAACACATGTGGAATTATATACATAACAAAAAAGTGTGAAACAACTGAAAATATGTCAGGTTCTAGGTTTTTCAAAGTAGCCACCTTTTGCTTTGATTACTGCTTTGCACACTCTTGGCATTCTCTTGATGAGCTTCAAGAGGTAGTCACCTGAAATGGTCTTCCAACAGTCTTGAAGGAGTTCCCAGAGATGCTTAGCACTTGTTGGCCCTTTTGCCTTCACTCTGCGGTCCAGCTCACCCCAAACCATCTCAATTGGGTTCAGGTCCGGTGACTGTGGAGGCCAGGTCATCTGGCAGCACCCCATCACTCTCCTTCATGGTCAAATAGCCCTTACACAGCCTGGAGGTGTGTTTGGGGTTATTGTCCTGTTGAAAAATAAATGATGGTCCAACTAAACGCAAACCGGATGGAATAGCATGCCGCTGCAAGATGGTGTGGTAGCCATGCTGGTTCAGTATGCCTTCAATTTTGAATAAATCGCCAACAGTGTCACCAGCAAAGCACCCCCACACCATCACACCTCCTCCTCCATGCTTCACGGTGGGAACCAGGCATGTAGAGTCCATCCGTTCACCTTTTCTGCGTCGCACAAAGACACGGTGGTTGAAACCAATGATCTCAAATTTGGACTCATCAGACCAAAGCACAGATTTCCACTGGTCTAATGTCCATTCCTTGTGTTCTTTAGCCCAAACAAGTCTCTTCTGCTTGTTGCCTGTCCTTAGCAGTGGTTTCCTAGCAGATATTCTACCATGAAGACCTGATTCACACAGTCTCCTCTTAACAGTTGTTCTAGAGATGTGTCTGCTGCTATAACTCTGTGTGGCATTGACCTGGTCTCTAATCTGAGCTGCTGTTAACCTGCGATTTCTGAGGCTGGTGACTCAGATGAACTTATCCTCCGCAGCAGAGGTGACTCTTGGTCTTCCTTTCCTGGGGCAGTCTGCATGTGAGCCAGTTTCTTTGTAGCGCTTGATGGTTTTTGTGACTGCACTTGGGGACACTTTCAAAGTTTTCCCAATTTTTCGGACTGACTGACCTTCATTTCTTAAAGTAATGATGGCCACTCGTTTTTATTTACTTAGCTGCTTTTTTCTTGCCATAATACAAATTCTAACAGTCTATTCAGTAGGACTATCAGCTGTGTATCCACCTGACTTCTCCACAACGCAACTGATGGTTCCAACCCCATTTAGAAGGCAAGAAATCCCACTTATTAAACCTGACAGGGCACACCTGTGAAGTGAAAACCATTTCAAGTGACTACCTCTTGAAGCTCATCAAGAGAATGCCAAGAGTGTGCAAAGCAGTAATCAAAGCAAAAGGTGGCTACTTTGAAGAACCTAAAATATGACATATTTTCAGTTGTTTCACACTTTTTTGTTATGTATATAATCCCACATGTGTTAATTCATAGTTTTGATGCCTTCAGTGTGAATCTAC
Source organism: Bufo gargarizans (assembly GCF_014858855.1). Lineage (NCBI taxonomy): Eukaryota > Metazoa > Chordata > Amphibia > Anura > Bufonidae > Bufo > Bufo gargarizans. The sequence goes on from NC_058087.1 coordinate 61,654,497, forward strand.
AATTTTCATAGTCATGAAAATAAAGAAAACTCTTTAAATGAGAAGGTGTGTCCAAACTTTTGGTCTGTACTGTATATCACAACACACATATAAAATATAATTACACAGTATTAATCAATGCAAGTTAACCCTTTTAAGTGAACTAAAGTAAAAGGTGTATAACTTTGCATAGGGGAAATAGGCAAACATCTAGGGCACTGAATGATCCAAGGCTGCCGCACATAAGTTCCTATCGACAGCCATAGGAATATAAAAAACAAGTTATAGGTTTCAGAATATGGCGCTGAAAAGAAAAAAAAAATCTAGGCCTTTTTTCAGTATTAAAACACATAACAGAACCTATAAAACTATTGCAGAATTGCCTTTTTTTTTTCAATTTCACCCCATTTAGATTTTTTTTTCAGCTACCTACTACATCGTATGAAATAATAAATGGTGACAATAGAAAGTGTAACTTGTCCTGCAAAAAACAAACCCTCATACGGCTATGTGAGCGGAAACAAAAAAACAAAAATGTAAAAAACTCCAGGGCTAAGGAGGCATAGATTTGTTTACCGTGTGATCTAAAACCTTTGGATGTCATGACAAAGTACAGTGTATAATAAAGTTGTTAATTGGTGCTAATTGATGTGGTTCTGAATATGTGGTTCGCATATGAATACAAGCATCTATAAACTGGGGTAACACAATAATGTGTATTGCCCTCTTCAAAAGTTCTGATGTAACTCAGTGTAACATAATGTAACACAGTGCAATATATTTGGGTTGCTTTAATTTTAAAATATATTTTTGTAGGGGTCACTGGTCAGTTTTTCTAGTATACAGTTCTAAAACATCTGCTTTTGATCACACAACCATAGATAACATACAACTGCCACTGGAGGGAGCTCATGGCATATGAATTAATGCTGTGAGTCTCCTGATCTGTAGGATGTTTTTAAACTGGTGGGTAGTAATCTCCTGCTAGTGGTTGTACTAGCAATGACTGTGTGGCTCGATTTGTCCACCAATGGAGGTCCTAAAAAGACTATCCTTCCTTGAACACCAACTTTATTATTTACTGTCATATTTTATCTATTATTTATGGTTTATAAATATATATTTTGGGGATTCGCTCTGGTAGGCAGAGGCAATCACAAAGTTTAACTTAAACAGTTCAGTGTTTATTCACACAAAAGGCAAAACAAAATGACAGTTCGCAGTCTTGGTGTTCATTCACACCATGGAAAGTCCACAGAACAAAAACATTCACCTTGTTGGCAGTTTTTCATTAGCGGTCCCCAGCAGGCTCTAGGGGCCTGTTTTCCAGCTGTCACGGATAAAGTTGCAGATAGCTGGAACATATAAATAAACGACCGACTGGCTTGATCCTAAACTAAGGAGCATATAGGCGAGCCCTTTAAAACCCTAAGAGCTCTCCCTGACTGCTATGCACATGCAAGGGTCTCAATGGTAGACGATTGCATGCCCACGTACCTAAGACTGTGTGACACCTGAAAACCCTATAATAGTGAGGGGACACTACCACCGGCTCCCTGCACTTAATACGGATGGAGTCAGGGTCACCTAGAATCAAGACAGCAACGAAACACAATATAGGAAAAGACTTATCTGAGCAAACAGCAGCAGCAGCCTCCAGCAGTGACCACTTCATCCAGGAAGTAGTATAATCCGCAAAGTGAAGAAGTATGGGAGGGAATATAAAGGAAGACGATTAGTGAAACCAAAACAAAGAACGTCATACAAGAGGTAGAGAAGAACATCTGCCAGACCTTCTCATAGAACTGGCAGTGACACCAGCATGCGGCTCTCAGCCCTTTTGCACGGCACATATCTTCAGATCCAAAACACAGAGACTCCACAGTTTCACTGTGAGATGGAGGATAATCCACACCATCTTACTGCGCTGACTGCTTTTTATAAGCCTCCCAAGACCCGGCCTGGAACGTGAGGAGTAGCCACCCACCCAGCACTTTGGCTATTCCCAGCAAGAGCCGTCCCCGATCAGCTTTACAGCCATACTAACCAGCTGAAGTGTCAGACTGCAGTTATGACATTTCAGGGGAAAAAAAACGTCTCCTACCTCACCGAGGCCTGGAACCTTGGTGACACATACCGCCCATCAATGACAACGCCTTGTTCCTTCCTACAATATATATATATATATATATATATATATAAATATATATCAGCCTAGGATGTTGGACCTTAAGGGCTCATGCACACGAGCGTGATGGATTGGCCCCAGATGCGCTCAGGGTGCGTTTAGTAAAACTTGCATAATTTTGCAGGCAAGTTCAGTCAGTTTTGTCTGCGATTGCGTTCAGTTTTTCCGCGTTGGTGCAATGCGTTTTGATGCGTTTTTCACGAGCGTGATAAAAAGCAGAAGGTTTACAAACATCTCTTGGCAACCATCAGAGAAAAACGCATTGCATCCGCACTTGCTTGCGGATGCGATGTGTTTTTCACTGAAGCCCCATTCACTTCTATGGGGCCAAGGCTGCGTTAAAAACGCAGAATATAGAACATGCTGTGTTTTTCACACAACGCAGACCTGAGGCGTGAAAAAAAATGCTCATGTACACAGACCCATTGAAATGAATGGGTCAGGACTCAGTGTGAGTGCTGTGCATTCACGTCACGCATTGCACCCACGTGGAAAACTCGCTCGTGTGAACTCGCTAAGGGTGCACTCACACACTGCGGATTTTGTTGAAAATCTGTTGCATTCACCTGAATGGGGCTTGCCGAAATCTATATGCTTGCCACCCTATTTAAATGAATGAAACAGATTTTCAATCGTGAAAAATTCTACAACATCCTTACTGTGTGAAGGCATTCTTAAACAATGGATGAGATTCGAATTAAGTGCAGCCCTAAGGCCTCTTTCACATAAGCGAGTTTTTCAGCGCAGGTGCAATGCATGATGTGAACGCATAGCACCCGCATGAATCATGTACCATTCATTTCAATAGGCAGACAAAACGGACTGAACTTGCTTGCAAAATGGTGCGAGTTTCCCTGAACGCATCCGGACCTAATCTGTCACGCTCGTGTGAAAGAGGCCTAAGGGTGCAGTGTCACACAGCTTAGGCTACTTTCACACTAGCGTTTTTACTGGATCCGGCAGGATTCAACAAAAACGCTTCAGTTACTGATAATGCAACCTTCTGCATCCGTTATGAACGTATCCGGTTGTATTACCATTAACATAGCCAAAATGGATCCTTCATTAACTCCATTGAAAGTCAATGGGGGACAGATTCGTTTTCTATTGTGGCAGAGAAAACGGATCCGTCCCCATTGACTTGCATTGGGGGTCATGACGGATACGTCTTGCTCCGCATCCCAGGACAGAAAAGTATTAATATAGAGACCAGCACTCTAAGGGTCCATTCACACGTCCGTAAGTGTTCTGCAGACACTGGCAATGTGCATTCCGCAATTTGACCACACATCGCCGGCACTATAATAGAAAATGCCTAATCTTGTCCGCAATTGCGTAAACGGAAGCACGGATGCGGATCCGCGGATGCGGACAGCACATTGAAAATTTAAACACACTCATGAATCAAATCCAATCCAATAAAACAAAATGAGATAGAATGAAATAAAAAAGGATAACCCCCCTGTAATATGTAGGTATTACTTATGTGACATTTACACTGCAATCACCTAATAGGGAGAAAAAAATTATAACTGTTTAAAACACTATGAAGAGTATAGAAAAGGAGCACAATATTTGTGCTATTTAGCTGCCAATGTAGATGCACTATTAGTTCACATCAAATCTGTCTCTGTATAGTCACCATGTGGTATTTATAGTATAGCCATCAGTTCAATATATAACACTGCAGGATGGGTTCTTAATGTTACTTGTAGGGCAGATATAATATTACCACAGGGTGGCAGCACAGACCAGAACTGGGCACACAGCGAGTCCTGTATCTCAGCTCGCTCAGAATGTCTTCAAAAAGTGTACACATATAGCCACAAGTTTATGATAGTAAGTTCCATCAATTATCTCCGTATGTTAAACATGCTTAATCTCGGTCAATGGTAAAATATGCTTAATCTCAGTCAATGGTAAAATATCGCTGCTCTGATCAGTGCACTAATCAGATATCACCACTTCTCCCGACCAACAGGGACAGTTAAAAATTATCTCAGCATGTACTTTTTAGTGTTGAATCTCTTTTTATTGCATAGAGAAATAGCATGTACTTTTTAATACTTCCACTGCTAAGTCCATTTGGCAGATAAAAAAATAGCAGGCCTGTGCTCACCGATGTTTAACAGTGGCGTCCCACTGTACACGGGTGTGCTGGCCGCTTACCTGTCCCGACGTCCGCCCGGAGCTCTCGCTGTTGGTGAAGGCTGAATGCTTTGCCTGCAATTAGCCTCCCACGTGTTGCCTCCAGTTCGGAGTCCCACATGTGTGTGTCGGCTCCATGTATTTTGCTTGTGCGGACAGATCGTTACTTGATAATACTAATGGAAGCGCTTCCACTTTCAATGCCCAATATATTCTTTCTCAGAGTGGGGTATATGGGTGCTGTATCCTCTATTTTACACCAGACGCATTTCAAAGTCCATTCCCAACTTCTTCCTCAGTGGTCACCTGTTATCTCCTGTTGCAGTCCTTTAGTACCCTCACCGGGTTGAATAGAAAAAGTGAAATGGATCCCACATTCCAATATTTAATGACACCATAGAATTATTGTTGCTGTACCGTTGCGTTATAGTTGTTCACATTTTTTTTCATTAACGGAAATATAAATCTAATGGGTTGTTCCATTCCCATATACATTTATTTCTCAATAACATGGAGATATGTGAAAATATATCATATTCATTCAAAAGGGATTTGAATATTGTGATAGAGTTCCTAGTGTTATAGAAAAAGTTATTATTTTTTTTCTTTTTTCTGTACCCCCTATTCCAAACAAATCTATATCACTTCTCATGTGTCACAGAGTTATAATAGAATAGGACTCTCACTGGAATAGAGTAGAATAAAATGAGATAACCCATTCCTAGATTTATGCTATATGAAAAATACAGAAGATATATAATAAAAATATTTGATAAAAAGCATGTATAAAAAAAATGGATATATACAAAAAAATGTATATATGGAGAAACATATAAAGAAAAATACAAAGAAAAATTAGATTATCATACTCATTGGTTCCAAGACATCTTTGTAAACATATAAAACATACATAATAGATATAAGAAATATTTCCGGAAAAAAGGGGGAGTGTATATACGGGGAATGTAATATTTCTTGATTTATATCACTTCTTTCTTAGGCTCCTTTCACACCTGCGTTCAGGTGTCCGCTCGTGAGCTCCGTTTGAAGGGGTTCACGAGTGGCCCTGAACGCAGCCGTCTGGTCCTAATGCATTCTCAGTGGAGGCGGATCCACTGAGAATGCATCCGCCTGCCAGCGCTCAGCCTCCGCTCCGCTCAGTGAGCGGACACCTGAACGCTGCAAGCATTTTTCTAAGTTATAATGCAGACGGATCTGTTCTGAACGGAGCCACCATCTGCATTAATATGAGCGTTCAGAACGGATCCGATCGAACGCAGGTGTGAAAGTAGCCTTAGTAGGGTATTTGGAATACTGTATGATAATAATAATCATAGTCATAATCATAATATTGATAGTATGGGGAAGATTTGAAACACTTAGGGATGAGCATTTTTTTAGACCATACACCTCCCCACCACAAAACACCTCACCAATCCCCAAATCAAGAACCACATTTTCCTTCACCGACTCTTTATCAGTACAACCTTAGAAACAGGCACACACATCAGGACTGGAAATACAGAAATTAACACAACCACAAACGTATACAAACATGGACCTCACGTTACAATCCGACCACCTACAGGAAACCCCACAGAGACAATATTACAGACAACAAAGCCAAGACCCACTAAAAGAAAGACCCGAAGAGGACAGAGGAAATAGTTATTTTAGAAACTGATAAATACAATCAAGAGTGTGAAAGACAACTCTCAGATCAAAGTACATATAAATAACTATTAAAAGATCCCACTAATAACTTCAAACAATCACTCAGGAGACTATGTCAGAAAGGCATGGAAAAAGAGATTCTACTGCTTACCCAAAATACATAAAAACCTTAGTAGTCCGCCTGGACGTCCAATAATATATGGGATCAGTTCATTTACATTAAATCTCTCACAATATATAGATAAATTACTTCAGCCGGTAGTTAGAAACACAAAATCTTACATAAAAGACACTACCAAATCATAAAAATTATAAAAAATTTGGAATTCTAATCGGATTGGACCCTAGGAACTTTAGATGTGTAGTCATTATACACAGTAATTGAACATGAACAAGGAATTAATGCTGTGAGGTCGCAACTGGAAAAGAGCAGCCTCTTTCAAATAGAACAGATTGACTATTTGGCAAAGGGGATTGACCACATCCTGACACACAATTATTTTTATTTTGAGTCCTAATTTTTCCTACAAATTAGGGGCACTGCCATGGGTACCAGGTTCGCCCCCAGCTATGCAAACGTATTTATGGCTGTGTGGGAAGATCACAATATCCATTCCAATCTGGGGACGGACCTGGTACTATGGCATCGATATATTGATGACATTGTCTTCATTTAGAAGAAAGGTGATGTAGAACTCGAATCATTTCTGGAGGAAATCAATAAGAATTCTGTCAATTTATGTTTCAATTCTATTGTAAATAAATTCCAGATAGAATTTCTGGACATACTGATCAAAGTAGTGGACAACAAATTAATATGCCGCACTTTTCAAAAACCTACAGCAAGAAATAGTTATATCCTTTTTTCCAGTTGTCACTTACCAACATGGCTCCTTAACATTCCAGCAGGCCAGTTCCAACGTATAAAGCGTTATTGTACGGAAAATGGACAATTCGAACATGAAGCTGAACAAATGAAACAACGATTCATTACAAAGAAATACCCTATAGAGAATATAGAAGCCTCTCTAGTGAAGACAAGCAACTTAGACAGACAAACCTCTTTGACACAGAAAACATCAAAACTAAGAAAAATATAAACAAGGAAGATAGTATCTGCATAATCTTACCATTCAATGTCCAGCACAAAAATAAATAAAAAAATCTAACAAATCATAAGAAGATACTGGCATCACATTCTAAAGGATAAGTTATTAAATCCATACATTTCCCTTAAAACCCACATAGTATACACGAAGGCCCCAAATTTGGGTATAAAAATTGCCCCTCCATCAAACCATATAGAAAACAAACGAACTCTATGAACGGTTGGTTAAATGGATTTTACAGGTGTGATAAATGCAGTAACTGCAAGACAACCTCCTATCCCAGAAAAACCGAAAGGATCTGTTTGACAAATAATTCCTACAAACATGAAATAAAACATTTTCATACGTGCACTAGTACAAATGTCATTTACATCATGGAATGTCCCTGTAAAAGACAATATGTGGGCAGGACAAGGAGAATATCAGAGCACATCAACAATATCAGAAAAGGCTATGAAAAACACTCACTTTCGAAACACTTTAAAACACATCATAACCAAGACCCAAAAGATCTAATCTTTACATCAATTAAAAAAGTGGATATACAATGGAGAGGAGGCAATCACATCATGAGAATGTCCCGTTTAGAGTCAAAATACATATTTGAGTTTAATACTCTTTTACCAGAAGGCCTGAATGCTGAACTTGAACTTTTTGGCTTCCTGTAAACACAGGGCGGGTGCCTTGATACCGATGGAGATCCGGTGTCAGGCTACCTTATCAGCACCCCGATCCCCCTTGGTGCAAGGCCCCCGTCCAAATACTTCTATCAATATTATGATTAGGACTATGAATATTATTATTATACAGTATTCCAAATACCCTACTAAGAAAGAAGAAGTTGTATAAAAAAAAGAAATATTACATTCCCCGGATATACACTCCCCCTTTTTTCCGGGAATATTTCTGATATCGATTATGTATGTTTTTTATGTTTACATAAACCAAACAGTATGATAATTTGGTGTATTTTTCTTTGTATTTTTCTTTAAATATTTCTCCATATATAAATATTTTTATACATACATTTTTTTATACATGCTTTTTATCATATATTTTTATCATATTTTTATTATATATCTTCTGTATTTTTCATATATCATAAATCTAGGAATGGATTATCTCGTTTTAGATAATTAGAGTCCTATTCCATTATAAGGCCGTGTTCCACGGCCTGGCATCCTGTTGAGAGCAGGAGCGCACCGCATCATTGGTTGCTATGACGCTGTGCGTTTCATGCCGCCGCTGGACTACAGTAATACACTATACGAGTGCATTACTGTAGTCCAGCGGCGGCATGAAGCGCACGGCGTCATAGCAACCAATGACGCCGTGCGCTCCTGCTCTCAACAGGATGCCAGGCCGTGTTATCACGGACTGCTCTCGCCCGCGGAACACGGCCGTGTGCATTCGGCCTAACTCTGTGACACTTGAGAAGTGATATAGATTTGTTTGGAATAGGGGGGTACAGAAAAAGGAAAAAAATTATAAACTTTTTCTATTGGACTAGGAACTCTACCACAATATTCAAACCCCTTTTGAATGAATATGATAGATTTTCACATATCTCCATGTTATTGAGAAATAAATGTATATGGGAATGGAATAACCTATTATATTTATGTTTCCGCTAATGAAAAAAATGTGAACAACTATAACGCAACGGTACCTCAACAATAGTTCTATGGTGTCAGTAAATATCGGAATGTGGGATCCATTTCCTTTTTCTATTCAACCCGGTGAGAGTACTAAAGGACCACTAGGTAACAGGTGACCACTGAGGAAGAAGTCGGGAATGGACTTCGAAATGCGTCTGGTGTAAAAGAGAGTCCATATACCCATATACCCCGCTCTGAGAAAGAATATATTGGTCATTGAAAGTGGAAGCGCTTCCATTAGTATTATCAAGTAACGATCTGTCCGCACAAAAATACACAGAGCCGACACACACACGTGGGACTCCGAACTGGAGGCAACACGTGGGAGGCTAATTGCAGACAAAGCATCCAGCCTTCACCAACAACGAAAGCTCCGGGCGGACGCCGGAACAGGTAAGCGGACAGCACACCCGTGTACAGTGGGACGCCACTGTTAAACATTGGTGAGCACAGGCCTGCTATTATTCTATCTGTCAAATGGACTTAGCAGTGGAAGTATTGAAAAATACATGCTGAAATAATTTTTGACTGTCCCTGTTGGTCGGGAAAAGTGGTGATATCTGACTAGTGCACTGATCAGAACAGCGGTATTTTACCATTGACTGAGATCATGTTTAACATACGGAGATAATTGATAGAACTTACTATCACAAACTTGTGGCTATATGTGTACACTTTTTGAAGACATTCTGAGCGAGCTGAGATACAGGACTCGCTGCGTGCCCAGTTCTGGTCTGTGCTGCCACCCTGTGGTTATATTATATCTGCCCTACAAGTAACATTAAGAACCCATCCTGCAGTGTTATATATTGAACTGATGGCTATACTATAAATACCACATGGTGACTATACAGAGACAGATTTGATGTAGACTAATAGTGCATCTACATTGGCAGCTAAATAGCACAAATATTGTGCTCCTTCTCTATACTCTTCATAGTGTTTTAAACAGTTATAATTTTTCTTTGTATTAGGTGATTGCAGTGTAAATGTCACAGAACTAATACCTACATATTACGGATTACATATTGAATTGTATTTGATTCATGGGTGTGTTTATGTACTTTTATTATTGATATTAAATTAGTTACATATTCAACCCTTTGCGTGACCTCAGATTTAGACTGACGGTCTCTATATTAATACTTTTTGTACATTTTGGGTGGGTGGATCACCCAAAATGGGTGGATCAGATACGACTTAGAGCACCTTACTCCAGTCACTAAACAGGTGAGCCACTATACAATTTTTGACAAACTACAACATGTTGCAGTTTGCTCTCCGGTCTGGGAACGCAACTAAATGGAACGGAATGCATTTTGGAGAATTCTGTTCTGTTCTGTTCAGTTTTGTCCCAATTGACAATGAATGGGGACAAAACTGAAGTTTTTTTTCTGGTCTTGAGCCCCTATGACGGAACTAAATACCGGAAAACTTAAACGCTACTGTGAAAGTAGCCTTACGTCATAGTGTCTTTGAGTCCAAAAAAGGCATCCAAAAAATGCCTGACTTGCGCAACCATTTTGGTAGGGTTGTTTTTGAAAGCATACACCCCCCTTTTTATGTCACTTCCCCTTTTGATCAATATGGTAAAAATACATGGGTAAAAGAAAACCCTATGCAAAAAGCCATTAAAAGCTGCCACACACAAGTAAAGTAGGGAAAATGCCACACACAGAGCATGACACGATTAAATAAAAATCAATAACAATTTTGCCCATGCTTACTGGTGATACTATTGTTACTATACTATTGTTATTATGTTAACTTGTAGTTAATTTTTGCACAGTTCCAAAAATGTAATGAATAAATATAAATCAAGTATTGAAAATGTTCAAAAGTGTTCCGCTATTGTCGCTTGCCTTATGCTTATACATGCCCTCATCATCTCCCGCCTAGACTACTGCAACATTCTCCTCTGTGGCCTTCCATCTAGCATTTATGCACCCCTCCAATCTATCCTCAACTCTGCTGCCCGACTAATCCACCTCCCACCCTGTTACTCCTCTGCCTCTCCCCTCTGCCAATCCCTTCACTGGCTCCCCATTGCCCAGCGAATTCAGTTCAAAATACTAACAAATACAAACAAGGCCGTCCACAACCTGTCCCTTCCCTACATCTCTGAGCTACTTTCCTGATACATCCCCACACGCACTCTCCGATCCTCACAATACCTCCTTCTCTCCTCTTATCCCCTCTTCCCACAATCGCCTCCAAGATTTCTCCCCCCCCCCATCCCCCATACTCTGGAACTCGCTACTCCAACATATCAGACTCTCACCTACAGTGGAATCCTTCAAAAGAAACATACAACCAGTGATCCTGCTGCCTCTATACCGCCATGACCAACTTCACCTGCACCTACTGTGTCCTTCTCCCATACCATGTAGATTGGCAGGGCCCTCTCTCCTTCTGTACCAGTTTGTAACGCGTCTTGTTTATGATTAATGCAATTGTCTGTATGATGTATGTATACCCCTTTTCATATGTACAGTGCTATAGAATGAATGGCGTTTTAATAATAATAATAATAATAATAATTTTTTGTGTTAGTCCTGTGGTGTCTGTCTGCCCTTGTAGTAAGCTGCAATGTTTGATCTACTTGATTTAAAGAGGTATTCCCATCTTGATGATCATAGTCAGTGGCGTAGCGTGGGCTGCCAGCACCCAGGGCAACTCAAGTATTGCACCCCCCAACCTTCAATCTGTTGGATGGCTTGGGTGGACCTGCGCACCTAGATCATTATCATTAGGGTGACAAAAAGTTTTCTGATTGTCCTATTTATAATATTCAATAACCTTTCTATACAGTTTTGTCATGTAAACTCATTTGCATAATTGCAGCTGAATCTGCCTTTTTTTTCAGCTTAAACACCATTTGCATGGAGAATTTGCGTTCACCACTCATGAACAGCGCCATCTACTGGTTTCATAGTCTTTTTCTACATTTTGCCTCAGACGGGATGGTTAAGGAGTGATAGAACTTGAAAAGAAAGTATGCAATAAAGTCCAATTATGATGGGATGGAACGTTTATGAGCGATAGATCGTAAATATTCCTGTCTGAGGGGAAAAAAAGCTGGTTTTGAATATTTCATAGTGCACAAGGCTGCCATTGTAAGGTATGCTGACTGTATCTGTCTCATGGATAGATTGTTGGCTTGCACATACCCAGCTTTTGGCATATAGCCTTTGTGTGGTTGTCTGTTGTATGTCATAGGTAATAGGAGTCCAAGATGCATCCAGATGTCCTCCCTGTGCTGTTTCCAAACCATTTTGGTGGTGTTTTCTGAAATTTCTAACCTTTTTATGTAAACCAGATACCCTCTCCTCTTCAGAGGAGCCTGGTTTAATGCTGGGGTCCTCCTATTGACTTCCAATGTGTTCGGCCAGAGCACCCGAACACTTTGATACTCAATCAACACTAGTGACTATGGCAATTTTAATATTTTTACACAATTTTAAGCTGTTTTAAAGGGGTTTTCCAAGATGTTTATACTGATGACCTATCCTCTGGATAGGTCATCAGTATTTGATTGGTGGGAGTCGGACACCTGGGACTTCTGCTGATCAGCTGGTTGAGAAGGCAGTAGCGCTGAGGTCTTTCATCTACTCACCAAGTACTGCGCCGTACATTGTATAGCGGCTGTGCTTGGTATCACAGCTCAGCCCCATTCACTTCAATTCAAGCTGCGCCTAGGTCATGTGACCAATGGACATGTCATCACTCATGTCCAGGCTGCGGTGCTAGTGTGAGCATCGGTGCCTTCTCAAACAGCTGATCGATGAAGTCTCAGGTGTCGAACCTCCACCGATCAGTAATAAAGTCTCGCACAACCATTTAAAGATATTTTCCCGGACAACCTCTTTAACCACTTCAGCCCCGCTAGCTGAAACCCCCTTCATGACCAGAGCACTTTTTACACTTTGGCACTACACTACTTTCACCGTTTATCGCTCGGTCATGCAACTTACCACCCAAATGAATTTTACCTCCTTTTCTTCTCGCTAATAGAGCTTTCATTGGGTGGTATTTTATTGCTGCTGACATTTTTACTTTTTTTGTTATTAATCGAAATGTAACGATTTTTTTGCAAAAAAATGAAATTTTTCACTTTCAGCTGTAAAATTTTGCAAAAAAAAAGACATCCATATATAAATTTTTCGCTAAATTTATAGTTCTACATGTCTTTGATAAAAAAAAAATGTTTGGGCAAAAAAAAAAAATGGTTTGGGTAAAAGTTATAGCGTTTACAAACTATGGTACAAAAATGTGAATTTCCGCTTTTTGAAGCAGCTCTGACTTTCTGAGCACCTGTCATGATTCCTGAGGAAAGTAGACACCCTAAGGTATTCGCTGATGGGCATAGTGAGTTCATAGAACTTTTTATTTTTTGTCACAAGTTAGCGGAAAATGATGATGATTTTTTATTTTTATTTTTTTCTTACAAAGTCTCATATTCCACTAACTTGCGGCAAAAAATAAAAAATTCTAGGAACTCGCCATGCCCTTCACGGAATACCTTGGGGTGTCTTCTTTCCAAAATGGGGTCACTTGTGGGGTAGTTATACTGCCCTGGCAATTTAGGGGCCCAAATGTGTGAGAAGAACTTTGCAATCGAAATGTGTAAAAAATGACCGGTGAAATCCGAAAGGTGCACTTTGGAATATGTGCCCCTTTGCCCACCTTGGCTGCAAAAAAGTGTCACACATCTGGTATCGCCGTACTCAGGAGAAGTTGGGGAATGTATTTTGGCATGCCATTTTACATATAACCATGCTGGGTGAGAGAAATATCTTGGCAAAAGACAACTTTTCCTATTTTTTTATACAAAGTTGGCATTTGACCAAGATATTTTTCTCACCCAGCATGGGTATATGTAAAATGACACCCCAAAACACATTCCCCAACTTCTCCTGAGTACGGCGATACCAGATGCGTGACACTTTTTTGCAGCCAAGGTGGGCAAAGGGGCACATATTCCTTTTAGGAGGGCATTTTTAGACATTTGGATCCCAGACTTCTTCTCACACTTTCGGGCCTCTAAAAAGCCAGGGCAGTATAAATACCCCACATGTGACCCCACTTTGGAAAGAAGACACCCCAAGGTATTCAATGAGGGGCCTGGCGAGTTCCTAGAATTATTATTTTTTTTTGCATAAGTTAGCGGATATTGATTTTTTTTGTTTTTTTCTCACAAAGTCTCACTTTCCGCTAACTTAGGACAAAAATTTCAATCTTTCATGGACTCAATATGCCCCTCAGCGAATACCTTGGGGTGTCTTCTTTCCGAAATGGGGTCACATGTGGGGTATTTATACTGCCCTGGCTTTTTAGGGGCCCTAAAGCGTGACAAGAAGTCTGGAATATAAATGTCTAAAAATGTTTACGGATTTGGATTCCGTGAGGGGTATGGTGAGTTCATGTGAGATTTTATTTTTTGACACAAGTTAGTGGAATATGAGACTTAGTAAGAAAAAACAAAAACAAACAAAAAATTTCCGCTAACTTGTGCCAAAAAAAATGTCTGAATGGAGCCTTACCAGGGGGGTGATCAATGACAGGGGGGTGATCAATGACAGGGGGGTGATCACCCATATAGACTCCCTGATCACCCCCCTGTCACTGATCACCCCCCCGGTAAGGCTCCATTCAGACGTCCGCATGATTTTTACGGATACATGGATACATGGATCGGATCCACAAAACACATGCGGACGTCTGAATGGAGCCTTACAGGGGGGTGATCAATGACAGGGGGTGATCAGGGTGATCACCCCCCTGTCACTGATCACCCCCCCTGTAAGGCTCCATTCAGACGTCCGCATGATTTTTACGGATCCATGGATCCATGGATCGGATCCACAAAACACATGCGGACGTCTGAATGGAGCCTTACAGGGGGGTTATCAATGACAGGGCGGTGATCAGGGTGATCACCCCCCTGTCACTGATCACCCCCCCTGTAAGGCTCCATTCAGACATCTGCATGATTTTTACGGATCCATGGATACATGGATCGGATCCACAAAACACATGCGGACGTCTGAATGGAGCCTTACAGGGGGGTGATCAATGACAGGGGGTGATCAGGGTGATCACCCCCCTGTCACTGATCACCCCCCCTGTAAGGCTCCATTCAGACGTCCGCATGATTTTTACGGATCCATGGATACATGGATCGGATCCACAAAACACATGCGGACGTCTGAATGGAGCCTTACAGGGGGGTTATCAATGACAGGGGGTGATCAGGGTGATCACCCCCCTGTCACTGATCACCCCCCCTGTAAGGCTCCATTCAGACATCCGCATGATTTTTACGGATCCATGGATACATGGATCGGATCCGCAAAACACATGCGGACGTCTGAATGGAGCCTTACAGGGGGTGATCAATGACAGGGGGGTGATCAGGGAGTGTATATGGGTGATCACCCGCCTGTCATTGATCACCCCCTGTAAGGCTCCATTCAGACATCCGCATGTGTTTTGCGGATCCGATCCATGTATCCATGGATCCGTAAAAATCATGCGGACGTCTGAATGGAGCCTTACAGGGGGGTGATCAATGACAGGGGGTGATCAGGGAGTGTATATGGATGATCACCCGCCTGTCATTGATCACCCCCCTGTAAGGCTCCATTCAGACGTCCGCATGTGTTTTGCGGATCCGATCCATGTATCCATTGATCCGTAAAAATCATGCGGACGTCTGAATGGAGCCTGACAGGGGGGTGATCAATGACAGGGGGGTGATCAATGACAGGGGGTGATCAGGGAGTGTATATGGGTGATCACCCGCCTGTCATTGATCACCCCCCTGTAAGGCTCCATTCAGACGTCCGCATGTGTTTTGCGGATCCGATCCATGTATCCGTGGATCCGTAAAAATCATACGGACGTCTGAACGGAGCCTGACAGGGGGGTGATCAATGACAGGGGGGTGATCAGGGAGTTTATATGGGGTGATCATGGGTGATCATGGGTGATCAGGGGTTCATAAAGGGTTAATAAGTGACGGGGGGGGGGGGTGTAGTGTGGTGTAGTGTTTGGTGCGACTTTACTGACCTACCTGTGTCCTCTGGTGGTCGATCCTAACAAAAGGGACCACCAGAGGACCAGGTAGGAGGTATATTAGACGCTGTTATGAAAACAGCGTCTAATATACCTGTTAGGGGTTAAAAAATTTGGATCTCCAGCCTGCCAGCGAGCGATCGCCGCTGGCAGGCTGGAGATCCACTCGCTTACCTTCCGTTCCTGTGAGCGCGCGCGCCTGTGTGCGCGCGTTCACAGGAAATCCCGGCCCTCGCGACATGACGCATATATGCGTGACTCTGCGCAGGGCCGCCACCTCCGGACCGCACATCTGCGTTAGGCGGTCCGGAGGTGGTTAATAACAATTCCTGGCATAACTCATATTAATTCCGTCACTATGTTACTCTCGACTAGAGATGATCGAATCAAAGCTTAAGAAGTGGAATTCGATCCGAATTTCAGGAATTATTCGATTTGCACGGAAATTCGAATTTCCTCATGCCTAGTGGTAACGAATCGAATTTTTTCCTAAAATGGCTATTGCACGTGTTAGGACATGGAGCAAAGAACTCTGGGAATGAGGGATCACCCACAATGCCATGCATACAGACAATCAGCAACCAGCCAGCCCTGTGATGTCACAGCCCTATAAATAGTTTCAGCAATCTTGGATTCAGCCATTTTCCAGTGTACTTAGTGCAGGAAGAGATGTCAGCAGGCACTAGGGACAGAGCTAGACTTGATAACATATTTTTCTCAATAGAAGTTGAGGGAAAGAGCATTAGAAGAGTAGGGAAAGGATAGGGAGGAATCATTCCACAGTATTGAAGCAGAACAGGGTTCAATATGGAAGTGTACAGCCTGGGTAATAGGAACAATCCTATTACACCTTGCTGCACTGACTGCAGATTCAAATTGCCATTATACTGCTGCTCATTTCCAGTTTGCAATACCACTGTAATTCCAGCAAACCGTTCTTGTTATTGGGGTCTTATTAGCCCTTGTGCGGTGCAGTTATATATATGTTCTAAAGCCTTTTTTTGTCATGTATTAGTGGGAAAAAAAGGAGATTATTAGCCGTTGTCTGTTGAAGTGAGAAAATTACAACCCTTTTTGGCGTGTATTAGTGGAAAAAAAAAATATTATTTGCCGTTCACGGCCGGAGTTACGCATGATGAAAAACTGAAGGTTTTACAAACAAAATCTCTTAGCAACCATCAGTGAAAAACGCATTGCATTTGCACCTGCTTGAGGATGCAATGTGTTTTTCACTGAAGCCCCATTGACTTATATGGGGCCAGGCTGTCCCCTTCTGAAGCACCATAATTTGGTGTACTCTAGCTAGCTTCTGATGCTTCTCCATAATCAGGTAAAGTGACCGTTGTGGCTGATGAGTAACCATGCATTATGGTGAAGAGTATGGCAGTGGACTCTGTAGCCATTTACGGAAGCCTAATAGGCTGACTCTTTGTGTGAAATGACAAAAAATTTATAATACATAAGCAGTGCAGTGCATTCCCTCATTTTCCCCAAAATAGTCATACAAATTATACATTCAACTCATCCCACAAAAAAATGGTTCTTGGAATGCAATGATGAAAAAATAAAAACAATTGCTTGATCATTAGGGATGGTCACTAAGAGTAAGGCCTCTTGCACACAAAGTTGGCACACCGGCCTGTGTGCACTCCGCATCACGGATGCGGACCCATTCACTTGAATGGGTTCACAATCACAGAGATGCGTAATGGAAGCATGGATCGGAACCCCATGGAAGCACTACGGAGTGCTTCCGTGGTGTTTCTGTCCGTGCCTCCGCACCGCAAAAAAACTATTTTTTTTGCGGTGCAGATGGATCACGGACCCATTCAAGTTGAATGGGTCTTGATACGTCCGGGCCACCGCACGGACGTTGTCCCTAATGCACGGAATGGATGCACAATGTTCGTGTGCAAGAGGCCTTAGGGCTCATGCACAGGAACGTATTTTCTTTACTTTTTTTGTGGACCATATACGGAACCATTCATTTTAATGGGTCTGCAAAAAAAACTGAAGTTACCCTGTGCGCATTCCGTTTCCGTATGTCCGTATTTCCGTTTTGAAAAAAAAATTGAACATGTCCTATTATTGTCCGCATTACGGACAAGGATAGTACTGTTTTATTAGGGGCCTGCTGTTACATTCCGCAAAATACGGAATGCACATGGACGTCATCCGTATTTTTTGCGGACCGCAAAATACATACAGTCGTGTGCAAGAGGCTTTAAGATGAGATGATAAAAAACATTGCCAACATTTTTTTTTTTTTATGTAGCGGCAGATTTATGTGTAAATAAAAAACTTTCTTTGTTGCCCATAGCAACCAATCACAGATCATCTTTCAGGAGCAGAGTATGAAATAAAAGCTGCATTGCGATTTGTTGCTATGAGCAACAAAGAGTTTTTCTTTTAGGCAGTTTCCACATTAAAGGAAAAATCACAGAAAATAATGCACTATAGATGAAAACATTATATATGGACTAAGCCCTCACTCTGATATGATAAAATCTGAGACTCTCAGACAATATATTTTGATCAAAACACATCTGTGCCCGCCTACAAGCGCCAAGGTGGTCTCAGTCAGGGAGGTCCTACTTATATTCAGTTATCATATCAAGCAGGATATTTTCCATCTTTTTAGTGTCTAACATAAAGATTTACCGTATCTTTTGCTTGACAAGACACAGTTTTTTCACCATAAGTGTGTGTGTGTAAATGTCTGTGCGTTTTATAAAGCGTAATACTACTGAGCACTTCCATTCTGGAAGCATTTACTGGTATGCAGGAGTCGCCGGGAGCTGTGAGTGATACGTTTCAGGCACTGCCTGTACTCACCCTTTCCTGGTCTTCTCCGGGTCTGCTCTGCACTGTCATACCTGCGTACCAGCGTCAGGACATAGCGCGGGCCCATAGCGGTGGAGCAGAAGAGGTGTTTATTTTAGCTCTGATGGGGGTCTGATCCAATGTCTGATATGGAGGTCTGACATGGAGGTCTAAAGGGGGTCTGATTTGAGGATCTGATATAGGGGTCTGATTTGAGGTCTAATATAGGGGTCTGATTTGAGGTCTGATATGGGGTCTGATTTGAGGTCTGATGGGGGTCTGATCTGAGGATCTGATGGGGGTCTGATTTGAGGACTGATATGGGGGTTTTATTTGAGGACTGATATAGGGGACTGATTTGAGGTCTCATACGGGTATCTGACATGGGAATCTGATCTTAGGTCTGATGAAAGGTATTTTTTATTTTCCTCCTCAAAAACCTAGATGTACTTCATCATCAGGTGCATTTTATAAAGCAAAAAATACAGTAATTGAAACTATAGGTAATTTTCTAACAATAAATGCTCTTTACCACTAAGAAACAGAATTTTTAAAAACATCAAATACGTTTGTATATTATAGACTTTTTTAAGTAGACAGATACTATATTATTGCAGAGAATGAAATAACCAGGAAATATGAGTCAGCGAATTTTATAATCTTTCTGTATTCTCATCGTACTATTGTATTATAGGGATTTTATCATTTCTGTTGCCAAACTATATGACTCATTGTTCACTATGTCTGTAGATGTTGTGACTTATCCTTTAAACACTCTTTCTAATGCGCTAAATGGGTTTTCCAGCTTTACCAACTATGTTTATTAGGCCCCCGGAATGTGGCCCACCTAAAATAAAAAATCCACTCACCTCCTCCACAATGCTCAGTTTCATAGGCTCTGTTCGGTCATGCTTCTGGTCCCTGGTTTGTAAACTGCAAATGGGGTCACATGCGCCGCTGCCATAACTGTCACATGACCCAAGAAGTGAGGTGCTGCTTAAGGGAATATCACTGCTGAAGCCACTGAATGGCTGCAGTGCCGCATGTGACCCTATCTGGAAATTTACAGGCCAGGGACAAGCAGCATGACTGAACGGAATCTCTGTGCTGGAACTGAAGGGCGGGAAGCAGGTGAACAGATTTCACGAACCAGCGGGGGTGAACCCACTGTGCCACGTGTCCTACCTACTCTAAGGGCATTGACTTAGTGAACCCCCCGATTCATTACAATACCCCTGATGGTGGGGATAGACTTTCCTGAGGGGAACACCAGGTCGCTACCTCTTGAGGAGGATAGGTACACGAGGCAGCTGGTCCAGGAGGTACCCAAGAAAGGTACTAGAAGTACAGGCATAGTCAGGCAGGCAGAGTTGTTACCAGGAGCAACAGTGCAGGACCAAAGGATGAGGTAGCGGCATAGTCAGACAGGCAAAAGGTCAGGGCAGGCGACACAGGTACTGGTCAGGCAATCCGGGGCAAGGCAAGGCAAGCTGGCAGGGATAAGACAAGTAACAGAATCCAGGAACACAAGTGGTTATCAGGAACCTAAGCAGAGCACAAGGACATTGACACAGAGGCATCTGGGAAGGGGGATGAGACACTTATATATGCGGATGAGGGCTAGGATTGGTCAGCGAGGTCACATGACCTAACCCATAAAACCCAGGAAGTGACCCGCGCCGGCCCTTAAGGAAGCGCTGCAAAAGAACAGCGGCAAGCATGCTGTGGCCAGGGCTGAGATGAAACTGTGGAAAGGATCCCCAGAACCACAGCACGTACACAAACAGAGCCCAGAGCTGCAGCGGTGAATGCCACAGATCACCGCTGAGCACGGCGCCCGGGACCACGGTGGTAAGCAGTGGAACAGCGGTGCACAGCAGCCGCTGTTACAACAGATTTATTATTTTTGGTGTACCACATTCAGGGGGCCAGTATATAAAATGTTAGTAAAGCTAGAAAACCCCTTTAAGGCTAGGTTAAAATCACATTTTTGTATCCTGTTTAAAGCAACAGATTTTTTTGTTTGTTTCTTTATCTCTTCTATTTAAAAGGGATTTGTCTTCAGAAAATGACCTATTGTTTAAATAATGTTTTATGTTAAACATATTTTGAACAAATTTTTGGTGTATATTTTTTTATTTTCCTTGTCAATATCTAAACAAAATTAAGTCTAATAATAGGTGCCCCTTCTTGGTCTGTACAGATCACTTTTCTGCAGGTTTCTGCTTATCATCACAGGCACAATTAAAATGACAGATATCACCTATCTATAGATAGGCATAGACAGGCAGGCATTATTTTCCATTATCCATTATTTTCAACAGGTGATTATCAAATCTTATCTATTCTTTCCTTGTACAAGGCGTCTGCAAGGTCACAGAACACACCTAGAAAACTCCAACAGAAGTCAATAAGGTCCACTCCTGACCATTGTGTCTATGGCCTATGGTGGCTACTGTAAAGTATAAATGCTGTTAACAAGTCATGCAAGATGGCCCATCCTATAATCATGTTCAGGAAATAGAATAAATGAATCTGCAATCAGAAAACAAGTGATGATAATGTCTGAATATGTCAGTAAAATAAATAAAAATATTATTAGAAAAAAAGCATTTGTGTCTGGTTTTACTTGGCAGAAAAAAATGTCAGTGGTACATTCCCTTTAAGAATACTTCCTGTTGTTAATACAATAGAAGCCAGTAGGAACAAGATGCAACAGGATCTGCATTCTTGCATCCTGTTTTAACCATTGCATAGCTGTGAACATTTTTTGCTGCTAACATCTTGGTGCTAGATACCACAGGACACCATGAGTGGTCTAGTGCCTCAACGAGTGAGCTCTGTTTTGTAGCCCGTATAGTTATGACTGAGAAGGTCTAAGGCCATCCAGTTTAGGCTGTTACTCTGCCATATGTTGTTGACACATGCCTACTAGTGATAAGCAGATTTCTTGAAATTTGTTTCAGGTCCAATTCAAACAAAACGGTCGGCCGATTTGATTCAGGAACTAATAAATTTGACCCTAATCGAAAGTGTTCTTTTTGCCAGAAGAGTTGTTTGACAGTCTGAAGTCTCTTAGGACTGTATCCAATCTCTTTGAAACTCTTAAAAGACAAGACATCCAGGGGCGGACATACCACCCGTGCAGCTGGTTCAGCTGCACAGCGGCCCAGCAAGGGAGGGGGCCCATCCCAGTGCCAGCAGAGGTGTTTATTTTTTTTTTTATCTTATCATAAATATGTTTTTTTTAATCATATTTTTCATTCCCTACCTCTGCCAACAGGGTAACCTTGGCACCTTGGTGTGGAGGTTAGGAGGGGGCGGAGTTTGGGGGGACCTGATTAGCACTTACTGCAAATCTGCTGCCCGTTTGTGTCTACACTCCATAGCTGAAGGACCTTCGATGACATCATAGTCATGTGATCTGTTCAGCAGTGGAAGTGGAGGTAGGACCTGTGATGAAGTCACCATCATGTGATCAGTGCAGAAAGAGGCAGGGCTCAGCAGTGGAGACCTGTGATGCCATGGAATGAATGTAAGTGCCAGAGAAATGTTGCGAGATGTGTGTATGTTAGAGGGGAGGGGTGTCAGTTACATAGGACTGTATGTTATAGAAGACTATAAGAAAGATATGTTTTTTTACATGGGACTGTATGTTATAGAAGATTGGAGGGAGATGACTGGTGTTTTTTACATGGGACTGGTTATTTTAGAAGACTGGCGGGTAAGGAGTGATGTTATTTATATGGGACTATGTGTTGGAGGAAGGTGAAGGAGGGGATTTAAGTTATTTACATGGGACTGTATGTTATAGAGAACTGTAAGGAAGAGAAGTTATTTACATGGGACTAGAAGGAGAGGGCTGGTGTTCTTTACATGAGACTTCATGGTATAGAAGACTGGTGGGAGACGACTGGTATTATTTACATGGGACTGCATGGTATAGAAGACTGGAGGGAGAGGACGGGCATTATAATTTATGGGGGCATTACAGAGATGATTATAACTCTGGGGGGTACGGCAGTGGTGGAGGGCATTACTACTACTGAGGGCTCTATAGAAGTGCCTTATAGATTATAAGAGGTGCCCGGCAGTTACAGAGAGAGCAGAGCCTCTAGGTGTAATGGTAACTCCCCCGTTTGTATATAATAAAACATCATTTTTCTCAACAACGTCAGTAATGCAGGTACATAAGAACATGGGACCAACACAGATGCCTTCAGCTGCCAAGCGCACACATAACAGGTCAGTCCTTTAATTGTCCAAGTGTATGAGGGAGTCCTGAGGGATAGCTGAAGGCCTAGGGAGCAGTAGTAGCAGGATGTAGTGTCAGACATCACACTGCTGGTCTGTGTAGGAGGAGGAGCTGTGCGGCCGGGAATCTGCTGTGCTCCTCCTCCTACACAGACCAGCAGAGCAATGTGTGACACTACATCCTGCTACTACTGTGGAGCGCCAGCGGCTGAACTGTGATCATGAGGAACTAGGTGAGTATATTTTTTTTACTTCCTGTGAAAGGGGCACATATCTGACCATTTCTACTGTGAGGGGCACATATCTGGACATAACTACTATGTACTGGCACAAAGGGGAAATAATTACTATGTGAGGGCATTAAGGGGACTGGGTGTGTATAGTTATGCTTTGGGCAGAGTTAGCGGCATGACCTAGTATGGAAAGAATATATATACATATTGTAAACATATTCACAGGATGTTTTTTATTTGCACATACAATATATTTTTATATTTGTATGTGTGGTTGGGGGGGGGGGCAGGTACATCCTTTGCACAGGGGCCCTTTGCTGCCTGTTTCCGCCCCTGATAGACAGCATTAGAAATGTCGAAGTGACAGCAACATGTATAGCTATGTGAGCCCCATCAAGGGGACCGAAGAAGCAGCGATATTGTGGGACCGAAGGAGCCGGAACCCAGGGTAAGCTTCCCTTCACTGGTCTGGCGACATGGGGGACCTGGCCAAAGGTGGACAACAGTTTTAAAGTTGCATAGCAAGAAGCATTGAAATGATTGAACCTACTAAATGCTATGAGTATGGCCTCACCTCATATAGCAATGGAAAAAGTTTCAGGTAGTTAAAACTGTTTCAATCCCACAGGCAAATAATCCTTAAAAGAGTTTCCAGAAATCAATCATTTTTATGTAACTGGTCATTTGTTTAACATTTTGTACTGGTGTATCCATATTATCAACTATGTACGGTTGTCCATTTTCATACGTTCGGTGGCCGCATGTACACAGTGCAGCAGCAAATAGCTGTAAAGTTGCAACACTAGAGCTGTCACCACAGTCACATGAACTGGGTAATAAAACTTATTTTATCTTTTGAATAGTCATATTACTGTAGTCACGAGGTGATGCAACTTGACATAGTAGAATAAAGCACGAGACATTGGTCAGTGCTGATAATGATAAAGAGAAAAGTGTGATTTCCCTCCGCTTACACACGCGTCATATGTTCTGTTCTTAAAGGACCCAATGTGTGCTCAGTTCCATAGGGTATGAAAACGTGATGCCCTACCAATAATCTATGGGGCACATGGTGTTTGTGTTCACGTGCTGCACTATTAGGGCTCATTCAGACTACCGTATCTTGTTTGCGGCCCGCAAATTGCGGATCCACAAAACATGGATATCGACCGTGTGCGATTTGCATTTTGCGAAACGGAGCGGCCAGCCCTGTGATAGAAGTACCTATTCGTGGCCACAAAAATGGATAAGAATAGGACATATTCTGTCTTTTTTGTAGGGCTGCAGAACGGAATTACAGATGCGTACAGCACATGGGTCGGCACCCGACCCGCAAAATGGCGGAATGGATGCGGACACAAGTATACGGCCGTCTGAATTCAATTTTTAATTGAGACCTGAATAAGTGAAAATGCAATTCACAGGGGTGTAGCTAAAGGCATATGGGCCCTGGTGCAAGAGTTCAGCTGGGGCCCCCTTCCCTCAGGGCTTTGTGGCCAGGGGCAGGGAAGTACATAGCCTTCATGTTGCCTGAGGCAAAAATTGAAACGACCCCCCCTCCCCCCCCAAGCCAAATTCTTGACCTAACCTGTTCCTTCCAGCCAGAGATGTAACTAGACCAGCATGCACTTTCTATCATACCAGTGTCTTCTTATGTGGCACAAGGGTCTTTGGTCCCCTCAGGCTCCTGGGCCCGGTAGCGACTGTTACCTCTGCACCCCCTATAGCTATGCCCCTGGCAATTAATATATCGAATTGTAATTTTGAATTGTAAAGCGCTGCGGAATATGTGGTGCTATATAACTAAAGATTATTATTATTATATTTTTAGCAGTAGTAATGGTGATATCCCTTTATACTACAGTCTATTCAAATTGGCCATAGAAAGTAGTGGTTGTTTGAGATGCTCTCCTTGCACTCAGTTGGTGGCCATTAGGGTATGTTCACACTTGGCAGATTTGTTACAGAAATTTCTGCGATTGATAATCAGTTCCTTACATGTGAACTGGGTTCTTTTGGCAGCAAGTCACACATTTTTGTGCAAAATACAGTTTGCACAAAAACGGGCAACTTTTATATGCCGGTTTGGGCATAAACTCTCCCTTCGCTGCTTTGTTAGTTACAAGTGTATTCTTTTTTTCTGGACAACATTGCACAGACTATTTCCAATCTTAATAGTTTATATTAGGGCTCATGCACACAACCATTTGTATTTTGTGGTCCCCAAAAAACAGATCTGCCAAAAATACGGATGACATTCGCGTGCATTCCGTATTTTGGGGAACGGAACAGCTGTCCCCTAGTAGAACAGTACTATCCTTGGCCTTAATGCAGACAATAATAGGACATGTTCTATATTTTTGCGGAAACTGAAAAACTGACATACACAAACGGAATACACACGAAGTACCTTCCGTTTGTTTTGCTAACCCATTGAAATAAATGGTTCTGCATACGGTCTGCAAAAAAACGAAAATACGTTTGTGTGCATGAGCCCTTAATCCTATGTAACAGCCTCAGTACAGTAAGACCACTAGAAAATATAACCAAATATCATAGAATGCAAATTTTTACAGCAAAATTGCTAAACCAGAAAGAGTAAGGGTTCATGCACACGATCGTTGTTGTTTTGCAGTCCGTTTTTCACGGATCCGTTGTTCCATATCTGAGTTTTTTATTTTTTTTATTTAAGTCCTCTTCCGTTCCGTTATTCCACAATACATATCCGTATGGTTTCTGTATGCGATCCATTTTTTTGCAGATCAGAAACAGTAACTTATCAATCACCAAACACATGAGCAATATGGGCTGGGAATAGCATTTCTACAGTATGGATCAGGAAAATACGGGTGAAATACGGGTGACATACGGATGTGTTCCGTGTGCGTTCCGTATTTTTTGTGGACCCGTTGACTTGAATGGGGCCTCGGACTGTGATTTGCAGACAATAATAGGACATACACAACTTTTTTGCGGAACGGAAATACGGAAACCTTCCGTTGTTTTTGCAAACCCATTGAAGTGAATGGTTCCGCATACCATCCGCAAAAAAAAAAAAAAAAAACAGAAGCGGAAAGAAAATACGTTCATGTGCATGAGCCCTAATACCGATGATAACTGAAATATGTCTATTTCCCATGACACTAATAATAAATCAGAAACATTTACTGTGACTGTACATAATGGTTATTACAATAACCTGCACACTTGTCCTCCTTGAAGAAAAGACTCTCAGAAGCATCAATTATTATTTATGGGCACCGCAAAAAAAAGTCCCTTCATTTTAAGTACTGTCAATAGAGGATGCAGAAATTCGATAGAATCTGTATCATTCACTGTGAGAGAAAAAAGACTTTAGTAACATACTGTGCATAGTTTGCTTTTAGGGGAGGATTTCTAGAAATGTCAGAAATGAAATATATGACTTGTGAGTGGCAGGCAGAACCAGTTTAAATGGAAACCATCACGTTTACAAATGCAGTCTATTCTTCAGGCAGCATATTATAGTGTAGGAGGAAGTGAGCTGATTGATATATAGTTTGGCAAGAAAATACAGTATTGAGTAAAGCCTGTCATTTTTTATCTAAACCTTCTGGGCCAGAATAGGGAGTCCAGATGGAGGTCTTACTAAATGGTTAACAGATATTTCTGTATGCTTTCAAACTAGTTTAGCTGTCAATCGCTGCCTATGACTGCCCACTATCGCTAGGATATGCCCCCAATGTCTGATAGGTGCGGTTCCCACCTCTGTACTAAGAACGAAGCCCACAAAGTGCTGGAAGGTGCACCTCGCATGCATGGTCACCTTATATTTGTTACTATGGGGGTGCCAAAAATAGTCGAGTTGAACATTCAGTTATTTTCGGAAGTCCCATTGAAGTGCACTGTGCAAGCGGGGCCACTTCTCCATTCACTTCTATGGGGCTGACAGAAATAGCTGAGCCAGCGCTCGCCTATTTTTATCGCTATTTTAAGTCCAGAAGGAGCACATTTTTTTTAGATTAATAAATTGCTAATTTTGCTGATCTGTGTCCCATAAAACTGTATAGCAATCTATTCTCCAACTCCTACTATATACGAATAGATGCCTTTAGTATAGACAGTATTTTCAATGTGACAGGTTCCTTTAAAGAATAGGCTTGTTTGAGATCAAGGAAGTTGGGTGACTTAGACAAGATATTGAGGGGCTTTGCTACCTCTTGAAGAAAGCTCAGTTTAGTGACAGCTAACCCAGGTGGGTTGAAAGACACTGGTATGTGGCACCAAAAGGACTGACAGGATCAAGGTCAGTGGACAGGGTGAAGTCAGGGCAGGCAGAGTTTGTTCAATCAGGTAAACATGTGGTAGGTCAGGGCATGTGGTACAGGATCAGTATGAAAGGCAGCACAGAATCAGTCCACTAAACAGGTAGAGGTCGGGCACAGAAGGTCAGGACAATACTATATTGCACCTTCACAGCTCTAGACAGTCTAGGACCTTATTGCTCAGGCCACACCATTGGTATTGCCGTGTCCCAAAAAAATGTCTGAATTATTAAACTATAAAAGTATTATCTGGCAGAATGAACACTGTAACAGAAAAAACTTATAATGCCAGAACCACTATTTGCTGGTCGCTTTGCCTCTCCAAAAAAGATTCAGTGAAAAGTAATTAGTCATGCATACCCCCAAATGGTAAAAAATACAGCTTGCCTGCTTAAGGCCTCAAGCACACGGACATTGTTTTGGTCCGCATGCGTGCCGCCATTTTGGCAGCTCAGATGAGGACCCATTCACTTCAATGGGGCCGCAAAAGATGCGGACAGCACTCCGTGTGATGTCCGCATCCGTTGCTCTGTTCCGTGGCCCCGCTAAAAAAATATCCACGCTTTGCGGACAACAATAGGCATTTATATTGAAGGCTGTCCGTGCCGTTCCGCAAATTGCTTTTGTTTTGAAAACATTGGCTATCATTGCTATCACATTTAGCAATTATCTACCAAAAAACGCATGTGTATCCGAAAAAACGTATCAAAGACACATCACTACCGCAATGTCGCATCATAGAGAAAATGGCTGTGTAAGATCTTCCAATCCATCTCTTACCTATGTCTTACGCCTTTTCCTAATTTGATGGGATCCGCCCTAACAATCAACAGATAGGTATATAAGGACCTGGACTCTTCGAGATGAATAAACCCACTGAGGAAGAAATAGGGATCTATTTCGAAACACGTCTGGGATCTATGGTTTATTCATAAAGAGTCCAACACTTCAAGCATGGCCATACACTGTTGAAAGATATCCATGAAAATATCTGCACGAGAAAACGAGTGAAGACTTACTGGTGATCGAATTTACCTACGGCAAGTTATCTACAGCAATATATGAAAGTAAGGCAAACTCCTACGATTTTCAGCCTGCAATTTTGAGCCTGTATTACATATCATACGAAAAAAAGGTAACAGCTCAGCTTGCAAGATTAGGAGTAATTCATCGGAGCTCCGATCTATGCTATCTACAAGCAACTATACTCTTCTGTTTGTATTTGATCTAATCTACACCGAGGTAAGCACTTTGACACGTGGGACGCCACAAGGAAGGGCACTATCAAACAGTGAGTACTCATGACAGTAAGGGCGCGAATTGTCTTCAGTAGCCCGAAACATGTAGACAACGACTTTGTAACTGTAACTGGATGTGATTTTACCGCAAGCAAAATACATTTTTCCTTTACCGAAGTGGAGCTGGACTTCTTCAACCATATTGCAATACGCTACCCGGGCCTGACACGGGTCCTCCGTGCTCACAGGTGAAGGTGGGGCAGGTGAGAGCTGCTGAACTTTCTTTTCTTCTAAGTCATATTATGAGATTGATTGCTACGAACTTTATTAAATATAACTTTATCAAATAGGATTTACCAGCACAATAGGACTTACCTTAAGGGTCCATTCACACGTCCGTTGTTTCTTTCCTGATCTGTTCCGTTTTTTGTTCAGACATTGTGCTGTCCGATTTTTTTCAGGACCCATTGAAAATGAATGGGTCCAGATCTGGTCCAGATCTGTTCCGCAAAAAACGGAACAGATCAGGAAAGAAACAACGGACGTGTGAATGGACCCTTATAGCGAGACTTTATCCCTATATCTATTTATTTACCAGCTGCACCGCACATATTTATTTGCGTCATTGCGGACTCTACCTATGCGACAGTTCATCTACGATCCCACATAGGAAATTACCTATTTATTATCCCATTTTATGTATGTTTTTATGCCATTTAGTTGTATCGAATAAATTGCACCATATTTTTTCCAACTTTTACCTGTTGGGTCTCTCACGTGTACCCATCTGTTTGAGTGCCGGTCTATTTCAATACACATGCAGTCTTTATTTAAATTTTTTAGAAACATTCTTCCTTCATGACTGCGTGACCCAAGTTTTTTCTGACAGTTTGCCAAATAGAAAAGGAGATGTCAAAATGGCAGAAAAAAATTCAATAAGCTTCAGCATACTGCATTCTTTATAAAATGTCAGAGACTCAAAATATGGCCCCTAGCATTAGCAAAAAATGCTTGTGCGGCCCATTTCTTCTTTCA
This sequence comes from Bufo gargarizans, assembly GCF_014858855.1. Taxonomy (NCBI): domain Eukaryota; kingdom Metazoa; phylum Chordata; class Amphibia; order Anura; family Bufonidae; genus Bufo; species Bufo gargarizans. Next base: position 61,684,217 of record NC_058087.1, read on the forward strand.
GCTTATATCTAGAGCTGGAGTTATTAATGCAAAAAAAGGTAACAGAAAACACAAGTGTAAAAAACTGCACTAAAAATGCAAAAGTCCACATGTTGTTAACCCAACCTTAAAAGTTTTTTTCCAATGTGGACTCTCTTGACCCATTTCCACCATTTAAACAAATCCCTCTGGTTGGTTTTACACCCTACATGTAGCACTTCCTGTTGCTGTATTCAACCAAACCCATCATGCACTTCTCCTTTCTTTGCCACAGCTCCAGCACTGTCCCTAACAACACCCAGCTAGTTTATAGCTCCTCCCACCCCGCTAGTTACATAGACACTCCACTATTACTGCCCCGCCCCCATGGACATACCATCACAGGAAATAGGAAAGAGCTGCAAGGACATGGTCATGTGACCACAAAACAGAACATAGGAACAATAAAAGGGAAAAGAAATACATTACAGAATTACAGCTACTTTTATAAATGATTATTTTAAAGGTTGATGATGCAAACCGGAAAATCCCTGTAAGTAGTTAAATTGTTCAGGAAATGAAATGAGATTGCAGAAAATTATCATTGCGCCATTTACAACTTTGAATTGCCTAAGTCACTTTTGACAGTAGTTTTATTGCATAATCAGAAAGCCATTCATTTAGTTGTGAGTCACAGAATGTAGAAAAAAAACTTAGCTTAGCAAATATTCTGTCATTTTAATCTTGTCACACTGAAAAGAGTAACTCAGCCAGGGAAGACGTAGAATTTGCATTTATCCCAGGCTACCTTGAATAAAAGTCTAGTATTATACTGCCTGTCCTGAGACTGGTGACTAATTTCATGTCAGTGTGAATTAAGTGTTGAAAAAAAGAAAATCCGTCTTCCAGGTAACGATTAATTCGTAATTACCTCAAGAGATAAGGAATGCTGCCTCATTTAGGCTAATTACAGACAAGTACGCCTAAAGGACATCTGTCAGCAGATTTGTACCTATGACACTGGCTGACCTGTTACATGTGCGCTTGGCAGCTGAAGGCATCTGTGTTGGTCCCATGTTCATAGGTGCCCGCATGGCTGAGAAAAATGAACTGCTGCACACTCTCCACTTTGATTGATAGAGCCACGCAGGTGTGATGATATTTTCACTTCTTGGCCTGGTCAAACAAAGTGGAGAAGGCACGACAGTTACAGAGAGAGCAGAGCCTCTAGGTGTAATGGTAACGCCCCCGTTGCTCCTAGAGGCTCATTTGCATATATTAAAACTTCATCAATGTGGGCACATATGAACATGGGACCAACACAGATGCCTTCATCTGCCAATAGCATATACAACAGGTCAGCCAATTCCATAGGTACAAATCTGCTGACAGATGCCCTTTATTGTGAGAAGCACGCTGTATGTGGGCATGATTTTCTGTTTTGACCTCTGCTGCTCTGACAGGATCTCATAGCATTATAATGTTTTGCAATGCTGTGTGTCCCTGCCAGACCTGTATCTACTGAATTACACTGTCAGCACAATTTACTACATTCAGGCAGGGACACACAGCATTATAAATCATTAGAATGCTGTGCACGTCCTATCTTTGGCCACAACAGCCCGATGCAGGGTGCACACAGCCGGTGTCCATGTTTTCCAGTGCCAGTACATGACATTGCCAGGTGCAGTATCCAAATGCAGATTACTGTGATTTGCTGGGATGCACCTGCATGCTTACCAACATTAAAAAGTATCTACCTAAGCATTAAGTATGTACCTGTGCTGTATATGGCATGGACAGGTGCAGCCTAGCAATTAGCATTAATTTCCCATACGGTACCTATCATCATTCCTGGAACTTATATAAGGAAGGCTTTAAGATTTGGCTAAGTAAGGCTTTGCATGCCGGGATTTGGGGAATTTTCAGCTATTTTTCTGATCTGCAGATCCTCTCAGGCTTTGTCAAGTTGGATAGGGACCATTGGTGGACAGCAATTTTCTCTCTTGAGAAGTTCAATTGGGCTCAAGTCAGGAATAGGGTTGCCACCCGTATAGGAATGACCCGGACAATCCGGGTTTGTAATCCTGTGCCCGGGTACAAGCCTTTCTCAAACCCGGGCACAGGATTCATTTCAAACTGCAGACTCGCTAACCTCACCTAACATCGCGGTGAAGCACAGGCTGAACACTTGTCATCAGGTCCTGTGTGCGGTCCCCAAATCCTGCTTCCACTCTTCCTCTCCTCCTCACACATGGCTCCAGGAGAGCAGTCGTGGAGATGGCAGCAGGAGGCTTCTCAGCATGGCCGGACTGTCATAGCACCATGTGTCGTATGTACTGCGCCACTGCCATGAATGCGTGTAGGCTGCCCATGTGGCGGTACATTACAGGATGTGCACTGCTGCTGCTGTAGAAAACTTGACAGAAAATTTTCTGGAGAGAGGAAATGCCATAAGTTTGTGCTGTGTGTCTGGTGACTACATAGTGGTGGTTTGCCCCTGCACCCTGAGGTGGGCACTGAAGGGCAGCTCATGGAGGGAGAACACACAGGTTAGGTTGGCACTATATTCTTTTTTAATAATGAACAATGCCAACCAATCCCTGGCACCAGTGTCACAACATCTCCCCCCTTCACTGGCACTTTATGTTTAGTAGTAAACATGGTAGGTGGAAGGACCTGATGCAATATTATAACAGGAGTGTGAGCTGGCGGTGAACGGCGGCAAGTGGTGATCAGCTGAGCCCGTCACTGCCGGTGTTCTGCCAGATTCCTATACCTGGCAGAATGCTATACCCGGAAGTGACGCGGTCGCACCGGAATCAGCTGGAGGAGGGTGTGTGTACTCGCCCAAATGCTCCGATACCTTCCCCGTTATTGGAACTGGCAGCGCCAAGGGAGCATACAGCCGACTTCCTTTCCAATCAGGAAGCCGGGAGGTGGCCAGGAAGCCTGCTTCACTTGTTGCTAGGCAGCCTGGCTTTCTAAACAATCAGCAAGCTAGGCAGTATCTCATGACTCGCGTCCCGGCTTCCTGATTGGTCAGGCAGGTACACTGCCTACAAAAAAGTGAATCCGGCTTCCTAGCCAATCATGACGATGATTGAAATCATGACTCGTCGCCCCTCTTCTTGACTGGTCAGGAAGCTAGGTTGCCTCTGAAGCTAGTGTTCTTTCACTTGAACGCTGTCTTCACGGGAAAGCAGGAAGCCAGGCGATGGGTCATGATCCGCCGCCCGACTTCCTGATTGTTATGGTACATGCTAAAGTGTTCAGGTTTGGCTTGAAGAAAAGGTGGCAACCCTAGTCAGGAATCTGGCTGAGCCACTTAAAGACATTCACAGAGTTGTTCCTAAGCCACTCCTGTCTTGTCTTAGCTGTGTGATTAATGTTGTTGTCTAGTTCGAAGGGGAACCTTTAGCCCAATCTGAGATACAGAGCACTCCGGATGTAACTGTTATATATATTTTTCTAATTTGCTAGTTTATTAGAGCTAGGCATGTATACCTAAGCTGGTCTGTCAATAATTGTCAAAAGATATTACCTTATAATAACAGCTTTCATTAATGTCCCCTGTCCCTTTCCATTGTTCCCTTAAAGACTGTTGCTAGGGCTTGTCTGTCTCCAACTCAGTGTAAACAGAAGACAGACGTGTGGTCCTCCACACTGCATGCCTGTGTATAGATGGTATCAGGCTTCAGAGTAAGGAGGCGTGCCTCTCAGTAATCCAATTTAGCTGCTGGCTAAAGCAATTGTGTATGGGAGTGAGGAAAGGTAGTTTTGGCCTCAGAGAACTGCCAGAGTAGTAATCAGTGGCGTAACTACCGGGGAAGCAGCTGCTTCGGGGCCCGGCACCCCGGCAGTGTTTTCAAGTTAGTTAAATATCGTGTTCAGGGCCCCTTCACAGCAGCCGCCGCTAATGTGATCTAATCTTACTGTGTGCTAAAGTCTCCTGGTGTGTCTGGGATTCGAACCCACAACCTCCAATGTATCAGAGGCAAAGCATTAACCCCCACAGCCATAAAGGCTGCATTACAACTGATCGAAAAATATAAAACTTCTATTGTTATAGCTGGCTAAGTGTACATCTATACACATGACAGCTGCCCCAACACACCTAGCACTGCTATATCTGTATATGACAGCTGTCCCAGCACACTCAGCTCTGCTATATCTCTATATATGAGCAGCTGTCATGTGTATAGATGTACACTTAGCCAGCTATAACAGTAGAAGTCTCATATTTTTTCAGTCAGCAGCAAGGCAGCTGGTATGGTCTTGTGGTTAGCTGCTTTGCCTCTGATACAGAAGGTCGTGGGTATATGGAGTCTGAAATACAAACACTGACACAGGAAGAGGCTGCATCACTGACATGGAGGTAAGTAGAAGTGTTTATTTTTTTTAATACCCGACTGTTACTGCCATGGGGGAGCGGGAGGCACCTGATACTGGCACCTGGGGGGGAGCGGGAGGCACTTGATACTGGCACATGGGGGAGGGGGGTTGGCACCTGATACTGGCCCCTGGGGGGGGAGGGGGGATTGGCACCTGATACTGGCACATGGGGGGGAGAGGCACCTGATACTGGCACATGGGGGGGGGAGGGAGAGAGGCACTTGATACTGGCACTTTTTTTTGGGGGGGGGGAGATGGCACTATGATACTGGGACATGGGGGGGGGAGAGGCACCTGATACTGGCACCTGGGGGGGGGGGGGGTTGGCACCTGGTACCGGCACATGGGGGGGGGGGGGGAGAGGCACCTGATACTGGCACATGGGGAGGGGGGAGGGAGAGAGGCACTTGATACTGGCACTTTTTTGGGGGGGAGATGGCACTATGATAATGGGACATGGGGGGAAGAGAGAGGCACTTGATACTGGCACATGGGGGGGTTTGGCACTATGATACTGGCACATGGGGGTGGGAAGGAGAGAGGCACTTGATACTGGCACATGGGGGGGAGATGGCACTATGATACTGGGACATGTGGGAGGGGGGAGAGAGGCACTTGATACTGGCACATGACGGGGGGCATCTATGGGGACACTTACTGGCACATTATTGGGGGGCATTATGGGGGACACTAGGCCGGCAGCCTATCAGAGGCCGGACACTGAGGGGCATCTACTGGGGCACTATATATGGGGCATTTTATACTGGTACATTATGGGGGGCACTAGCAGGAAGGGGGGAGAGGAGCACTATGGGGGAATTTACTGGGGGCACTATATAGGGGTATTTATACTGGCACATTATGGGGGCACTATGGGGACATTAGCTCAACTGGGGGCATTACAAGGGGGTATTTTTGCACTGTCACATTATAAGGAGAATTATTACTACTCGGTGGGCATTATGGTGGGCTTTATTACTCCCCCATGGTATGAGCCCCTAGTAGCAGCACCAGCCTCTCCCTGCTCTACTATCCCTCTGCCCCTTCTCCAAATCCTTATTATGAAATCTTTCTCATTCGGATAAAACACAACATCAGCTCCGCCGAGCCCCCGGCCAAAGTGTGGAAGTGGCGTCCGAGATCCCCAAGGGCCAAGCCAAGTAATTGTAAGTTTTAATGTGAAATATGTTTATGTTATACACATATAGCCTACACTGTGCCCCACAATGTACAGTATACCGCTACACTGTGCCCCACAATGTACAGTATACCTCTATACTGTGCCCCACAATGTACAGTATACCTCTACACTGTGCCCCACAATGTACAGTATACCGCTACACTGTGCCATACAATATACAGTATACCGCTACACTGTGCCCCACAATATACAGTATACCGCTACACTGTGCCAAAGGAGTGGGGTTTACACAGGAGGAGGGAGGTGCGAAGTGCACTGAGGGGGGCCCTTACAAATATTTGCTGTGGGGCCCAGTCACTTCTAGTCACACCCCTGGTAGTAATCTTGAGAAGATTATCATACTGTAGGCTTCAAAACGGCAATAACTAAGGGAAAAGCTCAAGGAAAACAGTGGTATGTGAAGAAACCAAATATTCCGTTATGCATAATTCTTCAGCCGCAGTAACATATGCTAAAATAGTTTTTTTTGTTTGTTTTTTATGAAAACATGACAGTTACACTTTGTACTCTCTACTTTGCTCAGTTTTGACTCAAGCCTGACCAGTATCCCTGCCCAGCTACTGAAAAACACTCCCACAGCATGATTCTCCCAATAGAGATGAGCGGTTTCAACAATTCGATTCTGACGCTTCGCCATATTTTTCCAAAGAATTCGATTCATTTGTGACAAAGCATATTGTACATCAGCTATTTCCCGGGTGCAGAAACATGCATAGCTAGTCCACTGTGATAGTGAAACAGTTACTGTTTGCCAGAAGAACAGGCAGGCGACAGGAGTAAGTTTGTGTTGATGTCACTGTTTATTTTTCCCTTCTTCTGATCTGTCAAAAGAACACCCCCAAAAAAACAGATCCTGTCTTTTGAGCATCCACCTTCAAACTTTCAGTATTTGATCAGTATTGCTAAGGCCAAAAAAAAAAAACAGGAGCTGGTCCAAAACCGAAATGACACGTGATTGGAATATGACTTCTTTGTTTTGTACCCACTCCAGCTTTTGGCTTCCAAATCATGAGCAAAATACTGACTGTGTGATAGAGGCCTCATGCTCAATTTCCATGAGATTTGGTTATTTGCCTCTGAAATTTGATTAATTCAGATGGAAAAAAAAGTCATGCATGCAGGACTTTAGTGGCCTCTATCACGCGGTCAGTCTTTGGTCAGTTTTTTGCATCAGTATTTAATCAGTATTGGTAATGCAAAAACAGGATCTGTCCAAAACAGAGATAACATGTGTGTCTTTTGGTTTCCAAATTATGTGCAAATCCTGATGCAAAATACTGACCATGTGATAGAGGCCTTACGGATGTTCCAACGACAGGATCTGTTGTGTTTTTTTTATTTTTTGGGTCTTCTGACAGATAAGAGGATTTAGTCTGATGCATCAGGCACCGGCATGTGAAAATCCTGGTCCTGATCCACACCTGATTCATCTTTATAAAGATTAGTCTCTCAACATTTTGTGTCGAAAAGCGAGTTCTCTTTGGGATAACTATGCCCCCTGCCGCACTAAACACCCGCTCTAATGTCACACTACTGACTGGGCAGGAAAGCTTGTCCAAGGCAAACTCATCTAGATGCGGCCACAAATCAGTTTGGCTGCCCAATAGTCATGGGGATCTTGGATGTGAGGTGGCAGGATGCAGTCCAAGTATAGGTGGCAGGATGCAGTCCACCACCTGCTGGTTCAGGTTCAGTTCCATGTCCTGCTGCTGCTGCTGATGGGTGGTTTCTTCAGTAGGCAGGTGAAGAAAAGTGCTCATTCAAGACCTTTATGAGGATGGGCAATGGCGCACATAGATAGCTCCCAACTGACTACATAGGATGTCTCAATAGTAGCCCCACAGGGCTCAAGTGGCTGTGAAATGTAGGCACCACATCTCCAAATTTATCAGCATCTGCTCCAGGACATGATGGAGTGTAGATGCTTAGAATTCAGGCCCAAATGTTCAATCTTGCTTTCATCAGACAATTTCTGCTTTCATCAGAACCTTGTTTCTCACAGTCTAAAAGTCTTTTAGGTGCCTTTTTTTCTAACTCCAGGCAGCTTTTATATGTCTTTTATTGAGGAGAGGCTTCTTTCTGGCCACTCTGCCATAAAGCACAGATTGGTGGCATCCTGCTTCTGGAAGCTTCTCCCATCTGCACACAGGATCTCAAGCTCATCTAGAGTGACCATTTGGTTCTTGGTCACGTCTCTTAACAAGGCCCTTCTCCAACGATTTCTTAGTTTTTTGGGGGCGGACAGCTCTAGGAAGAGTCTTGGTTGTTCCATACTTCTTATGGATGCCACTGTGCTCTCAAATTTTATAGGCAGTCCTTTCCTCCTCATGGCTTGGGTTTTGCTCTGATATGCATTGCTGTGAGTTCTTACATATACAGGGGTGAATCTTTCCAAATGATGGTTAATCTACTCAATATACCACATGTGGACTCAGTCAAGGTCTAGAAACTTCTCAAAGATGATGAAGAGAAATGGGAGACCCCCAGAGCCGAAATTTAAGATTCATAGCAAAGGGTCTGAATACCTATGTCAGGCATGTCCAAACTGCGGCTAATAGCTGTAAGCTATCCAGGCATGCTGGGAGTTGTAGTTTTGCAACAGCTGGAGGGCCACACTTTGGACATGCCTGACCTATGTCCATGTGAGATTTTAGTTATTCCCTTTTTAATACATTAGGAGGTAGCCAACGGTTTTTGTGTTTTATAAATTGAGAAATGGCAAACTGAACAAACTGCTCTGGAGTATAACAATGGCTGGGTGAGGCCTTTATACTTTTCTACTCTGCCCAAGGTACGGACAAGTCCTGTGGGATCTATGCCTGGCTCATTTTAATGGCTGTGGACAGGCAGATGCGCCTGTCCGTTATCACGTTCGGACAATACACTGACCGCAGGGCAGGCCAGCACCTCCAATGCGTATAGAGCAAGCTCAGGCCATTTGTCCAATTTGGAGACCCAGAAGTTAATTCCGGCAGATTGACCAGTCAGTACGTGTAGACGTGTGCACACCTAATCTTCCACTTTGTTGCTGAAATGCTGCGTCCTGCTAATACGGTTCGTATCAGATGGTGGTGCTGGATATTGTGACGTGCTGATGAAGCTTTTCCACATTTCGGCCATGCTAACCCTCCCTTCTGAGGTAGTGCCAGTGCCCCAGCTGCGTTGGCGACTTCCTCCTTCACCTCATGCTTCCACTGAGCCCCCAATGTCAGGTGGGAATGCTGTCAGTAGAGTGTCTATCAGCATGCGCTTGTATTCACGCATCTTCTGACACGCTCCAGTGACAGAAGTAAGGGCGGCACGTAGTCCTTGTAGCGGGGATCCAGCAGGGTGGCCACCCATATAAACCTAAAAATGTTGCTATACAAACAACCAGAGAATGCCCAATGTATTCAAAAATATAAATTTTATTACATCATTAATAGATCATGATTATACAAATATGAAAGATGACACAAAAAAAGTTTTGAAAAAAATCAGCAACGGACCCGGATACCGTAGTCCCCCGGCCAGTGTCTCTGTAGCCCGCCAAAAAGGTGGAACACATGTCAGTCGTATGTATACTATGTAGTGGAGTGTTTCACAGAGAAGTGGTATATGGTACTAGCCACTAAAATAATATCTGATCATCACTCCACTATATAGCCACTAGAGGAGTTTCGATATGTTGGATCCTCAATAATACACAAGTAGCAGCAACAATAAGTGGATGTCTATCTAAAGTGCTCTAGTAAACAGGTCCCCATACATCAAGCCATCTGATATAGGCTAAAACCAAAGCTCGCCTGTGGGTATCTGATGGAAGATTATGACATACCGTGTGACATGATGGAGGGCAGAAACAACAGGCACAAGGACAGGCTGAAAAAACCCCGACGCGCGTTTCGCCTCAGCTTCGTCTGCCCGATCCCCTGAGGACGCCATGTAAATGGTGAAACATGTTGGGGGGCAGTGCATAAGATTTTAAGCTACAGGAGACCTAAATGTGTGCTATAGAAAGCAGGCAATAATCAATAATAGGCAGGAACTGAAGCTAGCGCGCAGCTACCAGAACAATAGCCACAGCAAGTAATCAAGTACAGCACACTAGGAATATCTGTAGATAGTTTAAAGAAGCAGGTTAGATAAGAAGAAGTTATATACATATATAAAAAAAGGGAATAATAAAAGTTAAGTTTTAAACCCCAAAAAAGAAAAAAAAATACACATGTCAAGAGTAGGCAATCAGTAGTCTAGGACTAAATGTAAAAAGTATATATGCGCCTCTACATGTGTAGGGTATATATGTAAAGCCACCCAGTAATCAGCACTGGTTAGAATGTGGGCAACTCGGTGGTCATTGCGCAGGCACTGCAGCATGTACTCGCACACAGAGGCAACGACAAGCTGTCCTCGGTGGGAAGTATATTGTCTGTGTCCTCTGTATCCCCCCAGCTATGCTCCATTGATGCCCGTGAGCTGATTTGGGTACCACCCTGCTGTGAACACAGTTCCTCCTCATTATCATCATCCTGCGCCTCATCCTCCAAAACTGTGCCCTGGCTGGACAGTTGTGTACATGACTGCTGTGGGTGCAGGAACCCACCCTCTGAACCAGGTGTGGATGACTGGCCTGATAACCATGGGAATGATCCCAGTTACTCCTGTGCCACCAAATCATCTATCATCGCCTGAAGTGTTTTTTCAAGGAGGCATAAAAGTGGGATAGTAACACTGATGATGGTGTCATCAGCGCTGGCCATGTTGGTGGAGTACTCGAAACAGCTCAACATAGCACACACATCCTGAATGGAGGCCCACTCATTGGGGGTGAAGTGGTGCTGTTCCGCAGAGCGACTCACCCGTGCATGCTGTAGCTGAAACTCCACTATCCAGATACCTTGTCATGCAGATGGCACTCAGGTTTTAGAACATTTATGCCTCACTTCAGACTCTTACTGCACAATGTGCAAACCACCCTGGGAGCTCCTTTGAGCTGGCTTTGGTGTGCTCTGTCCCTCGGTGTGGTGGGCAGTAGCAGGTGTACTGTCTAGGGGCTGGCCACTGTGGTATTGTACTCTGCTCCATCTTGTGCTGTGCTGCTGGCACTGCGTGACCACCACCTCTTCCTCTGAACTGCACACATCACTTGGATAACCTTGATTCCATGTGTAGACTAGGACCTCATCATCCTCCACATCTTCCACCCACTCCTCACCCCTGCCCTCCTTGCCGGTCTGCACACCGCAGAAAGCTGCAGCAGTTGACACCTGTACTTCATCATCATCAGAGACATGCTGCGGTGGTCCTCATCCTAAAACATAAGTGGTTGGGCATCTGTGCACTCGATCTCTTCCACTTCTGGGGAAGGGCTAGGTGGATGGCCCATGGAACTCCGCCAGCATAGTCATCCAAAAGCAAAAGTGACTGCAGCATGACTTGGGGTTCAGACTACTTGGCTGATGTGCAAGGGGTTGAGGTGGAAGACAGATGGGCATGGGACCGGCTGGAAGACAACTTGCAGGAACTGGAGGCACTGTCAGCCATTCAATCTAATACCGCCTCTGATTGTTCTGGTTTCACCATTCGTACAGTGGTATTCAGGCCTACAAAATGACGCAGAACGTCCTATCACCTGCGTGTACCAGCGGTAGGAGTTTAATTTGGGCGCATAGCTGGCACAGATCAACAATGTCCTCTTCCTACAGAAGGAGCTCCACCAACACCAGCAGCACTACGACCACGGCCACATCCCTTATTTGACACTCTCTTCAATCTTTGAGGACACCCACAAAATTAACAGACTGATTAACTATTCTATTACAGTGTGACAGATGCAAATGAGGTGTTTTGCTAATGAAATGTATTTGGGAATATTTATAATTTTACAATTTTGCATAATATTTATAATAAAGTAGTAATTAGATATTTTCATATTCTTCATTCCCGGAGAACCTCTTTAAGGTATTAGAGCATTTTGCGACAATCTGAAAGGACATGACAATTGTGTGTACTCTGTTGTAGCATACTTTGGCATTGGTACAGAAGTCAATGATCTGTCACTTTTCTTTGACAGTGTTACGGAAACCCTGATGGTAAAATCCCTGGTGCCTGAGGTTTTAAAAAGTCACTTTAATCTTAAGTAACCTTTGTTCTAGAGTCATATACAGTTTACCTGCGGGCAATACATCATCCCTATGTCATGTGAATGGAAGTTCTCTCACATGACACATTACGACGCATTTACATCATTAGTCACCCATGTTGAATGCTGGGCCCACACTGGACAGTGCAACCAGTTATGATAATGTTAGAATAGCATGCAAAGGCGTTCAAGTGAGGATCCCACACCTTTCCTGCTCTGTGTGTGTCGACTACTAGTTTGTCCTCTGTAAACAGAACCAACAATGACTCCCACTCCCCAACCAGAAACATGTAAATTCCAGTGATCACTGCCACAGGGCAGATTGCACAGTCATCGGGAGGGGCTGCCCTGGTCACCTATATCTCTGCATTGAAAAACTATTTACTGCTTTTAATAATTTTTTGAATAGGTTACTGGAGTAAAGATAGGTAAAACCTGTTTAAGCAATACCTAAAGGAAAGAGTGGGTTGGTTTTTGTGACACTATTTAACTAAATATTATATAAAGCCCTATCAAGAAATCATATATATTTTTTTTAAATAAACCTACCATATTTTTGTGCCCTATATCCCCCCCCCCCCCCCCCCAAACTGGTGGGAAAAATTTAAGAGCATCTTCTGGGGTGAATACTAATGAGCGCTTACATTATGGAGTGCTCATTATTACAGGAGGACTGGGAAATGGTGAATGCTGCGCTCCCTGGGCTCAGCACTCACCAATTCCTGGTCTAAGGCTACTTTCACACTAGCGTTCGATCGGATCCGTTCTGAACGGATCCGATCATAATAATGCAGACGGAGGCTCCGTTCAGAACGGATCCGTCTGCATTATTTTGGCATATAAAAGCTAAGTGTGAAAATAGCCTCGGACGGATCCGTCCAGACTTTCAATGTAAAGTCAATGGGGGACGGATCCGCTTGAAGATTGAGCCATATTGTGGCATCTTCAAACGGATCCGTCCCCATTGACTTACATTGTAAGTCTGGACGGATCCGCACGCCTCCGCACGGCCAGGCGGACACCCGAACGCTGCAAGCAGCGTTCAGCTGTCCGCCTGTCCGTGCGGAGGCGAGCGGAGCGGAGGCTGAACGCCGCCAGACTGATGCAGTCTGAGCGGATCCGCATCCATTCAGACTGCATCAGGGCTGGACGGAAGCGTTCGGGTCCGCTCGTGAGCCCCTTCAAACGGAGCTCACGAGCGGACAGCCGAACGCTAGTGTGAAAGTAGCCTTATTCTGTCAGCTCCAGGCTGTGCTGGGACTCATGCACGTCGGCGCTCTGTGACCTCACGCGGTGCAGAGTCGGATCACAGCGCAGCGGGCAGAAAGCGATAGAAAAGCACTGGATCCCCAGAGTGGCAGCGGCGTCCAAAGCAGGTAAGTTGATTTTTTTTTTCTGTCTGATCTGAGGTCTTAACATTGGGGGTCTAATCTGAGTAACTAAATAGGGGTCTTATTACCATGCCAGTCTGATCTGAGGTCTGATTGGGTGTCTTAACATTGGGGATCTGATCTTGTTGTCTGAATAGGGGTCCTAACATTGTGCATTCCGCATCACGGATGCGGACCCTATCACTTGAATGGGTCCGCAAATCCGGACGTGCGGTACGGAACAGAACCATGGAACGGAAGCACTACGGAGTGCTTCTGTGGGGTTCCATTCCATTCTTCCGTTCCGCAAAAAGATAGAACTTGTTCTATCTTTTTGCGGAAAGGAGGGATCGCGGAACCCATTAAAGTAAATGGGGTCGCGATCCGCATGCGGCTGGCCACGGGGGACACTCGTTCGTGTGAAAGAGGCCTAACATTGAGGGTCTGATCTAAGGTCTTATTAACATTGGGGGTATAACTAGGGCTCTGAGCTGAGGTCTGATGAAAAATATATTTTTTTCTTAATTTCCTCCTCTAAACCGTCTTGTGGGGAGGTGTGTCTTATAGGGCGAAACATATGGTAGATTAGAGATGTATTTTAATTAAGGCCTCATGCACAATGCCACAATTTGAAAAAAAAGGCCCCATTCAACATCTGTAACTGTACTTTTTGTCTAAAAAAAAGTATGGCAAAAAAAGCCACAAAAAATTGACCAAAAACTGCAAAAGCTGTAAAAAAAAGAAACTATGTGTGACACCAGCTTTAAAAAGGTTGACCAGGATTAGGCTTCTTTCACACTAGTGTTAGGCTTGTCTGGCAGGCTGTGCCGGCAGGGGAACAGCCTGTTGGATCGTAGTAATGCTTGCACACGTGCTGCTGTATTTGCCGCCTCTCAGCCGCAGCACTGGGGTCCTAGGTTCAAATCTGACCAAGGACAACATATGCATGGATTTTGTATGTTCTCCTTGTGTTAGTGTGGGTTTCCTCCAGGTACTCCGGTTTCCTCCCACACTCCAAAGACATACTGATAGGGAACTTAGATTGTGAGCCGCATTGGGGACAGGTTGATGCTAATGTCTGGAAAGCGCTGCAGAATATAGTAGCGCTATATAAGTGCATAAAATAAATAAAACCCATCACAGATTCTGCTTGGTCACTGCTATATCAGGTTACATGAGGATTTCAGTACAGAAAACTGTCTGCATCGTGTGGATGAGATCTGTGAAAATCTCATCCACTTTGCTGCTTCTGTAAATGATGTATAAGGGCTCATTCACATGACCGTTGCCATATTGCTGCCCGCATACGGCGGGTCTGCAATACATGGGGCACTTAAATGGGTCCGCAAATCTGGAGATCAAACTTTTATAGATTTTATAGCAGCTTAGTCCCATTTAAGTGAGTTGAGCTAAGCTGCTATACCAAGCACAGCCACTTTCCAATGGACAATCCTGGGCTAGGTAAGCTGTGAGGAGGCCAAGGTGCTCACCGGAGTGCCGCACCCTCCTCAAACAGCTGATCGTCGGGGGTCCCAGGTGTTCGACTCCTGCCAATCTGACATTGGTGACCTATTCTGCAGATAGGTCATGAATTTCAGAATTTCAGGAAAACCCCTTTTATTTGTATAGCCTTAAGGAAATAGGGAAGGAGGATTATGATCAAAACTTTTATGTATGTTAAAAGGTGAATAAAGTTCAGGAAGGAAGTTTATTTAAAGGAGGTTTCCAGGGGTTTAATATTGATGACCTATCCTCAGGATCAGTCCTCAATATCTGATTAGTGGGGGTGCAACTCCCTCCCTGATCAGCTCTTTGACGAGACCACTGCACTGATGATTGCTGCAGCCTTTACCTAGGCCTGCGATTACAATTTTCATTGGTCACATGGCCTATGCGCAGCTCAGTCCCATTAAAGTGAATGAGGCTGAGCTGCAGTACCAAGCAAGGCCACTATCCATTGGATGGCACTGTACTTGGTAACCTGCAAGGTGTTGGCAGCTCATCAAAATTAAATGCCCATTTAATCCTTTTTCTACCAGCACCGTACATGTACGACGCTGGAGCGATGTGTAAACATGGCGCTCGCTCGCGCGTGCAGCAGGTCCCATGGCCGGTGGGTCTCCGCTGTTTCAAACAACAGAAACCCGTGGCTAATGACCTCGATAGTGGTCATTAAAGCATTTAGGTGCCATGATCAATTGTGATCACGGCATCTAAAAGCTCAAAAACCTGGAAGGACGCACTTCAAGGCTTCTTACCGTCATCCTCTGCAACCAATGAGGATTCCGGTAATTGAATTAAATATCCTGGGTCTTTCTGTAGAGGTCCAGGGTATTGGAGCTGCAATTCTTATTTTGGTCAGCAGGTGCGCAATTCTAGTACCATCATGGATCTATAAAAACATGATAGTACAGAATTAAAAAAAATTGTGAGTCTTGTAGCCTCAAACGTGAGCTGCAAAACCATAAAACAGTTAAAAAAGTTAAAAAACATAAAAAATTTACAAAATATAAAAATTTATATCACCCCCCTTTCTGTAGAATGAAAACGAAATAAAAAAAAATATATAAACATCATGGGCATCACCGCATCTGAAAAAGCCCATACTATCAAAATATACAAAATATTTTCCTGGCAAATGGCGTAACGGAAAAAAGGGTCACAATGGCCGATTTGCCATTTTTTTTATTACTTCTCTTACCCAAAATAATTTTATAACATGTGATCCAATTTTTTCCCCCCAAAGTTTTAATTTATTTTTGCACTATTCAACATAAAAAACCCTATGCATATGTGGTATCGTTTTAATCATACTGACCCAGAGAATGAAGGGCACAGGTCAGTTTTGCCACAAAGAGAACCCCGTAGGGACAAAACCTGTAAAACGGTGGAGGAATTGCGTTTCTTTCCAATTCTACCCCATTTGGATTTTTTTTCCCGCTTCCCACTACATTGTATGCCAATTGTGGCATTAGAAAGAACAACTTGTCCTACAAAAAAAAAGCCCTTGTATTGATATTTGAACAGAAAAATAAAAAAGTTAAGTTATGGCTCAAGGAAGATAGCGAAGAAAAGAAATGAAAACAAAAAAAACTCCGGTATCCAAGGGGTTAATAGGAAACTAAATCTAAAAATAGGGGGCACAGTCTGAAAGTAAGGCACAATGGAAAGCAATATCTGAAAAAACTATTTTACAGAGTAGCAGATGCTTAAAACAAACTTTCAGCAGATGTGATTGTAAATTCAACAGTAAATAAAGTTAAACATTCCTATATTCTTATACAGTTGTACACAACTGCCATTGAATTCTGTAAAAATATGACGTATATGTAAATCATGTAGTCAAAACGTGATGTGAACCTAGCCTAACCTGCTATATTGCACCCATTCTAAGGCCCCATTCACACAGTCATTGTTCCGTCAGTGATTTCCATCAGTGATTTTGAGCCAAAACCAGGTGCGGCTGTAAACACAGAACAGGTGCAGATCTTTCCCTTGTACCTTATGTCTGTGGAGGCTCCAATCCTGGTTTTGGCTCACAACCACTGATGGAAATCACTGACCATAACACTGACGTGTGAATGAGGCTTAGGCCTCTTGCACACGAACCTTTTTTTTTTCCGTTTACGTACCGTCTTTTTTTGCGGATAGGTTGCAGACCCATTAATTTCTATGGAGTTGTTAAAAAATGCAGTCAACCATTTGTTTTCCGCGTACGTTGTCCGTGGTTCCATTCCGCAAAAAAAATAGAGCATGTCCTATTCTTGTCCGTTTTGCGGACTGCAAAACACATAGGCCTCTTTCACACGGGCGTCATGTTTTAAGGCCGGATAAGATGCGGGTGCGTTGCGGGAAAATGCACAATTTTTCCGCGCAAGTGCAAAACATTGTAATGCATTTTGCACGCGCGTGAGAAAAATCGGTTTGGGTTAGGTGTTGTGTAGACTGTATTATTTTCACTTATAACATGGCTATATGGGAAAAGAATAGCATTCTTAATACAGAATGCATAGTACAATAGGGCTGGAGGGGTTAAAATAAATAAATCATTTAACTTACCTTAATCCACTTGTGCGCGCAGTCCGGCTTCTCTTCTGTCTTCATCTGTGAGGAAAAGGACCTGTGGTGATGTCACTGTGCTCATCACATGGTCCATCACATGATCCACCACCATGATGATGGGTCATGTGACGGACCATGCGATGAGCGCAGTGACGTCACCACAGGTCATTTTCCTCCTGCACAGAAAAGAAGAAGAAAGAAGAGAAGCCGGGCTGCGCGAGCAAGTGGATGAGGTGAGTTAAATTATTATTATTATTTTTTAACCCCTCCAGCCCTATTGTACTATTCATTCTGTATTAAGAATGCTATTATTTTCCCGTATAACCATGTTATAAGGGAAAATAATAATGATCGGGTCCCCATCCCGATCGTCTCCTAGCAACCGTGCGTGAAAATCGCACAGCATCCGCACTTGCTTGCGGATGCTTGCAATTTTCACGCAGCCCCATTCACATCGATGGGGCCTGCGTTGCGTGGAAAACACACAAAATAGAGCATGCTGCGATTTTCACGCATCGCACAAGTGATGCGTGAAAATCTCTGCTCATCTGCACAGCCCCATAGAAATGAATGGGTCCGGATTCAGTGCGGGTGCAATGCGTTCACCTCCCGCATCGCACCCGCACGGAAATCTCGCCCGTCTGGAAGAGACCATACAGTCGTGTGAATGAGGCTTAATAGTGATTTTTGTCCAATTAAGCCTAGTTAAGGACCATAATGTAAGCAAATCCAACATCATCATAATACTGTAAAGGATTTGGGTAGTAAATGAATAAAAACCTTTTTTTTTTTATTTCCTGGTTTCTAGAAATGCAGAAGTCTTGTCATAGCAGTATACAAAATATATTGACTATAATAGGTTTACTTCATAAAAGGAATCTTTTTAGTGTTTTTACACTAAATTATTTGACATGGACAAGTGTTACATGTGAGTAAAAAAGAATTGATGAACTGTAATGGTCCGTATATGTCTGAAGATGTGATAAAAATTGGAAAAACACAAGTACGTGGTTTTCAATAGAATGCATTTCTAGGATTAAAAAAATAATAATAATGGCTAGTTCACACGACCGCGGTTTCGGTCCGCATCTGATCCACATTTTTTGTGGCTCTTGTGCGAACCCATTCACTTCAATGGGGCCGCAAAAGATGCGGACAGCACTCTGTGTACTGTCCGCATCCGTTGCTCTGTTCCGTGGCCCCACAAAAATTATGAGGCATGTCCTAGTCTTGTCCGTTTTGCGGACAAGAATAGGCATTTCTATAATGGGCCTCCTGTTCCGTTCCGCAAATTGCGGAAGGCACATGGGCGCCACCCGTTTTTTGGGGGGGATCCACAATTTGCGGACCGCAAAACACGGCACGGACGTGTGAACAAGGCCCAACTCCCAAGAGATCACATTAGAGATGAATAGATCTTTTCTTTTTAGTAGGATAATGAAGGGTTGGGGGGGGGGGGGGGGGGGTACCAACTATTAGCCATGTGCTGTGAAGTCAAACAAGGGGCAAAGTGAAATGCCACACGTACTTGCCTTTCTCAAGCATTTATGACTCCTTTTGTAATATTTTCTAACCGCTGCCATAATGCTATGAAATAATTCATGCTATTGCTGTTTAGGGATGTGGTTATTGCGTTGTTTCGGCCGTTATTTCAGATTAGAGCACGATCAACATTGTGACAAAATATCTTCACCATTTGTGCACCACGGAACGGCTATATGTTGTCGGTATACTCACTCATGTATTCAGCGCTGTCTTTGTATGTCAGCTGAATATACGGCTGTTAGACAACTGATGGCGACACTCAGGGTCGGCTCCAGGTTCATGTGGGCCCTTGGGCAATAAAGTCTAAGTTGGGCCCCCTTACACAGTGATAACTCTCTGAGTACAGATAATATAGTAGATATCACCTGCAGTCCTATGTAACAGCACAGATAACACTGTCATGGCTATCTGAGTACAGAAACTGCAGTAGTGTTACCTGCAGTCCTATGTAAAACCACAGATGACACTAGTGCTAATAATGTGTTAGTGTTACCTGCAGTCCTATGTAAAACCACAGATGACACTAGTGCTAAAAATGTGTTAGTGTTACCTGCAGTTCTATGTAAAACCACAGATGACACTAGTGCTGATAATGTGGTAGTGTTACCTGCAGTCCTATATAAAACCACAGATGACATTAGTGCTAAAAATGTGTTAGTGTTACCTGCAGTCCTATGTAAAACCACAGATGACACTTGTGCTAATAATGTGTTAGTGTTGCCTGCAGTCCTATGTAAAACCACAGATGACATTAGTGCTAAAAATGTGTTAGTGTTACCGGCAGTCCTATGTAAAACCACAGATGACACTTGTGCTAATAATGTGTTAGTGTTATCTGCAGTCCTATGTAAAACCACAGATAACACTAGTGCTAATAATGTGGTAGTCTTACCTGCAGTCCTATGTAAAACCAAAGATGACACTAGTGCTAATAATGTGGTAGTGTTACCTGCAGTCCTATGTAAAACCTTACTAGTTCTAATAATGTGGTAGAAATTAGAACGAAAAAACCTCCGGTATCCAAGGGGTTAATAAGAAACTAAATCTAAAAATAGGGGGCACAGTCTGAAAGTAAGGCACAATGGAAAGCAATATCAGAAAACACTATTTTACAGAGTAGCAGATGCTTAGAACAAACTTACAGCAGATGTGATTGTAAATTCAACAGTAAGTAAAGTTAAACATCCCTATATTCTTATACAGTTGTACACAACTGCCATTGAATTCTGTAAAAATATGACATACGTATATGTAAATCATGTAGTCAAAACGTGATGTGAACCTAGCCTAACCTGCTATATTGCACCCATCCTAAGGCCCCATTCACACAGTCAGTGTTCCGTCAGTGATTTCCGTCAGTGATTTCGAGCCAAAACCGGGTGCGGCTCTAAACACCGAACAGGTGCAGATCTTTCCCTTATACCTTATGTCTGTGGAGGCTCCAGTCCTGGTTTTGGCTCACAACCACTGATGGAAATCACTGACCAAAACACTGACGTTTGAATGAGGCTTAGGCTACATGCACATGAACGTATTTTGTTTCCGCGTCCGTTCCATTTTTTTTTGCGAATAGGATGCGGACCCATTAATTTTTATGGAACTGTTAAAAAATGCAGATAGTCAACCGTTTGTTTTCCGCGTCCGTTGTCCGTGGTTCCATTCTGCCCAAAAAATAGAGCATGTCCTATTCTTGTCCGTTTTGGATCCGCAAAAAAAAAATCGATGCCGTACGGACGTCATCCGTTTTTTTTTTATGGACCGCAAAACACATACAGTCGTGTGAATGAGGCTTAATAGTGATTTTTGTCTAATCAACCCTAGTTAAGGACCATAATGTAAGCAAATCCAACTTCGTCATCATAATACTGTAAAGGATTTGGGTAGTAAATGAATAAAAACCATTTTTATTTCCTGGTTTCTAGAAATGCAGAAGACTTGTCATAGCAGTATACAAAATATATTGACTCTAATAGGTTTACATCATAAAATGAATCTTTTTAGTGTTTTTACACTAAATTATTTGACATGGACAAGTGTTACATGTGAGTAAAAAAGAATTGATGAACTGTAATGGTCCGTATATGTCTGAAGACGTGATAAAAATTGGAAAAACACAAGTACGTGGTTTTCAATAGAATGCATTTCTAGGATTAAAAAAAATAAAAATAATGGCTAGTTCACACGACCGCAGTTTCGGTCCGCATCTGAGCCACATTTTTTGTGGCTCTTGTGCGAACCCATTCACTTCAATGGGGCCGCAAAAGATGCAGACAGCACTCTGTGTACTGTCCGCATCCGTTGCTCTGTTCCGTGGCCCCACAAAAATTATGAGGCATGTCCTATGTAAAACCACAGATGACACTTGTGCGAATAATGTGTTAGTGTTACCTGCAGTCCTATGTAAAACCACAGATAACACTAGTGCTGATAATGCGGTAGTGTTACCTGCAGTCCTATGTAAAACCACAGGTAACACTAGTGCTGATAATGCGGTAGTGTTACCTGCAGTCCTATGTTAAACCACAAATAACACTAGTGTAGATCATGCGGTAGTGTTACCTACGTCCTTAGTGTACCTCACTGTGCCACTGATACCTCCTGACGAAGCCTACGTGGCGAAACACGTGTCGAGGTTGAAACAGTGGGGGAGTCGTGTTACCATTCTACAGCAGCAACATGGGTAGGTAACTTGGTAGCTGGATCAGGGTGGGACGAGAGGTTTGCAGTTCATTGTTATATGCCATCTTTATTAGTAGTACTGCACCGTCCATTGACACCTCACAGCATCCCCGGACAGAGGTTGTGAGCAATAGTCAGTAGTTGTTTTATACTAGGGGATCAGCATTTGCACCCGCAACTACACTTTTGCTCACGGCCTCTGGTATATTGTTGTTCTCTGCTGGGTATGGTCACATTATCCCCCATTGTGATTCTCCACATTGTATAGCCCCTTGTGGCTCAGTCTCCATGTCCTGTCCCTATTGAGCAATACCTGTAATGATCATGTGATTTATATTGAATAAAATGAGATTTTTTACCTTGAAAAAATCCTTGCTCTTTTTTTTGTACAAACCTCACTGTGCCTCTCCCACGGGACTCCATGCTGCCTCCTCTTCCAACTTCTTCTTGCCCTGCACAGAACATCCTGATGCAACTGCATCAAGAGATAGGAACACTGTGGGCATGGTGATGGTGACACACAGGGAGAGACACTAGGGTTACCACCCGTACGGGAATGACCCGGAAAGTCCGGGTTTGTAATCCTGTGCTCGGGTACAAGCCTTTCTCAGACCCGGGCACAGGATTCATTTCATACTGCAGACTTGCTAGCCTCACCTGGTTAAGCACAAGCTGAACACTTGTCATCAGGTCCTGTGTGCGCTCCCCAAATCCTGCTTCCACCCTTCCTCTCCTCCTCACACACGGCTCCGCCCTGCTGAACTGCACAGCGGGGAGAGCAGTCGTGGAGATGGCAGCAGGAGGCTTCTCAGTATGGCTGGACTGTCATAGCACCAGGTGTGTATCCCCTGCCATGTGTCGCATGTACTGCGCCACTGCCATGAATGCGTGTAGGCTGCCCGTGTGGCGGGACATTACAGGATGTGCACTGCTGCTGCTGTAGAAAACTTGACAGAAAATCTTCCGGAGAGAGGAAATGCCATAAGTTTGTGCTGTGTGCCTGGTGACTACATAGTGGTGGTTTGCCCCTGCACCCTGAGGTGGGCACTGAAGGGCAGCTCATGGAGGGAGAACACACAGGTTAGGTTGGCACTATGTTCTTTTTTAATAATGAACAATGCCAACCAATCCCTGGCACCAGTGTCACAGCATCTCCCCCCCTTCACTGGCACTTTATGTTTAGTAGTAATATTATAACAGGAGTGTGAGCTGGCGGTGAGCGGCTGCAAGTGGTGATCAGCTGAGCCCGTCACTGCCGGTGTTCTGCCAGATTCCTATACCTGGCAGAATGCTATACCCGAAAGTGACGTGGCCGCACCGGAATCAGCTTGAGGAGGGTGTGTGTACTCGCCCAAATGCTCCGATACCTTCCCCGATATTGGAACTTCTGGTCGGAGGGAGATGTCCTTCTGACTGGCAGCGCCAAGGGAGCATACAGCCGACTTCCTTTCCAATCAGGACGCCGGAAGGTGGGTTATCATCCGCCTCCTGGCTTCCTGATTGGCCAGGAAGCCTGCTTCACTTGTTGCTAGGCAGCCTGGCTTCCTAAACAATCAGCAAGCTGGGCAGTATCTCATGACTCGCGTCCTGGCCTCCTGATTGGTCAGGAAGGTGCGTTGCCTACAAAAAAGTGAATCCGGCTTCCTAGCCAATCACGAAGATGATTGAAATCATGACTCGTCGCCCCTCTTCTTGACTGGTCAGGAAGCTAGGTTGCCTCTGAAGTCGGTGTTCTTTCACTTGAACGCCGTCTTCACGGGAAAGCAGGAAGCCAGACGATGGGTCATGATCCGCCGCCCGACTTCCTGATAGTTATGGTACATACTTTACCAAAAAATTGCCACAAGGTGCTAAAGTGTTCGGGTTTGGCTTGAAGAAAAGGTGGCAACCCTAAGAGACTCACACACACAGGGAAAAACAGACACACACACACAGGGACGGACACATACACAGGGTTGGACACATACACAGGGACGGAGACATACACAGGGACGGACACATACACAGGGACGGACACATACACAGGGACGGACAAATACACAGGGACAGACACATACACAGGGACAGACACATACACAGGGACAGACACATACACAGGGACAGACACATACACAGGGACAGACACATACACAGGGACATACACAGGGACAGGAACATACACACAAGGACAGACACATACACACAAGGACAGACACATACACAGGGAGAGAGACACACACACACACACACACAGAAACATACATAGGGACAGACAAACACACAGGGACAGACATATAGGAGAGAGGGGCGGAGGAGGGGCGGGCGCACTGAGCCACCAATGATAGGACTATTCCCATTTCCCACACAGAGCGGCGCCCAGCGATGTCTCAGCACTCACCATTAGTCCTGGGCGCCGCTCCGTTCGCCCGAAGTGCCCCATTACTGTCTCCTCTCCTGCTCCACATGCTGCTGATTACTATCGGAGCGATGGGAGGAGACATCAGCTTCACTAATGGGCGTTCCTTCTCCCTGCGCTGCGATTGGACAGCGCTACAGCCAGGAAGAAGGAACGCCCACTAGTGAAGCTGATGTCTCCTCCCATCGCTCCGATAGTAATCAGCAGCATGTGGAGCAGGAGAGGAGACAGTATGGAGCACTGCAGGCGAACGGAGCGGCGCCCAGGACTAATGGTGAGTGCTGAGACATCGCTGGGCGCCGCTCTGTGTGGCCTGATAGTGAAAGTCAGTCTTTAACACAATACAGGAGGCGGGTGCCGGCAGCAGAATCGCATTGCCGGCACCCTGCCGCTGACAGGGAGCTGCGATCAGAGGCAGTTAACCACTTAGGTGCCGCACCTGAGGGGTTAACTGCTGATCTGCCAGTACCAGCCTCCTGTATAAAGGGGTAATTTATCATTGGTGGTGCAGTGTGCCCCCCCCTCAACCCCCCATCCCATTAAAATCATTGGTGGCACAGTGCGCCAGCCCCTCTCAACCCCCCCCAGTATTAAAATCATTGGTGGCAGTGGCCACAGGGACCTCTCCCCTCCCCCTCATTGGTGGTGCAGTGGCAGCTTCTGATCGGAGCCCCAGCTGTGTAAGCCTGGGGCTCCGATCAGTTACCATGGCAGCCAGGACGCTACAGAAGCCCTGGTTGCCATGGTAACATCCCTGATGCTGTGTGCACAAGGCACAGAGCAGCAGGGACAGTGTGAAGTCCTATTCACCCTGATAGAGCTGAATAGGACAAGGGATGAAAGATCCCAGGTTCTCGCTCCTAAGGCTACTTTCACACTTGCGTTCAGAGCGGATCCGTCTGAGACGGATCCGCTCATATAATGCAGACGGTGGATCCGTTCAGAACGGATCCGTCTGCATTATATTGTAAAAAAAAAATTTTTTTTTTTTGATGCGGCCCACATAAACTTACATTTTGTTTTTTGGGCCCATGTTAGCCTTTGAGTTTGACATGCTTGCTGTACAGGAACACAGCTCTCTGCTCCTTTGGCTCCTCCCCCACTGGTCACATGGGCTGATGACATCAGGAAGGTCCTTTAGCCCAGTAGGACACTCCATCTACCCTGTTCTGAGTCCCGGGGCCATCCACCCCTGCAGTGCACATGGCGAAAATTGTCTGCATTGCTGGGGTAAGCTGCCCTAGAATTCAGAACAGGCAGTTTAATGAAGACCAGGACACAGCTTCAGGAGTGAGTGGGCACAGTGGGCCCCCCCAGAAGCAGTGGGCCCCGGCACTTGCCCGGGTGTGCCGGGTGCTGACGCTGGCCCTGGCGATACTGAGCCCAGTGATTTCACTCTTAGTGCTCATACGCATGACAAAGATAGGACAGTTTTACAGAGGGCAGGGAGGCCGGTATCTCTGTTTTGCAGATCCCTGAATTGCAGACCGCAAAAACTACAACGGTCGTGTGAATGAGCCCTTAGGGCTCATGCTTACAAACGTATTTTCTTTCCTTGTCCATTCTGTTTTGTTTTGCGGACCGTAGAGTAACAGAGCATAGTGCAAATAAATCACTAAATGCAAAAACTGCTAGATCAAAACTAGCGCAGAAGAAAGTAGTGCGGTTACGAGGTCAATGCATTAATCTTCTAAAAGGTCTATGTAGTATAATCTGGATGTCCGCTATAGATAACTGTAGTATATAGAAAGGCTGAGCACTCTCCCAATGGACCACACAGAAACTATACAAAGATTATTTAAATTTATTACACCAATATATAGATCTAAAATTCAACAAAATTACAATGAAACTGTAATAAAAATAAAAATACTCTATAAAATTACACTACAAGTGTGATAAAAGGTTATACAGATTAAGAGCATAATTAGTTAAATGGCGTTGGCTTACCAAGGCATAATGTATCTAACTTTGATGAAAAATGTCCTGGATATGCAGAAAAATCGATGATAATTTGCAGATAATTCGATGTATAAATATTCGACAGTCAAAAAATATATGATGATATTTTCGGATATATATTCGCATAAATGTCCAGACTGGAATTGAATATATGCTTGCGATAATTAGTCAATATCCCCTGTGTGGCAATTTAAAGGAAACACTTACTCTTGCAGACAGCCGTCTGACTATCGCACACGGTGGCGTCCCACGTGGCTAATGGAGTTGAATTTCGGCGGTGTCTGTTACTTGCAGTACAGCAGGAGCAGTGTAAGCGATATAGCCCTCCGTATAGAGATTCTTTGTAAAAGAGACTAAGATTGTAGCTCTACTTCATGGGACTAATGTTCGCTTTATGCCATAAATTTCCTCAGGGTAAAAGGAATCGATTCAAATTGTTAACATCGGGACGTCCATCAGCTGATGTGCGGGTCTTTTGAAACCAGACGCGTTTCAGGGGTCTTTTTCTTGCCCCTTCCTCAGTAGTAGCCCGCAAAGGGAAATAAACCCCTTTTTATACCCCAAATCCTCCATAATTCAACAGATTGGAAAATCTGGAGTGGATTTGGCGATTTGTGTCAGCCAGTCGCATGTTAAATCCGGTATGGAATAGAAGATGGATGTGCATATTAGATACATCAGTAAATGCCAGTTTTCCAAATATAACTCTTATGAAGAATCCTAAATGGTATCTCGTAAGGTTATACATACACATACATATCAATTTATAAAACGTCTGTGCAATTTTCCGAAAAAACGCAGATGCGATTTCTTCAACCTTTATGCGTTTTTTCATGCGTTTTTTGCGTTTTTTCAAAATCTTGCATCTACAGCCTATGAATATATATGAGGTACCAATTTTCAAAGAAAACATTCTCCTAAAAGTGTTTAACAGTATCTTATATATCTGTATGTGGATATTAGTCACTGTCTGTGACCCAGCAGTACGATTTTCTAAAAAACGCAACTGCGTTTTTTTTATGACCAATGCGGTTTTCGTGCGTTTTACCCTGAGGAACTTTATGGCATAAAGCGAACATTAGTCCCATGAAGTAGAGCTACAATCTTAATCTCTTTTACAAAGAATCTCTATACGGAGGGCTATATCGCTTACACTGCTCCTGCTGTACTGCAAGTAACAGACACCGCCGAAATTCAACTCCATTAGCCACGTGGGACGCCACCGTGTGCGATAGTCAGACGGCTGTCTGCAAGAGTAAGTGTTTCCTTTAAATTGCCACACAGGGGATATTGACTAATTATCGCAAGCATATATTCAATTCCAGTCTGGACATTTATGCGAATATATATCCGAAAATATCATCATATATTTTTTGACTGTCGAATATTTATACATCGAATTATCTGCAAATTATCATCGATTTTTCTGCATATCCAGGACATTTTTCATCAAAGTTCGATACATTATGCCTTTGTAAGCCAACGCCATTTAACTAATTATGCTCTTAATCTGTATAACCTTTTATCACACTTGTAGTGTAATTTTATAGAGTATTTTTATTTTTATTACAGTTTCATTGTAATTTTGTTGAATTTTAGATCTATATATTGGTGTAATAAATGTAAATAATCTTTGTATAGTTTCTGTGTGGTCCATTGGGAGAGTGCTCAGCCTTTCTATATACTACATTTATTTCTATT
The DNA here is from genome assembly GCF_014858855.1 of Bufo gargarizans. Classification (NCBI taxonomy): domain Eukaryota; kingdom Metazoa; phylum Chordata; class Amphibia; order Anura; family Bufonidae; genus Bufo; species Bufo gargarizans. The sequence goes on from NC_058087.1 coordinate 61,711,609, forward strand.
TGTGACTGGGTGAGTCACTCAGGCTTAGCAGCACCCACTCATAGTTATAGGCGACAGAGAGCCACCATACTCTGTTTACTATCGCTATAGATAACTGCCCCACTTTTCAATCTTCGGAGAGCTGTTTTGGGGTGTTTGCTACTCATGCGTATGGAGTAGGTTTCTGGCTGGATGAGTGAGGTGCCTTGGATGTAGCTGCCTATACCGAATTACGTCTGCATACAAGGGATTTTTAATGAGTTTTTATCTGGTGTTTTTCCCATAGGTTACTCTATAGGACCAGAAAAAATGCTTGTAAAAAAACACCATGAAATATGGTGTGGGAATTGCAGCAAATGTGATACTCACTTGCGCTTAAGCAGATGAACTGGAACTGCTGTTTAACATTAGAACTGTTTCCTTGACATACCTTCAGTAATTTAGTAATTTTGTATCCTCTGTATGAATTAGATTTCCTACTAGTTTACTTAGAATGTGGTAAAGCCTCGGACCTTTGTTTAATTGCCGTCTTGTGATCTTCATCCACATGACATAGGAATACGTAACTCCTGTCTTTGTGCAAGAGAGAAATGATTCTTCATTATGTAGCGTGAACCAGAGTAGGGACCTTATTATATATCATAGCTTTGAAGGTCGTATACTGCAGCATGCAATATAATTTTAGTAGATTAGATGTCTCAGCTGGATACTTCAGAAATTATGTGCCACTTTAAATAAAATTGTGATTAAACATATTTAAACATAGTTTGATTATGTGAATGTTGTATCTAGTATGAATAGAGGAAAATCTAGTGTAATACTGGCATTAGTTTAGGAGAGGATAGAGGATTTTGTAATTGTACAAAAGGCACAAGAATTTTCTAAAATCACTTAATCAAATTATTCAAATGGATTGTACAGCCAAGCAAAGTTTTTAGTAAAGTGCTCAGAATGGTGTAAAAGATAAAAGAGTGAGAGGATAATTTATCATTCCCCTTAAACTTCTTTTTGGTGACTTTTCTAGTCGCAATCTGCATTCTACTTTTCCCCTGCCAAGTCTATGAAAAGTGGGGTGTTGCAAGGTCAGAGTCAGGGTAACTGATCTAATGGGTATAGGGACTCTGGTGCAAACACCAGGAGTAGTCACGTGAAAACAAACAGAAAAAACAAGGAGGTTTATGGGAATGCAATAGGCTTTAAAGTGAACATATCCAAAAGTCAGATTCTGTTCCTTCGGAACACTAACACTGATTTCAATCAACTTTTACAGGTTGAAATCCGACAGGATTATATCACCTATCTGGGAATTAAGATAGGAAGAGCCCCCACGTCCCTTTATTCGTTAAATTACCCGCCCTTGATCCATAAAATCATAGGGGAGTTGGACAAGTGGAAAGATCTGCCATTATCCCTGCACGGGAGAGCCCATTTGTTGAAAATGACAAGCTTCTCCAGACTCCTCTATCCCCTTCAAACTATTCCGCTATTATTAAAACATGCTGTCACGGAAGGTGTACAGAAAACTAGAAGACACAAAATGAAGATCCGACTGACTGGATCCAAAAACTAAGGAACCAAAGGGTAAGCCCTGCAACAGCCCTGGCTCTCTAACTTACTGCTCAGCCTATGCAAAAATCTCTATGGTAGATGATCGCATACCCTCGTTCCTCGACTGTTTGACACCTGAACACCCTATAATAGTGAGGGGACACGACCACCGGCTCCCTACACTAAATACGGAGGGAGTCAGGGTCTCCTAGGATCCAGCAAACAGGAAAACACAAATGAATGAACAAACTTATCTGTAGAAGAATCAGTAGTAGCATCCAGCATGCACACACTCCAGGAAGTTGTATAAACCGCAAAGTGATGCAGTATGGGAAGGGATTTAAAGGGATGCAATCAATGCAACTACATGACAGCTGAGAGAGGCTAACGAGATGAGAAAACAAAAGCAAAACAAATGGAACCTCAAGCAGGAGGTTCTAAAGAACGCCTGTCAGAGCTTCTCAGATGTCTAGTGGTGACAGTACCCCTCCTTCTACGAGTGGACTCCGGACACTCAGAGCCCACCTTCTCAGGATGGGACCTATGGAAATCCCTGATGAGACGAGTGGCCTTAATGTCCATCACTGGGACCCACATCCTCTCCTCAGGACCATAACCCTCCCAATGAACGAGGTACTGGAGAGAACCGCGGACAACACGAGAATCCACAATCCTAGAGACCTGAAATTAAAGATTACCATCAACCACAATAGGGGGAGGAGGCAAAGAGGAGGGTACAATGGGTTGGACATAAGGTTTTAATAAGGACTTATGAAAAACATTATGGATCTTCCAAGTCTGAGGAAGATCAAGACGGTAGGCAACAGGATTGATGACGGACAAGATTTTGTAAGGCCCAATAAACTTAGGACCCAACTTCCAGGAGGGAACCTTCAATTTGATATTCTTAGTAGACAACCACACCAGATCACCAACATTCAGGTCCGGACCAGGCACAAGTCTCTTATCCGCCACACGCTTATATCTCTCTAAGACGCCTGTCAATACGAACGGCCCGAGACATGGCAAAGTCCAAGGAGGTAGGTCTCTCATGAAAGGCAAATGCATCTTTCAATCCCTCTGAAAGACCATGGCAAAATTGACTTCGGAGTGCAGCATCATTCCAACCAGTATCAGCTGCCCATCTCCGAAATTCTGAACAGTATATCTCTGCAGACTGTTTACCCTGGCATAAAAGACGTAGTCTAGACTCATCATATATCTGACCCAGGGCAAAAAAAAATTAATCCACTGCCCCCACCGGCAGCGAAAATGCCCAAGACTGAGCGTTATCCCTGAGCAGCGAGATGATGATCCCCACCCTCTGCTCCTCATCACCAGAGGAATGGGGAAGTAGGCGAAAATTGAGTTTGCAAGCCTCTCTAAAACGAACAAAATTCTCACTACCCCCGGAGAACGTATCCGGGAGCGAGATCTTAGGCTCAGAACAAACTCCATGAACGCAAGCTGAACCGGTCACCTGAAACTGAGAAACTGTTTTACGGAGATCTGCTACCTCCAATGAAAGACCCTGCATGTGTTCAGTCAAAAGTGAAACCGGATCCATGCTTGAGACGGTTTTGGCGGTTTATAATGTCACGGAAGTGTCACGGACGGTGTACAGGAAACAAGACAAAGCAACATGCATATATGACTCACTGGATCCAAAGCTAAGGAACCAAAAGGGAGACCCCTGCACAAGACCTGAGACTTTCCCTGGCTGCTCAGCCTATGCAAAGATCCCAGAGGTGGATGGTTGCATATCCACGTACCTCGACTATATAACCCCTGAACACCCTACAATAGTGAGGGGACACGACCACCGGCTCCCTACACCAGACACGGAGGGAGTCAGGGTCACCTGGGATCCAGCAAACAGAAAATAACAGATAAATGTTCAGCACTTAACTTTGTAGCAGACTGGAAAACAGGATCAGCATGCACACACACTCCAGGAAGTAGTATAAGCCGCCCAGTAATGCATTATGGGGAGGAATTTAAAGGGAAGCAATCAGTCCAACTACATGACAGCTGAAAGAGGTTAACGAGATGAGGAACTGAACAGCACAAAGAAAACTCAAGGAGGAGGTTCTGAAAGGCTTCTGTCAGAACTTCTCAGCTGTCTGGTTGTGACAGTACCCCTCCCTCTACGAGTGGACTCCGGATACTCAGAGCCCACCTTCTCAGGATGGGACCTATGGAAAGCCCTGATGAGACGAGAGGCCTTAATGTCGGTCACTGGGACCCACATCCTCTCCTCAGGACCATAACCCTCCCAATGAACAAGGTACTGAAGAGAACCGTGGACAAGACGAGAATCCACAATCCTAGAGACCTGAAATTCAAGATTCCCATTAACCATAATCGGAGGAGGAGGCAAAGGCGAGGGTACAATGGGTTGAACATAAGGTTTCAATAAGGACTTATGAAAAACATTATGGATCTTCCAAGTCTGAGGAAGATCAAGACGGTAGGCAACAGGATTGGTGACAGACAGGATTTTGTAAGGCCCAATAAACCTAGGACCCAACTTCCAGGAGGGAACCTTCAATTTGATATTCTTGGTAGACAACCACACCAGATCACCAACATTCAGGTCCGGACCAAGCACACGTCTCTTATCTGCCACACGCTTATATCTCTCACTCATGCTCTTTAGATTATCCTGAATCTTTTGCCAAATAGATGACAAAGACGAAGAGAATCTGTCCTCATCAGGTAAACCAGAAGACCCCTCTCCCGAGAAAGTCCCAAACTGCGGATGAAACCCATATGCACCAAAAAATGGTGACTTATCAGAGGACTCCTGACGACGGTTATTTAAAGCAAACTCAGCAAGGGACAAAAAAGAACACCAATCCTCTTGATTCTCCGCCACAAAACAGCGCAGATATGTCTCCAGATTCTGATTGACGCGCTCTGTCTGGCCATTCGACTGCGGGTGGAAAGCAGAAGAGAATGACAACCGAACCCCCAAGCGAGAACAGAAAGTCTTTCAGAATCTGGAAACAAACTGTGTGCCCCTATCAGAGACTATGTCTGAAGGAATACCGTGCAATTTGACAATGTGATCAATAAATGCCTGCGCCAGCGTCTTAGCATTGGGCAAACCAGGAAAAGGGATGAAATGCACCATTTTGCTAAAACGGTCCACCACCACCAGAATCACAGTCTTCCCCGAGGAACGAGGCAGGTCCGTTATAAAGTCCATGGACAGATGTGTCCAAGGACGGGAAGGAATGGGTAAGGGAAGGAGAGGACCTGATGGCCATGAATGAGGGACTTTGGCACGAGCGCAAGTCTCGCAGGCTGCCTTAAAACCCTCAACCGACTTACGAAGCGCAGGACACCAGAATCTCCGAGCGATGAGATCCAGTGTGGCTCTTGCCCCCGGGTGCCCAGCAAGGACCGTATCGTGGTGTTCCTTAAAAATCTTGTGTCTTAAAGCGAGAGGCACAAACAACCTCCCAGGAGGACAAAGATCAGGAGCCTCTGACTGGGCTGCCTGCACCTCTGCCTCCAATTCAGAAAAAAGAGCAGAGACCACCACACCTTCAGCCAAAATGGGACCCGGGTCTTCAAAATTCCCGCCTCCCGGAAAACAACGTGACAGGGCATCTGCCTTCACATTCTTAACTCCAGGGCGGAACGTGGCAACAAAATTAAACCTAGAAAAGAACAAAGACCATCTGGCCTGTCTCGGGTTCAGACGCTTGGCTGACTCCAAGTAGGCCAGATTTTTATGGTCAGTAAATACGGTAATAGGGTGTCTGGCTCCCTCTAGCCAATGGCGCCATTCCTCAAAAGCCAACTTGATGGCCAACAATTCCCTATCTCCCACATCGTAATTTCTCTCTGCGGAGGAGAGTTTTTTCGAGAAAAAGGCACACGGTCGCCATTTGGCAGGAGAGGAACCCTGAGACAAGACCGCCCCCACACCCACCTCAGAAGCATCAACCTCAACTATGAAGGGTAAAGAAATATCAGGTTGCACCAAGATGGGAGCGGAAGCAAAACTCTCCTTGATATTAGAAAAAGCCTTATGCGCCTCTACTGACCAAGAAGAAAAATCTACCCCCCTTCTGGTCATATCAGTGAGTGGTTTAACAATAGAGGAATAATTCAAAATAAACTTCCTGTAATAATTGGCAAAGCCCAAAAAACGCATCAGCGCCTTCTGATTCTCAGGAAGCTCCCACTCAAGCACAGCGCGGACCTTCTCGGGGTCCATGCGAAAACCAGAAGCGGAGAGAAGAAACCCCAGAAATTGAATTTCTGGAACTGCAAACACACATTTTTCCAGTTTCACATGTAATTTATTCTCCCGCAGGATGAGCAAGACCTGACGTAAATGTTCCTTATGAGTTTTGAAATCAGGAGAAAAAATCAAAATGTCATTCAAATACACTAATACAAATTTTCCCATCAAATGATAAAAAATGCTGTTCACGAAATGCTGAAAAACGGCTGGGGCATTCATCAAACCAAAAGGCATAACCAAATTCTCAAAATGGCCCTCAGGGGTATTTAAGGCCGTCTTCCATTCGTCTCCCTCTCTGACCCTGACCAGGTTGTATGCCCCTCTTAGATCTAATTTGGAAAAGACTTTAGCCCCAACAACCTGGTTAAACAGGTCCGGGATCAGAGGAAGCGGATAAGGGTCACGAATAATGATACTGTTCAGCTCCCTGAAATCCAGACAAGGTCTTAAAGAACCATCTTTTTTCTTAACAAAGAAAAAAACAGCGGCAACAGGTGACTTCGAGGGTCGTATGTGTCCTTTTCTCAGACTCTTAGAGATATAAGCACGCATAGCGATCCTCTCAGGTTGGGAAAGATTGTATAAACGAGATTTAGGCAGTTTGGCGCCTGGGATGAGATTATTAGGGCAATCGTACTCCCTGTGCGGGGGCAAATCCTGAACTCCACTCTCAGAGAAGACATCCGAAAATTCAGAGCGAAAAGATGGTACAGTCTTAGTAGCAACCTCAGAAACAGATGTCGTGAGGCAATTCTCTCTGCAAAAGTCACTCCAACCATTTATTTGCCTCGCTTGCCAATCAATGGTGGGGTTATGTTTAGTGAGCCAGGGTAGCCCCAACACTAGAGGCAAACTGCTAAGGACGAAACATGACACATCCTCAACATGAGCATCACTCACAATTAAACGGATATTGTGAACTATGCCCTTTAATGATTTCTGAGAAAGTGGAGCGGAATCAATAGCAAAAACAGGAATATCCTTTCCCAAAGTGCGCACCTGGAAACCATGAGTTATTGCAAATTGATTATCAATGAGATTGACAGCTGCTCCACTATCCACAAAAATCTCACAAAAAATGTTCCTGCTCTCTAGCACCACCCTAGCCGGCAGGACAAAACGGGAACTACAAGCAAACGGAAAACCTTCAATTTCCGCATCAACCCTGCCAATAGTAACAGACGGAACATTTTTAAAAGATTTTTTCCTGTTTGTTTCTTTATTACTCCCAGAAAACTGTCTGAATCTCCTAGAGGGACAAATATTTGCCAAATGATTTATACCTCCACAACAAAAACAAACCCTCCCATGCGAGCTGAATCTTCTATTGTCAGAAGCAATCAACCCCAGCTGCATGGGCTCCTGCTCAGAAAGGGCTGACAGCGACCGAGACCCCTGCACACAGAATGAGACCGCTGCACTGTCTTGGGACTGAGTATGACAGGAAGGGGACATCTCTCCTCTCTCTCTAAGACGCCTGTCAATACGAACGGCCTGAGACATAGCAGAGTCCAAAGAAATAGGCCTCTCATGAAAGGCAAATGCATCTTTCAATCCCTCTGAAAGACCATGGCAAAATTGACTTCGGAGTGCAGCATCATTCCAACCAGTATCAGCTGCCCATCTCCGAAATTCTGAGCAGTATATTTCTGCGGATTGTTTACCCTGGCATAATAGACGTAGTCTAGACTCATCATATATCTGACCCAGGGCTAAAAAGAATTCATCCACTGAACGGAGAGGCCGTGCCCCCTCCGGCAGCGAAAAGGCCCAAGACTGAGCGTTACCCCTGAGCAGCGATATAATTTTTCCCACCCTCCGTTCCTCATCACCAGAGGAATGGGGAAGAAGGCGAAAATGGAGTTTGCAAGCCTCTCTAAAACGCACAAAATTCTCACTACCCCCGGAGAACGTATCCGGGAGCGAGATCTTAGGCTCAGAACAAACTCCATGAACGCAAGCTGAATCGGTCACTTGAAGCTGAGAAAAAGTCTTACGGAGATCAGCTACCTCCAATGAAAGACCCTGGAAGCGTTCAGCCAAAAGTGAAAACGGATCCATGCTTGAGACGGTTTTGGCGGCTTATAATGTCACGGACGGTGTACAGGAAACAAGACAAAGCAACATGAATATATGACTCACTGGATCCAAAGCTAAGGAACCAAAAGGGAGACCCCTGCACAAGACCTGAGACTTTCCCTGGCTGCTCAGCCTATGCAAAGATCCCAGAGGTGGATGGTTGCATATCCACGTACCTCGACTATATAACCCCTGAACACCCTACAATAGTTAGGGGACACGACCACTGGCTCCCTACACCAGACACGGAGGGAGTCAGGGTCACCTGGGATCCAGCAAACAGAAAATAACAGATAAATGTTCAGCACTTAACTTTGTAGCAGACTGGAAAACAGGATCAGCATGCACACACACTCCAGGAAGTAGTATAAGCCGCCCAGTAATGCATTATGGGGAGGAATTTAAAGGGAAGCAATCAGTCCAACTACATGACAGCTGAGAGAGGTTAACGAGATGAGGAACTGAACAGCACAAAGAAAACTCAAGGAGGAGGTTCTGAAAGGCTTCTGTCAGAGCTTCTCAGCTGTCTGGTTGTGACAGGAAGGTGTACAGAAAACTAGAAGACACAAAATGAAGATCCGACTGACTGGATCCAAAAACTAAGGAACCAAAGGGTAAGCCCTGCAACAGCCCTTGCTCTCTCCCTTACTGCTCAGCCTATGCAAAAATCTCTATGGTAGATGATCGCATACCCTCGTTCCTCGACTGTTTGACACCTGAACACCCTATAAGGGTCCATTCACACGTCCGTTTTTTCTTTCCTGATCTGTTCCGTTTTTTGCGGAACAGATCAGGACCAGATCAGGACCCATTCATTTTCAATGGGTCCTGGAAAAAATTGGACGTTGTTCCGTTCCGCATGTCCGTTTAAATATAAAACATGTCCTATTATGTTCCTGAAAAATCGGATCCTGGTACAATGCAAAGTCAATAGTTCCGCAAAAAACGGAAGACATTCGGATGTCATTCCGTATGTCTTCCGTTTTTTGCGGAATCCGTTCCTGGAAACACATAGCAAATATTTTTTTATTTATTTTTTTTATTTTTTTTCAAAGAAATCCAAACAACTTTATTTGATTATTGAAATGTATACATGTTTCCGTTTTTTGCGGATCCGCAAAAAACGGATGACATACGGATGACATACGGAAACATTTTCAGGAACAACGGATCCGCAAAAAACGGACCGAAATTCGGATTATAGAAAAATACTGACGTGTGAATGTAGCCTAATAGTGAGGGGACACGACCACCGGCTCCCTACACTAAATATGGAGGGAGTCAGGGTCTCCTAGGTAGGATCCAGCAAACAGGAAAACACAAATGAATGAACAAACTTATCTGTAGAAGAATCAGTAGTAGCATCCAGCATGCACACCCTCATGAAGTTGTATAAACCGCAAAGTGATGCAGTATGGAAAGGGATTTAAAGAGATGCAATAAGTGCAACTACATGACAGCTGAGAGAGGCTAACGAGATGAGAAAACGAAAGCAAAACAAATGGAACCTCAAGCAGGAGGTTCTAAAGAACGTCTGTCAGAGCTTCTCAGATGTCTGGTGGTGACACATGCAGATATAAGCAGGCTACAGTCTGCGTTTGTTAATTTTCTGTGGCGAAAAAAAGACCCAGGATAGCCTTTGAAAAGTTAACAATGTTGAGGTGGGAAGGTGGTCTACAATTGCCCAATATACGTCATTATAACCTGGCGGCCCTAATCAGGCATGTAAAGGATTGGAATGGGGCACCTCACACTTTGCAGCCAATCGCATTGAAAAAGAGTTGGCTAGGCCATGGGACTTGAAAGCAAATTTACATACGAGGTTAAAAGATATCCTGCCTCATATCAAATATTCGGTTTTGTTAAGAGACACCATCATGACATGGAAGGCGGTCCGCAAGATATACAATCTCCCGATCTACGTATCGCAAAGAATTTCAGCAGCTCAATGATGCACAGCTGCAGATCGATCGATTAATCAAGTGAAGTCCTTTGGAGGAGTTAATCTGCCTAATCTCGCCCTACTGTCGCATCCGCAACCTCTCCCTACGCTAATCAGAGCAGAGTGACGGGCGGCGCTATGTGACTCCAGCTTAAATAGAGGCTGGGTCACATGGTGCTCTGGCCAATCACAGCCATGCCAATAGTAGGCATGGCTGTGACGGCCTCTTGGAGCAAGTAGTATGACGCTTGTTGATTGGCTGCTTTGCAGCCTTTCAAAAAGCGCCAAGAAAGCGTCACAAAAGCGCCAAGAAAGCGACGAACACCGAACCCGAACCCGGACTTTTACGAAAATGTCCGGGTTCGGGTCCGTGTCACGGACACCCCAAAATTCGGTACGAACCCGAACTATACAGTTCGAGTTCGCTCATCCCTACTCATAACATAAAATGGCTGTACAAGGCACAATATCGAGTCTCAACCCTCATAATTCCCCCATTTTGAGATAGTCACTCATCGCGGGTGACAGATACACATTTCCTTTGCTGCTGGTTTTCCCAGATTCTGCATATCTGTATCTGCGTAAGGAATCATTTCAACATGTCTCAATGTCTCATAATTTCTCTTGTTTCGATCCCTGTTACACATTTTATTCAAGCACATCAATTTGAGCTTAATTACAATGTAAATGAGTTCAACTCTCAACAAAATCTGTATTATCCCTTGTACTATGCCAATACTCGAACAGTTCTATTTTTCAGGGCAGTAATATTGGCTTGCCACCAGGGGCCTCAACACACCCTGTGATAGGGAGGGGTACTGCTGTAGAATTATTATTATTATTTATTATTAAAGTGCCATTCATTCCATAGCGCTGTACATATGAGAAGAGGTATACATACATAATACAGACAATTGCACTAATCATAAACAAGACTAGTTACAAACTGGTACAGAAGGAGAGAGGGCCCTGCCCGTGAGGGCTTACAATCTACATGGTATGGGAGAAGGACACAGTAGGTGCGGTTGAAGTTGGTCATGGCGGTATGGAGGCAGCAGGGTCACTGGTTGTAGGCTTGTCTGAAGAGGTGGGTTTTCAGGTTTCTTTTGAAGGATTCCACTGTAGGTGAGAGTCTGATCTGTTGGGGTAGCGAGTTCCAGAGTATGGGGGAGGCACGGGAGAAATCTTGGAGTCGATTGTGGGAAGAAGCGATAAGAGGAGAGGAGAGAAGGAGGTCTTGTGAGGATCGGAGAGTGCGTGTGGGGGTGTATCGGGAAAGTATCTGAGATGTAGGGAGAGGACAGGTTATGGACGGCCTTGTATGTATTTGTTAGTACTTTGAAGTGAATTTGCTGTCCAATGGGGAGCCAGTGAAGAGATTGGCAGAGGGGAGAGGCAGAGGAGTAATAGGAAGAGAGGTGGATTAGTCAGGCAGCAGAGTTGAGAATAGATTGGAGGGTGTGAGAGTGCTAGATGGAAGGCCACAGAGGAGAGTGTTGCAGTAGTCTGGGCGGGAGATGATGAGGGCATGTACAAGCATTTTCGCAGATTCAAAGTTAACGAAAGCTTGGATGCGAGAGATGTTTTTGAGTTGGAAGCGGCAAGTGGTGGAAAGGGCTTGAATGTGCGGTCTGAAGGAGAGGGCAGAATCCAAGGTCACTCCAAGGCAGCGGATTTCGTTGACCGGGGAGAGTGTGCAGCCATTGATCTTGATAGATAGGTCAGTGGGGGGGGGGGTTGAGCAAGATGGGGGAAAGAGGATAAATTCTGTTTTATCCATGTTACGTTTTAGAAAGCGACAGTAGAAGAAGGATGATATAGAAGATAGACATTGTGGGATTCTGAATAGTAAGGTGGTGATGTCTGGACCAGAGAGGTAGATTTGTGTGTCGTCAGCGTAGGAGTGATACTGAAAGCCATGGGATTCTATGAGCTGTCCCAGGCCAAAAGTGTAGATAGAGAAGAGCAAGGGTCCTAGGACAGAGCCTTGTGGGACACCAACAGAGAGTGAATGAGATGAGGAGGTGGTGCGGGAGTGGGAGACACTAAAGGTCTGGTCTGTGAGGTATTATGTGATCCAGGAGAGGGCCAGGTCAGTGATGCCAAGAGATGAGAGAGTTTGCAACAGAAAGGAGTGGTCAACAGTGTCGAAGGCCGAGGACAGGTCAAGGAAAAGGAGGACAGAGTATTGTTTCTTGGTTTTGGCTGTCAGTAGGTCATTGGCGACTTTGGTGAGGACAGTCTCAGTCAAGTAGTGGGGTCGGAAGCCAGATTGGAGGCGGTCAAAGAGGGAGCAGGAGGAGAGGTGAGAGAACAGTTCAGAATGGACATGTTGTTCAAGTAGCTTTGAGGCATACGGAAGAAGTGATATGGGGCGATAACTGGACAAAGAAGATGGGTCAAGTGAAGGCTTTTTGAGGATAGGTGTAATGGTAGCGTGTTTAAAAGCAGAGGGGAAGACACCAGAGGTTAGTGATAGGTTGAAGAGATGAGTTAGGGCTGGGATAAACACTGTGGTGAGGTTAGGTATAAGGTAGGATGGGATTGGGTCAAGTGCACAGGTGGTGAGATGTGATCTGGATAGTAGAGTGGAGAGTTTTTCTTCTGTAATGGTGGAGAACTGGGTTTTGGGAGAAGAGGACCGAGCAGATGTGTAGAGGGTCTGTGGGGAGTGTGTAGTGAAGCTTTCTCTGATGTTGAATATCTTTTGTTTGAAATATTTGGCAAAGTCAAAGAGACCAATGAAGAGAAGGTGAGTAGGTTGTGGTCGGATAGGGGGAGAGGAGAATTAGAAAGGTTAGATAGGGAGCAGAGGCTGGTAAAGATAAGATCTAAAGTGTGACCATCTCTGTGGGTGGGAGCTGAAGACCACTGTGATAGGCCAAAGGAGGAAGAGAGCAATAGGAGTTTAGAGGCGGCTGAGTGGCAGGTGTCAATAGGGATGTTGAAGTCACCCATGATGATAGTGGGGATGTTGGCAGAAAGAAAGTGCAGTAGCCAGGTGTTAAAGTGGTCAAAAAAGATGGTGGCTGGGCCTGGGGGGCGGTAAATGATGGCTAATTGGAGTTTGGAGGGAGAGTAGATGCGAACAGAGTGTACTTCAAATGAGGTGAGCGTAATGGAGGGTGGCAGTGGAGTTGGGCTGTAGGAGCAGGTGTCTGATAGGAGAAGACCAACTCCTCCACCATGTTTGCAGCCGGGGCTGGGGGTGAGAGTGAATTGAAATCCACTATAAGAGAGTGCAGCAGGGGAGGAGGTGTCTGAGGGTGTCAGCCATGTTTCTGTTAGACCCAGAAAGGAAAGGTTTTGAGAGATGAAAAGTTCATGAATGTACGACAGTTTGTTACAGACAGAGCGTGCATTCCATAATGCTCCTGCAAGAGGAACCAAAGGAGCAGGGGTCACACGAATGGTTATTAGGTGAAAGGGGTTGCAGAAATTTGTAGAAGGAGATTTGTATTGGGACGTAGATGTGATAGTGGGGATTTGCTGAGGGGGGCCTGGATTTGGAAAGATATCACCAGCAGTAAGGAGAAGCAGAAAAAGTGTTAATAGGTGAGAATAGGAGAGGGCAGGAGGTATCTGTGTGTGTTTGGGAAGGAAGTGTTTTTTGGTGCCAAGCAGGTTTGTGCAAGCTGTCAGATGAGAAGGTAAGATGGAGGGAGAGATGAAGAGTTCCTTGCTGGGTGAATGGACGTGGGGGTATTTCAGGAGGTTGTTGACAAGTGGGAACAGTACGATGAAACATTTAAACATTGTTTGCATTAACTATGTCTGTAATTACCTGTGGTCCCCTTCTGGTCACATTCTGGTATAATTCAGTCTGTGCACTTAAGAGTTGCACTTGAGAGATGTTGCATTTGGAAAGACCAAGGTCTGAAAAGACCTAGGACCTTAGATTTATACCACTCAGTGTTCAATCAGGTGTGACCAAGAGGGGAGGGGGCTACATTTGGCCTAATCAAGGAGGACCAGATACAGGGGTGAAATAGTCAATGTAAAAAAATACTCAATAAATCCAGCAGGGAAGGAGACATTAATAGTTCAGACAAGACATACCAGGATTTAGAAGGAGAGATGAGAGGGATGGACAATATCGGACCGTGGGAAGGCTGGGTGTAGCAGTGAGCTTCAGACAAGACATACCTGGAGATGAGAGAATTGGGTGATGGTCAGTAGGCAGTGATGACAAAGTGGATTCAATATCCATAATATTACATTCTGGTATAATTCAGCCTGTGCACTTAAGAGTTGCACTTGAGAGATGTTGCATTTGGAAAGAGGTTAAGGCTATCATCTCCTAGCCCCCTGAAAGATAAGAAGTCTTTGCAGTTCATGTTAACTAATTCTGACCACGGTACCAGAATGGCCAGATAAGGCATAGTATTTAAACTCACAGGACTTAGTACAGATCCAACAGTTTTTATAATTGTCCGCATTTGTCATGTTTTTCAACATAACCTGATGATTAGGGATGAGCGAACTCGAACTGTATAGTTCGGGTTCGTACCGAATTTTGGGGTGTCCGTGACACGGACCCGAACCCGGACATTTTCGTAAAAGTCCGGGTTCGGGTTCGGTGTTCGTCGCTTTCTTCGCGCTTTTGTGACGCTTTCTTGGCGCTTTTTGAAAGGCTGCAAAGCAGCCAATCAACAAGCGTCATACTACTTGCCCCAAGAGGCCATCACAGCCATGCCTACTATTGGCATGGCTGTGATTGGCCAGAGCACCATGTGACCCAGCCTCTATTTAAGCTGGAGTCACATAGCGCCGCCCGTCACTCTGCTCTGATTAGCGTAGGGAGAGGTTGCGGCTGCGACAGTAGGGCGAGATTAGGCAGATTAACTCCTCCAAAGGACTTGATTAACTGATCGATCTGCAGCTGTGGATCATTGAGCTGCTGATCCTCAATTGCTCACTGTTTTTAGGCTGCACAGACCGTTTGTCAGTCTCATTTTTCTGGGGTGATCGGCGGCCATTTTGTGTCTTGTGGTGCGCCAGCACAAGCTGCGACCAAGTGCATTTAACCCTCAATGGTGTGGTTGTTTTTTGGCTAAAGCCTACATCAGGGTGAAGCTGTCACACCAAGTGCATTTAACCAGCAATAGTCTGTTCATTTTTTGGCCATATACAAAATCAGGGGCAAGCTGCGCCTGTCACCAAGTGCATTTAACCCTCAATGGTGTGGTTGTTTTTTGGCTAAAGCCTACATCAGGGTGAAGCTGTCACACCAAGTGCATTTAACCAGCAATAGTCTGTTCATTTTTTGGCCATATACAAAATCAGGGGCAAGCTGCGCCTGTCACCAAGTGCATTTAACCCTCAATGGTGTGGTTGTTTTTTGGCTAAAGCCTACATCAGGGTGAAGCTGTCACACCAAGTGCATTTAACCAGCAATAGTCTGTTCATTTTTTGGCCATATACAAAATCAGGGGCAAGCTGCGCCTGTCACCAAGTGCATTTAACCCTCAATGGTGTGGTTGTTTTTTGGCTAAAGCCTACATCAGGGTGAAGCTGTCACACCAAGTGCATTTAACCAGCAATAGTCTGTTCATTTTTTGGCCATATCCCAGTCTAATTCTGTCACTAAATCCATACCGGTCACCCAGCGCCTAAATACTAGGCCTCAAATTTATATCCAGCTAAATCTGTCCCTAGTGCTGTAGCTGGGCGAGTTATTTAGTGTCCGTTCAAGCACATTTCTTGTTCTGGGTTGAAATACAATTCCCAATTTAGCAATTTCATAATTTAGTGGTTCCTGCTATATCAGAGCTCTTTGAAATCTATCCCAAAAAGGGTATATAATATTGAAGGTGCACATAGGGTCATTCAGAGTAACTTCACACACACCCGCTACTGTGTATTTCCAAGTCTAATTCTGTCACTAAATCCATACCGGTGACCCAGCGCCTAAATACTAGGCCTCAAATTTAATTCCCTCTAAATCTCTCGTTACCCACCGCTGTACTGTTGTTGCTGGGCAAGATATTTAGTGTCCGTCAAAGCACATTTTTTGTTCTGGGTTGAAGTACAATTCCCAATTTAGCAATTTCATAATTTAGTGGTTTCTGCTATATCAGAGCTATTTGAAATCTATCCCAAAAAGGGTATATAATATTGAAGGTGCACATAGGGTCATTCAGAATAACTTCACACACACCCGCTACTGTGTATTTCCAAGTCTAATTCTGTCACTAAACCCATACCTGTCACCCAGCGCCTAAATACTAGGCCTCAAATTTAAATCCCTCTAAATCTCTCGTTACCGTTGTCCTGTTGTAGCTGGGAAAGTTATTTAGTGCCCGTCAAAGCACATTTTTTGTTCTGGGTTGAAGTACAATTCCCAATTTAGCAATTTCATAATTTAGTGGTTCCTGCTATATCAGAGCTATTTGAAATCTATCCCAAAAAGGGTATATAATATTGAAGGTGCACATAGGGTCATTCAGAATAACTTCACACACACCCGCTACTGTGTATTTCCAAGTCTAATTCTGTCACTAAATCCATACCGGTGACCCAGCGCCTAAATACTAGGCCTCAAATTTAATTCCCTCTAAATCTCTCGTTACCCACCGCTGTACTGTTGTTGCTGGGCAAGATATTTAGTGTCCGTCAAAGCACATTTTTTGTTCTGGGTTGAAGTACAATTCCCAATTTAGCAATTTCATAATTTAGTGGTTTCTGCTATATCAGAGCTATTTGAAATCTATCCCTAAAAGGGTATATAATATTGAAGGTGCACATAGGGTCATTCAGAATAACTTCACACACACCCGCTACTGTGTATTTCCAAGTCTAATTCTGTCACTAAACCCATACCTGTCACCCAGCGCCTAAATACTAGGCCTCAAATTTAAATCCCTCTAAATCTCTCGTTACCGTTGTCCTGTTGTAGCTGGGAAAGTTATTTAGTGCCCGTCAAAGCACATTTTTTGTTCTGGGTTGAAGTACAATTCCCAATTTAGCAATTTCATAATTTAGTGGTTCCTGCTATATCAGAGCTATTTGAAATCTATCCCAAAAAGGGTATATAATATTGAAGGTGCACATAGGGTCATTCAGAATAACTTCACACACACGCTTCTGTGCATTTCCAAGTCTAATTCTGTCACTAAATCCATACCGGTGACCCAGCGCCTAAATACTAGGCCTCAAATTTAATTCCCTCTAAATCTCTCGTTACCCACCGCTGTACTGTTGTTGCTGGGCAAGATATTTAGTGTCCGTCAAAGCACATTTTTTGTTCTGGGTTGAAGTACAATTCCCAATTTAGCAATTTCATAATTTAGTGGTTTCTGCTATATCAGAGCTATTTGAAATCTATCCCTAAAAGGGTATATAATATTGAAGGTGCACATAGGGTCATTCAGAATAACTTCACACACACCCGCTACTGTGTATTTCCAAGTCTAATTCTGTCACTAAATCCATACCGGTGACCCAGCGCCTAAATACTAGGCCTCAAATTTAATTCCCTCTAAATCTCTCGTTACCCACCGGTGTACTGTTGTTGCTGGGCAAGATATTTAGTGTCCGTCAAAGCACATTTTTTGTTCTGGGTTGAAGTACAATTCCAAATTTAGCAATTTCATAATTTAGTGGTTTCTGCTATATCAGAGCTATTTGAAATCTATCCCTAAAAGGGTATATAATATTGAAGGTGCACATAGGGTCATTCAGAATAACTTCACACACACCCGCTACTGTGTATTTCCAAGTCTAATTCTGTCACTAAACCCATACCTGTCACCCAGCGCCTAAATACTAGGCCTCAAATTTAAATCCCTCTAAATCTCTCGTTACCGTTGTCCTGTTGTAGCTGGGAAAGTTATTTAGTGCCCGTCAAAGCACATTTTTTGTTCTGGGTTGAAGTACAATTCCCAATTTAGCAATTTCATAATTTAGTGGTTCCTGCTATATCAGAGCTATTTGAAATCTATCCCAAAAAGGGTATATAATATTGAAGGTGCACATAGGGTCATTCAGAATAACTTCACACACACGCTTCTGTGCATTTCCAAGTCTAATTCTGTCACTAAATCCATACCGGTGACCCAGCGCCTAAATACTAGGCCTCAAATTTAATTCCCTCTAAATCTCTCGTTACCCACCGCTGTACTGTTGTTGCTGGGCAAGATATTTAGTGTCCGTCAAAGCACATTTTTTGTTCTGGGTTGAAGTACAATTCCCAATTTAGCAATTTCATAATTTAGTGGTTTCTGCTATATCAGAGCTATTTGAAATCTATCCCTAAAAGGGTATATAATATTGAAGGTGCACATAGGGTCATTCAGAATAACTTCACACACACCCGCTACTGTGTATTTCCAAGTCTAATTCTGTCACTAAATCCATACCGGTGACCCAGCGCCTAAATACTAGGCCTCAAATTTAATTCCCTCTAAATCTCTCGTTACCCACCGGTGTACTGTTGTTGCTGGGCAAGATATTTAGTGTCCGTCAAAGCACATTTTTTGTTCTGGGTTGAAGTACAATTCCCAATTTAGCAATTTCATAATTTAGTGGTTTCTGCTATATCAGAGCTATTTGAAATCTATCCCTAAA
Source organism: Bufo gargarizans (assembly GCF_014858855.1). Taxonomy (NCBI): domain Eukaryota; kingdom Metazoa; phylum Chordata; class Amphibia; order Anura; family Bufonidae; genus Bufo; species Bufo gargarizans. The sequence continues at coordinate 61,729,986 of NC_058087.1, forward strand.
AGGGTATATAATATTGAAGGTGCACATAGGGTCATTCAGAATAACTTCACACACACGCTTCTGTGCATTTCCAAGTCTAATTCTGTCACTAAATCCATACCGGTGACCCAGCGCCTAAATACTAGGCCTCAAATTTAAATCCCTCTAAATCTCTCGTTACCCACCGCTGTACTGTTGTTGCTGGGCAAGATATTTAGTGTCCGTCAAAGCACATTTTTTGTTCTGGGTTGAAGTACAATTCCCAATTTAGCAATTTCATAATTTAGTGGTTCCTGCTATATCAGAGCTATTTGAAATCTATCCCAAAAAGGGTATATAATATTGAAGGTGCACATTGGGTCATTCAGAATAACTTCACACACACCCGCTACTGTGTATTTTCAAGTCTAATTCTGTCACTAAACCCATACCTGTCACCCAGCGCCTAAATACTAGGCCTCAAATTTAAATCCCTCTAAATCTCTCGTTACCCACCGCTGTACTGTTGTTGCTGGGCAAGATATTTAGTGTCCGTCAAAGCACATTTTTTGTTCTGGGTTGAAGTACAATTCCCAATTTAGCAATTTCATAATTTAGTGGTTTCTGCTATATCAGAGCTATTTGAAATCTATCCCTAAAAGGGTATATAATATTGAAGGTGCACATAGGGTCATTCAGAATAACTTCACACACACGCTTCTGTGCATTTCCAAGTCTAATTCTGTCACTAAATCCATACCGGTGACCCAGCGCCTAAATACTAGGCCTCAAATTTAAATCCCTCTAAATCTCTCGTTACCCACCGCTGTACTGTTGTTGCTGGGCAAGATATTTAGTGTCCGTCAAAGCACATTTTTTGTTCTGGGTTGAAGTACAATTCCCAATTTAGCAATTTCATAATTTAGTGGTTTCTGCTATATCAGAGCTATTTGAAATCTATCCCTAAAAGGGTATATAATATTGAAGGTGCACATAGGGTCATTCAGAATAACTTCACACACACGCTTCTGTGCATTTCCAAGTCTAATTCTGTCACTAAATCCATACCGGTGACCCAGCGCCTAAATACTAGGCCTCAAATTTAAATCCCTCTAAATCTCTCGTTACCCACCGCTGTACTGTTGTTGCTGGGCAAGATATTTAGTGTCCGTCAAAGCACATTTTTTGTTCTGGGTTGAAGTACAATTCCCAATTTAGCAATTTCATAATTTAGTGGTTCCTGCTATATCAGAGCTATTTGAAATCTATCCCTAAAAGGGTATATAATATTGAAGGTGCACATAGGGTCATTCAGAATAACTTCACACACACGCTTCTGTGCATTTCCAAGTCTAATTCTGTCACTAAATCCATACCGGTCACCCAGCGCCTAAATACTAGGCCTCAAATTTATATCCCGCTGAATTTGAATACAATACATTGGGCCAAATAATATATTTGTTGTTGTGGTGAACCATAACAATGAGAAAAACATCTAGTAAGGGACGCGGACGTGGACATGGTCGTGGTGGTGTTAGTGGACCCTCTGGTGCTGGGAGAGGGTCCACTAACCAACTGGTCCTAGTGTACCAACTACCTCAGGTCCCAGTAGCCGCCAGAATTTACAGCGATATATGGTGGGGCCCAATGCCGTTCTAAGGATGGTAAGGCCTGAGCAGGTACAGGCATTAGTCAATTGGGTGGCCGACAGTGGATCCAGCACGTTCACATTATCTCCCACCCAGTCTTCTGCAGAAAGCGCACAGATGGCGCCTGAAAACCAACCCCATCAGTCTGTCACATCACCCCCATGCATACCAGGGAAACTGTCTCAGCCTCAAGTTATGCAGCAGTCTCTTATGCTGTTTGAAGACTCCGCTGGCAGGGTTTCCCAAGGGCATCCACCTAGCCCTTCCCCAGCGGTGAAAGACATAGAATGCACTGACGCACAACCACTTATGTTTCCTGATGATGAGGACATGGGAATACCACCTCAGCATGTCTCTGATGATGACGAAACACAGGTGCCAACTGCTGCGTCTTTCTGCAGTGTGCAGACTGAACAGGAGGTCAGGGATCAAGACTGGGTGGAAGACGATGCAGGGGACGATGAGGTCCTAGACCCCACATGGAATGAAGGTCGTGCCACTGACTTTCACAGTTCGGAGGAAGAGGCAGTGGTGAGACCGAGCCAACAGCGTAGCAAAAGAGGGAGCAGTGGGCAAAAGCAGAACACCCGCCGCCAAGAGACTCCGCCTGCTACTGACCGCCGCCATCTGGGACCGAGCACCCCAAAGGCAGCTTCAAGGAGTTCCCTGGCATGGCACTTCTTCAAACAATGTGCTGACGACAAGACCCGAGTGGTTTGCACGCTGTGCCATCAGAGCCTGAAGCGAGGCATTAACGTTCTGAACCTGAGCACAACCTGCATGACCAGGCACCTGCATGCAAAGCATGAACTGCAGTGGAGTAAACACCTTAAAACCAAGGAAGTCACTCAGGCTCCCCCTGCTACCTCTTCTGCTGCTGCCGCCTCGGCCTATTCTGCTGCTGCCGCCTCGGCCTCTTCCTCCGCCTCTGGAGGAACGTTGGCACCTGCCGCCCAGCAAACAGGGGATGTACCACCAACACCACCACCACCACCTCCGTCACCAAGCGTCTCAACCATGTCACACGCCAGCGTTCAGCTCTCCATCTCACAAACATTTGATAGAAAGCGTAAATTCCCACCTAGCCACCCTCGATCCCTGGCCCTGAATGCCAGCATTTCTAAACTACTGGCCTATGAAATGCTGTCATTTAGGCTGGTGGACACAGACAGCTTCAAACAGCTCATGTCGCTTGCTGTCCCACAGTATGTTGTTCCCAGCCGGCACTACTTCTCCAAGAGAGCCGTGCCTTCCCTGCACAACCAAGTATCCCATAAAATCAAGTGTGCACTGCGCAACGCCATCTGTAGCAAGGTCCACCTAACCACAGATACGTGGACCAGTAAGCACGGCCAGGGACGCTATATCTCCCTAACTGCACACTGGGTAAATGTAGTGGCAGCTGGGCCCCAGGCGGAGAGCTGTTTGGCGCACGTCCTGCCGCCGCCAAGGATCGCAGGGCAACATTCTTTGCCTCCTGTTGCCACCTCCTCCTTCTCGGCTTCCTCCTCCTCTTCTTCCACCTGCTCATCCAGTCAGCCACACACCTTCACCACCAACTTCAGCACAGCCCGGGGTAAACGTCAGCAGGCCATTCTGAAACTCATATGTTTGGGGGACAGGCCCCACACCGCACAGGAGTTGTGGCGGGGTATTGAACAACAGACCGACGAGTGGTTGCTGCCGGTGAGCCTCAAGCCCGGCCTGGTGGTGTGTGATAATGGGCGAAATCTCGTTGCAGCTCTGGGACTAGCCAATTTGACGCACATCCCTTGCTTGGCGCATGTGCTGAATTTGGTGGTGCAGAAGTTCATTCACAACTACCCCGACATGTCAGAGCTGCTGCATAAAGTGCGGGCCGTCTGTTCGCGCTTCCGGCGTTCACATCCTGCCGCTGCTCGCCTGTCTGCGCTACAGCGTAACTTCGGCCTTCCCGCTCACCGCCTCATATGCGACGTGCCCACCAGGTGGAACTCCACCTTGCACATGCTGGACAGACTGTGCGAGCAGCAGCAGGCCATAGTGGAGTTTCAGCTGCAGCACGCACGGGTCAGTCGCACTACAGAACAGCACCACTTCACCACCAATGACTGGGCCTCCATGCGAGACCTGTGTGCCCTGTTGCGCTGTTTCGAGTACTCCACCAACATGGCCAGTGGCGATGACACCGTTATCAGCGTTACAATACCACTTCTATGTCTCCTTGAGAAAACACTTAGGGCGATGATGGAACAGGAGGTGGCCCAGGAGGAGGAGGAGGAGGATGAGGAAGAGGGGTCATTTTTAGCACTTTCAGGCCAGTCTCTTCGAAGTGACTCAGAGGGAGGTTTTTTGCAACAGCAGAGGCCAGGTACAAATGTGGCCAGCCAGGGCCCACTACTGGAGGACGAGGAGGACGAGGATGAGGAGGAGGTGGAGGAGGATGAGGATGAAGCATGGTCACAGCGGGGTGGCACCCAACGCAGCTCGGGTCCATCACTGGTGCGTGGCTGGGGGGAAAGGCAGGACGATGACGATACGCCTCCCACAGAGGACAGCTTGTCCTTACCCCTGGGCAGCCTGGCACACATGAGCGACTACATGCTGCAGTGCCTGCGCAACGACAGCAGAGTTGCCCACATTTTAACCTGTGCGGACTACTGGGTTGCCACCCTGCTGGATCCACGCTACAAAGACAATGTGCCCACCTTACTTCCTGCACTGGAGCGTGATAGGAAGATGCGCGAGTACAAGCGCACGTTGGTAGACGCGCTACTGAGAGCATTCCCAAATGTCACAGGGGAACAAGTGGAAGCCCAAGGCCAAGGCAGAGGAGGAGCAAGAGGTCGCCAAGGCAGCTGTGTCACGGCCAGCTCCTCTGAGGGCAGGGTTAGCATGGCAGAGATGTGGAAAACTTTTGTCAACACGCCACAGCTAACTGCACCACCACCTGATACGCAACGTGTTAGCAGGAGGCAACATTTCACTAACATGGTGGAACAGTACGTGTGCACACCCCTCCACGTACTGACTGATGGTTCGGCCCCATTCAACTTCTGGGTCTCTAAATTGTCCACGTGGCCAGAGCTAGCCTTTTATGCCTTGGAGGTGCTGGCCTGCCCGGCAGCCAGCGTTTTGTCTGAACGTGTATTCAGCACGGCAGGGGGCGTCATTACAGACAAACGCAGCCGCCTGTCTACAGCCAATGTGGACAAGCTGACGTTCATAAAAATGAACCAGGCATGGATCCCACAGGACCTGTCCGTCCCTTGTCCAGATTAGACATTAACTACCTCCCCATAACCATATATTATTGGACTCCAGGGCACTTCCTCATTCAATCCTATTTTTATTTTCATTTTACCATTATATTGCGATGCTACCCAAAGTTGAATGAACCTCTCCTCTGCCTGTGTGCTAGGCCTAAATATATGCCAATGGACTGTTGCAGTGGTGGCTGACATGAAGCCTGATTCTCTGCTATGACATGCAGACTAATTCTCTGCTGACATGAAGCCAGATTGTCTGTTACGGGACCTCTCTCCTCTGCCTGGGTGCTGGGCCTAAATTTATGACCATGGACTGTTGCAGTGGTGGCTGACGTGAAGCCTGATTCTCTGCTATGACATGCAGACTGATTCTCTGCTGACATGAAGCCAGATCGTCTGTTACGGGACCTCTCTGCTCTGCCTGTGTGCTAGGCCTAAATATATGCCAATGGACTGTTGCAGTGGTGGGTGACGTGAAGCCTCATTCTCTGCTATGACATGCAGACTAATTCTCTGCTGACATGAAGCCAGATTGTCTGTTACGGGACCTCTCTCCTCTGCCTGGGTGCTGGGCCTAAATTTATGACAATGGACTGTTGCAGTGGTGGCTGACGTGAAGCCTGATTCTCTGCTATGACATGCAGACTAATTCTCTGCTGACATGAAGCCAGATTGTCTGTTACGGGACCTCTCTCCTCTGCCTGGGTGCTGGGCCTAAATTTATGACAATGGACTGTTGCAGTGGTGGCTGACGTGAAGCCTGATTCTCTGCTATGACATGCAGACTAATTCTCTGCTGACATGAAGCCAGATTGTCTGTTACGGGACCTCTCTCCTCTGCCTGGGTGCTGGGCCTAAATATATGCCAATGGACTGTTGCAGTGGTGGCTGACGTGAAGCCTCATTCTCTGCTATGACATGCAGACTAATTCTCTGCTGTCATGAAGCCAGATTGTCTGTTACGGGACCTCTCTGCTCTGCCTGTGTGCTAGGCCTAAATATATGCCAATGGACTGTTGCAGTGGTGGGTGACGTGAAGCCTCATTCTCTGCTATGACATGCAGACTGATTCTCTGCTGACATGAAGCCAGATTGTCTGTTACGGGACCTCTCTGCTCTGCCTGTGTGCTAGGCCTAAATATATGCCAATGGACTGTTGCAGTGGTGGGTGACGTGAAGCCTCATTCTCTGCTATGACATGCAGACTGATTCTCTGCTGACATGAAGCCAGATTCTCTGTTACGGGACCTCTCTCCTCTGCCTGTGTGTGTGCTGGGCCTAAATATATGCCAATGGACTGTTGCAGTGGTGGCTGACGTGAAGCCTCATTCTCTGCTATGACATGCAGACTAATTCTCTGCTGACATGAAGACAGATTCTCTGTTACGGGACCTCCCTCCTCTGCCTGGGTGCTGGGCCTAAATATATGCCAATGGACTGTTGCAGTGGTGGCTGACGTGAAGCCTCATTCTCTGCTATGACATGCAGACTGATTCTCTGCTGACATGAAGCCAGATTCTCTGTTACGGGACCTCTCTCCTCTGCCTGTGTGTGTGCTGGGCCTAAATATATGCCAATGGACTGTTGCAGTGGTGGCTGACGTGAAGCCTCATTCTCTGCTATGACATGCAGACTGATTCTCTGCTGACATGAAGCCAGATTCTCTGTTACGGGACCTCTCTCCTCTGCCTGTGTGTGTGCTGGGCCTAAATATATGCCAATGGACTGTTGCAGTGGTGGCTGACGTGAAGCCTCATTCTCTGCTATGACATGCAGACTAATTCTCTGCTGACATGAAGACAGATTCTCTGTTACGGGACCTCCCTCCTCTGCCTGGGTGCTGGGCCTAAATATATGCCAATGGACTGTTGCAGTGGTGGCTGACGTGAAGCCTCATTCTCTGCTATGACATGCAGACTAATTCTCTGCTGACATGAAGACAGATTCTCTGTTACGGGACCTCTCTCCTCTGCCTGGGTGCCGGGGCCTAAATATCTGAGAATGGACTGTTCCAGTGGTGGGTGACGGGAAGCCAGATTCTCTGCTATGGAACCTCTCTCCAATTGATTTTGGTTAATTTTTATTTATTTAATTTTTATTTTAATTAATTTCCCTATCCACATTTGTTTGCAGGGGATTTACCTACATGTTGCTGCCTTTTGCAGCCCTCTAGCTCTTTCCTGGGCTGTTTTACAGCCTTTTTAGTGCCGAAAAGTTCGGGTCCCCATTGACTTCAATGGGGTTCGGGTTCGGGACGAAGTTCGGATCGGGTTCGGATCCCGAACCCGAACATTTCCGGGATGTTCGGCCGAACTTCTCGAACCCGAACATCCAGGTGTTCGCTCAACTCTACTGATGATACCTAATAAGGGCATTGTCCCAGTCACTTTTCAGGCTCACATACAGAGCTCGAATGCTCTGTGCCAGGGTTAGCAGTGCAAGGATCTCCATCCTCCGTTGTTTTTTTTTTTTGCAATGTGAGGCGTGAATCCAGTTAAGCTTTCCTTAGACCTTTACAAAGGTTGCAGTTTTCAACAGGAATTGGAAGGCACCATCAAATCTGGGCTCAAAGGTTTTCCTCACATGCCTCTTTATCACCACCCAATCTCCAGGCTCAAGACTGTGTGTGCCTTCTACTGAATCAGGGTCTGGAATGGAAGCAAACACTTGTTTTTGAGTGTGATCTAACCTTTCAGTAAGGGCCTTTATGTAACTGACCATACTATCCTATATCCTATATCTATACTAGAACCTCCTAAAAAACTGCCAGGGCAGATCTGCTTCTATTATGGCACACGAAGCAGCTCATGTAGGCAGAACAGGGTGTAGCTGGCCAGCTAATACCTGTCCTAGGTTGCTAGTATAGCTTATATGTGTATACAGCTAAACCTGCCAATACCCTTAATACAGTTCTTAGGTTTATGTGTTAAAGACAAAAGCACAGTTATTTACTGTGACATCATGTTTTGGATGTCATATTACTGTTATAATTTGTGTTCACAGAAGCAGAAAAAGATAATATGCCTTTAAGATAAATTTTGTAATGTAAGGTAAACTCAGTGACACAGCAGAAACAACAGAAAGCATAGTGTTAATCTGTTGTTACTGGGCAGAAGTCTAGACCAATCACAGCCAGCTTCTCATACAGCAAGATTTTCACCAATCACAGCCAGCCTCACAGACAGTCTGTCTGGGAATTCCCCCAGCTCCTGCTGCTAGAATCATTATTCACCAGAGACAGGAGCTGAAGAGACATTCACTCCACTGAGAGCTGAGTTTTATGGGAACAAGAAGCCAATATAGGTATTTAAAACAAGTTATACAATGTTCATATTGTTAGTATTGTGTTTAAAACTGTATACTGAACTAGATATATATGTGTTTACTTACAGTTCCACCAATTGCAACCATACAACTTCAACTGCAAAGTACAAATACAAATTGCAAGCTACAGTTGCAAACTGTGAACTACTACAAATACCATACAAACATATTGCAATCCAAATTGCATACAACCATACCAGATCATACTCAACCAATATGCAAACAGTCACTGCTAACTTAATACTGCAAGTGAACTATTAGTTAGACCTCAGATATAACTCTCAGAGAGATCATAAAGTGCTTAAATAACTAAAAGTGAGAGTACAGATACTCAAGAGAGAAATATATCCACCATTTTATGCTGAATGACAAGATTGAACAGTTGAACCACCATCTTATGCATACCACCATTTTATGATACTTTATTCAACACGTGTTTTAACCCCCTCAGCCCCTCTAGCTTAAACACCCTTAAAGGGGTTGTCCCACTTTGCTTTTTTAATCTTATCAGCAGTAGATGTCCTGATAACTTCCTGGTTCTCAGGCAGTTGAGTGAAGGCCACGCCTCCTCATGACTCACCCTGCGTGCTCGTTCATGTGTATGAGGTCATCCACATGGAGCCGTATGTGAGGTCCCGCCCCCCCCCCAGTATAATAAACATTGAGTGCGGCCCCCCCCCCCCAGTATAATATACATTTAGTGCGCCCCCCCCCCCCAGTATAATATACATTCAGTGCGGCCGCCCCCCCCCCAGTATAATATACATTCAGTGCGGCCACCCCCCCCCCAGTATAATATACATTCAGTGCGGCCACCCCCCCCCCCCCAGTATAATATACATTCAGTGCGGCCACCCCCCCCCCCCAGTATAATATACATTCAGTGCGGCCACCCCCCCCAGTATAATATACATTCAGTGCGGCCACCCCCCCCCCCAGTATAATATACATTCAGTGCGGACCCCCCCAGTATAATATACATTGGTGGCGCAGTGGGAAGTGCCAATGAGGGTTAAAAAAATAAATAAAAAATTAACTCACCTCCTCCAATTGTTCGCGCAGCTGCCGGTCTCCTGTTCTATCTTTAGGACCTGTGAAAGGACCTTTGGTGACATCACTGTGGTCATCACATGGTACATCATATGATCCATCACCATGGTAATGGACCATGTGATTAGCTCAGTGACGTCACCAAAGGTCCTTTCACAGGTCCTAAAGATAGAACAGGAGACCGGCAGCTGCGCGAACAATTGGAGGAGGTGAGTTAATTTTTTATTTATTTTTTTAACCCTCATTGGCACTTCCCACTGCGCCACCAATGTATATTATACTGGGGGGGTCCGCACTGAATGTATATTATACTGGGGGGGGGGTGGCCGCACTGAATGTATATTATACTGGGGGGGGTGGCCGCACTGAATGTATATTATACTGGGGGGGGGGGGGTGGCCGCACTGAATGTATATTATACTGGGGGGGGGGGGGGTGGCCGCACTGAATGTATATTATACTGGGGGGGGGGGGGCGCACTGCGCCACCAATGTTAATACAAATGCAGGAGGTGGGTGCCGGAGTGAAATAGCCGGCACCCGACCTCTATGATAGGGGGCTGCGATCAGCGGCAGTTAACCCCTAAGGTCCCGCTCCCTGTCATAGAGGTCGGGTGCCGGCTATTTGATTCCGGCACCCGCCTGCTGTATTTGCGCATGCGCGGGCGTGCGCGTACTTGTAGGAATGGAGAGGCGGCCCGAGTACTTGTTCAGCCGTTGTGCGCAGGCGCGGCACAGCGATGCGGCCGGACGAAAGAGGCCGTATCCATGGGATACAGAAAACAACAAAGGAATCGCTTTACATGATTTTTTGAATGAAAGGTAGCTTTTGGATAATAACATGGATAGGAAGATATGTTGTGTGGGGGTAAATAGATTAGATAAAACCTATTTTATGAAGTGGGACAACCCCTTTAATGACCAGACCACTTTTTACACTTCTGCACTACACTACTTTCACCGTTTATTGCTCGGTCATGCAACTTACCACCCAAATGAATTTTACCTCCTTTTCTTCTCACTAATAGAGCTTTCATTTGGTGGTATTTCATTGCTGCTGACATTTTTACTTTTTTGTTATTAATCGAAATTTAACGAAATTTTTTCAAAAAAATGACTTTGCACTTTCAGTTTAAAAAAAAAAAAAAATACATCCATCTATAAAATTTTCGCTAAATTTATTGTTCTACATGTCTTTGATAAAAAAAAATGTTTGGGTAAAAAATAATGGTTTGGGTAAAAGTTATAGCGTTTACAAACTATGGTACAAAAATGTGAATTTCTGCTTTTTGAAGCAGCTCTGACTTTCTGAGCACCTGTCATATTTCCTGAGGTTCTACAATGCCCAGACAGTAGAAAAACCCACAAATGACCCCATTTCGGAAAGTAGACACCCTAAGGTATTCGCTGATGGGCATAGTGAGTTATTTTTTGTCACAAGTTAGCGGAAAATGATAATTTTTTATTTTTTTTCCTTACAAAGTCTCATATTCCACTAACTTGTGACAAAAAATAAAAACTTCCATGAACTCACTATGCCCATCATGAAATACCTTGGGGTGTCTTCTTTCCAAAATGGGGTCACTTGTGGGGTAGTTATACTGCCCTGGCATTTTAGGGGCCCAAATGCATGCAAAGTAGTTTGAAATCAAAATATGTAAAAAAAATGGCCTGTGAAATCCGAAAGGTGCTCTTTGAAATGTGGGCCCCTTTGCCCACCTAGGCTGCAAAAAAGTTTCACACATCCGTAGAAGAAGTAGGGCAATGTGTTTGGGGTGTCATTTTACATATACCCATGCTGGGTGAGATAAATATCTCGGCAAAAGACAACTTTTCCCATTTTTTTATACAAAGTTGGCATTTGACCAAGATATTTATGTCACCCAGCATGGGTATATGTAAAATGACATTCCCCAACTTCTCCTGAGTACGGCGATACCACATGTGTGACACTTTTCTGCAGCCTAGGTGGGCAAAGGGGCCCACATTCCAAAGAGCACCTTTCGGATTTCAGAGGCCATTTTTTACAGATTTTGATTTCAAACAACTTTGCACGCATTTGGGCCCCTAAAATGCCAGGGCAGTATAACTACCCCATTTTGGAAAGAAGACACCCCAAGGTATTTCGGGATGGGCATAGTGAGTTCATGGAAGTTTTTATTTTTTGCAACAAGTTAGTGGAATATGAGACTTTGTAAGAAAAAAAAAAAATCATAATTTTCCGCTAACTTGTGACAAAAATTAAAAAATTATATGAACTCGCCATGCCCCTCACGGAATACCTTGGGGTGTCTTCTTTCCAAAATGGGGTCACTTGTGGGGTAGTTATACTGCCCTGGAATTTTAGGGGCCCAAATGCGTGAGAAGTAGTTTGAAATCAAAATCTGTAAAAAATGCCCTGTGAAACGTTCACTCTCCCCCTGAAGAAGCTTGCGCAAAACGTGCGTTGGGGCTCTGTTGGTTCACCACTCAGGTATTCACCTTATGGCTCTTTAATGGTCATTTCAATATAATATACTTATGCACTTTGTTATATTTGCACTATGCATTTTTTACTCTGTAATGTATTGTATTTGATCCCGATTCTGTCCTGATAGCTTTGGTTAGCTATATATATTTGATATCTGGTTTGGGCCATATATACATTTTATGATATTTATATCATTTCTCTAGCTTTGCTACATTTAGTTATTTAGTGGTGTACCATTATTCTGAGTGCTCTCTACCCACCATTGTATTGTTGTTTTTATTTGTATTTTAATACATTCCGTCTCGTGTTGAGACTATAATAAAGCTTACATACCATTTGTGCTAGCCTCGTTTTCTTTTTTGGTGTTTCAACACGTGTTTTGTACATGGACTATCTGCTGCAGAGGCGGCAGTGTTATATGAAGAAAAGTAGAAGTTAATAAATAAGTTATTTCAAGCATTTGGTGTGCTTTTTAAACCTACTGTTTCCATAGAACTGCGCTAGAGGAATTACAGAGTAATAGACAGTCTGGTTAGTCTAAAAGTCAGAGATACCAAAATTCTTCTAATGCCACAGCGCAAAAGGCACTTCATAGTGCTGCGCCTGCCATACAGGGGGTACCAGAGGTATAGTCTTAATGAACGAGCCAAGTCGTAACCAGGAGCAACACTGCAGGATCGAAGGATGAGGCAGAGGTGAAGTCGAACAAGCAATGGGTCAGGGCAGGCGGCTCAGGTACAGTTCAGGCAATCCGGGTCAGCAACAGGAAAAATGAGACAGGGCAGATCACCCAAGCACGGAGCCAGGGACCACGGTGGCCCTTGTACTGCCAAGTGGCAGAGAACATAGACTGCTTTTTGCAATTCTCACTGTGTGGCAGGGTGCATGCTGCTGTGGACTCCAGGAAAAGTTGTTACTGGCAGGGACAGTATATGTCTTTCATGGCCCACTGGGTTAATATTTTTTGTGGCAGTGGCAAGGAAGCATCGGAGCCAAGTTCTTTTGTCACCTCCACAGCGGGTGCTTATCCTCCTTCTCCATGTCATCCTCCATGGACATCCTCTTGTCCCCCACAGAAGCAGGGTTGAGACCTCCACATTTGTGTCCATCTGGTTCCCACAGCAGGCGCTTATCCTTCTCCTCCATGTCGTCCTCCATGGATATCCTCCTGTCCCCAACAGAAGCAGGGCAGAGTGTTGCCCGCCCCCCTATCATATTTTTAAAGGGAAGCATTACCATGCCTGTTAGAGCTGATTGGCTCAGCGAAGAGTAGTCACACAGCTGATCACTTGCTAAAGTGCATCAAACAGCAAACATACCGCTTGCTGTCTCCCACACCAACTCCAACTGGACAAGGTGGTAGGTGTCAATGGCTGGGATATCATGGCTGTGCCACGGTTAAGGGGAAATAATACATTCTCCCTGCATGGCGCACATGATAAATTTAGTTATGCAGTGCTTTTTGAAAAAGTACAATAGCTTGAAGAGGGTGCTGTACATGTCCATAATATTTTCCTAAAATTTCAGCCATTCTTATGTGGCAAGGAACGTTCTCCTCGACTTGCAGCAACAGAATTTTCTGACATTGCACTGCTTTATACATGACATTCTAATTCACTGGAATTCCACCTTGCATATGCTAGAGCATCTGTACAAGCAGTGATTTTTTTTTTCATGCTTCAGACCACTTTAGCAGGGGCACGTGTTGTTTAGAGATTAGGCAGTGGCAGCTCATCAGAGATGTCTGTCGCCTACTCAAGCCCTTCGAAAAGGATAACAGATTTGTAAGTAGTCACAACTGCGGTATCAACTACGTCATCCCCCTGATTTTTATCTTAGAGCAGATACTTACCCTGATGCAACAAGGGATGGCATAAAAAGAACAGCGTATGCATCTTCTTGGCCACCATGTAGCTGTTGAGTACCCATGTGGAAAAATTCCAATGGGGGAGGAAGTAGAGGATAAGGAGCTACCACTGCAACAGGAGGAGCAGGAGGACAAGGCTAATGATGATGACAACACTGGCCATGATGACCAAACATCTCAGTGAGAGGTGGAGCTAGAAAGAACAGGGTTCCTGGATACACTGGTGAGAATGACAAGCTGTATGCTTCATTTCTTACCTAATGACAGACGTATTCATACCATCAAGCAATCTGATGATTACTAGAAAGCCATGCTTTTAGACTCTCATTATCAAAGCTAAATTGTGAATATTTTCCTGTTGCCAAAAGGGAGGCCAAATTGCTTCATTACCAGGATACACTGTCTCATTTTTCAGTGTTGAAGAAGAAGAGAAAAAAAGAAGGGGGATTAAACGCAGTAAAAAGGGAAGGAGGAAAAGTATTCTCTGGAGTGCCAAGAGGACTGTTTAGAAGTGATGGAATGTTAGGGATGGGATGTAGGTGGTTTGGTGGGTATTCACTGAGGCAGCACCCTAAAGCAGTGTACGTCAGTACACTGCAAGATAATATGGAGATAAAATTTTAAAAAGTGCTGGGGGGCTTGCCCAAGGATAGTGGACCGGGGAGGATAGTGCATGTGTCTGACCAAGAGACTCCTCTCCGCCCCTCCCCTCAGCTTCCAACATCTCCACTACCACAATCAGCAGAAGCAACAGCAGGCAGTTAGGTATTATCAACATGATGGAGAAATGTTTCCATGCGCTGCGCCAGGCTGACTCAAATCAGCAAATTGAGAACTAACGCCTGAACACCCAGATTCAGTCCTACCTGGACTCTGGCCTTTCTCCGGCACATACTATGTTCCTTGACCCCATGGATGTTTGGGCAGTCAGTTTGGAACATAGGCTCTCTCTGTTCTGACTTGCCCAGCCTCCAATGTCATCTCAGAGAGGGTTTTCAGCGTGACAGGTGGCATCGTCACACCCAAACGAACAAATTTGTACTCTGCCAGTGATCAAAACATTCCTTTTGTCAAAATGAACGAGGCTCTGTAAGAATCTGCAAGGATTTTCACACACCTCTGGCTGAGGCCGATGAATAGGTCTGCGCTTGCTAACGGTGCCCTATCATGCTACTGCCGCTGTCTGCCTGCTTACCATCATGTTCTGTACCGTATGGCTTCTGCTGCTGTTGCCAACATCATGCCACTACCATTAGCGCTCCTTATACAGCAATCACCACTACTACCACTCTTATAACAGCCGCATTAACTTATACTGCCTTGTCTGTACCATGCTAGAGCAGAACAATGAAAATAACAGAAGTCCCGGATTTGGCACATAGCTAAAACAAACAGATCTGAACAGACTGTTCGGGATGTGCTTTTTTACTGGACAAAATAGTTCTGCATGTAGTACTTTCTGTCCAGTCTATTTTATTGTACTTGCAACAGAGGCCCCTAACGGAGCCTCCAATGCACATATGAACAAGCCCTAAGAATTTACACTTCTGCACATTACAATACTGCGCTGTTCTGTTAAGTATATTTATAATGTGTCTCCTAATCAGAATCGATAATTGAACACCTTTCTTTCTTCAGATATCAAACAGTCAATATTCGTAAATGAATGGAAACGTTCCACTCTTTATCTCTGAAATGGGATCGCCAGTCCTGTAATAAATCTTTTTTTATTTGCATACAGCTTTTCTGTGTTACTTGTCTTTTCTGCTGTAGTAATGTAACTGCCTATTCTCTCTCACCATTTTATGGATTCATAAGCCTGGAATTTAATATTTAAAGGACATGTTTCATCTAATTTCACTAATTAGATGCAAGTCTGTGGACGTGAAATAAGAGCTCACATTTAGGCCGAATGCACACGGCTGTGTTCCGCGGCCGTGAACGGTGGGTGGTATGCCGGCCTGGATTCCTACTGACAGCAGTAGCGCACGGCGTCATTCGTTGCTATGACACAGTGCGCTTCATGCCGCCGCTGCACTACAGTAATACACTCGTATGATCTATACAAGTGTATTACTGTAGTGCAGTGGCGGCATGAAGCTCACGGTGTCATAGCAACCAATGACGCTGTGCGCTACTGCTGTCAGCAGGAATCCAGGCTGGCATACCTTGGACCGTTCACGGCCGCGGAACACAGCCATGTGCATTCGGCCTTACTAATGTGAGTGCACCTACATTTTGGTGCAGTTTGGTGCATCTAGGTTTACTGTTATCTGTGGCTAGTCTGACAAGGGTGTGGGGACTTTATTTGGAAAGGGCAATTGCATAATATGCAACATTCTGGATCTCAAAATTGTACCACAATTCTGCTATAGAATTCTATCTCAAACTAAGCCAATCAATAGTCGATATAAAGTTTGACAAAAGTGCCATGCACCAGGTTTATCTTCCAACCTGAGCCCCTGAGACCCTCTGGTGCAGGTCTAAGTTTGCACCATCTATATAATTAGAAAATCTTCCCCAGTGTAATTGATTTTTTTTATTTTTTATGTTGTAACTGTTTTACTTATATATGGTTTAAATTTTTCATATTATTTTCAAAAATTTCCCAGAGGCCTCCATATTGAAGGAACACACTTTCTGTACTGTCTCTATAGACAGTACAGCATGATATGGATGCTTTATGGTAGTTAAAATGAATGGGAGCAAATTGACAGAGAAATGACATTGATTATTACGGTCTCCAAGAAGAGATGGACTATAGCCCCCTTCACCAGAGAGTGACAAGTATGCTGCATACAGAACCTTATCTGTATGTATAGTGTACAATGTTACTACCCACCTCTCTGCAAGCGTTTTGTGTTGAATGACTATCCTCTGGTTTTCCCTGCCTGACTCACTATGATTGTCAGGTTCCTATTTCTGTAGCCACAATTAGGGAAGCCAGAGTGGAGATGTGCACCAGATGGTGATTGACACTTACCACAGCCTATGATTTTTGGTTGCTAAGATCTGCAAATGATAAAATTTTTAAGCATGTAGCTCCACTGCGACAGATAGCTACATGCCTAGGCCGAGATGTCAGCACTATTCAAGGTTGCACGTCCTGGTTGTTGGGAGAACAGCGGCAAACTGGAATAACAGCAAGAGGTGCACAGGGGAAAACCTTTGCATGGACCAATCATTTGATTAGGAGTATGGTGCGGATTATGGCAGTGGCATAATGTGCACTAGTCAGACCCCACTAGGCTATGGTCTACATTTCAGGTATACTAACAGGGTATTACATTCATTTGGTCATGGAATCACTGGCATGGCCATTTTTCAAAGTGTCCCAAGAGTCGTTTTTCAACAGGCCAATGCCATGTCGCATGTTACTTGTGCTACTGTAAGCAACCTGTGTGGCCTAAACGTGATACCATGGCCTGCAGCGTCTCCAGACTTTACAGTTGCAAAGGGAGTTGCCAGCTGCAGACAAGGTTGCCTCCTCGAGTGGAAACCCACTCTAAATTTGGCGCGGCACTGCGTGGCGACCACAGGCGCCACAGCACCGCACCAGCATACGGCGGAACTCAGCAGCCAAACAGCACCCCTGCTGTTTGGCAATGCCACCCTGGTACTGGGCCCCTGCTGGTGCAGTGCTGTGGCACCAGTGGTTGCCACGCAGTGTCGTGCCAAATTTAGAGTAGATTCCCACTCGAGGAGGCAACCTTGTCGTGTTTAGTGAGCTTATGCTTTTCGATCAAAATGTGTACTAATTTCTCATGTAAGCATGCAACATAGGGGCCTGTATACTAGTTATGGCACTGAGAAGCGATGTTAATTATGCTGAGAAGCAGTTATTAGATCAAAGCATAACATGAGGAGGTGTGATCCAGGTTCATTCTTGTTTTTGGAGAATTTGGCAGTTAAGGCAACATAAAACTGGTGACAGCTGCCCTTAAGTGACTTAAATCTTCTGATTGTAGACCTTCTCTTTAATTTTCTTATCAATCCGGCCCAGACTTCTATAATGACTTCTAATGACAGCATAGTTTACTGCCATGTTATCATTGGTCCTTTCCCTGTGTAGCCAGTTCCAAACTCTGGGCCTTGTACCTTTATTGTTTTTACTATGTTATTAGTAGGAACCTATTTTGGGTCTGAAAAGCACAAGCCAATCTATTTAGGATATATACAACATGCTTTAACGGTTCAATAAAAATAACAGTTTTTAAACTTCTACGTCAACCACAAGCACTTCTTATTAACCATGTGGGCGTTTACTAATAATGAAATAGTAGCACCAGCATCCAGGGACACTGGATTAGCAATATGTGCATGGCTTCCTGCGGCCCCGTGTGTTGTCTCTCATGGCAGGGCTTTACAGCAGGATAATACTCACCTACACACAGCAAGGATATCCCAGGAATATCTCTGCCAGATTGTAACACTTCCTTGGCCTGCCCAGTCACCAAGTTTATCACCGATCAAGCAATTATGGGACCATCTTGGATGCCAGCTTTGGCAGCTTTACAAGACTGCAGGATCTACAGGCCCAGCTGCAACATCTGTGGGCAAATGTGACGCATGATACAATTCAGAACCTGTATGCCTCCATGCCCAGCCATATCTCATCTTGTATCCAGGCTACAGGTGTCCCAACAGGGTCCTAGAGTCTCCTTTTAATTGTATAGTTTTCCCCAATAAACATATCCTTTCGCTCTAATATTATAGTCACTTACATATATCATCATTACATTCATACATAGAAAGTTTCATTCCATTACAATAACTCCTGACATAGTTAATACGGTTGAAAAAATAAGTTCATCAAGTTCAACCAAGGGATAGGTGGGGACGCGAATCCCAGAAGTAAATGAGACTCAGATTTCTACACGTTTTCATAAGCATTAATGTTGTTTACTTTTAAGAATTCATCTAAACCCTTTTTAAAACTGTCCACTGTTCCTGCTGTGACCACGTCCTGAGGAAGTCTATTCCATACTTCGAGTCACACTTCTTACAGTAAAGAAGCTTTGAGGCTTCTGGAGACTGAACTTTTTCCTCTCCAATCGGGGACAGCTTTTCACAGTATTTTTTATTTGACCCATTTATATTTTTGTATAGGTTAATCATGTCCCCCCTTGGATGTCTCTTGTCAAGACTAATTAAATTTAATTATTTTACTCTATCTTCATAACTAAGACCCTCCATGCCCCTTATCAGTTTAGTCGCTCTCCTCTGTACTTTGTCGAGCTGCAGAGTGTCCTTTCTATGGACTGGTGCCCAGAACTGAACTGCATATTCCAGATGAGGCTGCACCAACACTTTGTAAAGTGGTAGCATTACATTCCTGTCCCGTGAGTCCATGCCTCGTTTAATGCATGACAATATCCTGGTGGCCTTAGAAGCAGCTGATTGACATTGTATGCTGTAATTCAATCTACCATCTACAAGGACACCCAAATCCTTCTCTATAAGTGACTCTCCCAGTGGTACATCCCCTAGGACATATGAAGCACAGAGATTATTACTACCAAAATGCATAACTTTACATTGAACCTCATTTGCCAAGTTGATGCCCAGTCACTCAGAGTGTTCAAGTCAGCTTGTAGTTTATGGACATTTTCCATAGACTTTACAGTTCTACATAGCTTAGTATCATCTGCAAAAATAGAAATGGTGCTATTAATCCCGTCCTCGATATAATTAACTAATTAATTAATTAACAGAGGGCCCAGCACTGAACCTTGGGGTACACCACTTATAACCTGGGACCATTCTGAATAGGAATCATTGATCACAACTCTCTGGACACGGTCTTTCAGCCAGTGTACAATCCAATTACAAACTATACTTTCCAAGCAGCCCCTCTGTCCAGGCTACTACTCACCTCCTCAGAAAAACAAATCAGGTTAGTCTGGCAACTTCTGTTCTTGGTAAACCCATATTGGTTATTACATAATATTTATAGTCACATACTCCTGTATATAGTCCCTTACGAGTACTTCAATTTTTTTCCCCACAACTGAAGTTAAACTAACTGGTCTATAATTACCAGTGAAGGACCTTGATCCTTTTTTGAATATGAGCACCACATTTGCATCACTTGGCACTGTTCCAATACCTAGAGAATCTTAAAAAATAAAAAACAGGGGCACAGCAATGACAGAACTGAGCTCTTTAAGCACTCTTGGGTGAAATCCATCTGGACCCGGAGCCTTGTTTGCCTTATTTAACTTATCTTGGACCATATTTACAGTTAGCCAATTGAGTATATTACTGGATGTACTAACAGCCCCAGCTCCTTTCTCTTTCATTTAGTAACTCTGCCTTTTCCTTATCTTCAGTGACCCCTCCCCCTTCCTCACCTTTACGATTATTTGGGAGACCTACCTGCTCGGACCTTGTTTTTTTAGCATTTATATATTTAAATAATTTTCGGGCCATTTGTTTTGCTATTTTTTGCCACCTGCTGTTCGTTTTGTATTTTTGCAGATTTTATTAAGCCGTTTGTAATCTTCAAATGCTATTTTTTAAATGCCCTTTTTTTGTCTTTTATTGCCCTTTTTACAGTAGCTATAAGCCATGGGAGGTTTAATTTTAGCCGTCTATACTTGTTACATAAAGGAATACATTATTTAGTGCAATTACTCAATGTGGATTTGAAGCTCTCCCATTTATCCTCAGTATTATTATGTGACAGTAGCTGCTCCCAGTCTATGCCCTGAAATGCTGCCCTCAACCCAGGGAAATTATCCTTTTTAAAATTCAGTGCCTTTCCTCTGCCTGGCAGAATTTGCTTCCTATAGTTTAGGGGGAATATAATTATATTGTGGTCACTATTACCTAGTGTTTCTCGAACAGTAACATTTCCAACAAGCTCTGCATCATTAGAAATGACCAGATCCAATAAAGCATTGCCCCAAATGGGAGCTTCTACAAACTGGCCCATAAAGTGGTTGTGCAGCAAGTTGAGGAATCGTCTCCCCTTTGTGGTGACTGGGGTCAGAATCATGACCCTAGTCAATGTCTGGGAAGTTAAAATCTCCCATTATGACCACTGTACCAGCCTGTGCAGCCCGCTCTATTTGGTTATACTGTTGCGTTTCTATCTCTTCTGTGATGTTAGGGGGTCTATAGATTACACCAAGTATTATTTTTTGTGTTTATATCCCTTTGAACTTCTGCCCATAAGGTTTCCACATCCTAACTCCTAAAAATGCCTTTGCCCTGCGCGATTTAGCGGGGGGCAAAGGAGAGCATTAACTGCTCCGATGCTCAAGTCAGGGAGGCTGCCTGGGTGAAAATGGAGGTATGTCCGGGTTCAGCTCCTTCAAAGGCCGAATGCACACGGCCGTGTATGTGGCCGAGAGCGGGCCGTTAAAACCCTGCCGGGATTCCTGCTGACTGCTGGAGCGCACGGCGTCATGGGTTGCTATGATGCCGTGCGCTTCATGCAGCCGCTCCTGTACAGTAATACACTATACTAGTGTATTACTGTCCAGCAGCGGCTGCATGAAGCGCACAGCGTCATAGCAACCCATGACGCCGTGCGCGTCAGCAGGAATCCCGGCAGGGTTTTCACGGCCCGCACTCGGCCGCGTAACACGGCCGTGTGCATTCGGCCAAACTCTGGTTCTTTAAACTCCACTTATTTACAAGCCCACTTAGTACAGCAAGCCCTTGGTACATTTATTTATTTATTTTTTTGATTGAGTGTATTTGTGCTAGAATCTACAATGTAAACATTGTAAAGTCAATTACAGTCAGCAAAGTGACATATATTATCTTTGTAGTGTCTATGTATACTGTACTTTTGTTAACCATTGATTACTACAATGTATGTGATGCATTACTGGTGTAGTAGATTGGCTTAATCTAAATGTGGAATCTAACCCCCATAGAGAAAATTGTACATTTCAATTAGTAGGAAGCACTAGTAGCATCAACCTGTTCCATGAGAATCCCCTGAATTAGGACAAGGCATAAGAAGATGTAAGAGAAAACAGCAGAATGCTAGAAGATAATGATAGGTTAATAAATGCTGTTTATAAAGGGAAATACTACCCACACAAGAGACACTCCTTTTCCCAACCTTTTGTACCATTTACCCTTGGCACCTATGCATACACTGGCATAGTAAGTATTGGTTCTCATACAGTATCAACCTGGCCAAACACTACCCAATATTTCTGCCTAAGGGTGCATTCACATGACCATATGTATTTTGCAGTCCGCAAAACATGGATCTGCAAAAATATGGATGACATCCATGTGAAGTTCGTGTTGCATTCGTTTTTTTGCAGACCCATTGTAATTGTAACAATGCCTATTCTTCTACGCAAAATGGACAAGAATAGGAAATGTTTTATCTTTTTTGCGGGACTGCAGATCGAACATGGTGTGCTGTTCGCATTTTATGCATGCCCATTGAAATTAATGGGTCTGTATCCAATGTGCCACTAATGAAGGCGTTCTGTAAACATACAATGTGCCACTGACAATGCGTCTGGCAATATAAACTGGAGCAGCGCTAATACATTATTTAGATTATCTACAATATCCACAACAGGATGAAGGCCTTGCATATTTATTGCAACAGGTGGGTACCCCCACAAGTGACTGCACTTGGGGACACTTTCAAAGTTTTCCCAATTTTTCAGACTGACTGACCTTTATTTCTTAACCACCTCAGCTCCCCTAGCTTAAACCCCCTTAATGACCAGACCACTTTTTACAATTCTGCAATACACTCCTTTCACCGTTTATCGCTCGGTTATGCAACTTACCACCCAAATGAATTTTACCTCCTTTTCTTCTCACTAATAGAGCTTTCATTTGGTGGTATTTTATTGCTGCTGACTAGAGTTGAGCGAACACCTGGATGTTCGGGTTCGAGAAGTTCGGCCGAACATCCCGGAAATGTTCGGGTTCGGGATCCGAACCCGATCCGAACTTCGTCCCGAACCCGAACCCCATTGAAGTCAATGGGGACCCGAACTTTTCGGCACTAAAAAGGCTGTAAAACAGCCCAGGAAAGAGCTAGAGGGCTGCAAAAGGCAGCAACATGTAGGTAAATCCCCTGCAAACAAATGTGGATAGGGAAATGAATTAAATTAAAAATTAAATAAATAAAAATTAACCAAAATCAATTGGAGAGAGGTTCCATAGCAGAGAATCTGGCTTCCCGTCACCCACCACTGGAACAGTCCATTCTCAGATATTTAGGCCCCGGCACCCAGGCAGAGGAGAGAGGTCCCGTAACAGAGAATCTGTCTTCATGTCAGCAGAGAATTAGTCTGCATGTCATAGCAGAGAATGAGGCTTCACGTCAGCCACCACTGCAACAGTCCATTGGCATATATTTAGGCCCAGCACCCAGGCAGAGGAGGGAGGTCCCGTAACAGAGAATCTGTCTTCATGTCAGCAGAGAATTAGTCTGCATGTCATAGCAGAGAATGAGGCTTCACGTTAGCCACCACTGCAACAGTCCATTGGCATATATTTAGGCCCAGCACACACACAGGCAGAGGAGAGAGGTCCCGTAACAGAGAATCTGGCTTCATGTCAGCAGAGAATCAGTCTGCATGTCATAGCAGAGAATGAGGCTTCACGTCAGCCACCACTGCAACAGTCCATTGGCATATATTTAGGCCCAGCACACACACAGGCAGAGGAGAGAGGTCCCGTAACAGAGGATCTGGCTTCATGTCAGCAGAGAATCAGTCTGCATGTCATAGCAGAGAATCAGGCTTCACGTCAGCCACCACTGCAACAGTCCATTGTCATAAATTTAGGCCCAGCACCCAGGCAGAGGAGAGAGGTCCCGTAACAGACAATCTGGCTTCATGTCAGCAGAGAATTAGTCTGCATGTCATAGCAGAGAATGAGGCTTCACGTCAGCCACCACTGCAACAGTCCATTGGCATATATTTAGGCCTAGCACACAGGCAGAGGAGAGAGGTCCCGTAACAGACAATCTGGCTTCATGTCAGCAGAGAATCAGTCTGCATGTCATAGCAGAGAATGAGGCTTCACGTCACCCACCACTGCAACAGTCCATTGGCATATATTTAGGCCTAGCACACAGGCAGAGCAGAGAGGTCCCGTAACAGACAATCTGGCTTCATGACAGCAGAGAATCAGTCTGCATGTCATAGCAGAGAATGAGGCTTCACGTCACCCACCACTGCAACAGTCCATTGGCATATATTTAGGCCTAGCACACAGGCAGAGCAGAGAGGTCCCGTAACAGACAATCTGGCTTCATGACAGCAGAGAATCAGTCTGCATGTCATAGCAGAGAATGAGGCTTCACGTCACCCACCACTGCAACAGTCCATTGGCATATATTTAGGCCTAGCACACAGGCAGAGCAGAGAGGTCCCGTAACAGACGATCTGGCTTCATGTCAGCAGAGAATCAGTCTGCATGTCATAGCAGAGAATGAGGCTTCACGTCAGCCACCACTGCAACAGTCCATTGGCATATATTTAGGCCCAGCACCCAGGCAGAGGAGGGAGGTCCCGTAACAGAGAATCTGTCTTCATGTCAGCAGAGAATTAGTCTGCATGTCATAGCAGAGAATGAGGCTTCACGTCAGCCACCACTGCAACAGTCCATTGGCATATATTTAGGCCCAGCACACACACAGGCAGAGGAGAGAGGTCCCGTAACAGAGAATCTGTCTTCATGTCAGCAGAGAATTAGTCTGCATGTCATAGCAGAGAATCAGGCTTCACGTCACCCACCACTGCAACAGTCCATTGGCATATATTTAGGCCCAGCACCCAGGCAGAGGAGGGAGGTCCCGTAACAGAGAATCTGTCTTCATGTCAGCAGAGAATTAGTCTGCATGTCATAGCAGAGAATGAGGCTTCACGTCAGCCACCACTGCAACAGTCCATTGGCATATATTTAGGCCCAGCACACACACAGGCAGAGGAGAGAGGTCCCGTAACAGAGAATCTGTCTTCATGTCAGCAGAGAATTAGTCTGCATGTCATAGCAGAGAATGAGGCTTCACGTCAGCCACCACTGCAACAGTCCATTGGCATATATTTAGGCCCAGCACACACACAGGCAGAGGAGAGAGGTCCCGTAACAGACAATCTGGCTTCATGTCAGCAGAGAATTAGTCTGCATGTCATAGCAGAGAATGAGGCTTCACGTCACCCACCACTGCAACAGTCCATTGGCATATATTTAGGCCCAGCACCCAGGCAGAGGAGGGAGGTCCCGTAACAGAGAATCTGTCTTCATGTCAGCAGAGAATTAGTCTGCATGTCATAGCAGAGAATGAGGCTTCACGTCAGCCACCACTGCAACAGTCCATTGGCATATATTTAGGCCCAGCACACACACAGGCAGAGGAGAGAGGTCCCGTAACAGACAATCTGGCTTCATGTCAGCAGAGAATTAGTCTGCATGTCATAGCAGAGAATGAGGCTTCACGTCACCCACCACTGCAACAGTCCATTGGCATATATTTAGGCCCAGCACCCAGGCAGAGGAGGGAGGTTCCGTAACAGACAATCTGGCTTCATGTCAGCAGAGAATTAGTCTGCATGTCATAGCAGAGAATCAGGCTTCATGTCAGCCACCACTGCAACAGTCCATTGGCATATATTTAGGCCTAGCACACAGGCAGAGGAGAGGTTCATTCAACTTTGGGTAGCATCGCAATATAATGGTAAAATGAAAATAAAAATAGGATTGAATGAGGAAGTGCCCTGGAGTCCAATAATATATGGTTATGGGGAGGTAGTTAATGTCTAATCTGGACAAGGGACGGACAGGTCCTGTGGGATCCATGCCTGGTTCATTTTTATGAACGTCAGCTTGTCCACATTGGCTGTAGACAGGCGGCTGCGTTTGTCTGTAATGACGCCCCCTGCCGTGCTGAATACACGTTCAGACAAAACGCTGGCTGCCGGGCAGGCCAGCACCTCCAAGGCATAAAAGGCTAGCTCTGGCCACGTGGACAATTTAGAGACCCAGAAGTTGAATGGGGCCGAACCATCAGTCAGTACGTGGAGGGGTGTGCACACGTACTGTTCCACCATGTTAGTGAAATGTTGCCTCCTGCTAACACGTTGCGTATCAGGTGGTGGTGCAGTTAGCTGTGGCGTGTTGACAAAAGTTTTCCACATCTCTGCCATGCTAACCCTGCCCTCAGAGGAGCTGGCCGTGACACAGCTGCCTTGGCGACCTCTTGCTCCTCCTCTGCCTTGGCCTTGGGCTTCCACTTGTTCCCCTGTGACATTTGGGAATGCTCTCAGTAGCGCGTCTACCAACGTGCGCTTGTACTCGCGCATCTTCCTATCACGCTCCAGTGCAGGAAGTAAGGTGGGCACATTGTCTTTGTAGCGTGGATCCAGCAGGGTGGCAACCCAGTAGTCCGCACAGGTTAAAATGTGGGCAACTCTGCTGTCGTTGCGCAGGCACTGCAGCATGTAGTCGCTCATGTGTGCCAGGCTGCCCAGGGATAAGGACAAGCTGTCCTCTGTGGGAGGCGTATCGTCATCGTCCTGCCTTTCCCCCCAGCCACGCACCAGTGATGGACCCGAGCTGCGTTGGGTGCCACCCCGCTGTGACCATGCTTCATCCTCATCCTCCTCCACCTCCTCCTCATCCTCGTCCTCCTCGTCCTCCAGTAGTGGGCCCTGGCTGGCCACATTTGTACCTGGCCTCTGCTGTTGCCAAAAACCTCCCTCTGAGTCACTTCGAAGAGACTGGCCTGAAAGTGCTAAAAATGACCCCTCTTCCTCCTCCTCCTCCTCCTCCTCCTGGGCCACCTCCTCTTCCATCATCGCCCTAAGTGTTTTCTCAAGGAGACATAGAAGTGGTATTGTAACGCTGATAACGGTGTCATCGCCACTGGCCATGTTGGTGGAGTACTCGAAACAGCGCAACAGGGCACACAGGTCTCGCATGGAGGCCCAGTCATTGGTGGTGAAGTGGTGCTGTTCTGTAGTGCGACTGACCCGTGCGTGCTGCAGCTGAAACTCCACTATGGCCTGCTGCTGCTCGCACAGTCTGTCCAGCATGTGCAAGGTGGAGTTCCACCTGGTGGGCACGTCGCATATGAGGCGGTGAGCGGGAAGGCCGAAGTTACGCTGTAGCGCAGACAGGCGAGCAGCAGCAGGATGTGAACGCCGGAAGCGCGAACAGACGGCCCGCACTTTATGCAGCAGCTCTGACATGTCGGGGTAGTTGTGAATGAACTTCTGCACCACCAAATTCAGCACATGCGCCAAGCAAGGGATGTGCGTCAAATTGGCTAGTCCCAGAGCTGCAACGAGATTTCGCCCATTATCACACACCACCAGGCCGGGCTTGAGGCTCACCGGCAGCAACCACTCGTCGGTCTGTTGTTCTATACCCCGCCACAACTCCTGTGCGGTGTGGGGCCTGTCCCCCAAACATATGAGTTTCAGAATGGCCTGCTGACGTTTACCCCGGGCTGTGCTGAAGTTGGTGGTGAAGGTGTGTGGCTGACTGGATGAGCAGGTGGAAGAAGAGGAGGAGGAAGCCGAGAAGGAGGAGGTGGCAACAGGAGGCAAAGAATGTTGCCCTGCGATCCTTGGCGGCGGAAGGACGTGCGCCAAACAGCTCTCCGCCTGGGGCCCAGCTGCCACTACATTTACCCAGTGTGCAGTTAGGGAGATATAGCGTCCCTGGCCGTGCTTACTGGTCCACGTATCTGTGGTTAGGTGGACCTTGCCACAGATGGCGTTGCGCAGTGCACACTTGATTTTATCGGATACTTGGTTGTGCAGGGAAGGCACGGCTCTCTTGGAGAAGTAGTGCCGGCTGGGAACAACATACTGTGGGACAGCAAGCGACATGAGCTGTTTGAAGCTGTCTGTGTCCACCAGCCTAAATGACAGCATTTCATAGGCCAGTAGTTTAGAAATGCTGGCATTCAGGGCCAGGGATCGAGGGTGGCTAGGTGGGAATTTACGCTTTCTATCAAATGTTTGTGAGATGGAGAGCTGAACGCTGGCGTGTGACATGGTTGAGACGCTTGGTGACGGAGGTGGTGGTGGTGGTGTTGGTGGTACATCCCCTGTTTGCTGGGCGGCAGGTGCCAACGTTCCTCCAGAGGCGGAGGAAGAGGCCGAGGCGGCAGCAGCAGAATAGGCCGAGGCGGCAGCAGCAGAAGAGGTAGCAGGGGGAGCCTGAGTGACTTCCTTGGTTTTAAGGTGTTTACTCCACTGCAGTTCATGCTTTGCATGCAGGTGCCTGGTCATGCAGGTTGTGCTCAGGTTCAGAACGTTAATGCCTCGCTTCAGGCTCTGATGGCACAGCGTGCAAACCACTCGGGTCTTGTCGTCAGCACATTGTTTGAAGAAGTGCCATGCCAGGGAACTCCTTGAAGCTGCCTTTGGGGTGCTCGGTCCCAGATGGCGGCGGTCAGTAGCAGGCGGAGTCTCTTGGCGGCGGGTGTTCTGCTTTTGCCCACTGCTCCCTCTTTTGCTACGCTGTTGGCTCGGTCTCACCACTGCCTCTTCCTCCGAACTGTGAAAGTCAGTGGCACGACCTTCATTCCATGTGGGGTCTAGGACCTCATCGTCCCCTGCATCGTCTTCCACCCAGTCTTGATCCCTGACCTCCTGTTCAGTCTGCACACTGCAGAAAGACGCAGCAGTTGGCACCTGTGTTTCGTCATCATCAGAGACATGCTGAGGTGGTATTCCCATGTCCTCATCATCAGGAAACATAAGTGGTTGTGCGTCAGTGCATTCTATGTCTTTCACCGCTGGGGAAGGGCTAGGTGGATGCACTTGGGAAACCCTGCCAGCGGAGTCTTCAAACAGCATAAGAGACTGCTGCATAACTTGAGGCTGAGACAGTTTCCCTGGTATGCATGGGGGTGATGTGACAGACTGATGGGGTTGGTTTTCAGGCGCCATCTGTGCGCTTTCTGCAGAAGACTGGGTGGGAGATAATGTGAACGTGCTGGATCCACTGTCGGCCACCCAATTGACTAATGCCTGTACCTGCTCAGGCCTTACCATCCTTAGAACGGCATTGGGCCCCACCATATATCGCTGTAAATTCTGGCGGCTACTGGGACCTGAGGTAGTTGGTACACTAGGACGTGTGGATGTGGCAGAACGGCCACGTCCTCTCCCAGCACCAGAGGGTCCACTAACACCACCACGACCATGTCCACGTCCGCGTCCCTTACTAGATGTTTTTCTCATTGTTATGGTTCACCACAACAACAAATATATTATTTGGCCCAATGTATTGTATTCAAATTCAGCGGGATATAAATTTGAGGCCTAGTATTTAGGCGCTGGGTGACCGGTATGGATTTAGTGACAGAATTAGACTTGGAAATGCACAGAAGCGTGTGTGTGAAGTTATTCTGAATGACCCTATGTGCACCTTCAATATGATCTACCCTTTTAGGGATAGATTTCAAATAGCTCTGATATAGCAGAAACGACTAAATTATGAAATTGCTAAATTGGGAATTGTATTTCAACCCAGAACAAAAAATGTGCTTTGACGGACACTAAATAACTTTCCCAGCCACAACAGGACAGCGGTAACGAGAGATTTAGCGGGATATAAATTTGAGGCCTAGTATTTAGGCGCTGGGTGACAGGTATGGGTTTAGTGACAGAATTAGATTTGGAAATGCACAGTAGCGGGTGTGTGAAGTTATTCTGAATGACCCTATGTGCACCTTGAATATTATATACCCTTTTAGGGATAGATTTCAAATAGCTCTGATATAGCAGAAACCACTAAATTATGAAATTGCTAAATTGGGAATTGTATTTCAACCCAGAACAAGAAATGTGCTTGAACGGACACTAAATAACTCGCCCAGCTACAGCACTAGGGACAGATTTAGCTGGATATAAATTTGAGGCCTAGTATTTAGGCGCTGGGTGACCGGTATGGATTTAGTGACAGAATTAGACTTGGAAATGCACAGAAGCGTGTGTGTGAAGTTATTCTGAATGACCCTATGTGCACCTTGAATATTATATACCCTTTTAGGGATAGATTTCAAATAGCTCTGATATAGCAGAAACCACTAAATTATGAAATTGCTAAATTGGGAATTGTATTTCAACCCAGAACAAGAAATGTGCTTGAACGGACACTAAATAACTCGCCCAGCTACAGCACTAGGGACAGATTTAGCTGGATATAAATTTGAGGCCTAGTATTTAGGCGCTGGGTGACCGGTATGGATTTAGTGACAGAATTAGACTTGGAAATGCACAGAAGCGTGTGTGTGAAGTTATTCTGAATGACCCTATGTGCACCTTGAATATTATATACCCTTTTAGGGATAGATTTCAAATAGCTCTGATAT
Organism: Bufo gargarizans; assembly: GCF_014858855.1. NCBI lineage: Eukaryota > Metazoa > Chordata > Amphibia > Anura > Bufonidae > Bufo > Bufo gargarizans. The sequence goes on from NC_058087.1 coordinate 61,759,881, forward strand.
AGCAGAAACCACTAAATTATGAAATTGCTAAATTGGGAATTGTATTTCAACCCAGAACAAAAAATGTGCTTTGACGGACACTAAATAACTTTCCCAGCCACAACAGGACAGCGTTAACGAGAGATTTAGCAGGATATAAATTTGAGGCCTAGTATTTAGGCGCTGGGTGACAGGTATGGGTTTAGTGACAGAATTAGACTTGGAAATACACAGTAGCGGGTGTGTGTGAAGTTATTCTGAATGACCCAATGTGCACCTTGAATATTATATACCCTTTTAGGGATAGATTTCAAATAGCTCTGATATAGCAGAAACCACTAAATTATGAAATTGTTAAATTGGGAATTGTATTTAAACCCAGAACAAAAAATGTGCTTTGACGGACACTAAATAACTTTCCCAGCCACAACAGGACAGCGTTAACGAGAGATTTAGCAGGATATAAATTTGAGGCCTAGTATTTAGGCGCTGGGTGACAGGTATGGGTTTAGTGACAGAATTAGACTTAGAAATACACAGTAGCGGGTGTGTGTGAAGTTATTCTGAATGACCCAATGTGCACCTTGAATATTATATACCCTTTTAGGGATAGATTTCAAATAGCTCTGATATAGCAGAAACCACTAAATTATGAAATTGCTAAATTGGGAATTGTATTTCAACCCAGAACAAGAAATGTGCTTGAACGGACACTAAATAACTCGCCCAGCTACAGCACTAAGGACAGATTTAGCGGGATATAAATTTGAGACCTAGTATTTAGGCGCTGGGTGACAGGTATGGGTTTAGTGCCAGAATTAGACTTGGAAATACACAGTAGCGGGTGTGTGTGAAGTTATTCTGAATGACCCAATGTGCACCTTGAATATTATATACCCTTTTAGGGATAGATTTCAAATAGCTCTGATATAGCAGAAACCACTAAATTATGAAATTGCTAAATTGGGAATTGTATTTCAACCCAGAACAAGAAATGTGCTTGAACGGACACTAAATAACTCGCCCAGCTACAGCACTAGGGACAGATTTAGCTGGATATAAATTTGAGGCCTAGTATTTAGGCGCTGGGTGACCGGTATGGATTTAGTGACAGAATTAGACTTGGAAATGCACAGAAGCGTGTGTGTGAAGTTATTCTGAATGACCCTATGTGCACCTTGAATATTATATACCCTTTTAGGGATAGATTTCAAATAGCTCTGATATAGCAGAAACCACTAAATTATGAAATTGCTAAATTGGGAATTGTATTTCAACCCAGAACAAGAAATGTGCTTGAACGGACACTAAATAACTCGCCCAGCTACAGCACTAAGGACAGATTTAGCGGGATATAAATTTGAGGCCTAGTATTTAGGCGCTGGGTGACAGGTATGGGTTTAGTGCCAGAATTAGACTTGGAAATACACAGTAGCGGGTGTGTGTGAAGTTATTCTGAATGACCCAATGTGCACCTTGAATATTATATACCCTTTTAGGGATAGATTTCAAATAGCTCTGATATAGCAGAAACCACTAAATTATGAAATTGCTAAATTGGGAATTGTATTTCAACCCAGAACAAGAAATGTGCTTGAACGGACACTAAATAACTCGCCCAGCTACAGCACTAAGGACAGATTTAGCGGGATATAAATTTGAGGCCTAGTATTTAGGCGCTGGGTGACAGGTATGGGTTTAGTGCCAGAATTAGACTTGGAAATACACAGTAGCGGGTGTGTGTGAAGTTATTCTGAATGACCCAATGTGCACCTTGAATATTATATACCCTTTTAGGGATAGATTTCAAATAGCTCTGATATAGCAGAAACCACTAAATTATGAAATTGCTAAATTGGGAATTGTATTTCAACCCAGAACAAGAAATGTGCTTGAACGGACACTAAATAACTCGCCCAGCTACAGCACTAAGGACAGATTTAGCGGGATATAAATTTGAGGCCTAGTATTTAGGCGCTGGGTGACAGGTATGGGTTTAGTGCCAGAATTAGACTTGGAAATACACAGTAGCGGGTGTGTGTGAAGTTATTCTGAATGACCCAATGTGCACCTTGAATATTATATACCCTTTTAGGGATAGATTTCAAATAGCTCTGATATAGCAGAAACCACTAAATTATGAAATTGCTAAATTGGGAATTGTATTTCAACCCAGAACAAGAAATGTGCTTGAACGGACACTAAATAACTCGCCCAGCTACAGCACTAGGGACAGATTTAGCTGGATATAAATTTGAGGCCTAGTATTTAGGCGCTGCGTGACAGGTATGGGTTTAGTGACAGAATTAGACTTGGAAATACACAGTAGCGGGTGTGTGTGAAGTTATTCTGAATGACCCAATGTGCACCTTGAATATTATATACCCTTTTAGGGATAGATTTCAAATAGCTCTGATATAGCAGAAACCACTAAATTATGAAATTGCTAAATTGGGAATTGTATTTCAACCCAGAACAAGAAATGTGCTTGAACGGACACTAAATAACTCGCCCAGCTACAGCACTAGGGACAGATTTAGCTGGATATAAATTTGAGGCCTAGTATTTAGGCGCTGGGTGACCGGTATGGATTTAGTGACAGAATTAGACTGGGATATGGCCAAAAAATAAACAGACTATTGCTGGTTAAATGCACTTGGTGTGACAGCTTCACCCTGATGTAGGCTTTAGCCAAAAAACAACCACACCATTGAGGGTTAAATGCACTTGGTGACAGGCGCAGCTTGCCCCTGATTTAGTATATGGCCAAAAAATGAACAGACTATTGCTGGTTAAATGCACTTGGTGTGACAGCTTCACCCTGATGTAGGCTTTAGCCAAAAAACAACCACACCATTGAGGGTTAAATGCACTTGGTGACAGGCGCAGCTTGCCCCTGATTTTGTATATGGCCAAAAAATGAACAGACTATTGCTGGTTAAATGCACTTGGTGTGACAGCTTCACCCTGATGTAGGCTTTAGCCAAAAAACAACCACACCATTGAGGGTTAAATGCACTTGGTCGCAGCTTGTGCTGGCGCACCACAAGACACAAAATGGCCGCCGATCACCCCAGAAAAATGTGACTGACAAACGGTCTGTGCAGCCTAAAAACAGTGAGCAATTGAGGATCAGCAGCTCAATGATCCACAGCTGCAGATCGATCAGTTAATCAAGTCCTTTGGAGGAGTTAATCTGCCTAATCTCGCCCTACTGTCGCAGCCGCAACCTCTCCCTACGCTAATCAGAGCAGAGTGACGGGCGGCGCTATGTGACTCCAGCTTAAATAGAGGCTGGGTCACATGGTGCTCTGGCCATTCACAGCCATGCCAATAGTAGGCATGGCTGTGATGGCCTCTTGGGGCAAGTAGTATGACGCTTGTTGATTGGCTGCTTTGCAGCCTTTCAAAAAGCGCCAAGAAAGCGTCACAAAAGCGCGAAGAAAGCGACGAACACCGAACCCGAACCCGGACTTTTACGAAAATGTCCGGGTTCGGGTCCGTGTCACGGACACCCCAAAATTCGGTACGAACCCGAACTATACAGTTCGAGTTCGCTCATCCCTACTGCTGACATTTAGAAATTTTTTATATTAATCAAAATTGACCGACATTTTTGCAAAAAAAGTCATTTTTCACTTTCGGTTGTAGAATTTTTCAATTAAAACTACATTTCTATATACATTTTTCTCTAAATGTATTGTTCTACATGTCTTTAATAAAAAAAAAAATGCAATAAGTGTATATTTATTGGTTTGGGTAAAAGTTATAGAGTTTACAAACTATGGTGCAAAAATGTGAATTTCCGCATTTTGAAGCAGCTCTGACTTTCTGAGCACCTGTCATGTTTCCTGAGGTTCTGCAATGCCCAGACAGTAGAAACACCCCACAAATGACCCCATTTCGGAAAGTAGACACCCTAAGGTATTCGCTGATGGGCATAGTGAGTTCATGGAAGTTTTTATTTTTTGTCACACGTTAGCGGAAAATGATTATTATTATTTTTTTTTACAAAGTCTCACATTCCACTAACTTGTGACAAAAAATAAAATTTTACATGAACTAACCATACCCCTCACGGAATACCTTGGGGTGTATTCTTTCCAAAATGGGGTCACATGTGGGTTATTTATACTGCCCTGGCATTTAAGGGCCCTAAAGCGTGAGAAGTAGTTTGGAATCCAAATTCGTAAAAATGCCCTGTGAAATCCTGAAAGTACTCATTGGAAATTGGGCCCCTTCGCACATCTTGGCTGCAAAAAGGTGTCACACATGTGGTATCGCCGTACTCAGAAGAAGTAGGGCAATGTGTTTTGGGGTGTCTTTTTACATATACCCATACTGGGTGAGAGAAATATCTCTCTAAAAGACAACTTTTCCCATTTTTTTATACAAACTTGTCATTTGACAGAGATATTTCTCACACAAAGTTCTGGTAAATGTAAAAATACACCACAAAACACATTGCCCTACTTCTCCTGAGTACGGCGATACCACATGTGTGACAATTTTTTGCAGCCTAGGTGCGCAAAGGGGCCCAAATTCCAATGAGTTAGGAGGGCATTTTTAGGCATTTGGATTCTCACGCTTTAGGGCCCCTAAAATGCCATGGCAGTATAAATACCCCACAAGTGACCCCATTTTGGAAAGAAGACACCCCAAGGTATTCCGTGAGGGGCATGGCGAGTTCATATAATTTTTTAATTTTTGTCAAAAGTTAGCGGAAAATGATGATGTTTTTTTTTTTTCTTACAAAGTCTCATATTCCACTAACTTGTTACAAAAAATAAAAACTTTCATGAACTCAATATGCCCATCATGAAATACCTTGGGGTGTCTTCTTTCCAAAATGGGGTCACTTGTGGGGTAGTTATACTGCCCTGGCATTTTAGGGGCCCTAAAACACTGAGTTCATAGAAGATTCTTTTTTTTTGGCACAAGTTAGCGGAAAATGATTTTGTAAGAGAAAAAAAAATTATAATAATAATTTTCCCCTAACTTGTGCCCAAAAAAATAATACTCTAGGAACTCGCCATGCCCCTCACGGAATACCTTGGGGTGTCTTCTTTCCAAAATGGGGTTACTTGTGGGGTATTTATACTGCCCTGGCATTTTAGGGGCCCTAAAACACTGCGTTTTTTTGTAGAGCCTATAGAACATGTCCTATTCTTGTCCGCAATTGCGGACAAGAAAAGGCATTTTCTATATAGTTATGGCAATGTGCGGATCCGCAAAATGCGGAAAGCACATTGCCAGTGTCCGTGTTTTGCAGATCCGCGGTGTCCGTGTTTGGATCCGCAAAAACACATACGGACGTCTGAATGGAGCCTTACAGGGGGGTTATCAATGACAGGGGGGTGATCAGGGAGTCTATATGGGGTGATCAGGGGTTAATAAGGGGTTAATAAGTGACAGGGGGTGGGGGGTGTAGTGTAGGTGTGTTTGGTGCTACTTACAGAGCTACCTGTGTCCTCTGGTGGTCGATCCAAGCAAAAGGGACCACCAGAGGACCAGGTATATCAGACGATGTTAACAAAACAGCGTCTGATATACCTTTCAAGGGTTAAAAAAATTACGTGAGAGGGACGAATCCAAGGCGACAATGGGTAAGATCGTTCCTGTAATTGCTGGTGTAGCAGACCACGTGACAGTGAGCACGGCGGCAGTTGCTATATGCTGGGCCAGGAGGTGTTGAGACACTGGGACTCGAGACTGCGCCGAAAATGTGCAACATTGTGGTGAATGGCAGTTCAGTCCAAGCGTTGTTGGACGCAAGGTGCCGGGTGAGCTTGGTACATGCCAGCTTGGTAGCTGGGGACTATGTGTGGAACAATCATGCTGATAGTAGGGACTATCTGGTGTCTCTCACTAAGTGTGAGACTCCAGTGGGAACTGGGACTTATGCATTTGGGGTTGCAAACAAGCTTGCGCATGATTTCCCCTTGTTTTGGGAGTTGTGGAGTAATGGAGACATTTCTGCAGAGAGTGCAAAAACTCCTGCAGAACTTGTACCTGTCCCTTTAAGTGAACGTGTATGGGAAAGGACCATTGAAAACAGTGATGTAGTTGAAGTGAAAAATGAAAATGTGAGGTCATGTGAAGTATATGATGATGACATGCCTTTTCTCTTTCAGGATGTGATCAGGAGAGAAGTGCTCCTTCTTGGTAAAAATATATGTGATACAAAAATGCTGGTTAATATTGTGAGCCCAGAGGGTGTACCATACATACCAGAGGTGGATATGCAGTACCCACAGGGTTCTATAGTTGCTGGGGAAGTGTCCAATCTGGGGATTAGCGCATCGGTGCCCCTAGAGGTCAGAACTGATAATGATGACACGAGTAATATAAGTGACGCATGTGCCGTGGCCGATAGCAACTCAGAGAAAAAAGATACCCGGTCAAGGTCTTGCGAAATTAAAGTAGTTGCTAGTACCGACCAGACAATAGTTATACCTGACGTGACGAGAGTTAAGTGGGGAGACGTCAGCCTAGTGACTTAGACTAATACCCAGGCAGTGGTAGATGACTAGACGTGTCAGTACAGCTGCAATCAGAAAGAGATGAGTGAGCTGAAGGATCTACTGCCTGATATCCAGGTGAAGAGTAAAGGCTCCAAAGAAGCACAGAAAACTGCGGTAGACATGGAAAATGGGCTTAAAGAGACTCTGGGTAGCACCCCCACAGGGTGTCCAAAAGAGAATGGTGGTACTCCTACATCTGCTGCTGCAGCAGAGCAAAGCAGGGAGCAGCTGGAACAGGAAGCCAAAGAGCGGGGCGCTTCCATCACGTTTGTGCGCAAAACCAAGAACAAACTTCAGCGAGAATTGGATGATCTGATGGTGGACCTGGACCACCAGAGGCAAATGTCAAACATCCCAGGGAGCCAGTAATGGGGTGATGAACCCACTGGCAGTAAGCATCTGACAGCCCAGAAACGCGGTACAAGTCAATGTCCAATCCGGGTCGAGGCAGGCAGCGAAGATTCAAGGCGGAAGACAGTCCAAGGGTCAGTAACCGGGAAGGATACAAAGAAACAACAGGCAAATAGGAGGATCCGCAGGGAGGCTAGGTGTTCACCATAAGGTGGAATAACTCAGCAATGAGCCAGAGCTCAGGCCAGGTCTTTATAGCCAGGGAAGGTAGGAACCACCCCCTGGTCCCCAAGGCAACTAGGAGGCCTCCCTCCCCGGGAACCAATGGCATGCGAAGAAGGTGGAAGGTGTGTACTGGGAACCTCCCCCAGCAAGGCTCACACCTGACAGCCGGATAATGCAGGAACGCTATGCACCCGGGAATGCGCGCACAGCCTGTGTACTGCGCATGCGCACACGCCGCGCACCAGCACCTCGGGCACCAGGTGTTCTACCGAGCTATAGGGGAACCCGTGCCCTGCGCAGTGCCCGCAGTCCCCGAATAGGGATAACACCCCCTGCTTCCTGACAGAGCCCCCCACCAAGGAGCGGCCTCCGGACTCGACCCTGGGAAGGCCTCTTGGGGTCAGCCCAATGGAAAGCTTGCACCTTGGCGGCCGCATGGACATTCCCCAAGGGCTCCCAGGAATGCTCCTTGGGACCGTACCCCTTCCAGTGGATGAAATACTCCAGGACCCCACGCCGGCGGCGGGAGTCCAGGATCTCCTAGACTTCATACTCATCATTGTTATTCACCTGGATGGGAGGTGATGGAGCAGGCGCCCGATCCGGGAACGGGTTGGCACGGTGTGGTTTCAACAAGGATACGTGGAATCCCGGGTGGATTCCCAGGGAAGTAGGCAACTGGAGCTTGGCCAAACTCACGTTCTCGAAGGGACCAAGGTAACGGGGTCCCAGTTTTCGGGAGGGACAGGACAGCTTGAAGTGCTGTGTGGAAAGTCACACCTTGTCCCCATCTTTGTGCCTGGGGAACTCTGTGCATCTACGGTCTGCCTGCATCTTGTGCTGCTGCTGAGCGGCCTGGAGTTGTTGCGTTAGGGTCCACCTCAGTTCTTGCAGGAGCCGGAGCCATTGAGCCACTTCAGGCACCGGGACATCAGATCCGGGAGAGTTGAGGGATGATAGCCGTAGTTGGCATAGAATGGTGAGAGCCCGGTGGAGGAATGAAACTGATTGTTGAAGGAAAATTCTGCGAAGGGGAGATGGCTCACCCAGTCGTCTTGTAGATGGGATGTTTAACAGCGAAGGAACTGCTCGAGGGTTTGGTTGGTCCTTTCGGTCTGCCCATTGGACTGGGGGTGATAGGCAGAAGACAGGCTGCGAGTGATATGAAGGCTAGGGCAAAACTGGGACCAAAAGCGGGAGGTTAATTGTGAGCCCCAGTCTGAGACGATGGAATCAGGGAGCCCGTGCAACCGGAACACATGTTGGAGGAACAACTTCGAGGTTTGTTGGGTTGTCGGGAGAACGGAGGTCGGAATGAAGTGGGACATCTTGGTACATCTGTCCACCACTACCATGATGGTGGTACAGGCTTGTGAAGGCGGTAAGTCCACAATGAAATCCATGGCTATGTTGCGCCATGGAAGGGTTGGCACTGGCAGAGGCTGTAATAACCCAACGGGTTTTGAGGTGGGACGTTTGTAGAGTGCACACACGGAACAAGACTCGATGAAGGAGCGTATGTCAGCTGCCAAAGAGGGCCACCAAAATCGACATAGGATGCATTCCATGGTGTTGCACCTACCTCGGTGGCCTGCTGTGGGGTGGTCATGGTGATGCTGTAGTACAGGCAGTCGCTGGGAGACTGGGACATAGATCAACTGTTGGTGGTAACAAAGCCCCTGCTTCATTGGCAGACGGGCTGCCTCCTCTGGAGCTGGCGTGCTGGCCCGTCTGATCCTCTCGATCAAGGAGTGTTGGGTGGCTAGAAAGTATGCGGCTGGCAGGATCGGTTCCGGAGGTGCAGGATCGGCCTCGGAGGAGCACATACGGGACAAGGCATCAGCTTCTCTCCTTGGACCTGGGAGAAAACAGCCCCGATAGCCCCCTCGGAGGCATCGGTCTCCAGAAAAAACAGGCAAGAGGCGTCCGGTTGTACCAGTATAGGTGCCTGTGTGAACAGCCTCTTGAGGTGCTGGAATGCCTGTTGGACCACTCAAACAGGGTGTTGCTCCTGGTCAGTGCAGTGATGGGAGCGCAGATCGCGGAAAAGTTCTGAATAAATCGGCGGTAAAAATTGGCAAAACCAATGAACTGCTGCACCATCCGCCGATTGCGGGGGACAGGCCAATTCTGGACGGCCTGGATCTTCCTGGGGTCCATCTCCACTCGGCCTGGGGATAGGATGTAGCCCAGGAACTCGATGGACGAGACTTCGAAGGTGCTTTTTTCAAGCTTGCCAGACTGTGGGTCCGCAGACGCTGGAGCACCGATTTGACATGCCGTTCGTGTTGTGGCAGTGATCTGGAGAAGACAAGGATATCGTCCAGATATACTACAACATGGGTATCCAACAGGTCACGGAAGACGTCATTGATGAAGAACTGAAATGTTGCAGGGGCGTTACAGAGCCCGAAGGGCATGACAAGGTACTCGTAGTGCCCAAACTGTGAGCGGAATGCTGTCTTCCACTCATCCCCTCCCTTGACACGAATCAGATTGTAGGCCCCCCAGAGGTTGATCTTGGTGAAGAAACGGGACTCCTTGACTCTGTCCAGCAAGTCGGGAATGAGAGGGAGTGGGTACCGGTTCTTCTTGGTGATGTCGTTCAGGGCCCGGTAATCGACACATGGCAGGAGACCCCCATCTTTTTTCCCCACGAAGAAGATGCCGGCCCCGACTGGAGAGGTCGAGGGATGGATGAACCCCTTCGCTAGGCTCTCCTCTATGTAGTCCTTCAGGGCCCTGGTCTCGGGTTCAGACAGAATGTACAAGCGTCCATACGGCAGTGGGGCTCCAGGGAGCAGGTCAATGAGGCAATCATAGGGCCTGTGTGGCGGCAAGGCGTCTGCTCCTTTTTTTTTCAAAAACGTCTGCATAGTCCCGATATTTGTCGGGTAGTCTTTGTTCGGCGGTACCCAGAACCGTAGGAGGGCTTGGAGCCACAGACGCGTGAACAGGAGAACCGGAGGGGGGCGTGAAGGTGATGGAGCCAGAGGTCCAGTTGATCATGGCTCATGGGGTTGTGTCTACTAAGCCAGGGGATGCCTAGAATGACTAAAAACAAGGGGGAAGGCACGATGTCCCACACGATCTTCTCGGAATGGTAAAGGCCGATGCGGAGGAACAAGGGATGGGATTCCATGGCGATAGGTCCCGTTTTTAGGGTGCTGCCATCCACCAGATGCAGCTGGGATGGGTTCTTCTTAGGGCGCGACGGGATACCTAGTTAGGAAGCCAGATCCTTGTCCATAAAACAGCTGCTTGCGCCCGAATCAATGATGGCAGAGAGATCAATATTGTTCTTGCCCAGCTGCAGGGAAACAGGGATGGTGAGATGAGACGAGTTGTTATACATAGGTAGATTAATGCATACCGTGGGTGTCTCCGACCTACCTGTTGATGGGACAGTCCTTCAGAAAATGGCCTGGTTTTTCGCAGTATAAACACAGATGCAGGGTTCTTCTCCTGGTTCTCTCCACCATGGACAGGGGACCCCAAACAGCCCCGATCTGCATCGGCTCCTCCTGGTTACAGTCTGCCACCCCAGGAACAGGAACCGGAAGCCGTAAGGATTCCGACCAGCGCTCCGGTAGAGGCGGGGTCTGTTGTCGCTCCTGTCGTCTTTCCCGGAAGCGGCGATCCAGGTGGGTTACTGAGTCCATCAGGTCCCCCAAGGAGCCCAACACCCCAATGTGGGTGAGCTCATTCTTGAGCTGCTTGGACAAACCGATGTGGAACTGGTCAATCAAGGCCACCTCGTTCAAGCCCGTATCCGGGGCTACCTCACGGAATTCCATGATGTAATCCTCCACTGCATCCTCTTGCATAGTGCAGCGGGATAGTGCATACGGCCGAAAGGAGGAGCGACATAGCAAATCTACGTCATCACGTCTTCACCCCCTCTGACGAAGGGGCTTCATCATCAGGTGAAGAGGGTGGCAGTTTGCCCATGAGGCAGCGTCGGAGCCAGCAAGTCGCTAGCGTGGCCGGGAGTCAGCAGGGTGGCAGCAGTGGTCGGTAGCCAAACGTGCCCGGGTTAGACCACCTGCTTCAAAGGAGCCTACCTTCCCGGGAAGTAGCACTGCACGGGTTCACGGAGGCAAAGGGGGTAGCAGTCAGTCAGTGCATAGTGTTGGGTCCGTATTTTGGGGGTTATTGTTCTGACGGATCCGTTTTTTGGGGGTTATTGTTCTGACAGATCAGAGGAAGGGCAAAATAATCAGTGAAGTCAACACAAACTTACTGCTGACACCCTCTGCACTCTGTTGGGGTGCTCTACTTGTAAAGGCATTTAATAGAACAGGTTCTGTAGACATCTATGTGGAATCAGCTGACGACGGTGTAAAAGGAGTGCGCTTCTTCTTGGCGCTAACATCGACCTGTAAGGCCGAGTTCATACTTGAGTTATTTGGTCAGTTTTCGCCCTGTGACTGCCCAAATAAGTGAAGTGTGCAGTGATTCTAAGAGTGAACCCTATCATCTGCATGTCATACTGACTCACAGTATTATTTCACTACCACAGCAGACTCTCTATGCGTGTTACTGCAAAGCACAGTGTTCTACACCACTATAAAGGCTCTCTGCAGCCAGGAAATAGGCGTTTTTTAAAGTGATTCGCTGTGAATAAATTCGGATCAAACCAAATTGTTTTAAAAAAAATTGACGAACCAGCCGAATTGATTTTTTGAGAAATTCACTTATCTCTACTCCCAATGTTAATAAGGCCCCTATTCAGACCTCAGATCAGACTCCCAATCAAACCTTAAATCAGATGCCCAATTTTAATAAGACACCCAGTCAGACCTCATATCAGATTACCAATGTTTAGGAGACCCCCGATCAGACCCCTAATGTTTATAAGCCCCCCCATCAGACCCCAGATCAGCCTTCATGTTAATAAGTCATGTAACGCCCCCAAGTGGCATTAACACTCCTACACCCTGCTTTTTTCTGTATATGCAATAACCATGTCATCTTATGCCTTTATTCCAGGTCCGCCAAGTAGTGTGCATTTATTCTTATGCATTTGTATTGTTCATCTAATGGACTTTGTTGCACAGTTACTGGCGCAAAACACTGCGCGCCGGCACCCAAAGAGTTAATTTTCCATTTTACTTGCTGTGACGCAGCGTCTTCTTCATGCCCAGAGGTGCAAAACTGAACCAACGCCCCCTGTGGAAGCGCAAAAACTTAGCCCTGCCCACCGGGAACTACTCTGCATCATGAAAGAAAGAGGTGGAAGCTCCACCCCTACAGCTCCTCCTTCGTGTCCTGTCTGTGCCCACGCCAGAAAAATCAAGATGGCGCGGCCTCGACCAGATTGGACTAGCATGTGCTGGGGCGATGAGCTACCGGAGGATGAAAGACCTGCTCTGAACCCCAAGGTATCCCAGAGCAGGAGGGGACCCAGTTCAGTGACCCCAGCGTCCCCTGTGCTGGCTGGCGAGGTGGAGGTGGCGGGAGTTCCTACGCCACCATCCCAGAATAGCTGGGAGCAGGACTGCCTCAACCCTACCGGCCCATGCCGCCGATTCGTGGGATTATAGAAAGGCGGTGGAGAACTGGGTCGTCTGATTGTTAGACCGACCTCTGCCCCGTGACCTGGAATTGGAAAGTAGGATTGGGACTGTGTTGTGGTCCAATGTTGAACAGAGCAGCAGCTTCATTTAGGACGACAGGTCCGGAACTGAACTTTTTGTAAACCGGAGCTCTGTTAAGCGGCCGTATCTGGCCCAAGCACAGCACAACTTATATCAAGGAGAGCAGGTGGTGTACACCGCTATGAGGTCTTCCAAAAGGCCCCTTTGCCACCGGGGTGAGCCTACTACCAAAACTCCTGGTCCCTACGTCGGCCTTGGAGGTCTGGCAGGAGGAGACAGTTGCGGTGGGGAAGGTCAGATCCTTACAGGAGACCAAAGATGGCGTACTCCGCTATTGTGAAAGATCGCAACCAGAGCTGGAGCCCCTCATTCTTGAACTGACGCCACCACCAGCATGTCAGGTGGGCTATGTGTCTACGACTATTATGTCATTCAAGCCCAAGACAATTTACTAACTTCCCTGGAAGATGGCTACAGCCCCAGTAGATGTACTACCAGCTCCCTTACAGCCTGAGGTCCTGGACCCATTTCAGATGGCTGGAGCACCCGCTCCTATTAGACAAAAAGTTGCGGCCCGGGTCCAGAGCGTTACCACCAGATCAGTACCTGACTCCACCACTCAGTCAAGGTTGCACTACCGGAGACAGGACCTTTTCAAGCTCAAGTAGTGAAGATGACACCTAGTCCCTCCTCTAAGGGGCTGGATCACCTCTACATTAAAATATTGTACTGATTTTGGGAGCCACACCATGGACTGATCCTGACGGGTGGGTGCCTATTGGCATTATTTTAATGTTTCTTTTACAGGTTGCCCCTGTTCTGCCCTAAACCCGATGGTCATGTTTTGTTAGGACTCCCCCCCATCATCATTTAATCCCAGTTGCACTGGGTAGTGGCAAAATTTCCTTTTCCCCCCTTTTCAGGTTATTTGGGAGCCTTTGTCAATGGTTCTCATGGCCTGTGCTGCTGTGTGACATTTCTTGCCCATGTAGATTACAAGTACTTTTATTACCCATGTGGATTACAACAAATGACATTTACTATTTACCTTGGATTACAAATAACATTACTATTGTCCTATGGATTACAAAAGACTATGTTATCTACAAGAGACTTTGTTGTACTGTTCCGTGCACGTTACCTTCAAGTACTGAAGAAAAAGAGACTCTAAAGTGAATTTATTGCCCTATTTACTTGCATTAATAAAAGTGTGCCTTAAATGTTTTGCACTAACTGTTTTACACTTTAAGCAACGTTCAAAAATACTGTACCTATTGTATGCATTCATTTACAGGTGCCACGATATGTTTATTTATACACTTTATTCTATTACCTATGCCTTTTACTATCTTAGCCATATGGTCAGCACCTTACTTTTTATTTCTCACAGTGGACAGCCTCTGACTGCGTCTGGTACGTTCCAAGCACGTCCTAATTTCCTCTTGCTCAATAATGTTTGCCTCTGAGTACAATTTGAATTAATGGCCTTAAACCATGTGGTATTGTGCTAAGTAAGACAGTACATGTACAGAACTAATGGTTTTGAGCCATTTGGTTATGTTCCAAGCAAACTTAACACCGTCAAGGGTAACCCACTGCTACTATAACGTTTGGAGTTGTAGGATAAAAGTTAGTCAGTAAGTTATGTGTACACCAAAATGGCACCATCAAAAACTACAACTTCTCCCGCAACAAAGCAAGCCCTTATACTGCTACATAGATGAAAAAATAAAACAGTTATAGCTTTTGGAAAGCGACAGTGAAAAAAATTGTTTGGTCAGTAAGGCCCAAAACAGGCTGGTCACTAAGGGGTTAAATTTCGCATAAGGCAGTTTAGGTCTTGTACCTATAAATATCTTCTTAAAGGGTCATTGCTTTTGATAGATTAGATATACAACAGATAGATAGATAGATAGATAGATAGATAGATAGATAGATAGATAGATAGATGAGTGAGTGTGATAGTGAGTGTTCCTACAAAGGTACTCTATGTTATATCTAGAGCGAATCTATGTATAAAATGTAAAATGATCTTTAAAATGAATTTAACATTTAAAGGTCAAACATATCAGATTAAATTTTGAGAAGTAGAACCTTAAAGGCAAGATTATTGCTCTTTCAAAATTAATTAAAAAAACTTTAACCATGAGTCACCCATCTCCAAAAACACCCTGACAGTATTAATCCTCTGCTATGTACAGGTGTCTTAGTGCCATAGGCGGTAACATTGAAAAATTAACAGAATGATGTATAAATGTCCGTCACACTTAGTGTAGATACTGGTTAAAATATGAAACTTAAAATACTTAAAAAAATCTTTTGTTTAAGAAAATGTAAGACAAAGTCCACCTAAACCAGTTCTCATCGATGCAACCCTACGTGTCATCTTAGGCGGTCTAGAGGAAATCATCCATTAATGGATTGTTCTTTCAGCTTGAATAAGAGACCTGTTCTCCCTATGTGAAAGCAAAAGGGGACTGGAGCAAATAGCATAGGGTGTCACTGGTAACTACACCCCTGGTGACCCCTATCCTGGTGGGCTATCCAGGCCTGTGGCATTATATATCATGACTACATGTAGAAAGGCACAGGTTTCACTAGTTTCTCTTCAGCCCCCTCCTGACAGAGGGAGCGGCAGTTTCAGAGAATGCAGAGCCTCTAGGTGTAAGGCCAACGCCCCATTTCTCCTAGAGGCTCATTTGAATATATTAAAACTTTTTTCAGCAATGTGGGCACATATGATCATGGGACCAACACAGATGCCTTCAGCTGCCAAGTGCTCATGCAGCAGGTCAGCCAGTTTCATAGCTACAAATCTGCTGACAGATGCCCTTTAAAGGTTCCCACAGTTGTGTTTGCCAATTTTAGTCCCAGCATGGTTAAAGTGTAACTGCTGTTTAATATTTTTTATTTATTTATTTTTTGCTAATGTGTAGGGACAGTGACAGGAAACATTTTTGTAATATACTTTATTTAGGGAAAATGTTTATTTGTGGTAGAAAACTGGGGCTGAAATGTTGGGCATTGCTAAGGGACATTGTCTTCTATCAGCATAGAAGAGATGGGCTGTGCGGGAGCTGCAAGCCTCTGCCTGCCCTGCTCCCTCACAGCCTTGTGAAGAAAAGAGTCTTATGTGTTTATAAATGAAATCTACTTATCTATATATGCTGTGGGAGATTAGCTCGTGGGGATCACCTTTTTCTGAAACAGACAGTCCATAAGCAGGCAGTTTCCTTTAAAATCTGGCTGGTTGCCAGGTTTATTTAGGCACAAAGGTTTGCACAGCAGAAAACAAACAAAACATAAAGTAAATCCTTGCCGTCCGGCGCTAAGCTATACAGTCGTGTCTTGACTATACGGTGTGGGGCTGCTCCCCAACATCCACAACACAAATGGTGAAGCAAACCTTTTGTTTTTCCCGCATCCAAACATAGCTCTCTCTTCAGCAACACAGGTTACAGTCCTGAGACTCAGCACATGAGAGCCCTGTTGTGCTCTCTTCCTGTTTATTTAAAGTCCACCTGGAGGTGAACTCCAGTGGACCACAATCTCTGGACCGGAACCAAGCCTGCCACAGGGGCTGGAAAAACCCGGGCCGGATTCCGGTTCAGTCCCTGACAACAGAGCGCATGTGAGGTGAAACATACCTATCATCCACCACCTCACCTCGCTTACCGTCACAATGCTCACTGACCAGCGTGGCCACAGCTTTCAGTGACCATTCCCCCTGCACTCTTGGCTGACTAATGAAGCAGCCGCCAGGAGCGATGTCTGACTGAGTACAGTACAGTAAACATAGCAACATAGAATGTGTCGGCAGATAAGAACTATTTGGCCCATCTAGTCTGCCCAATGAATGATGCTAGATTCTGGCCCCATCAACATAGAAACATATGTCCCCATTTATTGGGCAGACTAGATGGGGACATTCGTGTGAATGTAGCCTATGAATACATTAATCCGACAGTGAAAAGAAAAACAGACTTTTTTTTCAAACATCCCAAACCTTGCAGTATACATAATGCTCCCCATAGTAATTCCCTGGACATCCAATGGCCCCCATAGTGCCCCCAGTATCTATAATTGCCCCCATAATGACCCTAGTATGCCCCCTTGGTGCATCCAGTATAAATATTGCCCTCTTAGTGCCCCTAGTATCTAAAATTCTGCCCTTAGTGTCCCCCATTCTGCTGGTGCTGAAAAAAAAACTCACCTCACCAGCAGCACATGAGGGAACACTCTTTCCTCATTGGAGGAAGTAGGACACGATTCCCAGCATAATTAGAGATTGTTACAATATCTGTTCACGTTTTCCATTGTATGCCATGTGGGCGGGTTGCCGGTTACGTGTGGATTGTGTATTTTGGTCCATGTATCTGTATGGCAGTGCCCATCCGCCTCTGTTTCATGCTTGGTGCAGATACTTGTGGGTATACCATTGTATGTCTTGTGCGCTGGTTGTTGTGTTGTGCATACTGGCTGCGGATACTTGTGGTGCGAACTTAACAATTGTGGTTGTATCTCCTCTTTATTTAGCAAGCCAGGGATATTACATTTTTCACTAGTTTCGGGGGTCCATGTGCTTGTTTTTGGTTTGGCAATGACGGACTCGCAAGGGTCCAAACAGTGGCTTGCAAGTTCATTAGTCACTTTTACGCATCAATATGTGCGTAACATACACAAAATTATCACCTTGCCTGTCTGGGCACTAACTATACATCAGGTTACACAGCCTCCAGAGGTCATGCAGCTTCCAGACACTGAATGATGCTCTGAGCCCTGTCTCTATCCCCACAGCAATGAGCTCAGCAGCTACACCTGGGTTCATCTTAGCCTAGAGCAAAATGCCATAATGGAGTGGGAGGAAATGGCAGATCTCTCTACCTACTGTGAGAAGGCACAAGGTGCCATAATAGATGATAGATACGTGTCACCGAGGTGCCTGGCCTCAGTGAAATGAACCGGTAATGTTTCATCAGTAACCCTAGGTTACTGACAGTTGCTAGAGGTAGTTTAGCTGCTAGCTGCAGCTGATCCGGGCCGGGTTTCATTGGAGTAGTCAAAGAGCAGGGTGGGATAACTACTCCCACGTATCCAGGCCAGGTGTTGGCTGGCCTATTTAAGCCAGGAATCCCAGGAGAGCTGGGGGTGTGGTTCCTAGTCTGGAAGTGTAACAGACTGGAAGTAAAGGTGTGTGGTGTGTGGTGTGTGGTGTGTTGCTGTGGATAAGCCTGCCGTGGCCTAATCTTTTTTCCCCCTCTCCAGCATGTGGTGGAACTCTGGAGCTACAGAGGACTGTGAGTTAGACCACTTTCATATGAACTGTGTTTCTTTGTGTTTACCCGCTGAAGTAAGCGAGCATTTGTTTAAAGCCGTGTTTGAGCAAAATAAAAGACTATTGTTTAAATGACACCTGAAGTCACTGTTTGAGCTGATCCCCACACTACCTACCCGTCATTCCATAAAAATCCATGCTCATGAAATAACATATTTTTCGGACTGTAAGACACAGCTGACTATAGGACACAGCCAGATTTTCGAAAATAGTAAAAAAAAAAAAAAAAAGCCATGCGGTCGTGTGGAAGAGGCATAAAGCAACTGTTGACGCTATGTTGTTGGCAGTGTGTCTGGATGTCAACTTTGAACTGCACATTTCAACCTGCTGTCTTTGACTGTCAGACCATGCTAGATGAAGATTAGAGATGTCCCGAACTATTCGCCGGCGAACATAGCTTGTTCGCGTTCGCCGCGGCGGGCGAGCATATGCGATGTTCGGTCCGCCCCGATTCGTCATCATTGAGCAAACTTTGACCCTGTACCTCACAGTCAGCAGACACATTCCAGCCAATCAGCAGCATACCCTCCCTCCCAGACCCTCCCACCTCCTGGACAGCATCCATTTTAGATTAATTCGGAAGCTGCAGTCTTAGTGAGAGCAGGGACAGTGTAGCTGCTGCTGATTTAATAGGGAAATCGATAGCTAGGCCAGTGTATTCAGTGTCCACTACAGTCCTGAAAGACTCATCTGATCTGCTGTAAGGGCAACACCCCAAAAAGCCCTTTTTAGGGCTAGTAAATCAGTCTGCTTTTTTTTCCCCCTCTGTAATCTAATTGCAGTTGCCTGCCAGTGTATGTGTCAGGCTCACAGCGTATACTGTGCCAACTTGCCCAGTGGCACCACTCATATCTGGTGTCACAGTAGCTTGCATAAAAAAAAAACTAAAACTTTTTTTACTGTAATATACAGGTCCTTCTCAAAAAATTAGCATATTGTGATAAAGTTCATTATTTTCAGTAATGTACTGATAAACATTAGACTTTCATATATTTTAGATTCATTACACACCAACTGAAGTAGTTCAAGCCTTTTATTGTTTTAATATTGATGATTTTGGCATACAGCTCATGAAAACCCAAATTTCCTATCTAAAAAAATTAGCATATTTCATCCGACCAATAAAAGAAAAGTGTTTTTAATACAAAAAAAAGTCAACCTTCAAATAATGATGTTCAGTTATGCACTCAATACTTGGTCGGGAATACTTTTGCAGAAATGACTGCTTCAATGCGGCGTGGCATGGAGGCAATCAGCCTGTGGCACTGCTGAGGTGTTATGGAGGCCCAGGATGCTTCGATAGCGGCCTTAAGCTCATCCAGAGTGTTGGGTCTTGCGTCTCTCAACTTTCTCTTCCCAATATCCCACAGATTCTCTATGGGGTTCAGGTCAGGAGAGTTGGCAGGCCAATTGAGCACAGTAATACCATGGTCAGTAAACCATTTACCAGTGGTTTTGGCACTGTGAGCAGGTGCCAGGTTGTGCTGAAAAATGAAATCTTCATCTCCATAAAGCTTTGCAGCAGATGGAAGCATGAAGTGCTCCAAAATCTCCTGATAGCTAGCTGCATTGACCCTGCCCTTGATAAAACACAGTGGACCAACACCAGCAGCTGACATGGCACCCCAGACCATCACTGACTGTGGGTACTTGACACTGGACTTCAGACATTTTGGCTTTTCCCTCTTCCCAGTCTTCCTCCAGACTCTGGCACCTTGATTTCCGAATGACATGCAAAATTTCCTTTCATCCGAAAAAAGTACTTTGGACCACTGAGCAACAGTCCAGTGCTGCTTCTCTGTAGCCCAGCGCTTCTGCCGCTGTTTCTTGGGAATGCGGCACCTGTAGCCCATTTCCTGCACACGCCTGTACACGGTGGCTCTGGATGTTTCTACTCCAGACTCAGTCCACTGCTTCCGCAGGTCCCCCAAGGTCTGGAATCGGTCCTTCTCCACAATCTTCCTCAGGGTCCGGTCACCTCTTCTCGTTGTGCAGCGTTTTCTGCCACACTTTTTCCTTCCCACAGACTTCCCACTGAGGTGCCTTGATACAGCACTCTGGGAACAGCCTATTCATTCAGAAATTTATTTCTGTGTCTTACCCTCTTGCTTGAGGGTGTCAATGATGGCCTTCTGGACAGCAGTCAGGTTGGCAGTCTTACCCAGGATTGCGGTTTTGAGTAATGAACCAGGCTGGGAGTTTTTAAAAGCCTCGGGAATCTTTTGCAGGTGTTTAGAGTTAATTAGTTGATTCAGATGATTAGGT
This sequence comes from Bufo gargarizans, assembly GCF_014858855.1. NCBI lineage: Eukaryota > Metazoa > Chordata > Amphibia > Anura > Bufonidae > Bufo > Bufo gargarizans. The sequence goes on from NC_058087.1 coordinate 61,780,160, forward strand.
TAATAGCTCGTTTAGAGAACCTTTTCATGATATGCTAATTTTTTGAGATAGGAATTTTGGGTTTTCATGAGCTGTATGCCAAAATCATCAATATTAAAACAATAAAAGGCTTGAACTACTTCAGTTGGTGTGTAATGAATCTAAAATATATGAAAGTCTAATGTTTATCAGTACATTACAGAAAATAATGAACTTTATCACAATATGCTAATTTTTAGAGAAGGACCTGTAATTGCAGTTAGTTGCCTGCAAGTATGTGTGTCAGGCCTACAGCGTCTACTCTGCCAACTTCTGCCAGTGCCACTCATATCTGGTGTCACAGTAGCTTGCATAAACAAACAAAAAACAATTTTGACTGTAATATATTAGCAGTTAGTTGTCTGCAAGCGTGTGTGTCAGGCCTACAGTGTCTACTCTGCCAACTTCTGCCAGTGCCACCAGTGCCACTCATATCTGGTGTCACAGTAGCTTGCATTTAAAAAAAAAACAACAACAATTCTGACTGTAATATAATAGTAGTTAGTTGTCTGCAAGCGTGTGTGTCAGGCCTACAGGGTCTCTTCTGCCAACTTCTGCCAGTGCCACTCATATCTGGTGTCACAGTAGCTTGCATTTAAAAAAACAAACAACAATTTTGACTGTAATATAATAGCAGTTAGTTGTCTGCAGGTGTGTGTGTCAGGCCTACAGCGTCTACACTGCCAACTACTGGCAGTGCACAGTGCCACTCATATCTGGTGTCACAGTAGCTTGCATGCATAGTACAACTAACTTAATCTAAAAAAAATGACAGGCAGAGGCAGGCCACCCCGCAGGGGCCGTCGTGGTCATGGTGCTGTGATTCCCTTTGGACCTAGAATAATGCCCAGTGTTCAGAGGCCACGTATCCTGAACTCGAAATGTTCTGAGGACATAGTTGACTGGCTAACACAGGACACCCAATCTTCTACAGCTTCCGCTCGGAACCTTGACGCACCATCCTCCTCCAGCTCAACTTCGGGCACCTCTCAAGTTACCACTTGCCCGACTGCGCCACCACCAACTCGAAGAGAAGAAGAACAGGGGGAAAGCTCAGATGGGGAGACAGAGAGGAGGAGGAGATGAGTTGAAAGCAGGGGGAGGTCGTCGCAAGGAGCTAGTGGCACAGTCAGACAGCATGTATCGGCACCCGGAGTCAGCCTGACAGCACGCCAATCAACGCATGCTGTTTCCACCACCAGAATGCCGTCATTGCAAAGCTCAGCAGTGTGGCATTTTTTTTGTGTTTCTGCCTGTGATAACAGCGATGCCATTTGCAACCTGTGCCAAAAGAAACTGAATCGTAGGAAGTCCAACACCCACCTAGGTACAACTGCTTTGCGAAGGCACATGATCTCACATCACAAACGCCTATGGGATCAACACATGATGACGACTACAAGCAGCACACAAACTCAAAGCCACCATCCTCCTCCTGGTCCAGCATCTTCAGCCACGTCAACCACTGCTGTCCTCCTTGCCCCCTTTCAACCACCCGCCACTCCGCCTTGAGCAGTTCCTGCTCATCTGCCCACAGTCAGGTGTCTGTCAAGGACATGTTTGAGTGTAAGAAGCCAATGTCACAGAGTCACCCCCTTGCCCGGCGTCTGACAGCTGGCTTGTCGGAACTCTTAGCCCGCCAGCTTTTACCATACAAGCTGGTGGAGTCTGAGGCCTTCCAAATATTTGTAGCTATTGGGACACCGCAGTGGAAGGTACCCGGCCGAAATTTATTTTCACAAAAGGCATGGCATGTCTGGCACACAGTGTTAGGGCAAGGGTCCATCTGACCACTGATACCTGGTCTGCAAAGCACGGTCAGGGCAGGTATATCACCTACACTGTGCATTGGGTAAACCTGCTGACGGCTGCCAGGCATGGAATGCGTGGCTCTGCAGAGGAGTTGGTGACACCGCCACGACTTGCAGGCAGGCCTGCTGCCACCTCTTCTACTCCTCCTACTCCATCCTCTTTGCTAACCTCCTCGGCTGAGTCCTCCTCTGCTGCGTCTTGCTCCACATCAACTGCCCCCCCCCCCAGCTCCCCAGTGGCTATTCCACATTCCGGATATGACAGTGTCACGCCGTCTTGGGGTTGACTTGCCTGAAAGCAGAGAGTCACACCAGCACTCCTGTCCGCCCTGAACGCACAGGTGGATCAGTGGCTGACTCCGCACCAACTGGAGATCGGCAAAGTGGTGTGTGACAACGGAAGCAATTTGTTGGCGGCATTGAATTTGGACAAATTGACACATGTGCCGTGCATGGCACATGTGTGTAATCTGATCGTACAACGCTTTGTGCATAAGTACCCAGGCTTACAGGACGTCCTCAAGCAGGCCAGGAAGGTGTGTGGCCATTTTAGGCATTCCTACACGGCCATGGCGCACTTTTCAGATATTCAGCGGCGAAACAACATGCCAGTGAGGCGCTTGATTTGCGACAGCCCGACACGTTGGAATACAACACTCCTAATGTTTGACCGCCTGCTCCAACAAGAAAAAGCCGTCAATGAGTATTTGTATGACCGGGGTGCTAGGACAGCCTCTACGGAGCTGGGAATTTTTTTGCCACGTTACTGGACGCTCATGCACAATGACTGTAGGCTCATGCGTCCTTTTGAGAAGGTGACAAACCTAGTCAGTCGCACTGAATGCACCATCAGCGACATCATCCCATTTGTTTTCTTCCTGGAGCGTGCCCTGGGAAGAGTGCTGGATCATGCCGTAGATGAGCGTGAAGAGGTAGAGGAAGAGTTGTGGTTACAATCACCACCAGAAACAGCCTTATCAGCATCGCTTGCTGGACCTGCGGCAACGCTGGAAGAGGAGTCTGAGGAAGAGGAGTCAGAGGAGGAATGTGGCTTTGAGGAGGAGGAAGACCAACCACAGCAGGCATCCCAGGGTGCTCGTTGTCACCTGTCTGGTACCCGTGGTGTTGTACGTGGCTGGGGGGAAAAACAGACCTTCAGTGAGATCAGTGAGGACGAGGAACGGGACATGAGTAGCTCGGCATCCAACCTTGTGCAAATGGGGTCTGTCATGTTGTCATGCCTGTTGAGGGACCCTCGTATAAAAAGGCTGAAGGAGAACGACCTGTACTGGGTGGCCACGCTACTAGACCCCCGGTCGGAAGTCGGAAAGGATGCAGAAGTTCCAAATTAAATTTAAAAGTATGCTTTGCATAGCGTATAAGGGTGATGTCACAGCACAACGGGAATCTAACAGGGGAAGAGGTGAAAGCAATCCTCCTCCTACCATGACCACGCCGGCAAGGACAGGACGCTTTACAGACGTGCTGTTGATGGAGGACATGCGTAGCTTTTTAAGTCCTACGCATCACCACAGCCCTTTGGGGTCCACCCTCAGAGAATGACTTGACCGACAGGTAGCAGACTACCTCGCCTAAACTGCAGATATCGACAGCAAACAAAAATAAGAAAAAAGGTGTCTGGAGACAATGGAGGTCCTCTTAGCTCTTCTTTATTAATAAGTTCATAAAACCGACACAGTCACTGGATCCACGGCATGGTCGCTGACGCGTTTCGGGTATGTACCCTTAGTCGTAGGGTACATACCCGAAACGCGTCAGCGACCATGCCGTGGATCCAGTGACTGTGTCGGTTTTATGAACTTATTAATAAAGAAGAGCTAAGAGGACCTCCATTGTCTCCAGACACCTTTTTTCTTATTTTTGTTTGCTGCCTGCTACGGGAACACTCCCCCAGGGCCTCTGGAGCCGGGTTTATACACCACACCAGGAAGGTGAGCTGGATACAAAGTTTTCTCTGCAGATATCGACACTCTGAGGAGCGATGAACCCCTTGACTACTGGGTGTGCAGGCTTGACCTGTGGCCTGAGCTATCCCAATTTGCGATAGAACTTCTGGCCTGCCCCGCTTCAAGTGTCCTGTCAGAAAGGACCTTCAGTGCAGCAGGAGGTATTGTTACTGAGAAAAGTCGCCTAGGTCAAAAAAGTCTAGATTACCTCACCTTTATTAAAATGAATGAGGCATGGATCCCGAAGGGACTGACAATGGGCGATACATTCGACTAAAAAAAGCCTGATGAGATGAGCTGCCTTGGGCTAAAAATGGTCCACACGCTGCTGTATTTTATCTCTGCATGCCGGATGACTTGCGTGACTTATCCGCCACCAACTAGGATTCAAGCCACAATGTTTTAGTGCACTTTCTGCCTGGAAATACATAAATTTTTCTGGCCACTGCTACAATAGCGGCTGCAACAATAACAAATTTTTCAGGCATGTGTACATGCCTAATTTTCATGTAAGGTGCTGCACTGTGGCTGCAAAAACAAGACAAAAAAATGCAAATACATGTGTCAATTCCCCTTCGTGATCGTTACCTTGTTGTGGTGAAGGGGCTTGCGTATCACAATGAAGCAAACACCTCTATTAGTGTGTTGGCAATGGCAATGTTGGCACACCCCAGATGATAAGGTCATTGCTTCATTGTGAACAGACCAAAAGCGATTGGCTGGATAATTTTGCATAGAAAAAACATTAATTTTCTTTGTGATCATGTAAGGTGATCATTAAAGCCTACTAGGCCAACAATGGGCCCACACTGCAGAATCATTGTTTTCTGGGTCACTTAACTGTCACAGAACTACCTCAGCACGACCATAGGCTTTAAAAAAAAACATTGCCTGCAATCTCCCAAACGTGCGCACGAGCACAGTCATCACTACACCAAGATTGACGCATAGAGGAATAAAATTTATGTCATGAGCGTGTCAACTATTGACAACTCTTTGCGGTTGTCTAAAATCTATTCCATACACATCCCCTGATAGGGGACATAACAGGGATTAAGCTGATAGGAATAGTACTACTTAACACACCACTCATATCTGGTGGCACAGTACATTGCACGGCACACGCGCAGTGCCCCAAATTGGAAGTATGAGGACCAACCAAGCATCTTTTTCCATCTCCCGGTTCCTAAAATCTATTCCATACATGTCCCCTGATAGGGGACGTAACAGGGATTAAACTGATAGGAATAGTACGACTTAAACACACCACTCATATCTGGTGGCACAGTACATTGCAAGCTGTACAAGCAGTGCCCCAAATTGGAAGTAGCAGGACCAACCAAGCATCTTTTTCCATCTCCCAGTTCCTAAAATCTATTCCATACACGTCCCTTGATAGGGGACGTAACAGGGATTAAACTGATAGGAATAGTACTACTTAACATACCACTCATATTGGGATTGCACAGTACATTGCACGGCGTACGCGTAGTTCCCCAAATTGGAAGTAAGAGGACCGACCAAGCATCTTTTTCCATCTCCCGGTTCCTAAAATCTATTCCATACACGTCCCCTGATAGGGGACGTAACAGGGATTAAACTGATAGGAATAGTACTACTTAACACACCACTCATATCTGGTGGCACAGTACATTGCAAGCCGTATGAGCAGTGCCCCAAATTGGAATTAGCAGGACCAACCAAGCATCTTTTTCCATCTCCCGGTTCCTAAAATCTATTCCATACACGTCCCCTGATAGGGGACGTAACAGGGATTAAACTGATAGGAATAGTACTACTTAAACACACCACTCATATCTGGTGGCACAGTACATTGCAAGCTGTACAAGCAGTGCCCCAAATTGGAAGTAGCAGGACCAACCAAGCATCTTTTTCCATCTCCCGGTTCCTAAAATCTATTCCATACATGTCCCCTGATAGGGGACGTAACAGGGATTAAACTGATAGGAATAGTACTACTTAACATACCACTCATATCGGGATTGCACAGTACATTGCACGGCGCACGTGCAGTGCCCCAAATTGGAAGTAAGAGGACCGACCAAGCATCTTTTTCCATCTCCCGGTTCCTAAAATCTATTCCATACACCGGCCCCTGATAGGGGACAAAACAGAGATTAAACTGTTAAGAACACATTTTTTTTTTATAAAAAAAAAAAGAGGACAGCCTCTGCGGAGCTGGGTATTTTTTGGCCGCGTTGCTGAACGCTCATGCACAATGGCTGTAGGCTCATGCGTCCTTTTGCGGACGTGACAAACCTGGTCAGTGAAACCCAAGACAACATCATCGACCTCATCCGAGATGCGTTTTTTTGGAGCATGCCCTGCGAAGAGTGCTGGATCAGGCCGTAGATGAGCATTAGAGGAAGAGTTATGGTCACCATCACCACCAGAAGCAGCCTTGTCATCGTCGATTGCTGGACCTGCGGCAACGCAGAGAGAGGAGTCTGAAGAAGAGGAGTCAGAGGAGGAAGGTGGCTTTGAGGAGGTGGAAGACCATGCACAGCAGGCGTCCCAGGGGGCTTGTTATCACCTTTCAGGGACCCTTGGTGTTGTACGTGGCTGGATGAAGGAAGAGCCCTTCAATGACGTCAGTGAGGACAAGGAACGGGACATGGCTAGCTTGGTATCCAACCTTGTGCTAATGGGGAGTTTGCGGTTGTGCAAATGGACTGTTTGCGGTTGTTAAACGGGGAGTTTGGTCTGTCAGAGTTTGGTCTGTCACTGTGAAGCGGGCGTAACCCTTGCACTACCTGATTGATACAACATCATACCTGATCGTATACACACATTGGATGTTTTAAAGCACGTTATTCCAAACAATTTTGGAATGTTAGGTGATTTATGCCCTTTATGGATTAAAATCCAACTCTGCGTCAACTATTTAATTTTCCATGGGAGTTTTGCCATGGATCCCCCTCCGGCATGCCACAGTCCAGGTGTTAGTCCCCTTGAAACAACTTTTCCATCACTATTGTGGCCAGAAAGAGTCCCTGTGGGTTTTAAAATTCGCCTGCCTATTGAAGTCTATGGCGGTTCGCCCATTCGCGAACATTTGCGAAAATTCGCGTTTGCGAATGGAAAGTTTTATGTTCGCGACATCTCTAATGAAGATTAGATAAGATCTTTACAGGATAACTGCTTTTAAAACCTGGTGGAGGTGATTTAGATCTTCTTGTCACTGATAGAAATCAAATTCTTGAATGAAATGCATCTCTGACATCTTGAAAGCTAAACATGCATAAAGGGATTGTCCAGCTACAGTACCTAAATAAAAAAAACACACATAATAATACATGAAGTAAGGATATGGACACCTTTGTAAAAAATAAATAAAATATTTAAACACTAATTATTTAGGATGGCCGGCGACTCAACAAGCCGCCCTTGCCCCCACCAAGTCAAGGTTTGCAGAGCAGCAGCGGGGTAGAGTGTTAGCTGTAAAATACAGCTGACACTCTGCTTGAAACGGCCGACATCGGTGCTGGCCCAAGATGTTGGCCGCTTAACCCCTTCCATGCCGCGGTCCTTAGGGACCACTACATGGAGGGGATAACTACTCAATACTTGAAGGGTAAACTGAGGGCGCTCCCTCCACCATCGTGCTGTTGCGCCACTGTGGCAGCGTCCCCATGGCAAATGGATGCCTTCACAGGCACCTGGATTGCCATGTATAGCTGAGCCTGATCAGGCTTAGGCCTCTTGCACATGACCGTATGTATTTTGCGGTCGCCAAAAAACTGAACCACATGGTGATGGACCATTTGAGAAGCGCAGTTACATCACCAAAGGTCCTTTTTCTCCCAGGTCCTCAAAGAAGAAGAAAGAAGACAAACCGGGCTTCGCGAACAAGTAGATGAAGTGATTTGAATTTTTATTTTTTAACCCCTCCATCCCTTATTTACTTAGCATTCTGTATTAACCACTTAAGGACCACAGGTTTATACCCCCCTAGTGACCAGGCCCTTTTTTACAAATCGGCACTTCACAACTTTAATGGTTTATTGCTCGTCATGCAACTTGGCCCCCAAATGAATTTTACCTCCTTTTCTTCTCACAAATACAGCTTTCTTTTGGCGGTATTTGATTGCTGTTGAGATTTTTCGTTTTTATGATATTAATCAAAAAAGACTGCAATTTTCTCAAAAAAAGTGTATTTTTAACTTTTTATGGTAAAATTGTTAAAATATAATTACATTTCTATACAAGTTTGTGACAGAATTTATTGTGCTACATGTCTTTGATAAAAAACAATCCAATAAGTGTATATTTATTGGTTTGCGCAAAAGTTATAGCGTTTACAAACTATGGTACAAAAATGTGAATTTCCGCATTTTGAACCAGCTCTGTCATGTTTCTTGAAGTGCTAGAATGCCAGGATAGTATAAATAACCCCCAAATGACCCCATTTTAGAAAGAAAACACCCCAAAGTATTCGTGGAGGGGCATGGTGAGTTCATGTATGATTTAATTTTTTTTCACAAGTTAGCGGAAAATGACACTTTCTGAGGAAAAAAAATTATAATAAAGTTTCCATTTCTGCTAACTTCTAGCAAAAAAAAAAATCTCCCACGGACTCACTGTGCCCCTCAGTGAATACCTTGGGGTGTCTACTTGCCCTACTTCTTCTGAGTACGGCGATACCACGTGTGTGACACTTTTTTGCAGTTTAGGTGCACAAAGGGGCCCAAATTCCAATGAGTACCTTTAGGCTTTCACAGGGCATTTTTACGCATTTGGATTCCGTGAGGGGTATGGTGAGTTCATGTAAGATTTTATTTTTTTGTCACAAGTTAGTGGAATATAAGACTTTGTAAGAAAAGACAAAAAAACACAACCATATCAATTTACTCTAACTTGTGCAAAAAAAATAATCTTCTATGAACTCGCCATGCCCCTCAAAAGTGATCTTTATAGCGCCGCAGTGATTTTACAGTGTTTTTGCAGTGATCAGAAAAAAAAATTCTGTCACTGCAGTGGGGCGGCCTGATCAGGCGAACACTGCGTTTTTTGTAGAGCCTAAGGTGACCCTAATGTACTGATATAGATCTGATTGCGATCAGTCTTGATCACTTACAGATACTATATAGTACTAGTGCTGATTAGCGACAGCGATGACACTAATCAGCGACTAATTGTAGTGTCCCACTAGGTAAATGTGGGCACTACACAAGGCTCAATTGGGCCACTTTGTTCCCCACCTTTTGTGGAACCGGGTCATTGTATATTATATGATATTTTTATGTGTATTTACCCTGTTTTCCCCTGTACCAGGCCTGTTAGGGGTAGTTCCTCCTCCTAGACAGTAGAGGGAGCTAGGGAACCCATAGTATATATAGTCAGATCCTGTTCAGGGAGGGGTGTGTAGTCAGAAGTCAGTGTGGACTTTAGCCAGAGGAGAGCTGAGGAGCAGCTTCTGACATGCAGCTAGATAGCCCAGGCTCCTAGCTTGCCACCAGGAGAAGAGTTTGCCTCCTGAGAAACCAAGTTCCTATAAGAGTACAGTGCAGAGCCAAGCTTATTCTAGTCAAACAGAGAGCTGAAGGGCAGAAGGATATTCTACAGCAATGAGACATATACCAGAGGAAGGTTTCCCTACCCAAGGATAAAGCCAGCAATAGGGCATACGGGCCTTGGAGTAAGCCAGACAGGATCTGAGGAAAAGTGCAGCATGATCTGTACGTGTTTTTGCCCTATGAGTATCTTGCAAAGACTTTGCCTGCCGTTTTATATAAGCCTGCCTGTATTCAACCTTTTTAGATATGGAACCAACTAAAGACTGTAAATAGTTGAACTGTTTCATTAAAAGGAAGTTATGTTTTACTGCAACTTGTGTTCCTCAATTATTACTACAATAAATCGGTGTGCCACCGTTACCGGCACTGGCGTCACAAACTTAAAGGGATCTTGCCACCAGCACATTAAACCTGCAACACACAGGGCACCTCACCTACCACCCAGCCTGGTCCCTATACATAGACAGTGCCCCAGGATCCCTGTGCCAGCCTCTCCATCACTGCTGTACGCCTGCCCAGGGTATATATATAAAAAACTGTGAGTACCAAAGACACCCTCGGTTAGTAACTACCCCTGTGACCTCACCATCGCTCACCCTGCAGGGCTGCGTACTGCATATTTGGTGTCACGAACAGGATACGAATATTCCTACGCTATAGTGGAATCTGAGCTGTGTGCCATTATTGCCTATAAAGTGATAAATGCCCTATCTGTTTTTTTTAAAATTGTTGGGCCAAAGAACTGTAAAAAAAACTGCGGTGTGAAAACTGTATTCTGTGGACTGTTTGCTGATTTCTGAGTCACCGCTTGCTGTCAGTGAATGGACAGCCTTATGCTTAAAGATGGCCGCCATCGCTGTATCTTGTTGGCGGGAAGAAATTGGCGCCTTCTGCTGAAGAGAGCGAGAAGGACTGTATTTTCGCCTCACCGCCTTTAATTTGCATATTGTGCCAAGATGGACTCCGCCTCCCCCATGTTGGAGTACCTAGGGGGGCGGCCTTCCGAAGCAGTGGGAGGTTTTGTGTGAAGTCCTATGTGCCGCCCAGTGGAGTGCTGAAGAAGGTCCGGGAATGTTGCAGAGAGGAGAGTCTACTGAGGGAATGACTTTACCTGCGAACAGGACCCCGGTGTAATGCCCTGCTCGGGCTACGTGTGGAGGTCTGCCAGATTAGCAGCACGTGTCTAGTCTTTTTGTTTTGGAGTCGAGCTAGATCCGCCTCCCTTCAGGTGCACTGGGTGGGGTTGTTGGTTTAAATTACACCCACTCCCAGTGTTCCGTGCGGGTTATAGCTTCTGTCTGGCTCTGTGAAAGCAAGGAAGGAAGGATTGGCTTTTCCTGCTCAGAAAAGATAAGTTGGTTGTTGTTTTCTTGTTGTTTGCTGTTTAGGCTGTTAGAGAGACGCCTGTCCCCTCCAGGTTCTGAGGGAGCAGGCTGGATCTATTCCCCTTCACCATCTTAGGGATTTTAGGGTATTTGCAGCCCAGGCACAAGGACACGTTATTCCCACCTTAAGGGTCTGAACGTGGGCATAGCAGTATAGGGAGAGCTGGTAGGAAAGTGTCAGGAGGTGACCCTGATTCCCAGCTTCTTGCCTAGATACTGGTTTGTTTATTTTTCTGTGTATCTGATATCCTGTGCGCCGTGACACCCGGAGCCTGAGATGATCGATGAAAAAGAAGCACAGCCTTCCTATACTTCGGGACCGGAGAGTCCACCTTGTTTCCCATCGCGGTCGCAGCCCGAGCCGTGCCTTGGCTCACAGGATGGATTTATAAAGCCCTCTGTGCAATGGCCCTTGCTGATGGCCGAGATACGCGCCGCAGCAATACAAAAGACGACTAAGAAAAAGATCTACTTCGAGGAGCTCGTGAAAACTGTGTACGAGCGCCACTCGAATACTCAGCCCCATCTGGAGAGAAGGATGGGAGTGGTGGTGATGTTCGATAAAAGCCGAGGATTCAGGTTCATCAAGGACTACTCCACAGGCCGAGACCTTTTTGTGAATCGGAGGTCTGTAAAACGCAGCTACCTACACGAACATTTGCACAACCTCCGCTAAGGAGAAGAAGTGGAGTTTACCCCCGTTGAGAGCCTGAGAGGTCCGTATGCCACGGCAGTAGCCCGTCCCAAGCCAGGACCAGAGGATTGGGAAGAGTCTGAGGAGCCCGCCAGTCCAGAATGCGAGTCTGAGATTCCAGCGGAACCCGCTCACCATACCTACCAGGAGAGGAGTTCCTTCACTGGCCCTAATATTTTCTGGCAGCCCAGAGTGCTCGAGAAACGGGTGAGTCCCTATCCCTCACCTGAGTTGCCCCGCAGGGAGAAGACACAAGCAGAGATGGAAAATATGCTGAAATTCCACGAGACCCTTGATGTCCTGCTGCGAGGAAAGAGTTGCGACCCAGCGCCCTATAACTGCTGCGACAATACCGGATCCCTGCAGCGGAGCATCGCATGAGATTCTGGAGGAACAGATCGCCAGGCTAGAAATCCATCTTGATGGCCTGCGACAAATTGCTGCGTCCAGGGTGGCACCAACACCACCTGACAGTAGCAATCCATCTGAGAACTCTGATGTCACCGGGCCTGCAGAGAAAGATCCCATTGCCACCAGTTCGGCGACCTCCATGACTGCGCCAGGAGAAAAACTCTGTTATACCAGGAGTCGGGTCTGTCGTATAAGGCCAGCGACACCCAGACCCACGGAGCCTCCTGCATCGTTCACCCTTAGGCTTGGAGAGCCTATACCGTTGACAGGCCCATTTGTTATACAGTTGCCTGCTAATACCATTCTGTGGGCCCAGACAAGTATTAATTCACACAGGCCACGACTCACAGCGGAACCAGGATGTACCACATCTGACGACCAGTATCAACTGGACACATACCTGTGAGTAGGCCTGCTAGGCCATAACTGCTGAAGGACCCTTGCCGTAGTTTAACTGTTTTAGGACAGGAGTCCTAAGTTTTGGCACAATGAGATGCTGCCAGTTCCCTCATGGCCCAGTGGGGGTTATGAAGCCACTGAGAATTACAATTGCTCTGCTGCCATACTGTTTACCAGGACATCCTGTTTGCTTTAAGTGCTAATCCAAGTTGTGCCTACTGTTTTTGCACCTTACCCTTTTAACCCCCTTTTCAGGTTGAGTAGGGGATATTACAGCACTACTTTTATATACCAGGACTTGCCAGGGAAAAATATCCCTGAGATGTGGAGTTTTGTGCTGTGACTTTTATGTGCAATATTAAATTCAAGAACTGTGCCCAGAGATGACCACAGTGCTTGTGGGCCTCTGAGATGTTGTTTTATGGGACTACTGTATTTTATTATTATGGACTATCCTGGTTATCCCTGATACGCTGCACCAGGTCAGCGCCCATATTCCCTGTTCTATCCTGTATGAAGTGAACGACTGCACTTGTTCCTTTGCCAGCGGAGCTGCCTGATATATTTATACTGCAAAAGTAGTGATTATTGTATATGCCTGCTTTTCATTTTTGTCTTTCAGGTTGCAGTCTCCAGCTGGGCGGGCCCCCTGTGTTGCGCCGAGGACGGGCAACCTCAAAGCAGCGGTGTATGTAGTGTCCCACTAGGTAAATGTGGGCACTACACAATGGTCAATTAGGCCACGTTGTTCCCCACCTTTTGTAGAACAGGGTCATTGTATTTTATATGATGTTTTTATGTGTATTTCCCTGTTTTCCCCTGTACCAGGCCTGTTAGGGGTAGTTCCTCCTCCTAGACAGTAGAGGGAGCTAGTATATATAGTCAGGTCCTGTTCAGGGAGGGGTGTGTAGTCAGAAGTCAGTGTGGACTTTAGCCAGAGGAGGGCTGAGGAGCAGCTTCTGACATTGTCATGCCCCACTCTGACGATGTGCGGAGGTCGGCCAGGATAGCAGCGCGAAGTTAGTGGTTGCTTTGGAGCCGTGCTGGATCCGCCTCTCATCAGGTGCACTGGGTGGAGTCATTAGTTTAAATAGCACACTGTCCAGTGCCCTGAGCGTATTATACTGTTCATTTTGGTCTGGGAAGCTTGGAGGGAAGGTTGGCTGTCAGTTCCTGCTCTCAGAGATAAGTGTTGTTTCTAATTTGGTTGTTTGTGCCATCTATTCCATCCAGGTTCTGTACGAGCAGACTGCTCCTATCTCCCCACTTCACTATCTTAGGGAGTTCAGGGTTTTGTCAGCCCAGGCTGGAGGACACATCACACCTACATTCAAGGTCTGCTTGTGGGCTGAGCAGTGCAGGGAAAGAGGTCAGGAATAAGCTAGGAGGTGACCCTTCCCCCGTCTCTCGTCCAGAGCCTGGTTGGTGTGTTATCTTTTGTACTGAGTGCACGTCCGTCATGACAGACATGCAGCTAGATAGCCCAGGCTCCTAGCTTGCCACCAGGAGAAGAGTTTGCCTCCTGAGAAACCAAGTTCCTATAAGAGTACAGTGCAGAGCCAAGTTTATTCCAGCCAAACAGAGAGCTGAAGGGCAGAAGGATAGTCTACAGCAAGGAGACATATACAGAGGAAGGTTTCCCTACCCAAGGATAAAGCCAGCAATAGGGCATACGGGCCTTGGAGTAAGCCAGACAGGATCTGAGAAAAAGTGCAGCCTGATCTGTAAGTGTTTTTGCCCTCTGAGTATCTTGCAAAGACTTTGCCTGCCGTTTTATATAAAGCCTGCCTGTATTCAACCTTTTTACATATGGAACCAACTAAAGACTGTAAATAGTTGAACTGTTTCAGTAAAAGGAAGTTATAGTTTATTGCAACTTGTGTTCCTCAATTATTACTACAATAAATCGGTGTGCCACCGTTACCGGCACTGGAGTCACAAACTTAAAGGGATCTTGCCACCGGCACATTAAACCTGCAACAACCAGGTCACCTCACCTACCACTCGGCCTGGTCCCTATATATAGACAGTGCCCCAGAGGATCCCTGTGCCAGCCTCTCCATCACTGCTGTACGCCTGCCCAGGATATATATATAAAAAACTGTGAGTTCCAAAGAAACCCTTGGTTAGTAACTACCCCTGTGACCTCACCATCGCTCACCCTGGAGTGCTGCGTACTGCATAATCAGTGACTGCGGTGCGGTGGGCTGGGCGCTAACTACCTAACAAGTAGCTAACTAACTGGCGATGATAAGGGACCCTTACATGGGGGTGATCAATTACATGGGGGTGATCATGGAGTCTATATGGGGTGATCAGGGGTTAATAAGTGACAGGGGGGGTGTAATGTGTGTGTGGTGCTTGGTGCTACTTACAGAGCTGCCTGTGTCCTCTGGTGGTCGATCCAAGAAAAAGGGACGACCAGAGGAGCAGGTAGCAGGTATATCAGACGCTATTTACAAAAATAGCGTCTGATATACCTATTTGATTGGTTCTTTTAAAAATCTACAGCCTGCCAGCCAATGATCAGCGCTGACAGGCTGTAGTTAAACTTGAATACTGCGCAATCCTGTGAACGCGTGCTCCTGTGAGCATGTGTTCACAGGAAATCTCAGGTCTCACGAGATGACGCCAATAGGCGTCACTGAGACCGCTGCCGTCCAGACGCCTATCGGCGTTACCGTGAAGGCACGTGGTTAAGAATGCTATTATTTTCCCGTATAACCATGTTATAAGGGAAAATAATAAAATCTACACAACACCGATCCCAAACCCGAACTTCTGTGAAGAAGTCCGGGTCTGGGTACCAAACATGCTGACTTTTCTCACACGCATAACATTTTTTTTGCGCTTGCGCAGAAAAATCGAGCATTTTCCCGCAACACACCCGCATTTTGTCCTACCCTCACACGCCACGCCCATGTGAAAGAGGCCTTATGGTCCATGGTAGCGAAATCCATAACAGAATTCTTAGAAAACCAGAACCTTGTACGCCAAACTTGTACAAGTTCACTCAACACCAGCCGCAACGTTTTAGCTCATACTGGTGTAAAGTAGAACTGGCTTAGTTGCCCATAGCAACCAATCAGATTCCACCTTTCTTTTTCCAAAGAAGCTGTGAAAAATGCCAGTTCTACTTTACACCAGTTTGATAAATTTCCCCCAGTGTATTGCATTTTGGAGACGATTAAAAAAAAATTCATTGAAAAAACACTTTTCAGTGGAGAATATTTTAAAAATAAAATAAAACGCCCCAGTTTGATAAATCTCCCCCTAAAACCGTAATTTATTGCACGTAAATGATTATAAACAATAAAAAGAAAAAAAGGACAAGCAGAGGGTGAAGCATTTAAGAGATGGTCCGCCCCCTTCCTATTGAAATCATTGCCAATTTATAGCTATACCCCGGAAGTGAAAAGTGCAAAAGTCATAGTATGAACCATATTTAGTGTTTAATAAATAATTATGAATTTTGAATATGGTTCATGAGTTAGGATGGTTTAAAAACATTGGTGGAAAACATTGCAAAAATAAAATCTCCTACACATATTTAGTACTGCATCTGTAACGACCCGCACTACGCAAATATTATGTAAATGATCCCTTATGGTAAATACAGTAAAAAAAAAAAAACAATAAGTCATTGCTGCTTTTTGCTTAACACAGCAAAATTTCTACATAAAAACAGTTTTTTCCCCATCTCCCTCCCAGAAAGAGTTAATAAAAGTTAATCAGTAAGTCCCGCAACAAAGCAAGCCCTAATACTGCTACACAGATGGAAAAATAAAACGGTTATAGCTTTTATTTGTAAAGAATTAAATCAAGGCAACTGGACGTACTGTAGATTTCTTGAAAATGTTTCACTCGTTCTTCCAACGAGCTTTCTCAATTCTGAGTGACTGTACAAAAATTCTGGGAATAAAAATGTAACTGAATCAACATCTTGCAATCATACCCAGCATGGGGTCAGAGGTCACCACACCCAGCATTGGGTCAAAGGCGTTGAGAAAGCTCATTGGAAGAACGAGTGAAACGTTTTCAAGAAATCTACAGTACGTCCAGTTGCCTTGATTTATTCTTTACAGATATACCATGACCTGGATAAATGAGAACCTTCACAGACAGTTATAGCTTTTGGAAAGCGACAATTAAAAAAATCGTTTGGTCAGTAAGGCCCAAAAGAGGCTGGTCACTAAGGGGTTAAATTTCGCATAAGGCAGTGTAGGTCTTGTAGCTATAAATACCTTCTTAAAGGGTCATTGCTTTTGATAAATAGATAGATAGATAGATAGATAGATGGATGAGTGTTCCTACAAAGGTACTCTATGTTATATCTAGAGCGAATCTATGTATAAAATGTAAAATAATCTTTACAATGAATTTAACATTTAAAGGTCAAACATCTCAGATTAAATGGTGGCAAGTAGTACCTTAAAGGCATGATTAATGCACTTTCAAAAATAATTTAAAAAACTTTAACCGTGAGTTACCCAACTCCAAAAACACCCTGACAGTATTAATCCTCTGCTATGTACAGGTGTCTTAGTGCCATAGGCGGTAACATTGAAAAATTAACAGAATGATGTATAAATGTCCGTCACACTTAGTGTAGATACTGGTTAAAATATGAAACTTAAAATACTTTCAAAAATCTTTTGTTTAAGAAAATGTAAGACAAAGTCCACCTAAACCAGTTCTCATCGATGCAACCCTACGTGTCATCTTAGGCGGTCTAGAGGAAATCATCCATTAATGGATTGTTCTTTCAGCTTGAATAAGAGACCTGTTCTCCCTATGTGAAAGCAAAAGGGGACTGGAGCAAATAGCATAGGGTGTCACTGGTAACTACACCCCTGGTGACCCCTATCCTGGTGGGCTATCCAGGCCTATGGCATTATATATCATGACTACATGTAGAAAGGCACAGGTTTCACTAGTTTCTCTTCAGCCCCCTCCTGACAGAGGGAGCGGCAGTTTCAGAGAATGCAGAGCCTCTAGGTGTAAGGAATGTACAGGAATGCGCGACAAAACGCCCCAAAAAAGCTCAAGAACTTGTTTGAGCATCGGGCGTTTTACAGCGCGATCGTACGTGCTGTAAAACGACCAGGTGAGAACCATTCCCATAGGGAAGCATTGGTTTCTCCTTGTTGAGCGTTTTACAGCGCGTAGCAACGCGCTGTAAAACGCTCAGGTGGGAGCTTAGGGTAAAGGTTTCCACAGTTGTGTGTGCCAATTTTAGTCCCAGCATGGTTAAAGTGTAACTGCTGTTTAATATTTTTTATTTTTTTATTTTTTGCTAATGTGTAGGGACAGTGACAGGAAACATTTTTGTACCATAGTTTGTAAACGCTTTTGCGCAAACCAATAAATATACACTTATTGGATTTTTTTTAATCAAAGACATGTAGCACAATAAATTCTGACACAAACGTGTATAGAAATGTAATTTTATTTGAACAATTTAACCAGAGAAAGTTAAAAATACACTTTTTTTAGACAATTGTGGCCTATTTTGATTAATATCGAAAAATCTTAGCAGCAATCAAATACCACCAAAAGAAAGCTGTATTTGTGAGAAGAAAAGAAGGTAAAATTCATTTGGGTGCCAAGTTGCATGACCGAGCAATAAACCGTTAAATTTGTGAAGTGCCGATTTGTAAAAAAGGGCCTGGTCACTAGGGGGGTATAAACCTGTGGTCCTTAAGTGGTTAAAGGTTTCCACAGTTGTGTTTGCCAATTTTAGTCCCAGCATTGTTAAAGTGTAACTGCTGTTTAATATTTTTTATTTATTTATTTTTTGCTAATGTGTAGGGACAGTGACAGGAAACATTTTTGTAATATACTTTATTTAGGGAAAATGTTTATTTGTGGTAGAAAACTGGGGCTGAAATGTTGGGCATTGCTAAGGGACATTGTCTTCTATCAGCATAGGAGAGATGGGCTGTGCGGGAGCTGCAAGCCTCTGCCTGCCCTGCTCCCTCACAGCCTTGTGGAGAAAAGAGTCTTATGTGTTTGTAAATGAAATCTACTTATCTATACATGCTCACTGACCAGCGTGGCCACAGCTTTCAGTGACCATTCCCCCTGCACTCTTGGCTGACTAATGAAGCAGCCGCCAGGAGCGATGTCTGACTGAGTACAGTACAGTAAACATAGCAACATAGAATGTGTCGGCAGATAAGAACCATTTGGCCCATCTAGTCTGCCCAATGAATGATGCTAGATTCTGGCCCTATAAACATAGAAACATATGTCCCCATTTATTGGGCAGACTAGATGGGGACATTCATGTGAATGTAGCCTATGAATACATTAATCCGACAGTGAAAAGAAAAACGGATTACCTTTTTTCAAACATCCCAATCCTTGCAGTATTCATAATGCTCCCCATAGTAATTCCCTGGACATCCAATGGCCCCCATAGTGCCCCCAGTATTTATAATTGCCCCCATAATGACCCTAGTATGCCCCCTTGGTGCATCCAGTATAAATATTGCCCTCTTAGTGCCCCTAGTATCTATAATTGCCCCCATAATGACCCTAGTATGCCCCCTTGGTGCATCCAGTATAAATATTGCCCTCTTAGTGCCCCTAGTATCTAACATTCTGCCCTTAGTGCCCCCCATTCTGCTGGTGCTGAAAAAAACCTCACCTCACCAGCAGCACATGAGGGAACACTCTTTCCTCATTGGAGGAAGTAGGACACGATTCCCAGCATAATTAGAGATTGTTACAATATCTGTTCACGTTTTCCATTGTATGCCATGTGGGCGGGTTGCCGGTTACGTGTGGATTGTGTATTTTGGTCCATGTATCTGTATGGCAGTGCACATCCGCCTCTGTTTCGTGCTTGGTGCAGATACTTGTGGGTGTACCATTGTATGTCTTGTGCGCTGGTTGTTGTGTTGTGCATACTGGCTGCGGATACTTGTGGTGTGAACTGAACAATTGTGGTTGTATCTCCTCTCTATTTAGCAAGCCAGGGATTTTACATTTTTCACTAGTTTCGGGGGTCCATGTGCTTGTTTTTGGTTTGGCAATGACGGACTCACATGGGTCCAAACAGTGGCTTGCAAGTTCATTAGTCACTTTTACGCATCAACATGTGCGTAACATACACAAAATTATCACCTTGCCTGTCTGGGCACTAACTATACATCAGGTTACACAGCCTCCAGAGGTCATGCAGCTTCCGGACACTGAATGATGCTCTGAGCCCTGTCTCTATCATCACAGCAATGAGCTCAGCAGCTACACCTGGGTTCATCTCAGACCAGAGCAAAATGCCATAATGGAGTGGGAGGAAATGGCAGATCTCTCTACCTACATTCCATAAAAATCCATGCTCATGAAATACCATATTTTTTGGACTGTAAGACACAGCTGACTATAGGACACAGACAGATTTTTGAAAATAGTAAAAAAAAAATTCCTACTGATTAAAACTTACCTGATTTTTCAAGGCAGTGGTGCTTTTACACAGGTCGGTTAGTTCATAAGCGCGCTTGTTTGTGATCATATGTAAATGTGGCAGCATTTGTAGGCTGGACACCTCTTTTATACTGGCCTAAAAAACACTTTTGCCAATGCCAGCAGCACATCTCCTGTTTAAACAGGGGATGTATTGTCTACAATATGCAAACTAAATAGAGGGTGAACAATTCTGGCCCCATAAAGCACTGTCTATGACAATTCTTCAGGCTGGTAATGTTCTCACATGAGGTTTGCTCCCAGAAAATAAGCTCTTCTCTACCATACTTCTCTACAAATACTGAATTGTAGAGCTGTTGTAACTAGTGATGAGCGAGCATGCTCGACCGAATACCTGTTCGGCTGGAGCATCGCCCATGCTTGGCACATGGCGGTACTCTGCCGAGTACCACTTGTGCTCGAGCGGCATGCTCGAGTCTCCTCCTCGCACGTTTTGCGGCTGCTAAGCAGCCAATAAACATGCAGGTAAGTACTGCCATCACTGTAATGCCAGTGATTGGCTGGCCGGAACGCGTCATCGGGTGCTATATAGCACCGGATGACGCGGGTTCGGCTCATTGCGAGTCAGGGAGAGCTGTGCTTAGGAAGGGACAGAGTGTAGGGAGTTTGTGATCGCAATTTATTCAATTTTAAAATGTTTCAAAGACCCAAAAGTCCTTTTAAGGACTATTGTGTGTGGTGGCAGCAATTTAATTGTGCAAAGTTGTCCTCTTTTTTTTTTTTTTTTTGTTATACTTTGCGAAATAGCGATTATTTTGCTATATGGAAGGTGTCTGCAGTAACTTGTGACATCTGTGCAGCAATACCTTCTGTGTGTCAGGGGCAGAGATAGAAAGAATATTAGTGAAAAATATTTTTTCCCATAATCCACATTTTTGCTGTCAACAGTGTAATCCGTGAATTGTGTGATCTGCACTTTAATACCGTGTGTGGTTGTCAGGCCCAGATATAGGGGAAAAAATGATAATAACTAATTTTTTTCCCCCCATAATCTATCCACATTTTTGCTGTCAATGGTGTAATCCGTGAATTGTTTGATCTGCGCTTTAACACCTTGTGTGCTTGTCAGGCATAGATATAAGGAAAAAATTGAAAATACAGAAAACTATTTTTCTCTCATAATCTATCCACATTTTTGCTGTCAACGGTGTAATCCGTGAATTGTGTGATCTGCGCTTCAATACCTTGTGTGGTTGTCAGGCACAGATATAGGGAAAAATAAATAAATACAGAAAACAATTTTTCTCCCATAATCTATCCACATTTTTGCTGTCAACAGTGTAATCCGTGAATTGTGTGATCTGCGCTTCAATACCTGGTGTGGTTGTCAGGCCTATATATAGGGAAAACATTTTAAATACAGAAAACAATTTTTCTCCCATAATCTATCCACATTTTTGCTGTCAACGGTGTAATTTGTGAATTGTGTGATTTGCGCTTCAATACCTTGTGTGGTTGTCATGCCTAGATATAGGTAAAAAATATAAATTACAGGAAAAAAAATTCTCACATAATCTATCTACATTTTTGCTGTCATCGGTGTAATTCGTCAATTGTGTGATCTGCACTTCAATACCTTGTGTGGTTGTCAGGCCTAGATATAGGGAAAACATTTAAAATACACAAAACAGTTTTTCTCCCATAATCTATCCAAATTTTTGCTGTCCGTGAATTGTGTGATCTGCGCTTTAATACCTTGTGTGGTTGTCAGGTCCAGATAAATATAAAAAAATATATAAATATAAAAATATTGAAAAATATAAATCTAAATATATACTACATCACAAAACAGTGTCTGTACCGCAGATTTCAATAATCTGGGCCAGTTATTAAATCCAAGGGTTCACATACTTTTTCCACCTGCACTGTGAATGTTTACATGGTGTGTTCAATGAACACATAGTAACATTTAATTCTTTGTGTGATATTAGTTTAAGCAGACTGTGATTGTCTATTGTTGTGACTTAGATGAAGATCAGATCACATTTTATGACCAATTTGTGCAGAAATCCATATCATTACAAAGGGTTCACATACTTTTTTTTGCAACTGTATATGCTACTGCTGCTGATTTTATATTTTTGTATTTGATGTAAAACTAAAGTGTATATTCTGATTAATTATATACTGTGTACCTATAATTTTGGTGTAGAGCTGTTGGACATACTGTACAGTAACTAACTGTATATGTAAAATAAGATATTCAGTGTCAATGTGGACTCCCCAATAACAGTAGAACAAGACAGGTTATTCATCCCAATCTGAGAATCTAGGCCTAATGGAATTGTTTATCTTTGAAACAATTTAGACGCCCCAATACAGTAAAATTAGACAGGTTATTCACCCCAATATTGGAATCAAGGCCCAATAGAATAGTTTTTCTATTAATCACTGTAGACACCATTCTATTAGATAGTTCTGTGCCCTACACCACGATCAATTCAAACTGTGCTGTATCCTATGGATCCCTTCAGCTTCAGATTATAGTCCATGCAATTCGATCCCTTTCACTCTGGCAATTCGGTAGTCTCTTTTTTACAGATTGTCAGCACTACGATCCCTAGCACAACAGCGCTCTCATGTCTCTCCCTATGCTCAGCTCACAGTGAAATGGCAGAGACTGCGCAGGATGAGGCTTTTAAAGGACTGTGACATCACATGGAATGGCTATCTACGGATTGGCTGTCTGCACGGCATTTTGGGTGATCTCGCATTCCCAAGCTTCTTACTGTCACTTTGTAAGACGTGTTTTAGGAAAAATTTTAGGAAAATAACTATTCATTACCACGCAACGCGAGGAAATTCGGATTCATTGCAAATCAATTTTTTTCAAAACTTCTGATCAAATTCCACTTCAGATATTTTGATTGTGCACTAGTTGACAGGAACAAGATTTAGGAGTGGGAGTTTCTATTGAGCTATAGAGAGGAAGCACATGTCTGGGCTCCAGCTCCTGCTACAAATTCTCTAGAGAAATCAACTTTATCCTAAGCCTCGAGTGACTCCTTGACAAGAGATATGGCAGATTATTAAACGGCTAAATTTGAAGGCACTTCTCTGAGGTAAGGGATTATGGCTAAAACACCCATCATCAAGAACTTTACTAGGCCAGTATGACCTAAGTGCTAAATTACAGCCATCCAAACTGCCTCTATAATCCTTACTGGTGCCAGAGAAGATTGCTCTCAAAATCTGCTGTTATTGAATGTATTTAAAGTTCTATGTTGTTCTATGTTCTTCTTACATTTCAATCTATCAATCCCATTCTCTGCACTCGCTCCTCCGGGGCTTGCTGCAAAGTGATGGAACAGATAACTAACTCGGTGCCATGTGAAGCTGGTATGCTGGCGGAGTGCAGAGAGGTAGGTTTATCACAGCAATAAACTGTTGCTAGAGGAAGGTAGCAATGTCATGAGGGGAGGGCAAAGTGAAGGACTGAACGTGAAAGACAAATAAAGGAGGAAAAAAATATGTAGAATTTAGATGCTACAAGATTTAGCAAAAAGACTAAATACTTTTATCTTAAACCTTTAACTACAGGTGACACACACATTTGCGGCCCTTGTTATAACATTAGACACTTACAATTCCCTTAAGGGTACATTCACACGACCGTGTAATCTGTGCAGACAATAGTAGTATAAGCTTCATATTTTTGCGGACTAGAAATGCGGAAACACGGATGCGGAAAACATACTGAATGTTGTCCGCACATTTTATTCAGCCATAGGAATAAAAGGATCCGCATTTATGCCGCAAAATGTGGAATGGATGCGGATAAAATTATATGGTCTCTTGCACACAAACGTTTATTTTTTTCATTTACGTTCCGTTTTTTGCGTTCCGTTTACAGACCATATAAGGAACCGTTCATTTCAATGGATCTGCAAAAAAAAAACCTGAAGGTACTTCGTATGCCTTCCGTTTACGTATTTCCGTTCCGTCCAAAGATAGAACATGTCCTATTATTGTCCTCATAACGGACAAGGATAGTACTGTTCTATCAGGGGCCAGCTGTTCCGTTCCGCAAAAAACGGAATGCACACGGACGTCATCCGTATTTTTTGCGGATCCATTTTTTGCGGACCGCAAAATACTGGGAAAGCCGTGTGGTCATGCGGAAGAGGCCTAAAGCAACTGTTGACGCTATGTTGTTGGCAGTGTGTCTGGATGTCAACTTTGAACTGCACCTTTCACCTGCTGTCTGACTGTCAGACCATGCTAGATGAAGATTAGATAAGATCTTTACAGGATAACTGCTTTCAAAACCTGGTGGAGGTGATTTAGATCTTCTCGTCACTGATAGAAATCAAATTCTTGTATGAAATGCATCTCTGACATCTTGAAAGCTAAACATGCATAAAGAGATTGTCCAGCTACAGTACCTAAATAAAAAATAAATAAAAAAACATTTGAATGTGGGAAAATAATACATGAAGTAAGGATATGGACACCTTTGTAAAAAAATTAAAATACATTTGAACACTAATTAATTTATTTTGTGGAGAAAATCGTTTCTCCAATTGGTCCTATTTATCTATGTTTTTTCATTTTTGTTCCCGGCTGCTCTCAGTGAGTTTACAGAGAATCCGTCATCTGACAGATTTTCTGTAACTCCTCCTGTTCACAGGGGAGCATGCACGGTCTCCTCCCTCTCCCTCCTCCAAACCCCCCACATCAGCAGGGCCGACACACATGAAGCCCCGCCCCTCTCCAGAGAAGCCCCACCTCTCATTGACATCTCTCTCACCAGGAGCAGCTCCTGGACTAAACACTACATTGTGGTTACAGGACCTGTGGTGATGTCAGTCATGTGATCAGCTGTGTGTGGGAGATGCTAGGGGAACACAGGCTCGTGTAGGACTGTGCTGGTGGAGAATGCAGAGGTACTTTATGTATGTATAAAGCAGGGCTATGTGAGTGTAATCAGTCTATTGTACAGTTTTCTGTGTGTAATGTGCAAACAGTAGTTCTATACGTGTAATGGACACGTAGCAGAGCTGTGTGTGCAATGTGTATATAGTAAACTATCTGTGTAATGGGCATGTGGTAGAGCTATGTATGTAATATGTATATAGTAGTGTCATGTGGGTGCTGTGTATGGCAGTGTCACATGGGCGCTGTGCATGGCAGTGTCAGGTGGGCACTGTGCATGGCAACGTCAGGTGGGCTCTGTGTATGGCAGCGTCAGGTTGGCACTGTGTATGGCAGTGTCAGGTGGGCGCTGTGTATGGCAGTGTCAGGTGGGCGCTGTGTATGGCAGTGTCAGGTGGGCGCTGTTTATGGACGTGTCAGGTGTTAGCTGTGTATGGCAGCGTCAGGTAGGCGCTATGTATGGCAATGTCAGGTGGGCGTTGTTTATGGCAGTGTTAGGTGGGTGCTGTGTATGGCAGTGTTAGGTATGGCCTATGCATTATATAGCAACAAGACCCCCCCCCGCTCCCCATCCCTTTAGGATGGCCGGCGACTAAACAGCTAAACAAGCCCCCCTCGCCCCCACCAAGTCAAGGTTTGCAGAGCGGCAGCGGGGTAGAGTGTTAGCTGTAAAATACAGCTGACACTCTGCTTGAAATGGCTGACATCGGTGCTGGCCCAAGATTTTGGCCGCTTAACCCCTCAATGCCGCGGTCCTTAGGGACCGCTACATGGAGGGGATAACTACCCAATGCTTGAAGGGTAAACTGAGGGCGCTCCCTCCACCATCGGACTGTTGCGCCGCTGTGGCAGCATCCCCATGGCAAATGGACGCCTTCACAGGCACCTGGATTGCCATGTATAGCTGAGCCTGATCAGGCTTAGGCCTCTTGCACATAACTGTATGTATTTTGCGGTCAGCAAAAAATGGAACCACAAAAAATACGGATGACTTTGGTGTGCATTTCGTATTTTGCGGAACGGAACAACTGGCTCTTCATAGAACAGTACTATTCTTGTCTGTAATGTGGACAATAAGAGAACATGTTCTACTTTTTGCGGAATGGAAATACGGACATATGGAAACGGAATGCACACGGATTAACTTCTGTTTTTTTTGCGGACACATTGATGTGACTGGTTCCGTATACGGTCCTAAAAATAAACAGAACGGACACGGAAAGAAAATACGTTTGTGTGCAAGAGGCCTTACTGTGAATGACAATACACTGCAGTACACTATACTGTGTATTGCAGTGTATTGTAGAGGCATCCAACCCACTGGATCTTCAAGAACCAAGTGGATCTGAGTAAAAAAAGTAAAAAAAAAAAAAAAGTAAAAGAAAATGGAACGTCTTCCTATATACGCACATAAAATTGTTTAAAAGTGTAAAAAATAAAAAAGTACTAAACGTCTTTGGTATCACGGCCTCTGTAACGACCTGATCTATAAAAGGATCATGTACTTTTACCGCATGGTGAATGCTATAAAAAAATAAAAATAAAGAAAAACTATGATGGAATTGCAATTTTGCCCACCGCAGTTCCCACAAAATGGTATAAAAAGTGATCAAAAGAGTCAAATGTACCCCAAAATAGTACAAATCAAACCGTCATCTCATGCCATAAAAATGAGCACCTACCTAAGACAATCGCTCTTAGAATATGATTTTTTTTGTTTCAAAAATGCTCTTGTTGTATAAAACCTAAATATATTTAAAAAACAGACATATTAGGTATTGCCGTGTCCGTAACAACCTGTTATATAAAAATATCAAATGCGATAACCCTTCTGGTGAACGCCGTAAAAAAAAAAGTGCCAACATTTTTTTTATTACCTTACATCACAAAAAATGTAACACGTCACTGCGCTCATCACATGGTCCATCACGAGTGAGTATTTGAATTTTTATTTTTTAACCCCTCCATCCCTAATTTACTTAGCCTTCTGTATTAGGAATGCTATTATTTTCCCTTATAACCATGTTATAAGGGAAAATAATAAAGGAGAAGGTGAGTTAATTGTTTTATTTTTTTTAACCCCTCCAGCACTATTATACTATGCATTCTGTATTCAGAATGCTATTATTTTCCCTTATAGCCATGTTATAAGGGAAAATAATACAATCTTCAGAACATCAATCCCAAGCCTCTTATCTGGGCCAAAAATATGACGCCCGTGTGAAAGAGGCCTTAAACAGAAGAAAATACGCCTTCTGGATCAGCCCAGTCAGAGTCCTGACCTCAACCCGATTGAGATGCTGTGGCATGACCTCAGGAAAGCGATTCACACCAGACATCCCAAGAATATTGCGGAACTGAAACAGTTCTGTAAAGAGGAATGGTCAAGAATTACTCCTGACCGTTGTGCACGTCTGATCTGCAACTACAGGAAACGTTTGGTTGAAGTTATTGCTGCCAAAGGAGGTTCAACCAGTTATTAAATCCAAGGGTTCACATACTTTTTCCACCTGCACTGTGAATGTTTACATGGTGTGTTCAATAAAAACATGGTAACAGTTAATTCTTTGTGTGATATTAGTTTAAGTAGACTGTGATTGTCTATTGTTGTGACTTAGATGAAGATCAGATCACATTTTATGACCAATTTGTGCAGAAATCCATATCATTACAAAGGGTTCACATACTTTTTCTTGCAACTGTATCTCATTTATCAAACTTGTGTAAAGTAAAACTGGCTTAGTTGCCAATAGCAACCAATCAGATTCCTCATTTCATTTTTCACAGCTTCATTGGAAAATGATAGGAGGAATCTGGTTGCTATGGGCAACTAAGCCGGTTCTACTTTACACCAGTTTTGATAATGTCATCTCTGATGCAGGAGATCTGAGAAGCTTTGGGGTATCAATAAGGAAAGTATTCCTTTTTAAAATAATATTCTCTAGCATTCTGTGTGGTTGTAAACATTTTAGGAGGCTGAACAAGCCCTCGTGCTGTGTGTGCCAGGTTTACATCTTTCAGCCCCTCTTCCAGTGTGCAGCACCATGTCTCTGAGATAACTATTTAGAAATGTGGCCTTATCAGCACAATGGGGGTTGGGGTGTTTGTATATGTACCTAATTCACCATGTTACAAGGAATATCATTATACAGAATATTAAAGTGGTCAGAACCAATCAGTACTTATAAATAGCCTTACAACACAACAGCATAAGATAAACATAACATAGCATATAGTAATAGTAAACTAAACCCACAGTATGTACAGCATGTATAGCAAAATAAATGAAGGTGACTCTCTACCCCCTGTAAGAAGGTACCTGGAATCATTGTGGATGGAAGGTATGTGTCACCGAGGTTCCTGGCCTCAGTGAAGTAAGAGCCCATATTTTACAGTCATGTGAAAAAATTAGGACACCCTTTGAAAGCATGTGGTTTTTTGTAACATTTTTAATAAAAGGTTATTTCATCTCCGTTTCAACAATACAGAGAGATTAAAGTAATCCAACTAAACAAAGAAAACTGAAGAAAAGTCTTTTCAAGATCTTCTGTAAATGTCATTCTACAAAAATGCCTATTCTAACTGAGGAAAAAGATAGGACACCCTCACATGTATTCCCTCTTAAATTGGCTCAGATCTCACACAGGTATATCACACCAGGTGCACATAATTAGTAGATCGTTACTCTGCATGTTGAATGAGGCTTGCCCTATTTAAACCTCAGACATTTAGTTTGGTGTGCTCCTGACTGTTGAAGTGAGAGTGAGCACCATGGTGAGAGCAAAAGAGCTGTCAGAGGACTTCAGAAAAAAGATTGTAGCAGCCTATGAGTCTGGGAAGGGATTTAAAAAGATCTCAAAAGATTTTGAAATCAGCCATTCCACTGTCCGGAAGATAGTCTACAAGTGGAGGGCTTTCAAAACAACTGCCAACATGCCCAGGACTGGTCACCCCAGCAAGTTCACCCCAAGAGCAGACCGCAAGATGCTAAAAGAGGTCTCCAAAAACCCTAAAGTGTCATCTCGAGAACTACAGCAGGCTCTGGCTACTGTTGATGTAGAAGTACATGCCTCTACAATCAGAAAGAGACTGTACAAGTTTAACTTGCATGGGAGGTGTGCAAGGAGGAAACCTTTGCTTTCCAAGAGAAACATTGAGGCCAGACTGACATTTGCCAGAGATAAAGTTGACAAAGACCAGGACTTCTGGAATAATGTTCTTTGGACAGATGAGTCCAAAATTGAATTATTTGGACACAACAGCAGAGGACATGTTTGGCGTAAACCAAACACAGCATTCCAAGAAAAGAACCTCATACCAACTGTGAAGCATGGAGGTGGAAGTGTCATGGTTTGGGGCTGCTTTGCTGCAGCAGGACCTGGTCAGCTCACCATCATAGAATCCACGATGAATTCTACTGTGTATCAGAAGGTGCTTGAAGAACATGTGAGACCATCAGTTAGAAAATTAAAGCTGAAGCGGAACTGGACCATGCAACATGACAATGACCCAAAACATACTAGTAAATCAACCAAAGATTGGCTGAAAAAGAAGAAATGGAGAGTCCTGGAATGGCCAAGTCAAAGTCCAGATTTGAATCCCATTGAGATGCTGTGGGGTGACTTGAAAAGGGCTGTACGTGCAAGAAACCCCTCAAACATCTCACAGCTGAAAAAGTTCTGCATTGAGGAGTGGGGTAAAATTTCCTTAGACCGATGTCGAAGACTGGTAGATGGCTACAAGAACCGTCTCACTGCAGTTATTTCAGCCAAAGGAGGTAACACTCGCTATTAGGGGCAAGGGTGTCCTATCTTTTTCCTCAGTTAGAATAGGCATTTTTGTAGAATGACATTTACAGAAGATCTTGAAAAGACTTTTCTTCAGTTTTCTTTGTTTAGTCGGATTACTTTAATCTCTCTGTATTGTTGAAACGGAGATGAAATAACCTTTTATTAAAAATGTTACAAAAAACCACATGCTTTTAAAGGGTGTCCTAATTTTTTCACATGACTGTATGTGTCAGCAGCAGCTATTGCTAATTGAAACCTAAAGATTTAGCATGGCTGTTATAGCTGATCCAGGACGGCTCTTACTGAGGGTAGTCAAAGTGCTGGGTGGGTGACTACTCCCCATGTTCCAGGCAGGGTTTTGCCAGGCATAAAAACCAGCCAGCACTGCCAGGTGTGTGGATTTACCTCCCTCTGACAGTGGAGCTCAGGAGTCTGTGTGCTGTGAACTGAGGGCTGTGCTGGGATTTGAGGTTTGAGGCGGGCTGGAGGACTCAGGCCCTTCTAAGGCTAGGTCTACATGACGACATTTGTCGTGCAACGATTTTTATAATGGCAGTCTATGGTGTTGCACTGCAACATGCAACGTGCTGCGACGGCGACGTGACAGTCGCAGAAAAATCCATCTTGAATGGATTTTCTGTGACTGTTGCTTCGCAGCATGTTGCATGTTGCAGTGCGACACCATAGACTGCCATTATAAAAATAGTTGCGCGACATTGGTGCAACAAAATGTTGCGCGACAAATGTCGTCGTGTAGACCTAGCCTAAAGGTGAACAGGCCGCCTATGGACTTGAAGGGCTGAACTGCTAACAGGGTGTGAATTAACACCCAGGAGATAAGGTGACTTTTATTGTCTATGGACTTTCCTTGTGTGTGAACAAACTAAGCCACCTGCGTTTTGTGATACACCTTATCTGCATTTTGTTATACACCAATGTGTGAATAAACACCGCTGTTTGATTCAAGAACTGCGTACTTTGCCTCTATACTGCATCCGCTAGTCCTAACTTCCAGAGTGAATCCCCACACCCCTTATATGAGACCTTGTAGATCTGGCATAATGTATATTTCATCTAGGATTTTATATGTACCTACTGCAATTTGTGAATTATTTACACATTAAAGAGAATCTGTTATTAGGCAGACCACTTTAAAGGGGGTTGTCCCATTGAAATGAATGGGACGGATTGGGTATAATTACACCTGCTCACCACTGCAGATGCAACGGCGAGAAGGTAAACAGTGAAGAGGAGGCAGCGCTGGCACGGCGCGTGCCTTCTCTTCAAACAGCTGATCGGCGGGGATGTCGGGTGTCGGACCCCCGCCGATCTGATATTGATGACCGATCCTGAGGATAGGTCATCAATAAATATAACTTGGACAACCCCTTTAAGTCAAACCCGAGACCCTTACATTTATTCATACCCAAGACTAGATGCTATAATACTTCAGGCTCCAAACCAGACCCCAGATAAGACCACATAATTAATTCAGACCAGACCCTTAATCACTATCCAGACCAGACCACTGATCAGACCTTATAGTAGATCCCATTAAATCAGATCCCAGTCTACTAAATCAGACCACAAAATTAATTATAGGCCCTAATTTTCAGGTCAATTATCGGGAATAAGAGTTATTGAGAGCACTTGTTCCTGATAACTGGTCTGTGGCTAATGGGCATCTTTCATGAAGGATGCGCTCAGGGATGCGTTGCCTGTTATCAATAGAACTGAATTTAGGAGCAATGATTGTGGTAGTAAAAGAAAAAAACAATCCTGTGTTTTGACAATATGCGAGGCCTCTTTTACATGGTCAGTATTTGCTCAGTATTTTTCATCAGCATTTGATCAGTATTTGTAAGTCAAAACCAGAAGCATTTGATCAGTATTTGTAAGCCAAAACCAGGAATGGAACCTAAAGAGATAACATATAATGGAAATATTTGCATATATTCTGTGTTTTGGACCCACTGAGCAAATACTGATTAAAAATACTGGCCAAACACTGACATGCAGGTCTTTTTTCAGTGAAAAAAAAACTAACAAAAAACGATTTCAGACGTAAATAGCAAAAACAGATACAAATTGAGCACAAGGCCTCTTTCACATGGTCAGTATTTGGTCAGTATTTTGCATCATTATTTCATCAGTATTTGTAAGCCAAAACCAGGAGTGGAACCTAAAAAGATAAAATATAATGGAAATATTAACATCTCTTGTGTGTTTTGGACCCGATCCTGCTTTTGGCTTACAAATACTGAAGCAAAACACTGACTAAATACTGACCGTGTGAAAGAGGCCTTACGGATGCTCAAAATACAGGATTTTTTGTTTTCTGTTCTTCTGATGGATCAGAAGGACGGAAAAATAAACCGTGATGTGAACATGGCCAAACAGTGACAAAAGTGGCCCCATGACAGGGTCGGGAGGGGAGGGGAGGAGGCAACAGCAGTGGCATACAGCACAAGATGGTGGCAGATCACAGTAGTAGCAGACCCCCAACAACAGCAGTATAATAAAAGTCCCAGTGGCATGCATATCCTTGTAAAAATTTACCATGTACATATCAGTAGGCCAAGAAGCCCCACTGTAAGTATGGCAGTATAGGCAGCAGCAGGCTGGTGGCAGCACACTACAGTATGATCATTGGTGGCAGAATGATCTATTCTGTTTCATCTGGAAATCCTGGTTGATCCATGCCTGATTCATCTTTATGAAGGTTAGTCTCAACATTTTGTGAGGAAAGGCGAGTTCTCTTAGGGGTAACTATGCCCCCCTATGCTGCACTGAACACACACTCTGGTGCCACACTACTGGTCAGGCAGATTAGCATGCCCATGGTAAACTCGGCCAGTTGCTGCCACACTTCAAGTATGCATGCCCAGTAGTCCAGGGGATCTTGGATCATGGGTGAGATGCCACCACCTGCTGTTTGAGGTTCTGCTGAATGTCCCACTGCTGCTACTACTGAGTGGTTTCTTCAGAAGGTGGCTGAAGAAAACTGGTCATCACTGCCTCCAGACAAAAAGACTATACACATTCAGGGGTAATTTTTTTATGATTGCATTTTACTCATTTTGGGCTAAAAATTATATTTTTTCAATTGGTCCTATTAAACGTATTGATCCGTTCTGTCACAATGGGTTAACTGTTTTTCTAGCTGTGTGAATCTTACTGTCACTAACTTTTTGCTGGTCATCTTTTAACCCTTATCTCTAAATTACTAAGAGGTCATAAACACTTATTTAAGCCACATTCTTATGAGCAAGATAAGGATTGAGCTTTGAGTGTTTATAAGGTCAGAGAGCAGAGATAAGGAGCCCATCAGATCCCTGTCTGATGGAAGAGAGAGAAAATTCTGATCCTGCTAATAGAGCATCTCTGCTATGTACAGAGAAAAGGACTCCATATTTTTAATAAAGACCAATAAAAAAATAAGTGCATAATGAGTACAATGCAATAATAAAAAAAAAATTGCCCCGAAAGGGGTATATAGCCTTTAAGTTGCTGCTTTTGGGGCTGGTGCTGCTCCTACCTCCCCCAGTAATGGCAGTGGAATGTGAACACAGGGGGTGCCCCTGGTCAGACCTTCCTGAAGACAGGAAATGGCGCTGGTAGGCAGCACCCAACCTACTACACAGCATGTCTCTATAGTAGTCCATTTTTGAATCCCTCTCAGTGAGGTAACAATGTGGATAGTCAGTAGTCACCCCTCTGCTGAATCCTGACAATGTGGCTGTCACTACTCAAACATGACAGAATGCATCTGGCCATTTGCACAAGGGACAGAGAGCCCCCCTGCCTCCATCTCCACTGGATACCGCCATGGTATGTCAAGGTCATCTGCGTT
Organism: Bufo gargarizans; assembly: GCF_014858855.1. Taxonomy (NCBI): domain Eukaryota; kingdom Metazoa; phylum Chordata; class Amphibia; order Anura; family Bufonidae; genus Bufo; species Bufo gargarizans. The sequence continues at coordinate 61,813,391 of NC_058087.1, forward strand.
GTCTTCGCTGTCGACCTCCAGCTCCTCACTCTCCTCCTGTTTTTCTCCTGTCCCTTGGACAGTTGGATCACCTAGTTGTGTATAATATTCCTGGGCGTTTATGACCTCCTTCTCATCATCATCCTCCTCCTCTGCCAGTTCATCCTCCTCAGGGTTCAAGTGGCCATGAGATGTAGGCGCCACGTCTTTTGTCTCCTAACTAATCATATTTCTCAGCATCCCCTCCAGGCTGTGAAGGAGTGGAATGACATAATTCATCCCATAGTTCTGCCGACTGACATATAAAATGGCTTCCTCAAATGGCCTGAGCAAACAGCACATGTCACGCATGAGCTGCCACTGTCTAATGTGGAAATTACACCGGGTTGTAAACCTGTCTGCTGCATTTGGAAATTGTTGTCTGCTTTTCTTTGCTCGTACAGGTGGTCTAACATATGGAGTGTAGAGTTCTAACGTGTAGAAATGTCGCATATCAGGTGATGTTGGGGAAGAGCATTTTGCCTCTGCAGCTCAAAGAGGTTTTCTGGACATTTTTAAACAGCTCTTACAGTTCAGTCGAACACTTGAGGAACCGATTGACAACAAGATTGAAGACATGCTCCATGCTGGGTGCATAGGTCAGCCCTCCCTGATGCAGCGCAGACAAAATGTTCTTCCCATTATCGGTAACCATGATTTCAATCTCCAGTTGATGAGGAGACAGCCAGTGTTCAATATTTTTTTATTAATGACGGGGAACAGTTCCTCCTTGGTGTGGCTCCGTTTACCCAGGCAGATGAGGTGCAGAACCACATGACAACGTCTATCTTTGCATAAATGATGCTCGAGGACCACTGTGAACTGTGCCCAGAGGAGAGGGTGAGGACAAGGTGGGAGTTGAGGAGGCAGAGGAGGACATTGGCGCATAAATCCCACGATTATAATGCAGAGGAGGCATTGCCATCACCTGGCCAAGTTGCTGGTGTGCCTGGGCAGGAACGACATTTACCCAGGGGGCTGCATATATTGTCCTTAACCATAGTTACAACTCCATATGTCAGGGCTGGCATGAACTCTACCAGACACCTAGAGGCTATGGACTGGCCCACCTTCTGCTCAACATACGTGTGCAGGGCTGATACAGCTTTTTTGGAAAAGTAATGTCGGCTTGGGACTCTCCACCTTGGCTGGGCACAAGGCATCAGTTCTCTGAAATGGGCAGAGTCAACTACATGGAAAGGGAGGGACTGTAGTATCAGCAAGTTGGCCAGGTGCATGTACAGCTTCTACGCCACTGGATAAGTGGATGCATATTGTTGTCTTTTTGCAATTGCCTTGGTGATCGTTGGCTGTCGAAACAAGTGATGAGGAGAAGGAGGAGGAGGAGCATCAAGAGCAATAGACGACATTAAAGTTGATAGGAAGGAACAACAGCTTTCTTCTGCTGACGTCAACAAACCCTGACTGCTTAAGAGGGGGTGTGGGCTGGTGGGAGATGCAGTGGTTGCTGCATCAGGCTGTAACACTAAATGAGTGGCACGGTTTTACCATGCCACTTTATGATGACCCTCCATGTGTTGACCCAAAGCCGTCTTGTCAACATTACCACCCTGGCCACGCCTCAACTTCTGCCCACACATCCTGCATACTGCCACACTAGCGACCCTCATTGATTTTGTGAAAAATTCCCACACTGCCGAGTATCGCATTTTACCTCCACCACTGTGTGATGCCTGTTTGCCGCTGCTTTTATGAACCCCTGAACTGCTAGTGTGTTCCTTACAGGTAGTCTCCCGAGTAGCAGACAGTATACCCCTCCCACGTGTGGCTGCACCCTGCTGTCTCACGGCATGCCACCTTCGCCCCCTGATGATTATAGTGCCCCCTCTTCACCTGGCCCCTTTGTGCGGTCGGTCACATCATCATCTACATATGTTTGCTCGTTACTTGTGTCACCCTCACCTGTCTCTTGCGCAGCAACAACAACATCAGGCGTGTGAGAAGAAGAGGGCCTTCAGAGCGCTGCAGCGGGAGTTGCGGTCCCTGCAAGACCTTCACCGGTGCAGCTGGAACGTTAGAGAGGAGCTGGAGGTGGCCAAAAAGAGCCTGAAAAGGCACTTTGAGGAGGAATCCAGGCGAATCGTCTTCCGTTCCAAAGTGGAAAACCGGGAGAAGGGTGAGAAGTGTAACTCGTTCTTTTTCAGGAAACTCCACGCCGGCCACACGCCCCTGAACGAACTTCGAGACAAAGACGGCAACATGCATTCGGGGAAGGAGTAATGGGAGTCGTCACAGACTATTGCAGCGACCTCTACTCCCTGAAAAACACACGACCAGACAGCCACCGATAAATTCCTGTCAGGTATCACTAACCACCTTGACCCTGCAGGTACGGAGGCAATGGATGACCCTCTGACGGTGGGGGAGGTGCTCTCTGCTGCTAAATCCTTTCGGTCCCACAGGACACCGGGCAGTGACAGCCTCCCAGCGGAGCTCTATGTAGCGCTGGGGGATCTGATCTGTTTGGACCTGCTGGAACTCTATGGGGAGACAGTGGTGGAGGGTAGAATGCCCCCATCGTTGAGGGAAGGAATGATCACGATCCTGTATAAGCCGAAGGGGGACAGATGTGACTTGAAAAACTGGTGTCCCATCTCTCTCCTGAACGTGGACTACAAGATCCTCGTCAAGGTGCTAGCCAACCGGCTGAAGGTTGTCATCGGCAGAATCATCCACCCGGATCAAACCTGCGGCATACCCAGCCGCAGGATCGCAAACAGCCTCGCTCTCATGAGAGACATGGTACAATATATCAGCCTTGACCAGAAGAAGGCCTTTGACCGAGTGTCTCATGAATTCATGGGCAGGGCTTTGCGCAGGCTGGGTCTAGGCAGGAGGTTCTGTTCGTTTGTTGACCTGATGTATCTTGACATTTGCAGAACGGTGTTGGTGAATGGCTGGAAGACTGACCTCTTTTCAGTCTGCTCTGGGGTCAGACAAGGCTGCCCTCTTTCATCTCTCCTTTTTGTTTGTGTTATAGAATCCTTTGCGGAGTCTGTCTGGCAGAATTTAGAGATCAGAGGGATCACTGCACCAGGACCTGGACACTACGAGGTCAAGTGCTCGCTGTACATGGACGATGTGACCGTCTTCTGCAATGACCGGCGTTCCATGACTGCACTCGTCCAGACCTGCGAGGAGTTCAGACAAGCTTCAGGAGCCAAAGTCAACTGCGGCAAGTCAGAAGCCATGCTCTTCGGGGACTGGCAACTGTCCTCTTCTGCCCCCTTCCCATTTACCTTAAAATCAGGCTTCATCAAAATTCTGGGAGTCTGGTTCGGGAAGCAAGGTGCAGCCCTCAAGTCTTGGGAAGAATGCTTAGCCAAAGTCAATCAAAGAATCGGACTGTGGAGCCTCAGACACCTCACGATGGAAGGCAAAGCACTCATCCTGCGTAATGAAGTTTTGCCTGTGCTCCAATACACCGCACAGGCATGGTCCCCTCTTGCCACCGTTTCCAGGGCCATCACCAGGACAGTGTTTCGCTTCATCTGGGGATCTAAGATGGACAGAGTGAAGCGAGCCATCATGTACAAATAGCCCCGCAAGGGCGGAAAGGGCATACCCGACCTGCCCACTTTACTGTGGATCGCCTTTGTTTGTGACAGCGTTCATTGGACTCTGAGAACAGCCAACAGCTCTGCGGGCAAGGCTGTGTCTCGCTTTTTCCTCCTGCCCCTCTGGAGGGTACTGGGCTAGGACAAGTGGGACAGCTCCACCCCTTACAACTGGCATGCTCTCTGGTTCTATGGGGACGTCGTCAGGAACATCAGCTGGAGGGCCTCAAGCCCGACTTGTGGAAGCCAAAATCTATCCACAAACTCATCAGAGCAAAGGATGCGGTGGAGTCAATTCCAGGGATCCATGATGACACCGCAGAGACAGTTTGGACTAATGTGTCGTCAGACAGGTTAAGCAACGGGCATAAGGACTTGTCATGGATGGCCATACAAGGAGGACTGCCAATTTGGTCATACATGCATGCCCGCATCCTGTGCAAAACCCGTTACTGCCCCAGGTGCCCCTTCATTGAGGAAACATCATACCACCTGTTTTGGGAGTGCCCCTTTGTGCAGGGCCTGTTGGATGCCCTGGAACATGATCTCAAAGACTCTGTGCCCAGGAACAGCCTGCAATACACTTCGGTGCTGTACGGACAATTTCCTGGGACTCATACTGTTGAAGCCATCCAGGAGGCCTGGCGCCTTATGAACTGTTTTAAGGACGCTATTTAGTTTGCTAGGAATCGGCTCATTCTTAAAAGGGAGAACAAGTCCGTCCTAGGCTGCCGCAGACTTATCCATAGTCTGCTGCGGGATTACAACATCTTGGACGTCGACGACGAAGAAGAGGACTAAACCCCTTTCCTTCCCCCCCCCCCCCCCCGTTTGTTTCTGTCTTCTCAATAAACCTGAGGGCTAGTGTAGCATTCATTGCGATGTATAGTGTACAGTCATGTGAAAAAATTAGGACACCCTTTGAAAGCATGTGGTTTTTTGTAACATTTTTAATAAAAGGTTATTTCATCTCCGTTTCAACAATACAGAGAGATTAAAGTAATCCGACTAAACAAAGAAAACTGAAGAAAAGTCTTTTCAAGATCTTCTGTAAATGTCATTCTACAAAAATGCCTATTCTAACTGAGGAAAAAGATAGGACACCCTTGCCCCTAATAGCGAGTGTTACCTCCTTTGGCTGAAATAACTGCAGTGAGACGGTTCTTGTAGCCATCTACCAGTCTTCGACATCGGTCTGAGGAAATTTTACCCCACTCCTCAATGCAGAACTTTTTCAGCTGTGAGATGTTTGAGGGGTTTCTTGCACGTACAGCCCTTTTCAAGTCACCCCACAGCATCTCAATGGGATTCAAATCTGGACTTTGACTTGGCCATTCCAGGACTCTCCATTTCTTCTTTTTCAGCCAATCTTTGGTTGATTTACTAGTATGTTTTGGGTCATTGTCATGTTGCATGGTCCAGTTCCGCTTCAGCTTTAATTTTCTAACTGATGGTCTCACATGTTCTTCAAGCACCTTCTGATACACAGTAGAATTCATCGTGGATTCTATGATGGTGAGCTGACCAGGTCCTGCTGCAGCAAAGCAGCCCCAAACCATGACACTTCCACCTCCATGCTTCACAGTTGGTATGGGGTTCTTTTCTTGGAATGCTGTGTTTGGTTTACGCCAAACATGTCCTCTGCTGTTGTGTCCAAATAATTCAATTTTGGACTCATCTGTCCAAAGAACATTATTCCAGAAGTCCTGGTCTTTGTCAACTTTATCTCTGGCAAATGTCAGTCTGGCCTCGATGTTTCTCTTGGAAAGCAAAGGTTTCCTCCTTGCACACCTCCCATGCAAGTTAAACTTGTACAGTCTCTTTCTGATTGTAGAGGCATGTACTTCTACATCAACAGTAGCCAGAGCCTGCTGTAGTTCTCGAGATGACACTTTAGGGTTTTTGGAGACTTCTTTTAGCATCTTGCGGTCTGCTCTTGGGGTGAACTTGCTGGGGCGACCAGTCCTGGGCATGTTGGCAGTTGTTTTGAAAGCCCTCCACTTGTAGACTATCTTCCGGACAGTGGAATGGCTGATTTCAAAATCTTTTGAGATCTTTTTAAATCCCTTCCCAGACTCATAGGCTGCTACAATCTTTTTTCTGAAGTCCTCTGACAGCTCTTTTGCTCTCACCATGGTGCTCACTCTCACTTCAACAGTCAGGAGCACACCAAACTAAATGTCTGAGGTTTAAATAGGGCAAGCCTCATTCAACATGCAGAGTAACGATCTACTAATTATGTGCACCTGGTGTGATATACCTGTGTGAGATCTGAGCCAATTTAAGAGGGAATACATGTGAGGGTGTCCTATCTTTTTCCTCAGTTAGAATAGGCATTTTTGTAGAATGACATTTACAGAAGATCTTGAAAAGACTTTTCTTCAGTTTTCTTTGTTTAGTTGGATTACTTTAATCTCTCTGTATTGTTGAAACGGAGATGAAATAACCTTTTATTAAAAATGTTACAAAAAACCACATGCTTTCAAAGGGTGTCCTAATTTTTTCACATGACTGTAGGTTAGCCTGTGCGTTACATAACAATGCCATGCTCGCAAAGACGACTAAGTAATTTATGCTGACTTGTGGCCTGTGCTGCGTCACAGTACTAAAGTATGTATGTATGACGATTGATTGTAATAAAGGTGTTTCAATCAAAAACCTGTCTCTTGCACACATCCTTGACCTCTCACAACATGTGCTCCCACCCGATTGTCATCATCGGTAGTTGCACATCTAAAGGAGTCCGCAGTGGGTCTCTCTTCCAAGTCTAGGCTGGCCTGTAATTGGTGACTGTCCCCACAAAGCTCATCATCGCTGAAAAGCAAATCATTACTTGATTAGCAGAAGCAGCAGCAAAAGCAAGAGGCAGGTTCAGGACAGGTGAGGATATAAAGGCAGTTCCTTAGCCATGCCAAAGTGTGGTGTCAGAGGAACCCACCGATTCCTTGCTGCATGTATCTATTGTAACTTGAGTTGATTGTGAAGAGCAAGTCAACTACTCCAGTACAGCTGGATTGTTGGTCAAAACATGACTGCTGGATGGCAGTTGCTGCGGTTGCTACCACCCCCTTGTTCTGCTGATACTTGTCCCGGCTACAGCATCATTTTTGCCACTAGCTTTTGAGGACCCAGGCAACTGTCTGTAGGCCATAGTGTATAACAACTGTATCGCTAACAGAACAGATTAGCTCTGAATGTTGGTTCAATGCACAGTGATGCACACGGCCAGGGGCGTAGCTAGAATTGACTGGGCACCATAGCAAACTTTTTTACGGGGCCACCCCACCCCTTCCTCCATGACTATCGTGGTATCACATGTGTGCATATGTAAGGGTGGTTCCACATTATGTTTTTGCCATCCGTTTGGACTCTATGGCAACAGATGGTATCAGATTGAGGCATCCGTTAACGTATACATTTTTGTATATGTTAGACGGATGGCAAAACGTGATGTCAACCCAGCATTAGTGTGCCATAATAGTGCCAAGCACTAGTACACAGCGAAGTGACGTGGCAGAGAAGGGAGGCTGCCATGTACTGGATTCTATAGTACAGAAGCCTGGTCCTGGTGATCAGTGGTGAGGACTGTGTTCTAAAAGGCTCATTTACTCTATTGGTAACTCCACAGTATCATATACTGGAATTTACAGTGTATACTGTAAAGATATTAGTCCTACCCCTAATATATTTATAGAGCTGGTCGTTACGGATGCGGCAATACCTAATAAGTTCGTTTTTTCTTTTCAATTTTTTATTATAAAATCAGGGGAAAGGGGCGTTTTTCTTTTTTTAACTTGAAATGTTATTTTTTTTATTCAAAACACTTTTTTTTACTTTATTTCTGTCCCACTCTGGGACTTCAACTTTTGGGGGTCTGATCCCCTCTGCAATGCATTACAATACATCTGTATTGTAATGCATTGCCTGTTAGTGTATGACACTGAGTCATACACTAACAGGTTGCCTAGGAGACCCAGCCTGAGGCTTGGATCTCCTCGGCTCCTGTAGAAGGCAGTTCCTGATGCCATGCAGGGCATTGGGCAGCCTCTGCACGGCATCGGGCTGCCTTCTGACACATTGAGTCCCCGCCATAGCAGTGCGGGGACTTGATACTTTCACTCATCCGCCGGAAACAACTTCTATGTCGCGGTCAGCGCGGACCATGGCATAAAAGGGGTTAATCGGCCGGCATCGCTGTAAACAGCAATGTCGGTGGATACAGCAGGGGCCCGGCTACCAGGGACTGCCGGACCTCTACAGTGATCAGGTGCGCACCGCTCCGGTGCACGCCCGATCAGCCCGTTGTGCATGTATGGCGGAATGCATTCTGGCAATGCATCCCCCACCGTACACGCACAGCGGTTTGCATTAAGGGGTTAATACTGAAGCACAGTAACTGTTTTGCTAACAGAACGGATTAACGTTGAATGTCAGTGCACTGCACAGTTACGCACACGGTGATACACTCTCCCTGCACTCTCCATTTGCACTTTCCCTGGCACATGAGCCTCTTGTCTCATATCTACCTATGCTCAGCTCACAGGACAATGGCGACAACCGCTTGGGATCAGGGTTTTATAGGGCTCTGCCTAGCTGTGACAGGGGATAGCTACCTGCGGATTGGCTGGCATCATGGCATGATGGCGCAGGGCTTGTGTGCTGTACACTTACTTTCACTTCCTAACAAGTGCAGCCGCCATTTTAGGAAAAATGATTTGTTAGTATGAATAGCCCCCGGACCATTAGGAGGGGGATCCATGGCTGAATTGGCATTAGGCCAGATGAACTATGTTTGACCCTGGGTGCTGGGGCTGAGGTTGTTAGGCAGATTAGGAGGATTCAGGCGGGAGGTTTTCCCGCTGTTTTGATTAAGGTTACTGGGCAGAGGTGCTTTGCCCAGTAACCGGAGTATGATTGGGTTTTAGGTAGGCCTGTGAGGACGCTAGGGCTAGGGCAGTTTTGCAGGGGACTTAGAGATAGGCTCTGATTGGTCTCTGGAGGCCGCTATTTTCAAATAAAAATGGGGAGCTGCTGGCAGCGGTGCCTTTTGGAAGATATCTGCGTGTCAAGTGGAGCGTTCGTCCCAGCTGCTGTTACCTGATGGAGGCGTTGATAGAGGAATTGGCAAGCCGTGCGGTGGAGGATGGAGCTCCTGCCTGGATCGGGGAGTGCCTTCTGCGTCTGAGAGGTCCGGAGCTGGTTCCGTCGGGGTTGCCTGCAGTGCCGTTTGCCATGCTGCCACCTGTACCTGAAGCGGTCCGGAGTGTGGACGGAGCGATTCCTGGGGCGATGCGGGCGGAGGATCCGGTGGAAGCTGGTGCGGTCCGGGAGTCGCGTCTGCGGAGGAGCCGGCGGGCCAATAGAAGATATTCTCCTTCACCTTCTGCGCAGGAGCGGCCGAGATCTCGCGGGAACAGGAGCCTGGTGGATGGCATCGCGAGAGGGCGCCGGGAGATGACGTCACCCATTGTGCGGCTTCCGGCTCCTGGAAATGTGGCGGCGACGCAGGCTTCTAACTCCCCCCTGGGGGCTCTTGGCTTGGAGTCTCAGGGTGCGGAGGGGCCTGGGAGCGGGATCGTGGAAAGCCAACCGGCTGGTGGCTGGGCTGGAGGTGCGGCAGGAGGACTTCCTGGGACCAGTTCACAGACAGCGGTGGCATCCCTACCTGGACCGGTGCAACAGTCTGGTGAGTGGCTGGGGCAACTTGCTCCAGTAATATCCTCGCTGTCTTTAGTGCTGTCTTCTTTGCAGGGGCTGGTGTCCGGCCACCCCCGGGTTCAGCCCCCCTCGTCCCCTGCTGCGGCTGGTGGTTTATTGGGTAATGTCTCTTCTGCCTGGCTGCCAGCTGACGGTTTGGGGATGGGGGAGGGGGATAGCGTGATAGAGCCTCTGTCTGTCCCTGTGCGGGCTCGTGCTAAGGGGATAGCAGAGGACTGTTTTAGAGAAGTGATGCCATGTTCTATCTCTCCACTGGGTTTTCACCTGTCTGCAGCGGTAAGGGAAAGGATCTGGAATGGGGATTTCATTGATATTTTGTCTCTCCTCCCTGCCTCTAAGGAATTTATTGTTAAAATGGAGCGCAGGGATGATAAATCAGAGGAGGAGAGAAAGCGTCCCATTCCTAGATCTTTTCACAATTGGCTTCAGGCGTTTTGCATTTTTGCTAGTGTGGTGGGTGAGAAGCAGCCGGAGAAGTGTTCAGGTTTGTTTCAACATGTGGATATAGTATTGGAAGCATACAAGAACTTTGGTGGTTTTGGCTGGTTCCAATATGATGAAAATTTTAGGCAAAAAATGGCAGTATATCCGCAGTTGCGTTGGGGTACTAAAGATGTGGGCTTATGGCTCAATTTATTATTGCCGCAGAGACCGGTTGCGGTGCCAAAGACGGCTTCTCTTTCTACAAGTGTAATGAAGCGTGGGGTATGTTTTGCGTATAATGAATCACATTGTAAGTGGCCCGCCACATGTAAATACAAGCACGAGTGTGCTTTCTGTGGGGCTGGCCACCCAATGTCTAGATGTTTTAAGAAAGCCAGTTTGCCGTCGCAGCCATCGGCAAAAGAGTTTTTTCAAAAAAGCGTTGACTCCAGTAAAATTGGAGAGCATGCTACCCTGGTTAGGTCGGTACCCAAACCGGCAGATAGCTGATTTGTTAATTTCAGGTTTTTCAGAGGGTTTCATTATTCCGCCATTTTCTGGGCAGGGCTGTGAGATTGTGAGGAATCTGCCGTCAGTTGAGCAGTACCCGCATGTTGTGGAGGAGAAGGTGAGGGCAGAAATTTTAGCAGGTAGAGTGGCGGGTCCTTTTGTGGAGCCTCCCTTTGAGGATTTGAGGTTATCTCCTCTGGGGGTGGTTCCTAAAAAGGAACCTAATTCATTCAGAATGATTCATCATTTGTCTTACCCGTTTGGTGGTTCTTTGAATGATGAAATTGATAGTTCTTTATCTAGAGTGTGTTATTCTACTTTTGATGCTGCTGTGTCACTGGTAAAGTCGTTTGGTGTGGGGGCTCTTTTGGCCAAGGCGGATGTCAAGTCGGCCTTCAGGTTGTTGCCAATACACCCGGCGGCTTTCAATTCTCTGGGTTTTTATTTTAAGGATATGTTTTATTTTGACAAATGTTTGCCGATGGGCTGCTCTATTTCTTGTTTTTATTTTGAGGCATTCTCGTCTTTTTTAGAGTGGGTAGTTTCAGTCCGGGCTATGAAGGGAGGTGTAGTTCATTACTTAGACGATTTTTTATTTGTGGGGCCTCCAGGGGATTCGGCATGTTCTGAGGTTTTGGGGGAGTTTTTTAAGGTATGTGGTGAGTTTGGTGTTCCGTTAGCTGTTGAGAAAACTGTTTTGCCATCTTGTTGTATTGAGTATTTGGGTATTATTATAGATTCAGGTTTAGGGGAGGTGAGGTTGCCAAGGGAGAAGGTACAGAAGGTGGCGGGTTTGATTCAAGGAGTTTTGTTGCGTCGTTCGGTTACTGTGAAAGAGGTTCAGTCTTTATTAGGTTTGTTGGCGTTTTGTTGTAGGGTAATGCCCATGGGGCGGGTGTTTTGCAGGCAGCTGTCACAGAAAATTGCAGGTATCAAGAATCCTAGTTTTCATGTGAGTTTGGACAATGATGCACAGGATGATCTGAAGTTATGGTTGGATTTTTTGGGGAGTTTTAATGGTCGCTCTATGTGGCAGGAGGAGTTTGTGGATGCCCCTCAGTTGAATTTATTTACGGACGCAGCAGGGAGTGTAGGTTTTGGGGCGTTTTGGGAGGGGCATTGGTGTGCGGAGGCTTGGCACGAGTCCTGGGTGAGGAATGGCGTTTTAAAAAATTTAGTGTTACTTGAGCTGTTTCCGGTGGTGGTGGCGTTGGTTTTATGGGGTAGTTTCTTTAGGAATAAGCGCATCAGGTTGCATACGGATAATCAAGGGGTGATGTTTGCGGTTAATTGTCTGTCGTCAAAGAATCCGCTAGTAGTTAAATTGTTGAGGCATTTAGTGCTTGTTTGTTTGCGTTGGAATATTTGGATAAAAGCGGTGCATATCCCGGGTATTAATAATGACATTGCTGATGCGTTATCCCGTTCACAGATGCAGCGTTTCTTCAGCTTGGTTCCGTGGGCAGATGCTTTAGGGATTCCATGTCCGGAGCACCTATGGGGGCTGATTTGGCGGTAGTTTGGGAGCTGTTGAGACGTTCGGTGGCGAGTGCGACTTGGAGGAGTTATTTGTCGTCATGGCAGAGGTGGGAGCGTTTTATGAACGGTAGGTCTTGGTCGCTTCTGGGGGTTAATGATGCTGTGGCGTTGTCTTTCTGTTTGAGCTTGTTGGAAGAAAAGTTAGCTTATGCGTCTGTTTGCAAGGTTTTAGCGGGAGTTTCATTTTTTCTTAAGGCATGTGGGCATAAGGCGTTATCGGATGTTTTCGTGGTGCGGCAGTTGTTGAAAGGGTATAAGGCTGGCGGTGTTTTGCAGGATGGGAGGTGTCCTATTACGCCAGGGATATTGTTGAAGTTATGTGATGCGGCTGAGTTGTTGTGTTTTGATCAGTTTGAGTCGGTGTTGTTTAAGGCAGCTTTTGTGGTAATGTTTTTTGCGGCTTTACGGATTGGGGAATTGTTGCCCAGGTCCAGGTATAGCGGAGGGGGATTGTCACGGAGGGATGTGGTAGTTACTGATTCAATATTGTTGATTTTCATTCGTAAGTCCAAAACGGATCGGGATGGGAAGGGTTGCAGGTTGAGAATTGGGTCAATTCAGGAAAAAGGGATATGTCCAGTGGAGGCGGTGAAGCGCTATATGGCTTATCGCCCTGATGGGGTGGGGACATCCTTTTTTGTGCATCAGGACTTGTCACCGCTGTCCCAATTTCAATTTAGGGCTGTTTTGTCAAAATGTTTAAAGATGCTGCAGTTGAATGATAGGTATTTTTCTTCGCATTCCTTTCGGATTGGGGCAGCAACGTCAGCGGCGCAAGCAGGTTTGCATGAATCCGTAATACAACGGATCGGGCGTTGGTCTTCCAATCGTTATCAATTGTATGTTAGACCGCATTTATTAATTGAGTAATTTATTCTAGTTTCAGGTGTGTCGGTTTGGATTCTGGGCCACTCTTTCGTACACTGGGCGAGTAGGAGGGCCGCAGATCGATGTTACGGACTCAATTTGTCTTTGCAAGAAGACGCTGTCAAGTTGCACTGGAACGGTGTGCGGGGTCTTCGATGGTCAGGTTTGTTGGATTTAGTACTGCAGTTGTATGATGTTCTTCCCCCGCCAGATGTCTTAATCGTTCATTTAGGAGGGAATGACATCGGTGGAGGAGATACCATGCACCTGATCTTCAGGATGAAGCAGTCCATGTTGGAACTCAGCAAATTTCTTCCCCTCACTAAGTTGATTTTTTCTGAAATTATTCCAAGAAGGTGCTGGAGGTTAAGCGCTGGGCAGCAGTTTAAGGACAAAGTAAGGAAGCGGATAAATAGGGTTATGGCTAAGTTTATGCCGTCGGTTGGGGGTTTTTCTTTTAGGCATGTGGATCTTGAGAGTGGAGAGGCTGGTCTGTTTTTCCGGGACGGGGTTCATTTGTCGGACATTGGTTATGATATTTTTAATTTAAACCTGCAGGCTATGATTGAATTAGCTGTGGGTGGGGTGGGGCCCTTGCCACTTCTGGGAAGCGGCTGCGGGCCGGATGGGTGGTAAGGATAGTCGTCCCCGATATAGGGATGGACTTGCTTAGGTGTACATTTGTTTGTACTGCTGAGGGTAAGTCCGAGTCTATGACTGGACTTTGTTATGAGTTATAATGTTATGAGTTATAATGTTATTTATTAAGTTAATAAACAGGCCTTGGCCTTTAACTCCACTCTCTGTGTTGTGTATTATTTTATATAAATAGAAAATAAGGTATAACCAAATGTGTTTGGGTTTGGGTTGTGCGTAATAATATTGGCAATATATATGACATATTCTGCCATGAATAGCCCCCGGACCATTAGGAGGGGGATCCATGGCTGAATTGGCATTAGGCCAGATGAACTATGTTTGACCCTGGGTGCTGGGGCTGAGGTTGTTAGGCAGATTAGGAGGATTCAGGCGGGAGGTTTTCCCGCTGTTTTGATTAAGGTTACTGGGCAGAGGTGCTTTGCCCAGTAACCGGAGTATGATTGGGTTTTAGGTAGGCCTGTGAGGACGCTAGGGCTAGGGCAGTTTTGCAGGGGACTTAGAGATAGGCTCTGATTGGTCTCTGGAGGCCGCTATTTTCAAATAAAAATGGGGAGCTGCTGGCAGCGGTGCCTTTTGGAAGATATCTGCGTGTCAAGTGGAGCGTTCGTCCCCCGCCCGCCCTCCCAAATTTTTGTCAAGTATGATAATATGGTACACAGCCATGGCGCTGTGGGTGGTAAGGATAGTCGTCCCCGATATAGGGATGGACTTGCTTAGGTGTACATTTGTTTGTACTGCTGAGGGTAAGTCCGAGTCTATGACTGGACTTTGTTATGAGTTATAATGTTATGAGTTATAATGTTATTTATTAAGTTAATAAACAGGCCTTGGCCTTTAACTCCACTCTCTGTGTTGTGTATTATTTTATATAAATAGAAAATAAGGTATAACCAAATGTGTTTGGGTTTGGGTTGTGCGTAATAATATTGGCAATATATATGACATATTCTGCCATGAAGTGTGAGCAAATTCAGATTAGTTTTTGAATTCCGCTTTGAATGCTTCACTTCGCTCCACACTAGCCACTGTGATTAACTGGTGCATTTTAAACCTTCTAGTCTAAGGTTACACTGTGTGTAAAGAAGTTATACAGTGTACATTTTATTACTACCTAGAACAGGACCTTTGTGAAATACCATGATAAGGGTTCAAATTATTGCTTGTTACATAACCTGAACTTCTGGATGCCTATAGAATGTCTTGAGATTTCAGATTACCCACCATCTTCTGTAATCATTTACCGGCTCCTGTAAATCAGATAAAATGTTTGTTCTGAGAAATATTCTGGTCAACTCTGGTGACCAAAATTGGAAAAATTGATAAACAGGCAAACTTTTAGCTATAAGTATTCTTATGTGATTGCCCTGAAAAACGGTATCCTGGGTATGCTGTATTGTCACAAACAAAGCAGTAGATTGGACATTCATTTGAATTCTATGGAGGAATGAGGGGCGATTGAGGATCAAAATAAAACTTAAACATTGGTTCAGTGAAAGTCATGACTTGAACATTACCGAGATGTTAAGATGGGGCTTCAAAATAACAGCTAATGAAAAATAATAATATTTGTCCCCTTAGGCTCCTTTCACACAAGTGAGTTTTCTGAATGGGTGCAATGCGTGACGTGAACGCATTGCACCCGCACTGAATCCTGACTCATTCATTTCAAAGGGTCTGTGTGCATGAGTGTTTTTTCTCACACTTCAGTTCTGCGTTTCGTGAAAAACGCAGCATGTTCTATATTCTGTGTTTTTCACGCAGCCCCGGCCCCAGAAGTGAATGGGGCTTCAGTGAAAAACGTATTGCATCCGCAAGCGAGTGCGGGTGCGATGCGTTTTTCACTGATGGTTGCTAAGAGATGTTACTTGTGAACCTTCCGGTTTTAATCACACGCGTGAAAAACGTATCAAAACGCATTGCACCCGCGTGGAAAAAACTGAACAACTGAACGCAATCGCAGACAAAGCTGACTGAACTTGCTTGCAAAATGGTGCGAGTTTCAATGAATGCACCCGGGGCCAATCTGTCACACTCTTGTGAAAGAGGCCCTAGAGGATGAGCTAAATAAAAACCCGGAAATATGGACAGGTAGAAGCATCATTTCCCAGAAGCATTCAAAAAATGCAGAAATGCAGGTATTTTCTGTCTAGCGGTTTTTCCCCACACTACCAGAAAATAAAAGCATTGCTATGTACTGCAGGATTTAATAAGCCGTGAGCATTCAAACACAAAAGTAGGCACCACACAGGCTCGGACTGCCCCACAAGGGTACAGGGGAATCCCCCGGTGAGCCCCTGAGCAAGGTTGGGCCCCTAGTCTCCCACCACCTGCACAAGTGGCACATAACACAGTACACTTTCTGCACTACATACATAGGTTCAATGTACAGCACCTCAACCAGCCTATGTTCATATCAAAAACGTGTTAGATTATTTATTATACTTGAATGTATCCGTACGGTGGGCCCCCAAAAATAAATTTTACTGGTGGGCCCTAGGTACCCCAGTCCAACACTGGCACCACAGCTCTAGTTCCTGGACCGTGTATTGATGGAAAGGCACACTTTTCTTCCCTTCGGGTCACACTCTGGTTCTGGGGGTTCTCCTGCCTGATGGTGGTTTGGGGTGCCTTTGATAATGATGAATTGTGAGGTGCAAGGCAGGCTTTCCGTGCAGTGTGAAGACAGAGAT
Organism: Bufo gargarizans; assembly: GCF_014858855.1. NCBI lineage: Eukaryota > Metazoa > Chordata > Amphibia > Anura > Bufonidae > Bufo > Bufo gargarizans. The sequence goes on from NC_058087.1 coordinate 61,829,394, forward strand.
GAGTTAGTGTTCAAAAATAGATCAAGTTCCCAGATCTGTTCAAGCATATCAGTTAGGCCTCATGCACATGGCCATTGTGCGGCCGTTCCTTGCAATTGCGGTCCCCAATGCATGGGCAACATCCGTGCAACGGGTCGGACCTATTCAACTTGAATGGGTCTGTGGTATGTCCGCACCGCTTATATATTGACACACTGTTGTCTCACTCCCATTTGTCACAGCTTGATAAAGGCCATATCCGGCCAAAACGTTACTGTATGTTAAGGCCGCACTTCAAATAAACGATTCACCTGTTTGCAACATAACTGCTGGAGTTTTCTTCATTATTATACGAGGGGGGGGAACCCGACTCCAAGCGTATATTGGCAGAGTGCCGCAAAGTTTTACACTATAATATATATATGAGATGTCGTGCTTCCGGTGTTCCGTGACTCCGTTCAGCATCTCCGGAATTGCGGACCCATTCAAGTGAATGGGTCCGCATCCGTGATGCGGGGTGAACACGGCCGACGGCCGTGGATTGCCGACCCACCGTTTGGGGGCCGCAATACGGCCACGGTTGGGTCGGCAGTGTGTATAAGGCCTTACAGTTCTCAGCATGCATGGACTGGCAGCTCTTACACAATGCTTGGTTTCCACAGTTTTTCAGGATACACGGCGGCAGTAACAGTTAGTAGGCCACGATGTCTCCTTAACCCTTAGAGGATTGGGCGATTTTCTGTTTTGGTGTTTTTGTTTTTTTATTTTTCTGTTCTAATAGCCTGTTCTAATTATGAGGGCTTATTTTTTGCAGGACAAGTTGTAATTTCTAATGACACCATGTACAATTGCATACCATGTATAGTGTTGGGGCGCAAATATTCGAATCACGAATATTAATTGTGAATATTGGCACTTTGAGAATTCGCAAATATTTAGAATATAGTGATATATATTCGTTTTTTCAAATAGGCCTCATGCACACGACCGTTGTTGTGTTCCATTCCGCAAAATGGGGTTCCGTTGTTCCGTGATCCATTTCCGTTTTTGTTTCTGTGTGTCTTCCTTTATTTTTGGAGGACCACCAGACATAAAGGAAAGTAAAAAAAAAGTCTAAGTCAGGTTTGCCATGCAAATGATAGGAAAAAAACGGACGCGGACGCACGGACGCGGATGACAATCTTGTGTGCCTCCGCTTTTTTTGCGGTCCCATTTACTTGAATGGGGCTGCAAACCGTGTTCTGCGAAAATAATAGGACAGGTTATATTTTTTTGACGGACTGGAACCACGGATCACGGACGCGGATGGCAAATGGTGCATTAGCCGAGTTTTCCACGGACCCATTGAAACTCAATGGGTCCGCAGAAAATCACAAAACACGGAACAACGGACACGGAATAAAACAACGGTTGTGTGCATGAGGCCATATTCTAGATTTTTTTTTCATCTGAACCCATGATCCCTCCATGCTTCTTGCTTGTGGGCCAATGAGAAGGCTGCAGTGTCTTTGTCTGAGCTTAGCAACATCCCTAGCAACCGATAGGAAAGTTACCTACCCCTTACTATATAAGAACCTCCCCAGCAGCCATTTTCTACTGTTTTTTAAAGTTCTGAGAGAGAGAGCAGTGTCATTGCTGTGCTCTGTGCTTTCCACTCATTACATTAGATAGATAGTTAGTTAGCTTATATATATATATAATACAGATAGTCAGGGGATAGTCAATGTAGGTTATATCCTGATATAGTGTAGCTGTTGCAATGTAGTGTGTCAGGTAGTGTGATAGGTTCTGCTGTCCATACATAAATGCAGACCTGCTAAAATGTGAAGTTTCACGTATTGCGCCAAAATATTTGCATCATTAGTGCCGATTAGCTCAATTCCGAATATATTGGAGCACTCTGTCTGCATATAAACCCATTTTTAATGTTCTGCCGTGCCAACCATTTTCTCCAGTCTCAGGAAACTTCTAGCAGCTTGGAAAACGTAGCAAAACTGACCCACGCCTGTATGGCGCGCGCATTACGCGAATATTACATTGCCAATTTTCGCAATCAAGAATATATGACGAATATTCTACAAAATATTCGCAAAATATCGCGAATTCAAATATTGCCCCTGCCGCTCATCACTAACCATGTAGTGGGAAGCAGGAAAAAAAATGGGGTGGAATTGGAAAAAAACGCAATTCTGCCACTTCATTTTTTTTTATTTTTACATCGTTCACTATGCTGTAACATTGAGCTGATAACTTCATTCTCCAAGTCAGTACGACTACAACGATACCACACTTGTATAGTTTTTCATGCGTTTTAATACTGAAAAGAAAAACATTGAAAAATTCTTTATGCTTTTGATCACCATATTCTGACCCCTCGGCTACTTCAGCAGTAGTATCGGAGATGTGTTACAGAGACGCCAAGATGCAGACATAATAACGGAAGTGAAGAAGAAGACAATGTTTTACAGGTAGGAGATGTGTAGTAAAATATATGTTGGGGCTCATTCACACGGTCGTTGTTCGGCTGTTCCGTGCATTGGGGGCCGCAATGCACGGGCATCATCCGTGCGGCTGCCGCAACGGATTCAGACCCATTCAACTTGAATGGGTCCTTGATCCGCCTGCACCGCAAAAATTGCAGACCCATTCAAGGGATGCTGAGTGCACACGACCGGTGCCCGCAATACGGGCACGGATGAACAATGGCCATGTGAATGAGCCCTTACAGAGGAAGTGACCATTTTTCATGCGCTGCTTAACCACCTCCCGACCGCCTAACGCGCCGATGCGTCCGGGAGGTGGTTGATTTACTCCTCCTGGACGCATCGGCGCGTCATCTTGCGATACTCGAGATTTCCTGTGAACGCGCGCACGCAGGCGCGCGCGCTCACAGGAACAGAAGGTAAGCGAGTGGATCTCCAGCCTGCCAGCGGCGATCGCTCGCTGGCAGGCTGGAGATGTGATTTTTTTTAACCCCTAACAGGTATATTAGACGCTGTTTTGATAACAGCGTCTAATATACCTACTACCTGGTCCTCTGGTGGTCCCTTTTTGTTAGGATCGACCACCAGAGGACACAGGTAGGTCAGTAAAGTCGCACCAAACACCACACTACCCTACACCCCCCCCCCCCGTCACTTATTAACCCCTTATAAACCCCTGATCACCCCATATAAACTCCCTGATCACCCCCCCTGTCATTGATCACCCCCCTGTCATTGATCACCCCCCTGTCAGGCTCCGTTCAGACGTCCGTATGATTTTTACGGATCCACAGATACATGGATCGGATCCGCAAAACACATACGGACGTCTGAATGGAGCCTTACAGGGGGGTGATCAATGACAGGCGGGTGATCACCCATATAGATTCCCTGATCACCCCCTTTCATTGATCACCCCCCTGTAAGGCTCCATTTAGACGTCCGCATGTGTTTTGCGGATCCGATCCATGTATCCATGGATCCGTAAAAATCATACGGATGTCTGAATGGAGCCTTACCAGGGGGGTGATCAATGACAGGGGGTGATCACCCATATACACTCCCTGATCACCCCCTGTCATTGATCACCCCCCTGTCATTGATCACCCCCCTGGTAAGGCTCCATTCAGACGTCCGTATGATTTTTACGGATCCATGGATACATGGATTGGATCCGCAAAACACATGCGGACGTCTGAATGGAGCCTTACAGGGGGGTGATCAATGATAGAGGTAATCAGGGAGTCTATATGGGTGATCACCCCCCTGTCATTGATCACCCCCCTGTCATTGATCAACCCCCCTGTAAGGCTCCATTCAGACATTTTTTTGGCCCAAGTTAGCGGAAATATATATTTTTGTTTGTTTGTTTTTTCTTACTAAGTCTCATATTCCACTAACTTGTGTCAAAAAATAAAATCTCACATGGACGCACCATACCCCTCACGGAATCCAAATGCGTAAACATTTTTAGACATTTATATTCCAGGCTTCTTCTCACGCTTTAGGGCCCCTAAAAAGCCAGGGCAGTATAAATACCCCACATGTGACCCCATTTCGGAAAGAAGACACCCCAAGGTATTCCGTGAGGGGCATATTGAGTCCATGAAAGATTGAAATTTTTGTCCTAAGTTAGCGGAAAGTGAGACTTTGTGAGAAAAAACCAAAAAAATATCCGCTAACTTATGCAAAAAAAAAATAATTTCTAGGAACTCGCCAGGCCCCTCATTGAATACCTTGGGGTGTTTTCTTTCCAAAGTGGGGTCACATGTGGGGTATTTATACTGCCCTGGCTTTTTAGGGGCCTGAAAGTGTGAGAAGAAGTCTGGGATCCAAATGTCTAAAAATGCCCTCCTAAAAGGAATTTGGGCACCTTTGCGCATCTAGGCTGCAAAAAAGTGTCACACATCTGGTATCGCCGTACTCAGGAGAAGTTGGGGAATGTGTTTTGGGGTGTCATTTTACATATACCCATGCTGGGTGAGAAAAATATCTTGGCAAAAGACAACTTTTCCAATTTTTTTATACAAAGTTGGCATTTGACCAAGATATTTTTCTCACCCAGCATGGGTATATGTAAAATGACACCCCAAAACACATTCCCCAACTTCTCCTGAGTACAGCGATACCAGATATGTGACACTTTTTTGCAGCCAAGGTGCGCAAAGGGGCACATATTCCAAAGTGCACCTTTCGGATTTCGCAGGCCATTTTTTACACATTTTGATTGCAAAGTTCTTCTCACACATTTGGGCCCCTAAATTGCCAGGGCAGTATAACTACCCCACAAGTGACCCCATTTTGGAAAGAAGACACCCCAAGGTATTCTGTGAGGGGCACGGCGAGTTCCTAGAATTTTTTATTTTTTGTCGCAAGTTAGTGGAATATGAGACTTTGTAAGAAAAAAATAAAATAAAATAAAAATCATCATTTTCCGCTAACTTGTGACAAAAAATAAAAAGTTCTATGAACTCACTATGCCCATCAGTGAATACCTTAGGGTGCCTACTTTCCGAAATGGGGTCATTTGTGGGGGTTTTCTACTGTTTGGGCATTGTAGAACCTCAGGAAACATGACAGGTGCTCAGAAAGTCAGAGCTGTTTCAAAAAGCGGAAATTCACATTTTTGTACCATAGTTTGTAAACGCTATAACTTTTACCCAAACCATTTTTTTTCTGCCCAAACATTTTTTTTTATCAAAGACATGTAGAACTATAAATTTAGCAAAAAATTTATATATGGATGTCGTTTTTTTTTGCAAAATTTTACAGCTGAAAGTGAAAAATGTCATTTTTTTGCAAAAAAATCGTTACATTTTGATTAATAACAAAAAAAGTAAAAATGTCAGCAGCAATGAAATACCACCAAATGAAAGCTCTATTAGTGAGAAGAAAAGGAGGGAAAATTCATTTGGGTGGTAAGTTGCATGACCGAGCGATAAACGGTGAAAGTAGTGTAGTGCAGAAGTGTAAAAAGTGGCCTGGTCATGAAGGGGGTTTTAGCTAGCGGGGCTGAAGTGGTTAAGTGGCTTGAAGATTTAACGTTTAACATCGTAAACTCTGTTTTTCTACTTTAACATTTTTGATCATTAAATGGGTGCAATAAACACATAAATGGTCGTGCATCCTGCTATAGACTGCACCTTTTATTTTTCCAAATCACTTATCCTACATCATGCACAAACAATATTTTAAGCCCATCCCTCCCTGTAAATCCAGGCCAATAATACCAATAATCCACCAATATAGCAGCATAGAACAGTAAGCGCATAAAACCTGCAAAACGGGTAAATGACTTCCTGCCATCATATCAGGAAATGTATTGTTTCTTCTGTTTTCATAATTCTGAAAGTTTTGCAATAAAAATACATTAACAAAACATATTTGCATTAGGAATCACTGCTTATTAGGAAAAAATAAGGCGTGTATGTATACAAGTAAGGTTACTGTCACACTTGCGTTTTGGCTTTCCGTTTGTGAGATCCAATCAGGGATCCTTTTTGCTGAATGCATTCTGAATGGATAAGGATCCGCTCAGAATGCATCAGTTTGCCTCCGATCAGTCTCCATTCCGCTCTAGAGGCGGACACCAAAACGCTGCCTGGATGGCAGGATACAGAGATGGATGGAGCAAAAAGCTGCATTATTTGGTGCAGATTTCCCTGCAGATTTTGTTGGATTTGCTGAAGAAATTTTTTGTAGCAAATCCAACCCATGTGAAAGTACCCTAAAGTGTGAAATATGTTTGGGGCTATATAAATGAAGGCAACTATTGTCTTACTTGGTAAAATAATTCTTCAGTGTGGAAAAACCTTGACAAAGCCATTCTTTAAAAGAATTTTCCAAGATTTTATAACCGATGACCTATCCTCAGGATAGGCCATCAGTATCTGATCTGAGGGGGTCCAACACCCAGGACCCTTGCCGATCATCTGTTTGAAAAGGCACCAGCGCTCCTGTGAGCATTGGAGCCTTTTCCATGTTCACCAAGTGCAGCGTCGTACATTGTATAGCGGTTGTGCTTGGTATCGCGTTCAGCCCCCTTCACTTCTATAGGGCTGAGCTGCACCTAGGCCGCGTGACCGATGAACGTGTCATTACTGAAAAAGCTAAGAAAAGACTGCGGCGCTACTGCAAGCGCCACTGCCTTCTCAAACAGCTGTCCCGGATGTCGGACCCCCACCAATCAGATACTAATGGCCTATCCTGAGGATAGGTCATTAGTTATAAAATCCCTTTAAATTGGCAAAATACAAATGTTAACTAAGCACCAGAGATGTGAAGGAAAAGGTCAGCTGTACATAAAAGCTATAACAAAGTACTTATCACCAGAAGAGTTGTATACATGCCACACCTAAAGCAGGTTATGACTGTGAAGGAAATGCACAGCGCCATAGAAAGACACTGATGACTAAAATGCATTGTGTAATCAACATTTTCCATTTGCTCAAAACTAACATTTGGATGCTGAATTTTCCCTGTAAAAAATGCAGTTAAAGGGGTTGGCTAGTTTCCAATATTGATGACCTATATTCAGGATAGGTCATCAGTATCAGATAAGCGGTGGTCCGACTCCCGGCAACTCCCGCCAATCAGAGGTTTGAAGAGTATGCATTGCCTTCTCTTTGCTCGCGGTGAGCAGGTGTAATTACAGCTTCTGCATTCCCATTCACTTCTATCGTAAGAAGCAGTTGCACTCCATCTGCCGCTGCGATGCAGATGGCGAGCAAGTAAACAGTGAAGAGAAGGCAGTGCTCGTAGAAGCGCTGCGTTCTCTTCAACCAGCTGATCATGGGGGATGTCAGGAGTCGGACCACTGGGGATCCTATATTAATGACCTATCCTGAGGATAGGTCATCAATATTGGAAACTGGCCAACCCCTTTAAGAAAGTTTTAGCAAACACTGGCTTAAAGGCCCCTTTACAGCAGGCAATTATTGGGAATGAGCTCTTAATTCCTGACAATTGCCCGAGGAAGAGAGTGATGCACTTACATGCAGCAATCATCTCCGTTGTATGGGAATGAGGGATCACCACATCATACAATTGTCACGGCGGCTGTGGCGGTAGGAGGTCCTTGAAGTTGGTGAGATTCTAAAGGATGAGGATGGGAGGGCTCCACGGTTGGGGCTGGACTCCCATAGTTGGTGGTCGGTTGTGGATAATTTTGGGGGCTGGGCCGTCAGGGGTGCCTCCGAGCTGGCGTTTAACGGCTGGTGGCAAGGCGGCTCAACCTGGTAACAAACTTATGCTGTTTGGGGCTTCCAGGACCTCCCCCGTTGGGATTCAGGAATATGTTACAGTTTGGGATTAAAAGGTTATTTATTATATGTATTTATGTAATAAAATGGCTGCTGTGGCCAATTTAATCCAAACCAGGTGTCAGTGTTTTATTGGGAGTGGGCCGAGCCCGGGGTAAGGGCTGGGCCGGGGTGGGGGGGTGGGTGGCTTGGGTTGGTAGTAGGTAAATGGGGAGCGAGCGGTATATAACCCATACCCCCGTCAAGAAATAGCCAGACTGGGGGCGTAGCCTGGGGGGAGGGTAACATGACGGGGGGTGGGTTTAGCGAGCCCCGGGGGATTGGGATTGGCCAGTTTAATTTCGGGGGTGGAACTCGAGGGGTTAAGTAGCCAGGGCTGGAGGAGAGTGGTGGCCATTTTGGGGTGCAGTGAAAACTCCCGCCCGCCCCTTTATTTTCTTCCTTTTAGGAGTATCCGATGCCGGGTATGGAATAGGAAGATTCGGAGGAGTGCGTGGGTGTCGGTGGGGTATACAATTGTCACGGCGGCTGTGGCGGTGGGAGGTCCTTGAAGTTGGTGAGATTCTAAAGGATGAGGATGGGAGGGCTCCACGGTTGGGGCTGGACTCCCATAGTTGGTGGTCGGTTGTGGATAATTTTGGGGGCTGGGCCGTCAGGGGTGCCTCTGAGCTGGCGTTTAACGGCTGGTGGCAAGGCGGCTCAACCTGGTAACAAACGTATGCTGTTTGGGGCTTCCAGGACCTCCCCCGTTGGGATTTAGGAATATGTTACAGTTTGGGATTAAAAGGTTATTTATTATATGTATTTATGTAATAAAATGGCTGCTGTGGCCAATTTAATCCAAGCCAGGTGTCAGTGTTTTATTGGGAGTGGGCCGAGCCCGGGGTAAGGGCTGGGTCGGGGTGGGGGCGGGGTGGCTTGGGTTGGTAGTAGGTAAATGGGGAGCGAGCGGTATATAACCCATACCCCCATCATGACAGTGGAGGTGAGGGAACCCCGGAACTATCCACCTGACTTTACACTCCTAGTAGTGAGAATATCTATCTATTCAATATCATATGTGGTGACCAATGTCCACTATGCTTCAATAGTATTGAATTAAAGGAAATCTGTCACCACCCTAGAGCATTTTTAATTGCTTTTATGGTACTGTAGGTCTGCTAGAGTCATTTCTAAATATACCTTTATGTGCGATTCAAAGGTCTCTGTATCCCTTACAAAAGTTCTGTCATAAATATACAAATTAGTCTGAAAAGAGCCGGAATGGCAGCACTTCTAGGTGGTGGAGCCCAGTGGCGCCCATCAGCAGTGAGCCCTGCTCCTCTCCTCCTAGTTGCAGCAATGTCACCATGCTGCTGTGAAATCTTGCACATGATAACTGTCCCTGTAGGTGATCGCCCACGCGGTCTGAAGTCATCTACTGCCAGCAGCCTCATTAACTGAACTGCTCATGCGCCAACTGTATGTGCAGTTCAGTTAATGAGGCTGCTGGCAGAAGATGACCCAAACTCGTGCGACCATGGTGGGGTTGAGTCCAAATATCTGCAGGTTTAGTAACATTTGGAAGAGTAACGATGATGGAAACGGCAGTTGCACAGTAAGGAATTCCCTGTGATTAGTAACCACGTCAATTACATAAAGCATGAGAGTTCCTCTTCTCTCCCAGTACTCCCCAAGGTGTATCTCTGCTTGTTGACACTCGAGGAGCTTACACTTAGCTGCTATCCAGTAATGAAGAGATGAAACCATTGTACCTAATCCGCCAAGGGAGCATAGCCTACAGAAAGCACACAATATTAACCCTTCCAAAACTGGGAAGAAATGAAGTGACACCATTAGCTGTTTTATTAGCTTAGTAAATATAGTTTGCTACGTGCATATTATTCTCCATAGAGATGTGAGGAAGAAGCCTCATGGGGCAAGGTAAAGCACTGTGTGTTTTCTGACTGCATTTCTTGTTCTGCTCTCCTACATGCAAAGTACAGTATATTCAGCTGCCTCTATGGTCTATGGCTCTGCGGCTGCTGTAAGATCCCGCATGTCACGAGAGCTGTAGGTTATCATCACATGCCAGGAGTCGCAGGCAACCAGTCTACAAAATTCTGCATATTAATGTTTCTCCTCAAGTGGCTACAATAAAGCATAATTTAGGTGGTATATCAGGGTAGGAGGCCCATGCCTAGCAGCATATACTCAACAGGATTGTCTTAAAAGCTTAATTTAATATCACAACAAGCCGAATATGACAAATAATAAGAAAATAAGTGTGCCCACCCAAAGGTCCATCTGACAAAGCTGTATCCGTTGGCGGCGATACGCAAGGGGTTGCCAGCTGCAGCATCAGGGGGCACGCAAATCTCTTTATTTTTGTCTCCTACCCACTTGATTATTTGGGGCAGGTACTTTTATGTGGATATCACACACACATACACACTTTTCTTGCAGCATTTCTTGGGGGCTTTTAAAATACCATGAATTTCCTGTATTTTTGGTGGCTTTTTTTTGTCACACATGCCCTTTTCTATGCTTTTGTTTTCCTATAGAGAATTCTATGGAAAAATGCCCAAAATACAGTAATGCCATACCTAAAGCACACTGTGTAAAATGCTCAAATGTAACAAAAGAACATCACAAAAAACAGCAAACCCCTGGCTCAAGCTTTTTTTTACCCAAAAAATGTTGCATGTCTCTTAAAAATGTGTGAAAATGCGGCCCTGGAAAAAAAAACCTAAAAGTTGCCTCATGTTGTAGGTGGGTCCAAATTGACAGAAGACTGGACAAAACAAAGGGCCTGCAATACTGTAGTGCATCACAGAATACCACCCCAGCAGAACCAAATACCACAGGGCATCACAAAATACTGCTTCCCCAACCACAGGATTCAACTGTACCACCGTTGAGCTCAGGAGGGCACCTGTGGCTGATCATTATCTACCTGGCCCGCAGCGAACGAGAAGGCCTGAGTGCCCCCCTGGGCATTGGCCCACTGGTAAATTTCCCTGTAGGGTCTATGGCCCCTGGAAACCACCCTAAGGCCTTTTCCATATGTCAGTGAATCACGTGTGCTGGCTGTGTTCTCCATGGACCGCTCACGTACCCATACATAATAGTCTATGGGCCCACGAAAACCATGCCATCCATGGTTTTTCCGTTTTTTCACAGCCCATTTGTAGGAGATAAATCACAGAAAAAAAATGCACCAAACGGATATGCCACTGTACTAGCTAGTCATACAAGCAGATATTAAAAGATGAGACTTTTGCCAATATATTCCTGCCAGGAACACATCGGAGCCCATCATGCACCACGTCACCACCAGGTGCAAAAGAATGTTTAATGCCAGGTGAAGGCACATTCAATACATATGGAACAAAATCACAGAAATATAGTGGCCAATATGGGGGAACTGCTCAGACCCCAAACACTGTAGCGTGTTTCTCATTGGGGGAGCAGTCCCACCGCATGTGGACCGCAGGAGATGTTCCGGAAATTAGTTTTCAGCCTAGCAGTGTCCGTAGAATATGAATTATACACGGAGGGCAAATAAACGATTCTTCACGGACATAGTCAAGGATGAACCATTGATCATTTTGTCACAGATGTCACCATGGACGTGTGAAAGAGTCCTTAGGATGTAGGTTTTAGTTGTGTTTCAGCCATGAAAATGTTTACATTACAAAAATACTTTAGATATGTCAACTGTAGAAAACATGAACATCAGTACTTTATATAGACTTGACTCTATAGGCTGGGGTTCCTGTATGTGTTTTTTCTTTTTTGTTGTTTTTTTTTTGCCCGCATGGTCTAAAATAATTGGAAAAATGAATGAAATAACACCTCTGACCATTTGAGTAAAATTCTATAAAATGTGACAATGCTCGGACGCTTGGCTCTGTAGTAAGGCTCTGCCATGTACATGAGCCCTCTGTTCCTACACACAGGTGTGGGTTTTAAAACAGAAATTCCAAGTGGATTTTTATGTGGAATTCTCTGCGTTTTTACATGGGTTACCTGTGGGTTTTTCATGCAGTTTTGCCCCGATCTCTGAAATCCGCACAAAAAAGCTGCACAAGCAATTGACATGCTGCAGATTTCTAGATACACATGGCAGGTCAATTTCCGCATGGAAAATAATGCACAGTGTAGATGAGATGTGTCAAATGTCACTCACTTTGCTTGTACTGAATTATGCTGCTTTTTGTTCTGTGCATAATCCATGTGTGCAGCAGCTTTATTGTGGCATGCTTGAGAACGGCATGACTATCGCATAAATGGAAAAGGAAGCAATTTTTTTTAATTCTTTTTTTTCCAGCTATTTGGGGGCAGTTTATTGTTTGCATTGCCGTTTTTCTCTATTGCAATTAATGGAAAAAGAGCAGCAGCATCACACAAACTGTGCAGCATGCACCAAGACTGTATTTTTGGTCTTTGTGAAATACTAACACTTCCTTTTTAGGGGTGGATTACGTCAGAGGAAAGCTGTCATACCTGTTCTGAAATTACTATATTCCTCTAATGGGATCTCCTTCTGTTTTTCGCAAGAAAAGCATGGCTCTGTGAATGCACCCTTAAAGGGGTTGTCTGGTGGGGGTCTGACACCCCACCAATCAGCTGTTCTGCAGTAGCTCTGTCTCTAGTGCAGTGGAAGGAGCTGGTTACGGCAGCACTTGCTAACATTGATGTGAATGCCACAGAACAGCTGATCAGTGGAGCTGCATGGTGTCAGACCCCCACCGATCAGATCCTTAGGATAGGACATCACTTGTAAAGGGGTGAACAACCCCTTTAAAGTATAAGCTTGGCTTTGGAGAAATTAGACAACTAGGATACATTTTTTATTGTTTTATGTAGTACAGTTGAGTTTGTGATTTGACATAACACGTCATAAATTTATGAAGTTGCCTTGGTTTTTACATAAGGAGTGCAATAAAAAAAAAAGTATATACAGTATCTAACAAAAGTGAGTATACCCTTCACATTTTTGTAAATATTTTGTTATATCTTTTCATGGGACAACACTGGAGATATGACACTTTCATACAATGTAAAGTAGTCAGTGCACAACTTGTATAACAGTGTGAATTTGTGTGCCCTCAAAATAACTCAACACACAGCCATTAATGTCTAAACTGCTCTCAGCGCGCCGTTCACTTCCTGGATTCTGGCTGGGGGCGGGTTTCCTCTTGATTGAAGTGTTCTTCCGGCCGCGCCGCGCGCTGGACTGAACGCACACGCCGCCGCGCATTGGTCTCCTCCACCTTCAGTTTGAGGATACCCCATGGATGCATTCTGTGGATATGTTATTTTTGGGAAAACACCCTTTACACAGTGAGACTTGGGGACAAAATTAAGTAGCTTATTTAGTTTTGCTGCCTCCACATTCATCATTAAATGATAATCCAGATTTCTGACCACATTTACTATAGAAGTGTAATAAAGCTAAAAAGCAACCAACAAGCAAAAAGATACAAGTAAAAATATATACCTGTCGGAATAGGATGTGATGGCGGTAATATAATACCGATCTGAATAACACTGAACAATGCACTTGTTCTCTGTAAATCTCGGCCTCCAGATTTCATTATTAACCTTGGTGTAACAGCGGCTGCTGTGCGCCGCTGTTCCCCTGCTAACCGCTGCGGTCCCGTTCAGCGGTTATCTGCTGCCAGTGTTTCCCATTCACCGCTGCAGTCCTGGGCTCTGTCTGTGTAGGTACTGTTCTGGGATCCGCTCCACAGTCTCCTCTCAGCCCTGGCCACATCATGCTTGCTGCTTTGTTTCCTGCAGCACTTCCTTAAGGGCCGGCGCGCATCACTTCCTGTGCTTTATGGTTTAGGTCATGTGACCTTACTGACCAATCCTAGCCCTCCTGTGCATATATAAGTGGCTCCCAGATGCCTCAGTGTCAAGGTCCTTGTGTCCTGCTAAGGTTCCTGATTTCTGCTTGTGTGCCTGTGTTCCTCTGCTACCTGTTAGATCCCTGCCTGCTTGCCTTGACTCTACTGTTGCCGATCCGGATTGTCTAACCTGTACCTGTGCCACCTGCCCTGACCTTTTGCCTGTCTGACTACACCTCTGCCTCATCCCTTGGTCCTGCACCTCTGGTCCCTATTTCGGGTACCCCCTGGTCCGTCTGGACCAGCTGCCTCGTGTGCCTATCCTCCTCAAGAGGTAGCGACCTGGTGTTCCCCTTGGGAAAGTCTATCCCCACCATCAGGGGCACTGTGAAGATCGAGGGGTTCACTTAGACAACGCCCTTAGAGGAGCTAGGACACGTGGCACAGTGGGTTCACCTCCGCTGGTTCATGACACTTGGTAATATAATCCTGTTAACTTCATTTTCTCTATCGTGTACCTATAGAGAAAGAAAGTAACACACCCTTATCTGCTTGCCTCATTGTGACACATGTCACTGCTAGGTGTGTCATTGAATTGCAAGGGGAGGGAAGACAGCAGGTGCGTGCTTTAAGGCCATGCTGAGAATCAGTAGCATCTCTGCTTCTCTTTCCAAACAAGTAAGGCTGTTTAGCAACGAAATTTCACAGTCTCACACAACCAGTCAATCAGGACCTCAGAGACTGCTTTCATCTGGAATCGTCTTCAGTGCAATCTACCATGTAAAGCCAGCATGAGAAGCTGCAGCAAGACTTCAATTCTTTTGCAATTTTTTTTATTGCAATTTATTTATAACTTTGTATTTTAAATTAACTTGGGAAATAATGGCTTCATTTCTACATCAACTGAAGGTGCTACTATGGAAAAACTGGTTAGGTGTCTACAGGCAGCCGGTAAGTGCCCTTTCCTATTACTGAAGATGAAGTTGTAAAATTGCATTGGTTTATGTTGAATTATGAGAAAATAATCAGGTTTTAGTCAATGGGGCCATTAGTTACGGATTTTGTTTAATGAGTTTTGTAAGTTCATTTAATAGTTATATAAAAAAAATGTATTTTATTCACACTTTCATCTAAATGTCTATTTGTAAAAAAAATTGTTGCATCCAAATCAGAATTTTAGATAGATAGATAGATATTAGATAGATAGAGATGATATAGATAGATACAGAGAGAACTAGATATAGAAGATAGATAGATAGATAGATAGATAGATAGATAGATACAGAGAAAAAATAGATAGATAGAGATGATATAGATAGATACAGAGAGAAAATAGATATAGAAGATAGATAGAAAGATAGATACAGAGAAAAAATAGATAGATAGATAGACAGACAGACAAATATTAGATAGACAGAGATAAGATAGGTAGATACAGAGAGAAAATATAGATAGATATTATATAGATAGAGATGATATAGATAGAAAACAGATAGACAAATATTAGACAGAGATGAGATAGGTAGATACAGAGAGAAAATATAGAGATAGATAGATAGATAGATAGATAGATAGACATAAGATAGATAGATATTAGATAGATATTAGAAATATAGAAATAGAAATATACACTTGCAAATACCGCAGCAGCACAGTCAGATGGTGTGCACTGGGTGAAATTCCTCTAGGAAGGCAGGCTTCTCCTCCACTGTATATATATCCCAAAAAACGAGGCAGCACTCCAGAATAGCGTGAGAGGGTGAAGACCCCAAACTTTAATCCCCCAGCAACATTTCGGCCTACTTAATGAGGCTTGACAAAGGCCTCATTGAGTAGGCCGAAACGTTGCTGGGGGATTAAAGTTTGGGGTCTTCACCCTTTCACGCTATTCTGGAGTGCTGCCTCGTTTTTTGGGATAGAAATAGAAATATAGATATAGATATTTGATAGATAGAGATGTTATAGACCCTACAGGTGTTTTGCAAAAATGAATGCACAGCAGATCAATATATTGTGCTGGAGTCCTATAGTATCGGGTGTCAATTCATTGATACAAAACTGTGGAATTTATATAGACCGAGTTTTAAGACAGTTTGTTCTTTCCCTCCCTTCATATACGAGAGATACTACGGATTTTTTAAATAAAATAGACACCTTGAACATCGACCCCTCTTGTCTACTTGCCAGCATTGACGTTGGATTACTTTATAGTGCAATCCCACATGAGAAAGAATTACTAGCAGTGGCCTACTATCTACGTACCAGGGGCACGCACTGTAAGGCTGAAAACAAAATTTGATACAAAACCAAAATTTATTAATCTTACCTATGGGGAAAAACAGGGTTTAAAGTCTTTAGAAGCCAATAAAAAATGTAATTGTTGTGAAACCAGAAGATAAAGGGGGGGGGGGATTATTATTTTGGACAAAGAAAAGTGTGAGGAAACAATGCAAAGTATGCTACTGGATGAGGGAACATAAAAAATTGAAAAAAGACCCGATCGCTGACTTTAAGAGGGATCTAAGCGTGCTTTTAAGTGAGGGAAAAGAAAAAGGAATTTTAAATAAAAAAGAACATGAATATTTGAATATTAAATATCCAGTTATTCCTGTTATATACTACCTCACGAAAATTCATAAAAGTATTACAAATCCCCCTGGAAGACCGATTGTCTCGTTATCAATTCCCTCACCAATCGTGTATCAGAATATACTGACTTCTATTTGCAAAAATATGTGGCAAGGGTCCCATCGTACTTGAAAGATACAGGGGACACTATAAGGCACCTGGAAAGTTTGGGGTTTTTAGAAGGTGACATTCTTTTGGCAACTGTCGATGTGGCATCATTGTATACAGTAATCCCAATTGAAAAAGGGATTGCTGCAGTAGATTGTGTGCTGGAAAAAGATGTGGAAATGTCAGAGGAGCAAAGGAAGTTTTTAATACAGTGTTTGAAGTTCTGTTTAATGCATAATTATTTTTGGTTTGACGGCAGCTATTACTTGCAATGCATCGGGTCGGCGATGGGGGACGAAATTCGCCCCCAGTTTCGCCAACCTGTATATGGCCATATGGGAGGAGTCCTTTATTGCCCCTAAAATACAGAAAAATATAACAGAGGATGGCCTATTGTCATGGAAAAGATATATAGACGACTGCTTGCTTGTATGGAGAGGAAATGCACATGATTTGGGAAACTTTCTGCTTTATCTAAATGACAACAGCTGGAATCTCCAGTTTACCAGTAATGTAAGTGCAACCTCTGTTGACATCTTAGACCTCACGATCTCCCTAGAGGGGGGTAGTTTTAAGACCACTACCTATTTTAAGCCCTCAGATGCTAACACCTATATTAAGACCACGAGTCGCCATTATAAACCTTGGCTGACCAATATTCCTAAAAGTCTGTTTAAAAGAGTCATTCGTAATTGTACAAAAATTGATGATTACTATAGGCAAAGTGAACTGATTGAGAAGAGATTTTTTTGAAAAAGGGTATAAAGAAAGTTGCTTGAGAGAGTGTAAAGATGCAGTTGCAAAAGAAAGTAGACAAAAGATAAAAGAACAGGAAGATGACAACGTTGCGTCCAAGAAGAATAATGAGAAAATGAGGCTGGCGTTTATCACTCAGTTTAGTGATAGTGCTGGCTTGATAATAAAATGCAGTTAGAAAAAACTGGGCGGTTTTAAAGAACGACCCGGTTCTTGGAGGGTTAATTCCAGATAAGCCAACTGTAATATATAAGAAAGCACCAAATATTAAAGACAAATTGGCTCACAGCTGCCTATACTTCAACGAAAAAGTAAAGAGATGACCTCAAACAGCAAGGGAGTAACCTACACTGTGCAAGGAGAATTAACTTGTGAAAGTATGGGGGTCAGCTACATGCTGGAGTGCCCATGTGGCCTCCAGTATGTTGGACAGACTTTTAGGAAGTTGAAAACTCGCTTACAGGAGCTTTTAAGAAACATCAAAAAAGGAGTTGACACACATGGTGTTTTAGCTCACTTCAAGAAAGCACATAATAAAAACCCACAGGGATATCCTGCACTGGGATAGCTACTATCCCCTGGCCTTAAAGTTTGTGGGGTTGGAAAGGGTTCAGATGAATTGGAGAGGGGAGGATCCGAAAAAAAAAAAAAGGAGGTCAAATGGATTTACCGTCTGGGTACACTGCAACCCGATGGGTTAAATATAGAATTTGATATCAAGACGGTTCCATTAACATGGTTGTAAAGTATGTGTGCTTTTCATGTGAATAATGCTGGAGAAGAGGAATGCGGGTATATCCGTATTGCAAGCTAATATCAAGATATGTCTGAAGGGGTTTTAAGATTTTAAAAATAAATAAATAAATAAATAAAAATTTCGGTTTTATGAACATGTGTGTTTTTGTATGGGAATAGGGCTAGAGAAGAGGAATGCGTTTTTTGCTGCTATGTAAACTGTGAGGTAGAAGAAAAACGATTTATTTGCCTTATTAGAAAATGTGTTGATTGAGGATGATTTTATAGAAGACTTGTTTGTATTGCCGATTTTATGGAGTTTTTGGGAGTTGCACTTTTGGGATTGTTTAAATGGTCTATTTAATTAGTACTCACCTGAATATAAAAGGGTGGGAAGTGCATTCAGAGCAGCCCCTGACGAAGCAAGCGAAGGCGAAACCCGGGTCGGGCATGTGATTCTGAGCATCATTTTATACTTTTATATGCATGAGACTTTTTATCTATGTGAATATAATAAAGCCAATTGTTTAATGAATTGTTGCGGTACCTCACTATATTCAGTCCTCTAATTTAACATCCAGGAGGTGAGAAATCTGAATGTGAAGGGAACCTTAAATCCAGTGACCGAGTGCATCTAAAGATACCATCCACCTACCTTATTCATCCACGCTCCTATGGAAAGCATTTGAGCTGCACAGTCTTTTTTTGTACAAAGTACCAGGGGCACGCACTGTAAGGCACATAGTGACTGTGTACTTAGACTTTTGGAGTTCACTCTCACCCATAATTTTTTTTTCTATTTGACAGATGTTTCTACCACCAGCTCAGCGGGATGGCAATGGGCAGCCCTTGTGCACCCACTTAGGCCAATCTCTTCCTGGGCTGGTGGGAGGACACTATTGTGTTTCCTGATCAAGACGCTTGGTATGTATGAGCAGTGATGGCCAGTTCGCAGTGTTTGCCGACGAACACATGTGATCTGCCATCTTTATTCCCAAGCCCGGTGATGCAGAGGTAAGTCCTTACCTGTGCATGCGCCGCGAGCCAATCTGAAACACATGCGGTCACCGGGAGCAGGCAGCTCCGAGAACAGCCCGATGAAAGCTGTTCTCGGAACTGCCTGCTCCCGGTGACCGCATGTGTTTCAGATCGGCTTGCGGCGCAGGCACAGGTAAGGACTTACCTCTGCATCGCCGGGCTTGGGAATAAAGATGTCAGATTGCATGTGTTCATCCGCGAACACAGCGAACAGGCCATCACTGTGTATGAGTGGAGGAGACATCACATGACAATGATTTGCCTGGTCATATGAACATCCCTCCATGGACAGGACCTCTGCGTGGACACCACAAAAATAAATATGTTAAGGCTTTCAGAATGTGACAATTAAAAAATTGGAAAGCATTCATCCGTAGGGGTTAAAGTAATACATTACCATATGAAAAAACCCTAAAAAACCCTGTGAAATTTGCCCACAAAAATACAGGACTAGAGATAAGCTAATTTCTTGAAATTCACATTAGGTTCACTTTGCACAAATCCTTTTGGATCTAGTTTGAATCCTTTAGGGTCTGAATACAATCAACCTGAATCGAAAGTTCCCAAATTGCTCTGAAAAGTTGCGTATGATACTCTGGGGTCTCCTAGGACTGTGTCCAGTCCCTTTCAAGCTCTTTAAAGGGGTTATCCAAGACTAACAAATACCTCTTCATATGCCGGGCCCCTCACACTGAATCTACTTACCTGGCTCCCCACTGCCTGCGTCGCTCCTGACCACCGCACCGCCACAGCTCATCATCAGCCAATGGCAGACGGGGACTAGCCTCCCTATCATAGGATCGGGAGCGGTGCAGGGAGTGGGGAGCTTGGTAAGTAGATACAGTGTGAGGGGCCCGGCATATGGGGGGAGCACTTGTTAGTCTTGAATGTCCCCTTTAACACCAAGACGGCATTAGCAATGTCAATGTGACAGCAACATATATAGCTATGGGTATGATCACACTGATGCAGATTTCTGATGCAGATTTTGGTGTGGATTTGCCATGGATTCCAACCTAGGCATTGTAAAGGATGAAATCTGTGGTGGACATCCGCATCATATGTTGACACGCGACAGTCTTAAAGTCCATTTTGCAGGTCTGTTTAGACTATGGACTTTCTTATTGATGGAGTTTGTTTAATATTTCTTAAAATTTCCTCCACTTTGCTGGTACTGTAAGTTGCTGCAGATCTTCCACATGGAAATCCGTAGAGGGAAACCCAAAGTATATCCACTACATATCCTCAGGGTTAGGTTTGGGCACTGCCTATATTTCGTTACATAATAGCTGGGGTATAATTAACATACTACGTCCATAGGCTGTGTCTGATATTGCATCTTTGTCTCATTGACAACGACATGAGGGATTATAATTGACAATTCTTGCTTACACCCATTTCATGCTTTGTTCATATTTCTGTAGGAGCTTTCATTTGAAGCCTCCTTCGGAAATTCTATTATGTGTAATGGGAAATATAGTGTAACATGCTTTGCTAGTTTTCCTACTGAAATGAAGGACACCATGATGGAAACTTATCGAACCCAATATAAGTCAATGTAGTCCCGTTGGTGTACCCCACAGGACATATCCATCACTCCATAATTTCATTTTTCTGCTTCTTTGACTGTGCAGAGAACTTGAATTGTTACAGGAAGTGTGAACAGACCCCCTGGTATGAAGTTAGGGGATGCCAAGAGATGAACCCCCACCAATCTAATATTGATGACCTATGGTAAGGATAGAACATCCATTTAAAAGAACCATAAAACAACTTTAAAGGAGTTTTGCGAGACTTTAATACTGATGACCTATCTATCCTCTTGATATGTCATCAGTATCTGATCGGTGGGGGTCCGACACCTGAGATCCCCACCGATCAGTGGCACTCACAGTAGCACGTTGGCCTTCTCCAGCTTTTCCTAGACCGTATGACATCACATTCAATGGCCTAGACTCATTGAAGTCTACAATGTACGGCACTGTGCTTGGTGAGTAGAGAGAAGACAACGCTACTGCTAGTGCTGGCGCCTTCTTAAACATATGATCGGTGGGGGGTTTGGGATGTTGGACCCCCACTAATTAGATACCAGTGATCCATCCAGAGGTAATTATAATGCCGATGGTGAGCAGATAAGCAGTGAAGAGAATGCAGTGCTCACAGGAGTGTTCTTTTCAAACACTTGATCGGTGGTGGTGCCGAAGAAGTGGTAATTTGGACAGGATTCGTTTACAAGCAGAAACACATTAGATTTACAGATTAGATTCTATTAGCCCTACAGGTCTCAATGAAGATTTTTCGGTTTAGAGCATTTATATGATTTGGTTATTGAGCCCTGTCCCCCTTTGCTTCTCAGTACATCCATATTTTATGTAACAATACAACTTGTTATAACAATAATATAATATATTTAGGGAGGATAATTACTGTTTTTACTCACCAGTGATGCAATTTACAATTATATGCTTGTCACCTAGAATGGGTGTTCTTATTTGGTGCATTTAGCATCTCAATGGCATCTGTTTTGTCCTCGATGCTAGAAAACACAGGCAGATACTTATCCATTATGCAGTAACATTAGGCAGGCATCTGATTGGCACCAAATGTATTCAGCAGCAGGACAACGACCTGAAACGTGCAGCCAATGTCATTGAGAACTATCTTCAGCAGGAAACAATAGGGGACGTTTACTAATGCTTTGTGCCAGAAAAATTGTGCAAAATGCACCAAAAATAACAATGAATTGATTTGCGCCATGTATAATAAGTATTTACACCCGTTTTTAGTCTTGAAAGAATGAATCACAGCAGAATTCTTATCATTATTAAAAGTGGGCAGGGATAGCAAACTGGCGTGACTCCTCATTTATCAAGTAGCGATAATCAAAAAGGAGAAAATACTAACCTATATTTAAAGGGGTTATCCAACCCCTATAATGGCCCCTCATATAGGTTCTACTTACCACACTCCCAGGCACCCGTGTGGCTTTGATCCCCGCATGGCCACTGCTGTATCTCCCCATTGTGCAGATCAAAACATCCGGTGACAGGGGGTGGGGTGGTTGGCCAATAGCAGGCCGCGACGGGGATGAGCCTCCCTGCAATTACAAGCTGTGAAGCTGATGACCACAGCCACAGGAGTGTTTCTAATGCACAGGCGCGGGACAGCATTTCACAGAGGTGGATGAATCGCATCGCAGGGAGGCTGCTCTATTTATCACAAATTAACAAAAATATTGCAATCCAGTAGCGGTGGCCGTGCTTGCATACTATAGGAAAAAGTGACGGCCTCTCTGGTGCCCAAGATCGTGAGAGTTCACATGGGCACGCATGCGCAGCAACACCTGTCCCACCCACATAATATCTGCTCTGCAGAAGTGGTCATAACCCCTGGATATGAGCAATGTATAATACGATGGAAAAATCAATCCAGCCAGCAAAGGAAGCAATATGGAGAATCACAATACGACACAACACGTCTATTTTTGAAAGCATTCTTAATCTGCAGCATTTTTTTCAGACTTGACTAAAACGTCTGCACAGTACTGTATAAGAGGTGGCCACGATGGCTGTTCTCTTCCATCATGTTACCAATTGCAGGAAGCAAACAGTGATACCAGTATAAGAGGGGAGGAATGCCCATGATAATGTGGCATTAGACTTTAAAGGGGTTGTCCACCTCTTTACAAGTGATGGCCACCCCTTTAGAGGGTCTGACACCCCGCACCCCCACCGATCAGCTGTCCTGCAGTAGCTCCATCCTTTGTGGTTATGGATGGAGATGGTTACGGCAGGGCTGCTCCCTTTCATTTAAATCAATGGGAGATGAGGTGGGCAATGAGTTGTACTGCTGCCCGAGCATATGTCTAGTTTGCCTGTATGGAATGTGAAGCCTGCCGACTACCAAACAATAACCTGTCAATCCATAAACTATATATAGCTTCACATTTTTGGTTGCGATTTTCACTCACTATGACGCATTTAAAGTACTGAAATTCCTTCCTTCTATTCTACTTTGCATATTGTAATAACAGAAACTTAAACTGTTCAAACCAAAGGCTGACATTCCAGACCAGTTCATGGTTTAGTGCAGGGATCAGCAACCTTCGGCACTCCAGCTGTTGTGAAACTACAACTCTCAGCATGCTCTTTCCACTTGTGTGGGAGTTTAGAGAGCAGCCAAGCAACGAGGGGAGATGTAGTTTCACAACACCTGGAGTGTCGGAGGTTGCTGACCCCTGGTTTAGTGGGTGAATTTCTATGCAAAATAAAAGAGTATAGCGGTTTTATGTTCTATGGAATGTTAACACCTCAGCAATTTCTAATATTATATGTGATGTTTGGGTTAAACCTTATTTTGCCTACAGAGGGCAACAAGGAAATGTTGGTATCTGATAGTCCAGAGAGAATGTCATGTACAATTTTTCCCAGTGTTTCGTGAAAACTAAATTTTTATACGGGTTTTCAGTACTTTTTTATTAATCATTATCTGAACGGCTGATTCCAACATCCCGCACCCCAAGCTGCTCTGCAGTAGTTCCAACACTGACCCACTTTCACTTAAATCTGGTAATTTCTGTAGTAACTAGCCTGCTATACAATGGATGGAGAGATGTTTAATTCAGAGCTTACTTCCACCATCGGAACTACTACAGAACAGCTGATCGGTGGGGGGCAGGGTTGTATCTATAGGGGGTGCAGAGGTAGCAGTTTCTACTGGGGCCTGAGGGGCTGAAAGACCCTTGTGCCACATAAGAAGATATCGGTATTATAGAAAGTGCATGCTGGGAGGGCTCTGTTATAGATTTTGTACTGGGACCAAGAATAATCAAGTTAGTCCTCTGGCTGGAGGGAAGGGGTTAGGTCAAGAATTTGGCATGGAGGGGGGCTCTTTAAATGTTTGCCTCAGGCAGCAGAAAGGCTATATGCTCTCCTGTCCATTGCTGCAAAACACTGAAGGAAAGGGGCCCATGATCCTTTAACTACGCCCCTGGTGGGGTGTTGGACCCCCTCTGATCAAAAATTGATGGTCTATTTGGGGTTGAATTAGTAGTAAAAATGCAAGAGAATTTTGGTGACCCACATTTACAAAATGTCTCAGGCACATTTTGCACCTTGCTCGGCAAGTGGATGTAGTTTAACAAGAAATAGCAATGGCTTCAATAGGAAAGTTGATGGGAAATTGGTGACACTATGTGCCAAAAGTGCAGCAGAATTTTGGCACAAAATGCAGCTGTGAAGTAAGTATCTGATATGTGGTATAAACATAGGGGGGAATTTCGGCGCTTTTGGGGTGTCAAAATGTTGCAAATCCTGACACCTGTACAAAACTTTTACAATATGACATTTACATCAGTGTATTGTAACAGATTATAAATGGTGAGCAATTTCTTTCCTATTATCAACCTATGACATCAAAGCAAACATCCAGTCTGTGTTCTTTGTGTGTATTTTAATATGGTTGTATTGTGTTCAGTGCATTATCACTTTGTACAGACGTTGTACTAAATGTCTTCATTTCCTTGTATTTTAGGTGTGGTCTACGGTCCTCATCATCTGGCCTGTTGTCATCTTTATTATCTTGGCCATTACACGGTCTTGTATTCCTCCCACACAATCACCAGATTGTGAGTATCAAATATTTCTTTTTACTTTTATTAGAAGCTTAAAGAGTTTGTGAAAGAATAGGGGGAGAGGTTTGTCAACCCCCCCCCCCCCCCCCTTCCCAATTCACCAGACCTGTAAAGGAAAGATTACCTTCCTGCCTCCAGGTGTTGGCTCTTTCTCCTCCAAGCCTATCCTATGATGCTCTGGTGGGCTCCCTCCATGTCCACATCCAGTTTGACATTACTGCAGCCAATCACCGGCTGTGACCGGCGGCTCCCCTTATGTCATGGCAAATTGTCACATGGCACAAGGGGATCTAGTCTCCGCCGCAGCCAAACACTGGCTCAAGTGAGCCTAGAAGAGAAGGAGAGGGAGCCGGCTACGGGAAGCAGGTAAATAATCCTTCCTTTAAAGGTCTGGCCAAATGGGAAGGGGGTCCCAAACCCGCCTCCCCCAACACATTTTTGCTAAACCACAAGTTAAAATTGTGATGAAAGGATGTTTGTCTCCGTAATCTTTTTTTAATTTTTATAATTGGGCTTGGTCATGTCAGGACCAGGCAAACCTGGCAGATGCCAGGGCCAACTAGGTTTGAGGGGCTTATGGAGATTGAGTTGTCACCGGGTGCAGACCTCTTTGAATTTATGGGTGTAGCAAGTTTAAAGGGGTTCTCGGGGCTACAGATATTGATAACCTATCCTCAGGATAAGTCATCAGTATCAGATCAGTGAGGGTTTGACACCTGGTATACCCATTGATAAGCTGTTTTCAGAGGCCGCCGCGCCCGAAACTAACAGTTTATGGAACTGAAGCAGAATGCATGTAGTTTCCAGCTCCAGTGTACTGAAACTCAGAGGGTCATTGATCAATCTCAAATACGCCTAAATTGTGTATACATCAGGAGCAGATTGCAGCGCAGTGGTTAGTTGCGCTACAATCTGCGACTTCTCCCCGCTCACGCCAAGTCTAAAATTGTGGGCATGGCATGGGCGGGGGAAGGGGACAGGCCGGCAGGCCCGTCTCATTTACCATTTATTATGCCTGTTTTAAAAAATAGGAAGCTGTCTTACACGAAGAGGTATCTTACAGCACCTCTTCATAACTTCAGTGAAACGAGTGCAGTGCCTTATTAAGACCGGGGTCTAAAATGCCAGGCTTAATAAATGTGCCGCTCTATTCGTATTCACTTGATTGGGAGCCTAGCTGCAGAATCCTGGCCGCTACACTGTGTACGCCTCCAGCTCCTTACACTATATAGTTTCCGTTGCTGTGGCCGCCCAAAATAGTTGGATCTCGGACCCCTTCCGATCTAATATTGAGATAGGTCATTAAAATTTGTAGTCTGGAGAACTCCTTCAAGGCTATATATTTGGGAAATACCATTAGTCATTTTAATAGATAGATGGTTACAGATGTATCAAACTCAAAAAATAAAGTAACATTGCTGACCTTCTGATGAAATATCCTGATTTTAGTAATGATTAAATAAAATGGGATGACAATTAGACTTTTTATTAGGGCACAGCCACACCGTCAGGTTTCTGGATGCAGTTTTGAAAGCCAAAAATTGAGGAGTGGATCATAAAAGGAAGAGAAAGTATTAAGGACGGATACGACTTCTCCTCTTTTTTTAGATTCACTCCTGGTTTTGGCTTCCAAAACTACATCCAAAAACCTGACAGTGTGATCATATCCTTACTGAGAAAAACAATACTGTAGAACTTGTGTATGCAAAGTTGGACCAGATGGAATTGTTGTGTCCTACTAAGAAGACTCTTTCATATGCATAAGTGGAAGAAGAGCTTCATGGCGTGCCGTTTCCATCCCTAAGCGACTGTGCTTATTTTGAATCCGATAGTTTGCTCAGTAAAAAATAGCTCTAAGCTGGAAAGGAAAACCAACATTTGCATGGCAGACTCAAACAATCCTCCCTGCAGATCTGTGATGGATCTCTGCTTATATCTCAACATTTCTGGTGCAATCATGCTGAAACCAGTGCACAGTCAGCTGTCTTCGTTGAAGACTATTCAGCAGAGGCATCTGAATTAGGAAATATAGCAATATCCATAAAGCTAATAGGGATGATGTGCTGGTTATTTCTCTAGAGGAGGTATTTTTAATTGCTCCCTATGGATAGTAAAGCATCCCTCTGCTGCCCAATGTACAGCTTACATATGGTCTATGAACAGCCACTGTACCTTAGTTGCCTAGGACATGAGCCCTGATAAATTAGCAATTCATCATGAGATATTATTAATAACAATCTAACTTGTATATGAAGAGAGATATGCCAAGCTAGGCTTCCTCTACATTTGGTTCTCAGGCCATATGTCAGCAGATTTGTACCTATGAAACTGTCTGACCTGTTACATGTGCACTTGGCCGCTGAAGGCATCGGTGTTGGTCCCATGTTCATATGTGCCCGCATTGCTGAGAAAAATTACATTTTAATATATGTAAATGAGCCTCTATGAGCAACGGGGGAGTTGCTGTTACACCTAGAGGCTCTGCTCTCTCTGCAATTGACGCACTCTCTGTAATTTAATTGACAGGGCCAGGAGTGATGACATCATAATGCCTGGCCCTGTAAATCAAAATGCAGATGGCGCGTCAACTCCGGAGATAGCAGAGCCTCTAGGTGTAACGCCAACACCCCCATTGCTCCTAGAGGCTCATTTACATATAATAAAACATCATTTTTATCAGCAATGCAGGCACCTATGAACATGGGACCAACACAGATGCCTTTAGCTTCCAAGTGCACATGTAAGGACTCCTTCACACTTGCGGCAGGACGGATCCGGCAGGCTGGTCTCCCTGTCGGATCTGTTCTTCTGCTGTTTCGCCGTATCGTCGGACCGCCGCTCCGTCCCCATTGACTATAATGGGGACGGGGGCTGAGCTCCGGCGCAGCACGGCGGTGCACGGCGAAAGCCGCCGGACTAAAAAGTCGGACATGCAGGACTTTTTAGTCTGGCGCTTTCGCCGTGCACCGCCGTGCTGGGCCGGAGCTCAGCCCCAGTCCCCATTATAGTCAATAGGGACGGAGCGTTGGTCCAGCGGCTCAGCGAAACAGCAGAAGGACGGATCCGACAGGGAGACCAGCCTGCCGGATCCGTCCTGCCGCAAGTGTGAAGGAGCCCTAACAGGTCAGCCAGCTTCCAGGCACAAATCTGCTGACTGATGCCCTTTAACCCCTTAGAGATCAGGCTAATTTTCACCTTGAGGACCAGGCTGTTTTTTCGTCACATATTGTACTTCATGACACTGGTAAAATGAAGTCAAAAAATTTAATTTTTATTTATAAAAAAAATGCCAAATTTACCCAAAATTTTGAAAAATGTGCAAATTTTTAAGTTTCAATTTCTCTGCTTCTATAATACATATTAATACCTCCAAAAATAGTTATTACTTTACATTCCCCATATGTCCACTTCATGTTTGGATCATTTGGGGAATTATATTTGATATTTTGGGGATGTTACAAGGCTTAGAAGTTTAGAAGCAAATCTTGAAATTTTTCCGAAACTTTTAAAAACCCACTTTTTAAGGACCAGTTCAGGTCTGAAGTCACTTTGTGAGGCTTACATAATAGAAACCACCCAAAAATGATCCCATTGTAGAAACTACACCCCTCAAGGTATTCAAAACTGATTTTATAAACGTCGTTAACCCTTTAGGTGTTCCACAAGAGTTAATGGAAAATAGAGATACAATCTTTCAAAATTTCACTTTTTTGGCAGATTTTCCATTTTAATATTTTTTTTCCAGTTACAAAGCAAGGGTTAACAGCCAAACAAAACTCAATATTTATGGCCCTGATTCTGAAGTTTACAGAAACACCCCATATGTGGTCATAAACTGCTGCACGGGCACACGGAGGGGGCGCAGAAGGAAAGGAATGTCATATGGTTTTTGGAAGGCAGATTTTGCTGGACTGGTTTTTTGACACCATGTCCCTGATGCACCCCTAGAGTAGAAACTCCAAAAAAGTGACCCCATTTTAGAAACTACGGGATAGGGTGGCAGTTTTGTTGGTACTAGTTTAGGGTACAAATGATTTTTGGTTGCTCTATATTACACTTTTTGTGAGGCAAGGTAAGAAATAGCTGTTTTGACACCGTTTTTTATTTTTTATTTACAACATTCATCTGAAAGGTTAGATCATGTGGTATTTTTATAGAGCAGGTTGTCACGGACGCGGCGATGCCTAATATGTATGCTATTTTTTTATTTATGTAAGTTTTACACAATTATTTAATTTTTGAAACAAAACAAATCATGTTTTAGTGTTTCCATAGTCTGAGAGCCATAGTTTTTTTCAGTTTTTAGTCGATTATCTTGGGTAGGGTATGATTTTTTGCGGGATGAGATGACGGGTTGATTGGCACTATTTTGGGGTGCATATGACTTTTTGATTGCTTGCTATCACACTTTTTGTGATGTAAGGTGACAAAAATTGCTTTTTTTTACACTTTTTTTTTACGGTATTCACCTGAGGGGTTAGGTCATGTGATATTTTTATAGAGCATGTTATTACGGACGCAGAGATACCTAATATGTATACTTTTTTTATTTATGTAAGTTTTACACAATGATTTCATTTTTGAAACAAAAAAAATCATGTTTTAGTGTTTTCATAGTCTGAGAGCCATAGCTTTTTCCGTTTTTGGGTGATTATATTAGGTAGGGTCTCATTTTTTGTGGGATGAGATGACGGTTTCATTGGCACTATTTTGGGGTGCATATGACTTTTTGATCGCTTGCTATTACACTTTTTGTGATGCAAAGTGGCAAAATAAATCTTATTTTACACCGTTTTCTTTTACGGTGTTCATCTGAGGGGTTAGGTCATGTGATATTTTTATAGAGCAAGTTATTATGGACGCGGCAATACCTAATATGTATACTTTTTTTATTTACTTAAGTTTTACACAATAAGTTTTTTTAAAACAAAAAAAATGATGTTTTAGTGTCTACATATTCTGAGCCATAGTTTTTGTATTTTTTGGGCGATTGTCTTAGTTAGGGGCCCAATTTTTGTGGGATGAGGTGACAGTTAGATTGGTACTATTTTGGTGGGCATACGCCTTTTTGATCGCTTACTGTTGTACTTTTTGTGATGTAAGGTTGGTTTATTTAGCACAGTTTTTTTTACGGTGTTCATCTGAGGGGTTAGGTCATGTGATATGTTTATAGAGCCGGTTGATACGGACACAGCGATACCTAATATGTTTACTTGAAACTTTAAATTTTTTGGGGGGAAAACTTTATTTTTTCAACTTTTTCACTTTATTTTTTGTCCTTCTTTGGGACTTCAACTTTTGGGGTCTGATCCCCTTTACAATGCATTCCAATACTTCTGTATTGGAATGCATTGGCTGTATGAGTAATACACTGAGTATTACTCATACAGCTTCCGGCCTGTGAGATCCAGAGGGCTGGATCTCACAGGCTCGTCACAGGAATGCAGTGCCGATTCCTCAGGAGGCGCTGCCTTCCATGCCATCGGGTCCCCCCTACAGCCCCACTGGGACCCAATGGCACCGCTGCCGCACCATGTAAAAGCCGCAAACCGCAGGTCTAAATTGACCTGCGGTTTGCGGCGATCGACGACACAGGGGGGTCACGGGACCCCCCTGCGCATTGTCCCCGGGTGCTCAATGATTTGAGCAGGCACCCAGTTCCGATCACCGCCCACTGCGCGACGGTGATCGGAAATACATAGGACGTACAGGTATTCCCTGTGTCCTTAAGTACCAGGACATCAGGGCGTACCTGTATGCCCTATGTCCCAAACAGGTTAAAGGGGTAGTACAGCTTCAAGTAAACAAATGTTATACATTGCATCAGGAAAAGTTATGCATTTTTCCAGTATACTCTCTGCAATATTTTTTTTTAAGATCTCTTCTTGCTGTCATTCAACAGGAAACCTTCATGTTTCACTTCCTGTGGATAAAAAGCAGTCCTGATCATGTGATGGACACACAGATGCTCGGCTCTTACAAGACGGTACAGTAAGGAGCCATGCACCTTTGTGTCCATCACACAACCAGGACCACTGCACGTAAACAAAGAATGAAAGACACTTGTCTGCAGAGATTGGAATACCCCTTTAAGTGGTTACTACATTGACAAGGATTTTTCATATTAGAAGCATACGATCAATTGTCTATTAATGGTCATGCATGGATAATTGGCCATGGATGGTGTGAAAATCTGAAACTTTCAATATTGCTCAGGGAAATTTCTCAACATGGATGCTGCCATCCTTCCATTATGTGCTCATGCACACAAACGTATTTTGTTTCCGTGTCCGTGGAACCATGCGGAACCATTTACTTCGATGGGGCCACAAAAAACTCTGAAATGACTCTGTGTGCATTCCGTGTCCGTATGTTCATTCCACATGACGGACAAGGAGAGGACTGTTCTATTATGGGCAGGCTGTTTTTCTATTCCACAGAATGTGGAATGCACACGGAAGTCATCCTTATTTTTTGTAGGTCTGCAAAATACACACCGTCATTAGTGTTGGGCGCGAATATTCGAATTGTGAATTTTAATCGCGAATATCGCCACTTAGATTTAGAATATAGTGCTATATATTCGTATTCTCGAATATTCTAGACTTTTTTTCATCAGTAACCTCCCTTCTTGCTTGTGGGCCAATGAGAAGGCTGCAATGTCTTTGTCTAAGCTTAGCAACATCCCTAGCAACCAATAGGAAAGCTGCCTACCCCTTACTATATAAGAACCTCCCCAGCAGCCATTTTCTGCAGTTTTATGGAGTTGTTAGAGAGAGAGCAGTGTTATTGCTGTGTTCTGTGCTTTACTGCTTAATTACATTAGATAGTTACGGTAGCTTATATATATATAATACAGATAGTTAGTGGGAGGTAGTCAGTGTAGGTTAGATCCTGATATAGTGTAGCTGATAGGTTCCAGTGCAGGGTGTTAGGTAGTGTGACAATACTTTAGTGCACCAATCACTAATATGTAGTCAGACCTGCTAAAATGTGAAAAATATGCGCATCATTAATTGCCGATATGCGCAATCGCGAATATATTGGAGCACTCTATCTGCATATAAAGCTATTGTAATGTTCTGCCGTGCCAACCATTTTCTCCAGTCTCAGGAAACTTCTAGCAGCTTGAAAAATGTAGCAACAGTCACCCGCGCCTGTATTGTGCACGCAATACGCGCATATTACATTGCCGATTTTCGCAATCAAGAAAAATGGCGAATTCTTGAATATATAACTAATATTCACCCAAATAATCGCAAAATAAAGCGAATTCGAATATTGCCCCTGCCGCTCATCACTAACTGTCATGTGCATGAGCCCTATCTGATAGAAAAGTAAAGGATCAGATCTCCGTTGCTACGCTGCCAGCTTTTAAGGGCATAAATATTGTGACATTTCACCATGTAGCACTAGCCTAATAGATACGGAAGCACCTACACAAGTCAACAAATGTTGTGAAGTATAATACGTGCAATTATGTAAAACTTGACACATGTCATACATAATAAGGGCTCATTTCTCTGAATGTTTAGAACAAAAAGACAACAGAAACTTGCATGCTTGCTTTTATTTCTTTTTGCTAAGTATTGTTCATGGCAGACCAGGGGCGGATTGGCATCAGACCCTATAGGGAAACTTCCCAGTGGCCCGATGCCCAGGGGGCCGCAGGAGCCCTCCTTATGGCTGCTGGCTCTGTACTAAATGAACTCAGCATTACTTAATTTATGAGCATTAAGTACTTATGCACCTGACCGGTAGAGTTATGTTACTTAGTCCTGCTGAGGCAGTATCTTGTGCTGCACTGTGGTATTTGGTTATGCTGGGGTGGTATTTTGTGCTACACTATGGTATTGTAGGCCCACTTCCTTGTGTTGGCTCTGCCTACCTGTGTTGACCCACCTTCTGCCAATTTGGACCTGCCTACAACATGGGGCCACATTTAGGTTTTTCTCCAGGGCCTGTGTGGCAGACATTTTGATAATATGATCATAAGAGAATACGTGCTTGGTACTTACTCATTTGAGAAATGCAATTTAAAAGACATTTTATTACACCTATAACTTTCAATGATGTGCTACTGTTGTTAATTGTGGATGGTGTTAATGTTTAATCCTCACCATCTATGAAAACCCTTTATGGTTGAAGGAAATGACGTTCAATGCGGACCGAAAAGAGAGATAAACTGGATATATTTGAATGGCACACATGCCTGTTTATATCTGGAGCGTTTACTGTGATCACACAGCTCACCTTCAAACAACATTGGTTACTGGGAGAGAAATCTATTTCAACCTGCATAATTAAGGACAAAGGTGCACAGTGAAATAACCAGGAATAGAACACTACAAAGCAGGGAGTGGGGCAACAGTCACATATTCTTGTCAACATATCTTATACTGGTACAAACATAAAAGGAGCTTAGGTAGGGTACTGGCTCCCCTTGAAGAGTGATCACGTGTAAAACAAACAAAAAACAAAGGAGGTTATCCGAGAGCTTCAAAGGACTAGGCTTTGTCCCTGAAGGAAAAGGATACACACAGAGGCGCCAACTGGACAGTATAGTGGAGAAAATGACAGGGATGATTATGATAGGCTAGAGAAAGCTGCTCTAGTGTAGGCAAGGCAATACACCATAAAAAAGCAACAAAGGATCAGCGACAAGGTGGACCACAAGGCGAAGCTACCCACCCCAAGTGTCACACCGTTGGCACTAACGAAGTGGGGAGGTGAGCGCCAGTCTCGAAAATATCAGATATGAAATGTAGGTACAGTTTAGGATTACAACACCCAATAATACACGGAGCTCGCATGTGGGGTTAAATATAGGTTATGAAAGGAAGTGCAATAAAATATATTGAAATAAAGTAATAAAACAGTGGATGAACCAATGTATGGAACACCAATTAAAATCAATATATAAATATAAGGAAATAATATTAATATTAGTTGATAATATTATTCTTATTGATCCACTCACTTCACTGGGGGGTCGCCACCAGGATAAACTCAAGACACCTGGCCGGGATCGCAAGTCCCCGAACATACCGGAGGACATAACGGGAGAACGGAGCGGCGCCCAGGGATAATAGTAAGTGCAGTGAGATCCCTGGGCGCGGCTGTATATGTCATGATACTTAATTCACAATGTTTAGACCGATGAAAGGTCCTCTTTAAGAGATTAAGTAGTACGTCCCACATACAAAAGATTGCAAGGACATTGTAACAAATAAACCACGTTTGTAGTACTGCAATTCATTGTGTGGTGTAATGTTATTGGTTCCCTAGGGAGAGGTAGGGTAACTCGTTGGCCACAGCAATTAATAATATCACAGCACATACATCTTTTTACCCCACATTTGTGTGAGCCTAAACTGCGTAGACTCTTATTGGATCCAGATGGAAGGCTTCGTGGATCAATCCCAAGCTTAGGACATGAAGGAGCCAGAATGTTCTTAAGGGTCTGTGCTCGTTTAAAGGTTAGGTTGAACATTCTTGGGATTGTGTCTCCTATAATGGGGTCTCATAATAAAATCTTCCAGTGTTTGTTCATGATTTTCCTAATGTCTATGTGTCTGGAATTATATTGTGTGATAAAGCAAAAATTGGGTTGTATACTGTCAGTATGTGTATTTTTCTCTGAGGGCATTCTTTTCAGAATCGCATACAAGTTTATTAGGGTAACCTTTGGAAACATTTCTTAAGAATAGACAGTTGTTCTCTACAGACATTGTCATTCGAACAATTTCTGCGAATTCTGTGCATCTGACTATATGGTATATTGTTTTTCCATTTGTTATGATGGCAGCTCTTAAAGTCTAGGTAGCTGTTAATGTCCACTTTTTAAAAATGTGTTCTGGTGGTTATTTGGCTGTTAATGAATTTAAGATCTAGGTCTAAAAAGGTTGCTTCTGTTGGGTGTTGCTCAAGTGTAAAATTAATATTCCAACTGTTGTCATTAATGTGATTAAAAAAAACAAGTTAAAACCTCAAGATTTCCTTCCCAGATTAAAATAACGTCTTCTCTTATAAAATCTCTTATAAAATGTGATATTTGGATGAGTGAGCAGACCATGGAGTTCTTCAAAGGCCCCCATGAACAAGTTAGCATAAGCTGGGGCGAATTTAGTCCCCATGGCCGTACCTTTACATTGTTGGTAAATTTTGTCCTGAAACTTAAAATAATTGTGATGAAGGATAAAATGGATGGAATCAACAAAGAAGGTTCGCTGTGTATCGGACATTTGAGGGTCTAAATGTAGGGTATTGTCTATTGCTAATAAACCAAGGGAATGAGTAATATTACTATAGAGAGAGGTGACATCCAGTGTCACCCAATGGTAGGTATCTCGCCATTCAAACATGTCCAAAGAACTAAGAAGATGAGAGGTGTCATGTAAATAAGAGGGTAGTTGTAAAACGTATTTTTGTAAAATGCTGTCCACATAATCGGACAGGTTGGAAGTAAGGGATCCAATGACGGAAATGATGGGTCTTCCTGGGGGGTTGGTAAATGATTTATGCACTTTAGGCAGAAAATAGAAACGTGCTATAGACGGTTGTGGTGTTTTAAAAAAAGTTCTTTCCTTTTTACTAATGATGCCTAGCTTGAACCCGTCATCAATTAGGGATATCATATTCTTCTTGTATACATTTGTAGGGTCGGATGGTAGGACTTAATAATAATCTTTGTCCGAAAGGATCCGTAGAACTTCTGCTAAATAATATGCAGAGTCCATAATAACAATCCCCCCTCACTCTCGATAACTATATCTCTATTATTGGTGAGGGTTATTTTTCCCTTAAAAACTTGATAGGCGAGAAAAGTGGTCTCTAAAATCCGACATCACTATATTAAAAAAGCTCTCAATATGAGGGCCCTTGCTTTCAAGGGGATAGAAACCTGATTTGATCTTAACATTTGATAGAATCAGTGTTGGGTGTGGGGAGGCAATCGAAATTAATGTGGATTCAGATGAAGTATGAACTTCTGATGTAGATATCTCAGTTTTACCTAACTCAGGGAGCTTTGTTAAACAATCCTTAGTGGCATTGTTACCTGTCCCCTTGAAGAGACCAGTCCTGTATGGAGACTTACTGGAAGAGCTCCATGGTATGGTGAGTTATGGGCAGTGCTCCATGGGAAAAAAAATGCAAAGATGTATCTCCCAAGGGAAGGGAACCATCTTGCTAGAATCAACTTGTGGAAGTGACTAACAAGATGTTTCTCTTTCGATGGGAGACACCTCTTGTTTTTCTATAAAGCATTGCCAATAAGTCTCCATACCATGGATCACTGCCAATAAGTCTCCATACCATAGAGCACATCCAGTATGTCTCCATACAAGGCTGGTCTCTTTAAGGAGAGCCAGTACTCTACGTAAGCTGCATCTAAGGCATTGCACTCAGCCAGCCAGAATCTGATGATGGGCAAGCACCCCAAAACAGCTGTCTACAGATGAATATATGGCTTGGCTACTTTCTCTTGTCATGTCCCAAGGCTTGTTAAAGTCATATTTTGACTCATAGGGAGCCACTTCCTTAAGGTGGTGCTAGCAAGATGGTTCTCTTTACCATAAACTGAAAGGGACAAACTAAAGAAAATCTGTCACCACAGTTCTGGACTATGATCTCCATTAGTACTGCACATAAGGAGTCCAGATCCCATTTTTACTTTCCTTCTGATCCCCGTTACCTCTTTGTCAGCACACTGTATTCCTGAGCTTTCATTTCCCTTACACTTCGTGTATTATAGACTCCTGCGTCTACTGCCAGTATGTATTCTCCATCCTCATCTTATATATCTATAATGTAAAACACAAAAATTAAGCGGGTCATTTATTAAACAGAAATGCACCAGGCCAGGTCTAAAAAAGTGGGCATGGCATAGGCGGGGAAGGGGATGGGCCGGCAAGCCCGTCTCATTTACCATTTTCTATGCTGGTTTTAGGCGTAGAAAATGGTCTAGATGTAAGACGGAAGCTGTCTTACATTTAGAAGCGGCAGTGAATCTGCCGAAGTTATGCAGAGGCTGGCGCCTCTTCATAACTCCAGCGGATGCACCTCCAGGTATAGGGGTTAATAAGACTGGCATCTAAAATATGAGTCTTAATAAATGTGACCTTAGGAGTTACAAGAAATATTAGCAGAAGTAAAATTTCTAAGTTTCAAAGGTACCTAACAATGAACCAATACAATCAATTGCCTTTTATTACCATGAAGCATAGTATACTGCACAGTCTAATTTATAGTCAAGGCATATACAATGGGATCCAACTTTGCAGAGCTTACTAATGCAATTAAAACAGTTTTTTTGGGGTAAATGCATTGGAAAGAATGGTGTTTGGACCTTGTGCACTTTTCCTAATAAAACAGCAATCTCCATTTTTGTCAGTAACCCCTTCCTGACTGCCCACTGGCTATATACGTCCTATCTGAACATACACCGTGCAGATAGCACGGTCAGGCAGCGCTGATCAGGAGCAGGTCGGGTCCTGGCTGTCAGACACAGCGGGGACCCTGAGGAGAAGACAGGACCGGTTTATTACTGCTTCTACCTTCTCCTATGCCAGCAGGAGATTGTGGAGGAGTGCAGGGAGAGAGCTGCTTCCTCTGTTAGACCTGGCGGTCACGTGACCACCGGGTGTCACGGGGCTGGAGCAGAGCTGCAGGGTCTAAGACCCTGATCAGCTCTGTCTGTATGTATTGCCCCCACTGTGGATGCCCAAGTTACGGTGGAAACAGTGAAAAAAAAAAAGTTTTTAGAAAAATCGGCAGTGTCCTCCAGAGGTCTTTTAATGACCTCCTGGGGGACATATTATGTGCCAAAATTTAATTAAAATATAAGTTAAAAAAAGTTTTAAAAAATGACAAACGTTGTCACTAACAGAAACCATAGTCGCCCCATTAACTGAAACCCACACATGTTATATATCAAAACGATTGTCACAAAATAGGGCACCCATTGCAATTATTCACTTTTGTGTCAGTTTTAATATAATAAGTAATAAAAAGCTAAAATAAAAAAATGACTTTTTAATAAGAATTAGCATTTATTCCACAAATTAAACCTAAAAAAGGAAAAAAAATCTCAAATAAACATGCTAATAAAATGTCCTAAGTGAAAAGTAAAAAACAGCGCAAAAATGATTTTGGTAGTCAAACAAATAAAAAAGTTAGGGTCACTAAACCACTACATGCACAAAATCACAAAAATTGCCTTTTTTAGGCTCCGTCTTAAAAGGGTTAAGAAGGAATTTGCCAAATCTTGCGGGATTCCGGGAGGTCTCTTCTTTTTCCGGGAGCCTCCCTCATGTTTCGGGAGTTGGCAAGTATGCTTTAAGATCATGATCTATAAATCACTTGACATCTGCACACAGTAGTTTACTATCCAGTTTATTGCTCTCCGTAGGGATTTAAGCTATTATTTATAATAGAAGCGGACATATAATTAAAAAAATAAATAAATAAAAACTCCACCCATACCTCCTACCAGAAAAGAAGAAAAAATCCTTACGATAAGTGATCCTTCAAAATAAATCTCTGGTTTCTCTTATACGCCAATGATTCGTAATTATTTGGCAGCAGATATTAAAGCAGGAGCATTTGTTATACAAAACATGTGAAACACCCTAGAGGCACATTTAATGTAGAGCTGAAAACCATAAGCACGTCACAGCTTTCTAGCAACCCTAAGTCTTCAGAGGCTTGAACCTAGAAGTTGTACTTGACTATACTACCTGCTAGGTAGAACTTAGCATGTTCAACAGAGAGTCTTCTTACCAAGGAATTAATTGGCTGTTATTCGAGAACAATTGTCTATACTACAGATCTTGATGCTAGGTTGATCCTATGTCTGTGAAGGTTCTCATTTATCCAGGTCATGGTATATATCTGTAAAGAATAAATCAAGGCAACTGGATGTATTGTAGATTTCTTGAAAACGTTTCACTCGTTCTTCCAATGAGCTTTCTCAATTCTGAGTGATTGTACAAAAATTCTGGGAATAAATATGTAACTGAATCCACATCTGGTAATTATACCCAGCATTGGGTCAAAGGTGTTGATTCCATTATCCTAATTAGGATAAGGATAATGGAATCAACACCTTTGACCCAATGCTGGGTACAATTACCAGATGTGGATTCAGTTACATATTTATTCCCAGAATTTTTGTACAATCACTCAGAATTGAGAAAGCTCGTTGGAAGAACGAGTGAAACGTTTTCAAGAAATCTACAGTACGTCCAGTTGCCTTGATTTATTCTTTACAGATATATAGGTTGATCCTAGCTAATATGCCCAAGGGAGCTAATACTAACAATGCAAAAGCCTTGGTTCTTTCACATGCTTCAACACTATTAATTTCCTTTATGGTGACAATATTTGTGTCCCAATTTCCCACAGTGAATTAGAATGAAATACGTGAATAGGGTCTTTAGTGCACTGTTCATAAAGTACTATATGGTCTGCTTCATAGATGGGCGTTGGACATTTGATGGACTGTGGTGGACAATGCATAATTGTGTATGTTAACTTGTTTTTGTTGTCTCGCATAATCCCACCTTATAATTACATAAACCAGTCTTGCTTGTCTGATACTTAGTTTTTTTGGTATAACCCTAAGGGTATGGCCACACCATCAGGTTTCCTGAACCAGTTTTGAAAGCCAAAATCAGGAGTGGATCATAAAAGGTGAAAAGGTATGAAGGACAGATACAACTTCTCCTCCTTTTTTGAACTGACTCCTGGTTTTGGCTTCCAAAACTGCATCAGGAAACCTGACAGTGTGGCTGTACCCTAAGGGTAATTTATATTTACTGGGCAGGAATTAGGGCTTGAGGCTGCCTAACAAAGCACAAGACGTGCAGGGCTTATATAAAAAAAACAGGGGCATGATAGAAGGTTCAATGACTTGGTCGGTCAATAGGTATGCAAGTTTTGAGAAACCCTAATTACAGCTCAACCTAATGCCAGATGTTGCATCCCAACAGTGTCCATAAACTGAATATAGAATTCTGAGAAAATGTGAGGATGCGAGTTATTAGGGATTTCACATAGTCATTATGAGGTTTCCTTCACACATGGGGGAAATTATTCATTTGCCGTGTTTATTGTGTCTATTTTAAGTCTCTCTTTGGTTTTTAGCTACTGTCAGTGAAAGTATGTTAGAAACATAGAAACATAGAATGTGTCGGCAAATAAGAACCATTTGGCCCATCTAGTCTGCCCAATATACTGAATACTATGGATAGCCACTGGCCCTATCTTATATGAAGGATGGCCTTATGCCTATCCCATGCATGCTTAAACTCCTTCACTGTATTTGCAGCTACCACTTCTGCAGGAAGGCTATTCCATGCATCTACTACTCTCTCAGTAAAGTAATACTTCCTGATATTACGTTAGGGGGTTGCCTGGTGTGGAGTTGCAACATTTTTGAGACTTTTGTGAATGCTGCAGAAGATAAATGAGACTTAGGCCTCGTACGCATTTCCTTGTCATTTTCAAGTCTGTGAAAAAAGCGTCCTTGTTTCATCCATGAAGATGTCTGTGACGGATCTGTGATTGACACTTGTGTCCATGATTTTCAAAGACCCATAGACTTCAATGGGCGTGTTTAGTCCGCAACATGGACCAAAGTAGTGCATGTCTCCGCCGCTTGCGACTTTTCATAAATGTCCCCCATAGGTTTTGTTCCTTTTTTGGTGGTAAGAATAAATGCTATGGGGCTCATTTAAGAACTATGGTACGCCTGTTTTCTGGTCTAAAAAAGTCGCAGATGGTGTTTTTGCAACTTTTTTGGGGACTTTTTGCAGTTTTCTGCAACATGTTGGTCTTTCCGTCAATTCTGCAAGAGTTTTCTAGACAAAAACTCCAGATTGGACCAGGATTATGGCAGATTTACTATATTGCGACTTTTCAAATTTATCCCATTTTTGAAAGAGGTTTATTTTAAAGGGGTTATTCAGGAAATTATAATGATGACCTGCACAGTCTAATTTATAGTTAAGTCATGTACAATGGGATCCAACTTTGCAGAGTTTACTAATGCATTTTTTAATGACCTCCAGAGGGACATATTATGTGCCAAAAATAAATTAAAATATAAGTTTAAAAAAACTAATAAAAAAATTACAAATGTTGTCATTAACAGAAACCATCACCATAGTCGCCCCGTTAACTAAAACCTAAACATGTTATATATCAAAACGATTGTCACAAAATATGGCACCCATTGCAATTATTCATTTTTGTGTAAGTTAAATATTTAAGAATTAAAAAGCTATAATAAAAAATGACTTTTTAATAAGAATTAGCGTTTATTCCCCAAATTAAACCTAAAAAAGGAAGAAGAAAAAAACCAGGACTTTTTATTAGCATAAGTGAAAAGTAAAACAACGCAAAAAGTATTTTGATAGTCAAGCAAATAAAAAAAGTAAGAGTCATTAAACCACTACGTGCACAAAATCACGAAAATTGCCTGGACATTCAGGCCCAGTCATAAAAGGGTTAAGAAGGGATTTGCCAAATCTTCTGGGATTCCGGGAGGTCTCTTCTTTTTCCGGCAGCCTCCCTCATGTTTCGGGAGTAGGCAAGTATGCTTTAAGATCATGATCTATAAATCACTTGACATCTGCATGCACACAGTAGTTTGCAGCCAGTTTACTATCCAGTTTATTGCTCTCCATAGGGATTTAAGCTATTATTTATCCTTTATGTCTATGATTTTTATAATAGAAGAGGACATATAATTAAAAAAAATAAATAAATAAAAACTCCACCCATACCTCCTGCCAGAAAAGAAGAAAAAAAACCTTACGATAAGTGATCC
Source organism: Bufo gargarizans (assembly GCF_014858855.1). Lineage (NCBI taxonomy): Eukaryota > Metazoa > Chordata > Amphibia > Anura > Bufonidae > Bufo > Bufo gargarizans. Next base: position 61,870,685 of record NC_058087.1, read on the forward strand.
TTCAAAATAAATCTCTGCTTTCTCTTATACGCCAATGATTCGCAATTATTTGGCAGCAGATATTAAAGCAGGAGCATTTGTTATACAAAACATGTGAAACACCCTAGAGGCACATTTAATGTAGAGCTGAAAACCATAAGCACGTCACAGCTTTCTAGCAACCCTGAGTCTTCAGAGGCTTGAACCTAGAAGTTGTACTTGACTATACTACCTGCTAGGTAGAACTTAGCATGTTCAACAGAGAGTCTTCTTACCAAGGAATTAATTGGCTGTTATACGAGAACAATTGTCTATACTACAGATCTTGATGCTAGGTTGATCCTAGCTAATATGCCCAAGGGAGCTAATACTAACAATGCAAAGGCTTGGTTCTTTCACATGCTTCAACACTATTCATTTCCTTTATGGTGACAATATTGTGTTAAACTTTTCCGGTATTGAGTTCCATCCTAGGTGCTCAATACCGGAAAAAAACTGTTCAGTTTTATCCCCATGCATTTTGAATGGAGAGCAATCCGTTCAGTATGCATCATGATGTCTTCATTTCAGTCACTGTACGGTTTTTCGACGGAGAAAATACCGCAGCAAGCTGTAGTATTTGCTCCGTCCAAAATTTCTGGACACTTGCCGGAATGCCGGATCCGGCATTTTTTACATTGAAATGCATTAATGCTGGATCCGGTTTTGTGGTCTGCGCATGCACAAACCTTTAAAAATGTGAAAAAGATAAATACCGGATCCGTTTTTCCGGATGACAACCGTTTTTCCGGAGAGACGGATCTGGTATTGCAAAGCATTTGTGAGACAGGTCCGCATCCGGATTCGTCTACAAATGATATCCATTTGCATACAGATTGCCAGATCCGTCAGGCAGTTCCAGCGATGGAACTGCATGCCAGAATCCAGCAATGCAAGTGGGAAAGTACCCTTAGGCTTCATCCATGAAGATGTCTGTGAAGTGTCTGTGATTGGCCCGTGTATCCATGATTTTCACAGACACATAGACTTCAATGGGCGTGTTTAGTCGGCATCATGGACCAAAGTAGTGCATGTCTCCACCGCTTGCGACTTTTTAACTTCAGAAAACTAGCATACCAGATTTCCTTTTTTAGTGGTAAAAATAAATGCTATGGGGCTTATTTATATAACTATGGTACGCCTGTTTTCTGGTCTAAAAAAAGTCGTAGATGGTGTTTGCACTTTTTTTTGCTGTTTTCTGCAACATTCTGGTCTTTACGTCAATTCTGCAAAAGTTTTCCAGACAAAAACTCCAGATTAGACCAGGATTATGGCAGATTTACTTTGTTGCGACTTTTAAAATTGTTGCAAAAGTGTTGCACCTCACTCCAGGCAAACCCCTGATCTACTTTTACACCTAAAGGTTCAACCCACATTACACTTACGCCACATAAGGCTACTTTCACACTAGCGTTGTTTGAATCCGGCGTTCTATTCCGACACCGGAACTGCCCGCCGGATCCGGAAAAACGTGTGAAAACTGATTCCATTTGAATCCTGATCAGGCTTTTGTTCACAATGGAAAAATGCATTGGAAAAAACGGATCCGCCATTTATGGACTTTAACCTTTTTTTCCTATTTTTCGGGTTTAACATGCAAAAGCCGGATCCGTTTTGACTGAACACACGGCGCCGGATCCGGCGTTAATGCAAGTCAATGGGAAAAAAGCCTGATCAGGCGTTCAGTCATAGTGTTCAGGATTTTTGGCCGGAGGTAAAAATACTGCATGCTACGTTTTTCTGAAAAGCCTGATCAGTCAAAAAGACTGAACAGAAGACATCCTGATGCATCCTGAGGGACGGACTCTCCATTCAGAATGCATTAGGATAAAACTGATCAGTTCTTTTCCGGATTTGAGCCCCTAGGACGGAACTCCGCGCCGGAGAAGAAAAACGCTAGTGTGAAAGTACCCTTAGGCACACCAGTTAATAAATTTGGTGCATGCACACAAAGCAAAGCCCGACCATAAACTGACATAAAAACAACCTTAAATGATAAACTAGCCCCTATGCTTTTTTTTTTTTCTTTCTATTTTTTCTATTTTTATTTTAACAGGCATTTTTTTCTGTTGTATTTCAACTCCTGTACAAAAACCTAAAACACTATAAACAATGGCATATCTAGAGCATGCCAGGTTTTGTAAAGGCTAAAAAAGATCCAAGAAGACTGGCTATGTGTGAAACTATCCTAAAATCGCTTGTGTTATTTAGGCCTCAAGCACATGGCCGTTGATCGGCCGTTCCGTGCGTTGGGGACCTCAATTTGCCGACCTTCTGTATTGTGGATCCATTCGAGTGAATGGGTCTGCATCCGTGATACGGTGTGCACACGGCCGGTGCCCGTGTACTGCGGACCCGCTGTTTGCTCTGCTACCTATATGAATTCATGTATTTACATAGAGGTAACCATTGTCCTATCCAGAGTAAAATCAGGATAAAAAGAACTAAGTAACTAGCGCTATCAACACTACTGCCAGCGAAAGAGTAAAGCAAACATCCCTGTGTCATTTGTGTCATAGACCTGAATAGAGGAGTGGGCACTCCCAGGGCATCAAAAAGGAAAAAACAAAAAGTGCCGTGACAAAGGACCTGCAGCTGAGCTAAGAACACAGCAGCTTGGCACACTCTTCCCATCCATTATTGTTTGATTACTAGAAAAACGTAACCCGATCACATAACCTTGCCTAAGAGACCGAAGCAATGTCGAAACTCTCAATTACCAGTGCAAGTCAGACGCCTTGTACAGATATATATAAGATAACCTGTCAACATGTTACACACCCATAGAACAGAAGATTGCATTGTGTCACATTTCTCCCTTTTTTTTTTTTTGCGATTGCGCAAATTGGCACTAATGATTCGCATATTTTTTGCGCAATACATTCAACATGCACATTTTATCAGGTCTGAGTAGATATTACTGATTGGTACACTAAGTATTGTTGTGACATCACAGCACTATGTCTGTAGCATGTATGTATGGACAGCAGAGAAACAGTAAGTCCGTATCACACTACCTACCACCCTGCACTGGAACCTAGCTACACTATATCACGATCTAACCTACACTGGCTATCTCCCCTAACTATCTGTAATATACATATGAGCTAACTGACTATCTAATGTAATTGGATAAGGAATAGGATCCAGATGAAAAGCACAGAGCACAGCAATGTCACTGCTCTCTCTGTCAGAACTGCAAAAAAACAGCAGAAAATGGCTGCTGGGGAGGTTCTTATATAGTAAGGGCAACTTTCCTATTGGTTGCTAGGGATGTTGCTAAGCTCAGACAAAGATATTGCAGCCTTCTTATTCGCCCACAAGCAAGAAAGGAGGTCACTGATGAAAAATAAATATCGCAGATATGAATGGAAGCGGTGGGCGCGCAAACGCAGTGTGCTCCCATTCACTTGTAAGGGGCGAGCGCTTGGTGGCGGCCGGACCCTGGTAAACCCGGGGTCCTACAGCCACCATTCCCCCCGCTCCGTTCTCAGCATAGGTTTGGGTCCCAGAGTTGGGACCCGCACCTTTCAGACAATGGGGGCATATCCTAGCTACTGTATATGTCCCCATTGTCTGTGATGGTAATACCCCTTTAAGGCTTCTTCTCTCCTGGCTGGGCTTGATAGTCAGGTCTCTGCTTATACCTAAATAGGGAGAAACCTATCAAATCAACCGATCCAGGCAATGAGAAGGCGATGCCAACCCACCCCCACAACTCGCTTGTCCCATTTCCATGTACTATTAAAACAGTTCATTCCCAGTCCTTGCCCTGTGTATGGGCCCAACAATGCTTATCTTTAGGAATATTTTGTACATTTTGTTCTAAAGCAAGCGTTTTGTTCACAATATCCATCTAGTCCTCGTGAAGCTGCTGCCATATGGCTGTATGTACACATTAGCGTCTATTGTGATCTGTATGTGCTTAGTGACTGTAAATATACATCTGATCGGTGTCATGGCTACCATGCCTGTTTTCCTATAGAACCAGTACTTTGGAGGTAAAAGTATGTAACTTTCAAGAGCAAACATGTCCAAGAAACACTGTAGCAAGGATGTTTGAATAGTATTTTAAGGTGCCGCGTGCACAATTGTTCTATTTCAGGCATGGTATTCTTTCACATTTTCTCTGGAAATTCCTAGAAATACTTTGAGTAGCAATGTATATCTGATACCACGAGTTATACTCCTGAACATGACAGCAACTGTGATGGCTAACCTCCGGCACTCCAGCTGTGGTGAAAACTACGGCTCCCAAGATGTACACTTGCTTGACTGTTATCTGAACTCCACAGAAATGAATGGAGCATGCTGGGAGTTGTAGTTTCACCACAGTTGGAGTGCCGGAGGTTAGCCATCACAGGGCCCTAGCATGTCCTTCTTTGTTAACTCTATAAACTTGATTTCATACAACGTGTGGAAGGAAAATCATTTCACAACTACTGTATGTACCATTCTATAGGATCGCTGGGACCATAGTGACACCCGGGGACCCCCGCTCATCAGCTGTTTGAGAAGGCACTGTCACTCGCAGTAGCACTGTGGCCTTCTCTCTGCTCACCAAGCACAGCACCAGTCCATTTGATAGCGGCTGTGCTTGGTATCACAGCTCAGCCCCATTCACTTCAATGGGGCTGAGCTGCACCAATGAACATGACGTCACATGGCCTAGGCAAAGCTGTGAGAAGGCCGTCGCACTACTGCGAGCGCCAGCGCCTTCTCAAGCAGCTGATCGGCAGGGCTCCTGGGCACCAGACCCCCACCGATCAGATACTGATAACCTATTCAGAGGATACATCATCAATAAAAATATCTCGGAAAGCCTCTTTAACCCCTTCAGCCACGTGATGTACCGGTACTGCTGCAGTGGGCCTGCTCCATAAGCGGCAGGTGCCACCTGTATAATACAGTAAGCAACCAGCTGCAATAATGGGCAATGGCGATCACACCTAACCCTGTCATTTAACCCCTCAGATGCCACAATTAACAACAATCACAGCATTTGTGAGGTTAGGCAGAGGGTTGTGGCTCCCTCTGTCTTCCGACTGGAGCCTCTGCAGTGAAATTGCGGTGCTCTGATTGGTTAACATGGCAGTCTGGACACTGCTGAGGCCTCCCAGGCCTGCCATGGGAAGCTCCCTGCTAAGCTGTGCACAAGGCACAGCTCAGCAGGGAGCGTGTCAAAATGCCATTCACTCTAATACATCTCTATACGGGCTCATGCATACGACCGTTGCCTGTTTTGCAGTTAGCATTTTGTGGAATGGCCAGCCCCTAATAAAACAGTCCTATCCTTGTCCATAATGCGGATAAGAATAGGAAATGTTCTATAATTTTGCGGATGGCACAGAACAGACACAGAGTACTGTCCACATCTTTTGCGTCCATGTTGAGGTGAATGCAGATCGTTTTCAGACTAAAAATACCTTTGTGTGCATAAGCCCTTAGGGTTAATAGGAAAAGGGATCAAAAGATCCCAGGTTTTAGCTCCCTAAAAGGGTTAAGAAGTTAAAGTTAAAAAAGTAAAAAAAAATGTAAAAAATTACAAATATTGCAAATTTTTATTATCTCCCTTTCCCAATTTCCATATCGAAATATATAAACTTATATAGCACTGGCCTCATAAGGCCTCATTCACACATCAGTGTTTGGTCAGTGATTTCTATCAGTGATTGTGAGCCAAAACCAGGAGAGGACCTTCCACAGACATAAGGTATAAGGGAAAGATCTGCACCTGTTCTGTGTTTAGAGCCGCAGCTGGTTTTGGCTCAAAATCACTGATGGAAATCACAGACCAAACACTGACATGTGAATAAGTCCTTAGACAGAGCAGTTTGATAATTTAGGTTACATTTCCTTTATATAACTCATATGATGCATTGTAATGACTGGTATCCATTTGTTGCTGACCCCCACCTTCTTTTTTGCAGGTTATTTATCTCCCAGAAATCTCCAGAGTACTGGAATGATCCCTTTTCTACAGAACATCCTATGTGACACAGACACTAAATGCTCAAACAAATCATTTACATCAACCACAGCTACAAGTAAAAGGTAGGAGAAAAAAAATAGTGTGGAAGGAAAAGTAGTTTTTTTTTACTATTCTAGGACAAATATACAGTCTGTGAGTAGATTTGTACCCATCCATTTATAGTAAGGGCCAGGGATGAGCGAACTTCTGTTTTCAAGTTCGGCGTACAAGGTTCGGGTTATCTAAGAATTCTGTTGCGGTAGCGGAATCCATAACGAAATTCTTAGATAACCAGAACCCGAACATTGTACACTGAACTTGAAACACAAGTTCACTCATCCCTAGTAGGGACCCATGCACATAATCGCAGCCTGTGTTTCACTCCGCAAATGCGGATGTGCAAAACACGGATACCAGCAGTCTGCGTTCCGCATTTCATGGAACAGAACATCCGTGATATGGACAAGAGTAGGATGTTCTATTTTTTTGTGGATGAAATGGAACAGACATACGGAGTGCTGTCCGCATCTTGTGTAGCCCCATTGAAGTGAATGGGTCTGCATCTGACCAGCAAAAGATGTGGTTCAGATGCGGACAAAACAAATGTTGGTGTGAATGAGCCCTAAGGGGAACAAACAAATAAGGCTAAGATAACAAAAGACTAAATGAGCTCTAAACACCTCCGACACTTAAAGGCATAAGCTTAGAACTTTAGATTAAGGGGTATTGTGGTTCTTACAAGTTTTCCCATATCCACAGGATAGGGAATAACTATTAGATAAGGTGGGGAAAGGGGTCCCAGCGGATCACGAGAACACAGCCTCCGTGAAAATAACGGAGCAGCCAGTCGCACATGTGCGCAGCTTCTCCATTGATGTCAATGGAAGTTCCGGAGATAGAAGAGTACGGTACTCACCTATCTCTAGAACTCCCATAGAAATGAATGGAGCATGTGAGACCGGCCGCTCCGTTCCAGTGCGACTAGCCGCTCCGTTCCTGGTCATTTCAAGGGAGCTGTGAGGGATACGTTCTCATGATCAGTGTGGGTACCAGCAGTATGACCCCCACTGATCTAATAGCTATCCCCTTACCTTTGGATAGGGGGTAACTTGTACCAACCAGAATATCCCTTTAAGGTTGTATATCTTGTTTGTATGGTCAGTATATGTCTATAGATCTGGTGGATGTACATTATCTACTAGAGAGGAGATGCATGTATGCTAGATGTTGCCACACATCTCTTAAAGGGGCTCAGGGCCTAGACTTTGATGTGGAGTATATAAGTAAACTGAGACATGTCTAGCAGAGTCACCCATCAGGAACATGGCTGACATGCTTTAAATCTGGCATTTTAATAACTATTTCTAGTTGCACAGTTACATGTGGTTTCATAGATACTTGGGATGCACAAAGGGATATGCCCATGTGGGACATTGATGGTATATCACTAGGATATGCTATTGTCAGATAGGTGTTGGTCCCACCTCTGGAACCCAATCCAGCGTAGCCAACCTCAATCACCACTATGGGAGTTCTGCTGCTCCAAGCAGTGGCTGAGGTATTTCCAACAGTCCCATAGTGGTGAACAGATAGGTGGCTACGCTTACGTGGTGCGCTGTCCATTCACCGCTAGGGGACTTTAAAAACAGCTATGCATGCGCAGTGTGATCTTCACTTCATCGCCCCCCTTCTGTAGATAGAAGTGGTTTCCAGAGGCGGGACTCGCACCTATAAGATATTGGTGGCATATTCTAGTGATATGCTATTAATGTCCCACATGAGCCATCCCCTTTAAGATATCGTTATCATATGATATGTCATATTTCCATTTCTCTGTTCCTAGGTTACAAAAGCGATCTGTGTATTCTGGTGGTGGCGCTTCCATACCTCAGATGAGATCCACAAATGATTCGTTGGCAACTTTGTGTAGGTCCCTCTTAATAAAGTTAAATGTGCCTTTGTTTGAGTCCATATCATACTGAATATCTATCAGATTGATCATTTCATTTTTTACATATCTGAAAGAAGTTACAGGGGTTCTTGTCTGTCTTGTTTGTGGGTGTACATTGAAGAACACTCATTCCTAGAAGTGACCAAAGATTGGTCTTTTGCATTTCCATGAATTATGGCTTCTGTCTAACAAAAAACACTGCTTCTTGCTATTTAGGCAAAAGCTATTTCTTTCTTAAAGAGCACCTGTCAGCAGATTGACCCTATTAAACCAAGCATGCTGCCTGGTAGGGTTGATCTTGTTGATCAAAATGAGATCTGTCTTGGGAAAATCATTTGTGGCATTCCTGATAAAAAAAGGACAGTTATCCTTGATGCTAATGAGGGCTTCAGTGCACCGAGAGGCGGGGCTAGTGCTGAAAAGCTGAGCATCTGCGGCGCACAGAGGAGCTAGGCCACACCCCTCTGTGCACTAAATCCTTCATTTGCAAAAAGAATTAGGGTATGGCTACAGGACGACATTTGTTGCGTGACAAAGATACAACTACACATAGTAACATAGTTTATAAGGCAGAAAAAATACATCTGTCCATCCAGTTCGGCCTGTTATCCTGAAAGTTGATCCAGAGGAAGGTAAAAAAAAAAACTGTGAGGTAGAAGACAATTTTCCTCACTTAAGTAGAAAAAAAATTCCTTCCCGACTCCAATCAGGCAATCAGATAACTCCCTGTATCAACGACCCCTCTCTAGTAGCTATAGCCTGTAATATTATTACACTCCAGAAATACATCCAGGCCTCTCTTGAACTCTTTTAGTGAACTCACCATCACCACCTCCTCAGGCAGAGAGTTCCATAGTCTCACTGCTCTTACCGTAAAGAATCCTCTTCTATGTTTGTGTACAAACCTTCTTTCCTCCAGACGCAGAGGATGTCCCCTCGTCACAGTCACAGTCCTGGGGATAAATAGATGATGGGAGAGATCTCTGTACTGACCCCTGAATTATTTATACATAGTAATTATATCTCCCCTCAGTCGTCTTTTTTCTAAAGTGGAAACCCTAATTTTGATAATCTTTCAGGGTACTGTAGTCCCCTCATTCCAGTTACATTCCAGTTATTACTTTAGTTGCCCTCCTCTGAACCATCTCCAGCTCTGCTATGTCTGCCTTGTTCACAGGAGCCTAGAACTGTACACAGTACTTCATGTGTGGTCTGACTAGTGATTTATAAAGTGGTAGGACTATGTTCTCATCACGTGCATCTATGCCCCTTTTGATGCAACCCATTATCTTATTGGCCTTGACAGAAGCTGCCTGACACTGGTTTTTACAGCTTAGTTTGCTGTTCACTACCATTTCTAGGTCCTTTTCCATGTCAGTGTTACCCAATGTTTTACCATTTAGTTTGTACGGGTGACTTGCATTATTCTTTCCCATGTGCATAACCCTTCATTTGTCAGTGTTAAACCTCATCTGCCACTTCTCTGCCCAAGCCTCCAATCTATCCAAATCCCTCTGTAGCAGTATACTGTCCTCTTCCGTGTTAATTACTTTACAGTTTAGTGTCATCTGCAAAAAAATGATATTTTACTGTGCAAGCCTTTTTACAAGATTAATAAATATATTGAAGAGAATAGGGCCCAATACTGACCTCTGAGGTACTCCACTAGTGACAGTGACCCAATCTGAGTGTGTACCATTAATAACCACCCTCTTTTTTCTATCACTGAGCCAGTTACTTACCCACATACAGACATTTTCTCCCAGCCCAAGCATTCTCATTTTATATACTAACCTTTTATGTGGTGCAATGTCAATTGCTTTGGAGAAGTCCAGATATACGACATCCATTGATTCCCCGCTGTGAAGTCTAGAACTTACCTTCTCATAGAAATTGATTAAATTAGTTTCACATGACCGATCCCTCATGAAGCCATGCTGATAAGGCGTTATTTGCTTATTTTCATTAGGGTACTCCAAGATAGCATCTCTTAGAAAACCTTCAAACAGTTTACCCACAAGAGATGTTAAACTTACCGGCCTATAGTTTTCGGGCTCTGTTTTTGACCCCTTTTTGAATATTGGCACCACATTTGCTATGCACCAATCCTGTGGAACACTCCCTGTCAGTATAGACTCTTTAAGTATCAGAAATAAGGGTCTGGCTATGACATTACTTAATAATCTGAGGATACGGGGGTGTATGCCATCTGGTCCTGGCGATTTGTCTATTTTAATCTTTTTAAGAAGCCTCTGTACTTCTTCCTGGGTCAGACAGGGCACTTTTAATGGGGAATTTACTTTTACAGTCATCTGACGGTTTATTTTCTTCAGTGAATACAGTGGTGAAAAAATATTTAATAGCTTTGCTTTCTCCTCATCGCTCTCTGCAACTCCCCCTTCATTACTCTGTAGAGGGCCGACACCTTCAGATTTATACTTTTTACCATTTATATAATTGAAAAACATTTTAGGGCTAGTTTTGCTATCTTTGGCAATTAATCTCTCAGTCTCTAGTTTGCCTGCTTTTACTTGTTTTTTACATATTCAATTTTTTTCCCTATAGTTTTTCAGTGCTTCTTCGCTACCCTCCTGTTTTAGTAATTTAAATGCTTTCTTTTTGTCATTTATTGCTTTCTTTACATAGTTTTTTTCTTGTTCCTTAACCTTTTATTCCCATGTACCTGTAAATTAGATTTTAGGATGCTTTTAAAAATATCCCATTTTGTGGCTGTATTTTTATTTTTGAGGACTTTGTCCCAATTCGTTAGGCCTATAGCCTCTCTTAGTTGGCTAAATTTTGCTCTTTTGAAGTTTGGTATTTTTGTTCCTCCATGAAGAAAGACTTTTTTGAATGACAATTGGAAGGTTAATACTTTATGGTCACTATTTACCAGGTGTCCCGCAACCTGCACATCTGTTGGTCTGTCAGGTCTATTGGTTAATACTAAGTTCAGTATGGCTGTCCTTCTAGTCGGGTCCTGAACCAGTTGAGAAAGGTAATTGTCTTTGGTTATTGCCAAGAACCTGTTTCCTTTATGAGATATACAGGTTTCAGTTTCCAAGTCTATATCTGGGTAGTTGAAGCCCCCCATAATAACGACCTCATATTTTCTGTGGACTCTGGAATATTAGGTGGTTTATAATAAACTCCTATTAGTATTTCATTATTGTTTTTGCTTCCATGTATTTCTACCCACAGTGACTCCACATGTTCATATCCCTCACTTATATCTTCTCGGACTGTGGGCTTTAGACAGGACTTTACATAAAGGCAGACCCCTACTCCTCTCTGGTTTTGGCGATCCTTTCTAAACAGACTGTAACCCTGTATATTAACTGCCCAGTCATAGCTATCATCCAGCCATGTCTCATTTATTGCCACTATGTCATAGTCCTCCTCACACATCACAAATTCCTGGTCACCAGTTTTATTAGTCAGGGCTCTGGCATTAGTATACATACAATTAAGAGGTTTATGTATATTTTTTATTCCTACACCTTTCCTTCTGAACTGTTCTATTCCCTCCTTCCAATGCTCCCCCAGTCCCATTACCTTGCCTCCGGCCTCTATCTGCACTATCTTCCCATCCTATAACGCAATTACCCTCTCCCAGTCCCTAGTTTAAACACTCCTACAACCTTCTAGCCATCTTCTCTCCCAACACAGCTGCCCCTTCCCCATTGAGATGAAGCCCATCCCTACGATAGAGCCTGTAGCTGACAGAGAAGTCGGCCCAGTTCTCCAGGAACCCAAACCCCTCCTTCCTACACTAGTTCTTAAACCACTTGTTAACCTCCCTAATCTCCTGCTGCCTTTCTTGTGTGGCTCGTGGTACAGGTAGTATTTCGGAAAACACTACATTTTGAGGTTCTTGCCCTAAACTTGTGACCTAAATCCCTAAAATCAGTTTTAAGGACTCTCCACCTACCTCTAACTTTGTCATTGGTTCAGATATGGACCATGACTTCTGGATCTTCTCCAGGCCCTCCCAGTAATCTGTCAATGTGTTGAACTCGAGCACCAGGAAGACAACACACTGTTCGGCGATCCCGGTCTTTGTGACAGATCACCTTATCTGTAACCCTAATAATTGAGTCTCTCACTACTAGCACCTGTCTGGCCTGCCCTTCCCTCCTGGTCCCCAGCTTACTGGAGCTGACATTCCCCTGACTGGCAGAGTAAGTGTCCGGCTGCAGCAGTGCTCTCCCTCAACTGACATTAATGTCGCAGCAATGTCACGCAACATTTATTGTAATGTGTAGTTGTAGGCATCCTGGTGTCGCACTGCGACATGCGATATGCTGCAACAGTTGCACCCAAATTCTACTTGGATCGTTTTTTGTGCGACTGTCGTGTCGCAGTCGATGCGTGTCTCAGTAGGACACAATTGACTATCATTACAAAAAAATCTTGGGCGACACTGCTGCAACAAATAGTCACGCAAGAAATTTTGTCGTGTAACCTGTGTTGTGCAAAATTTTGAGGATCCCGGATGGTTGTGTGAATAGACCCTGAAGATTTTACTTCATACATAACCACACAGATTGTGGTTACAGAATATGCCTGGCAAACGTCTAAGAAACGCAAATTAATGAAATTTTTTGTTGCTCAGGGAACAGCACAGCAGGAGAAAACTTGGACAGCATTTTAAACAAAATGGAAGTGATGAAGGTAAATTTTCAGGAATTCATTTTTTTATGTCATAAATCATAGAATTGATAATAAGCAATTATATAGTCTAAGCTATTCTCAAAAGGTTCAGTATAACCTGATTTTATACAATTATATTCCTTCTTCCATCAGTGATTGACAGGCTTTCCTCTATGACTGTGTATACAGAGATAGCTGTCAATCACTGATAGGACCGTCTTCTTCACTTCAAAGCCCAAAATGAGCAGGAATTTAAATATATAAAACACATATGTTACTCAATCTTTTCCCATGAAATTACCTATCAATCTACTCAGATCCTCCTGCTCTGTAACATAGTGACTGTAGCTTACTTTGCATTTCATGATGACATGTTCCCTTAAGCTTAGGCATGTGCTGCTTATTGTATATTATATATAAAGATGCAGAATACTGATCACGATAAAGATATATCAGGAAAAGGTGTTAGGAATTTTAGATTAAAAATCAAAATGATGCTAATGGGTAAACATTTATTTCAAAAATAAATGACAGTATTATTAACCCCTTAATACAATACGAAGAACCTCTATGTCATAAGCGTTCCGGCCAAGTATGGAGTGGGTTCAAGTGCTGAGCTCGTTCCATACACTGCTGACTGTATAATGCCGCTGACACTCGCTGGCAGTGATGGGAATGAAGATGACTCTGATCCTGGTTATTTAACCCCTCAGATGCCACTGTCAATAGCAACTCTAGCATCTTTGGGGTTAGACAAAGGGAGACACCGTGGGGTAAGGCAGGGCCCTCGCGGCAAAATTGGGAGGCTCCGATTGATGGTATGGCAGCCAGGGGCCTTGTTAAGGCACCCAGGTCTCTCATAGTGACCTGTCAGCGAAGCTGAGCTTGAGGCATGGCTTCACAGGAAGCCAGTGAAAATCCCAAAGACTGCAATAATATTCTATGACAGCCTATGGAACAAGTGATTAGACAAATGCATATACAGTACAAGTCTTCAAAGAGGATTAAAAAGTACAGGAAAAGAAATGAAAAAAAAATGTGTTTCAAAATATAAAAAAAATATTAAAAAAGTATTACAAATTTTACATATAGAAATAAAAATAAATAAACATAATTGGTATTGCTACATCTAAAGATGCCCAAACTATTTGAATATAACAATACTTATACTGAATGCCGTAATGGAAAAACAATAGCCAGTTGCTTTTTTTTGGTCAAATTGAATAAAAAGTGATCAAGAATATGTATGCCCCCTAAAATGCCTACAATTGTACCACAAAAATCACCATAATCGTACTGACCACCAGAATAAGGCAGTCATGTAATTTTGTGCACAGTACACAATGTAAATCCTAAACCAAAAAAGAAACGGCAGAATTGCATTTTTTTTCTTTTAATTGCACCCACAAAAAATGTTTTCTGTTTTCCAGTACAAGCAATTGTAAATTAAATGGCGCCATTCAAAAATAAAATTTGTCACGGAAAATATAAGCCCTCATATGGCTATGTGAATGGAAAATTTAAAAAGTTAGAAGGTAATAAAGAAAAAAACTAAATCGCAAAAATGAAAAATTGCCTGCATCCTTAAAGGAGTTGTGCAGCAATATATATCGATGACCTATCGTCAGGATAGCTCTACAGGAAACAACAGGTTTGATTGACAGGTCTCTCTCCCTATACACACATAGAAGGAAACCTGTCAATCAAGCCTAGCTAGGTGTGGAGAAAAATAGCTGTTTGTAACCAGGGAGCCTGTCAGAATTTCGTGCTACCTGTCGTATGGCCAGAATGAATCTCCTGATAGGTTCCCATTATGTGCCATCATCTTGGTTTTGACATCTGGAGAGGAAAGGAACAGTATTGTTTTTCTCATGAATGTCCTTTACCATTGACTTTAATGTAAAAGATTTTATTCTCGTAAAAACGAAAACATAAAACAATTAGCAAATTGGCACTCACAAGTTGAGTATGTGCATAGAGTGATAACTAAAATATTGTGTTTCTATAATGAATTTTCTTTTAGACAGCAGTGGCGAAGTTGAGCGCAGAAGACCTAAAGGGGGCTATGTGCACCATCATCACCTTGCTGTCCACTACGCAGCAGTCTACTTTTCAGGATTTCTGCAATTCTAACCAGACATTGGGAAGCTTAGCCCTGAAAGCGCTCTTCTCACAGGTATCATAATGATATATAATGAGATATTTCAGAAAAAAACTAACACAGTTTACACCACCTATTAAATATGATAGGTACACCCATATGTCTAATAAAAATATGTTTCATTGTTAGATAAACCTAGTAGGTTGGGTTATAATGCTGGTGATACTTACAAATTATAATCTAATGAGCACATCTACAATTTAAGAGGAAGAAATAATCCAATGTACCAGGCAGTCTTGTAAGGCTAGTTTCACACTACTGGTACAGCTTTTCGGCAGGCTTTTCCAGCATAGAAAGTTGGGAATCAGTCGGACCAAAAAACAACGCTGTACATAGCGGTATCTGTCCAGCTGATTCTCTGCATATTTGCCGTGTTGCTGCCGGATCTCCGCCGGACCCCATTATAATTAATGGCCGGGACAGTCTGACAGATCTGTGAACGCTAATGTGAAACTAGCCTTATCTGTATCTAGGCCATTTCTAAAATGTGTATAATCCATCCGGAAACAACATCAATAAAAAATATAAAAAATTATAAAAAGTTATTTAAAGGTTATCAACACTAAAATATTGCATGTTTGCTTGACAGCTGAAGGACTCTGTGTTGGCCCCATGTTCATATGTGACAGCATTGCTGAGAAAAATGATGTTTTAATATATGCAAAGGAGCCTCTAGGATCAATGGGCTCAGTTCTCCCTGCAATGGCAATGCCCTCTGCTCCTAGAGCCTCATTTGCATATATATGAAAACAAATTTTTTTTCAGCAATGCAGCCACATATGAACATGGGACTAATACAGATGCCTTCAGCTGCCAAGAGCACATACAAGTTAGCCAGTTTTATTGGTACAAATCTGCTGACAGATGACCTTTAGGCATTTCTGGACTTTTTGGCTACTTTATCCTGAATGTTTTTCAGTACATAGCAATCTGCAGAATGCCCTTCACTAGTAAATCCATCAGATTGCCTGTGTGATGGCTAAGTGTACAGTCAATTTCCCCCCTCTGCTGAAAAATCATCTAGGACAATCCATGTCCAAATTGAAGTTGAAGTTTGATTTGGTTATAAATTAGCTTAGAAAATATTTCAGGAGAGAAAGTCTGTTAAAGAGGTTTTCTGCTTTCGCCATATTGATAACCTGTCCACAGGAAAGGTCATCAATATCATATTGGTAGTCAGGCTCGGACTGGCCCACCGGGGAGGCTGGGGATTCCTCGGAGGGCCCCCATTCTCCTGCACCCGAAGATAAGATGGAGGAGTAATTATTTCTCTTGTTTCTTAGGAGAGATAATAATTGTAGCCACTAGGTGGCAGTATCGCACAGCGATGCAGCCTCCTACTGGTGTAAATTGTACAGGAGGCCCACAGTATCTTCTAAACTTCCCGGGCTGCTGGCAGTGAAAGAGGAGAGACCATGTCTGGCCGTCCTCCTGCCCTCCCTGCTGTCAGAAAACTGGCTGCTGGAGAGAAGGACTCCTCTGCGGTGCTGGGCTGATTTCTCAGGTGTGTGACAGTAGTAAGCTGTAGGAGACTGTAAGGGGGAAATAAGGGATTTGTTTATAGTAGACACAGATCTATGAATGATCACATGCATTATTGATTTATGAAAAGTTGTTCTATAATTGGCGGTACTCTTTAAGACTTATGGTACATTGGAAGAGATGTATTAATAGTAGTGTGTGCTGCTAGAGGATGCACCTAACTTATGGCAAGGTGCAGAGCTCATCAAAAAATTAGGCACTTCCTCCAGCAGTCCTTGTGCCTAAACTGAAACCTATGACAGTTTGGTGTTGGCATAGATTTCATTCTACATTTATACAAAAAAACAGGCGCAATTGAAGTTAAATATACCCAGTCTGAGGGCATGCCCCACCCTCGCCATGCAACCTTTTTACGCCATAAATGGGCCACAGTGGGAATGATAAATCCCCCCGCATTCAAATGTTGGTGAAAACTCTCAAGGTCTTCAATAGTTCCACTCCAGATCACAAAAATGTTGTCGATGTAGCACCACCACCACAGGATCCTCTCCAAAAATGCAGTGGTACACCAGCCTGTCCTCCACTTCGTCCATAAAGATTTTAGCATAAGTTGGGGCCACATTCGACCCCATCGCCGTACCCCGCTTCTGTTGATAATAGGTGTCCCCAAAGAGGAAATAATTCCTATTGAGGACCATCTCCAGGAGTTGTATTAATTCTAGACTTCTTCAGATATACATTTTACGAGTGATGAAGGGCGATCATTATGATTTGCATAACAGTGACGTTTACAGTTGTGCTGCACGGTGGAGCGTGTCTCCATGGTAATGGAGATGCTCCCTCCTCTGGGCGTGAAGTGTTGCGCCAGGTTGAGGTAAGCTGTGCGATCATGTAATCGGGTCCAAATCAGGTGATATCAGTGACGTAGATAGTCTATGATGAGTCAACTACAGATGGCATCCCTCAGACATGCGCAATGCGAACTGAGAGACGCGGACATGCTATACAAGAAATCCATATGTTTGATGATGAAGCTCCAGCGTTCGCCATTCACCATGAGGTAACACAGGCTTTCACTTATTAATTTCAACAAGAGGTGGTGATTATTGGTGATCCCAGGAAAATGTTATTATTCGATTGTTTCTAATTAGTGGGTGTTATCAAAACTTTTCCATTGGTCTCCCATATTATGGGAAGGGTAATATGCACTATATAATGTGATAATTTTCACTTGATTGCTTATCTCTGAGATATGGTCATTAAAAGTAAAGGAGATAATTCCCATGCCAGTGATAATGGATGAACACAGAACAAGTATTTGCACTCAGCTACTTATATATGCTTATGAAATGCAAAATTTATCTCAGCCTAGATAAATATAGATTGTTTACTTGTATGCATGCAAACTTTACTGTGGTTTATAAACTTTTTTTTATCATATTCTGCATTCCAGCTGAAGGTCTTGTACATGAAGACTTGGTTCAGTAAACCCAGCAATGATGTGCTGCCACATTAGAACTGCCCATACAGTACATGGTCTATATCAGTAAATCTTTTACTTTGGACATGTTTCCACTATTTGTAGGTCACTTGAGTCCTATTGCAAATTACTAGCATGTGCATGTATGAGCTATTTCTATGCTCCAGAACAGTCACTTTCTTGGTTCAATGCCATTCACATAATTTATGGTTGTGATTGAAAGGAACAGGGTCGCTTTCTTGTACAGTTTATTGTCTGTATTGGAGTTACAAACTTGCACAGGAGAGAGGACCCTGCCCGCTTATAATCTGCCAGGGGTGGGGGAAGGATACAGTACGAGAGGGTAAAGCTGGTCTTAAGTGGCAGCAGGGTTACTGTAGGTTGTAGGCTTGCACGAAGAGGTTGGGTTTTCAGGTTTCTTTTGAAGGTCTGACCATCTCATATGTTGAGATAGAGATTTTCAGAGTGTAGGGGATGAATGGGAGAAATCTTGGAGGCGATTGTGGGAAGAGCAGATAAGGGGAGAATAGAGAAGGTGGTCTTGTAAGGATCAGAAATCGCGTGTAGGAAGGTACTAGATTAGGTCACAGATGTAAGGAGGGAACAGGTTGTGGACAATCGTGAGTCATAGTGTTTTGTAGTGCATCTCTGCGCAGTGAGGAGCCAGTGAAGGGAATGGCAGAGAGAAGAGACAGAGGAGTAGCGGGGGGATGGATTCCATCATCTCTTTCTATAATTGTACTGTCAGTCTTGTTGAGGTAAAATAATCCCCTTGCTATTCAATACATGGGGCATGGCCTGAAGAAGAATGTAAGGGCTGACATCATTACAGGTGTGACACAACACAAGTAAGACTTGTGATGAGTTTCGCAAGATTCTGTCCAAAAAGCAAAAAGTTGAAACTCCCAAAAGCAAAAAGTTGAAACTCCTCATCCTTCGAAAAAACTCTTTACAAAGTATCTGTTGCTGTTAGGCACAATCTAATAAAAAAACTGTTGAGATTAAAGGCTCTTCAAGGTTTGCCTCCAGTAGCATATTAAGCGTATTTAAAATGCAGGTCTGAAATTAAACTAATTAAGTCTTCATAATAACAGGTTATAAATAACGGACATATTTACTGAGCCTGAATCATGGAAAGTACCTAGTGTGGGAATGCCATAACTTACAATGGCAAAAACCATGTCAAGCAATTGGCAATTAGCATTCCTTTATATTGTACTAGTATATAATGATTACTAGTGTTTGATTTATATAAATTGTGCAGCAAAGGCAAATAGCATGGTAATTCTAATGTATTTTTTTATTTTATTTTTTTATTCTATCCTCAAGGCCAGTGGTTCAAATATCCTTACAACACTTATCAAAATCTCAACAGGGGTGAATTATGTCCAGAATAAAGAGAGCTTATGGAATATTTTGTTTATGTTTCCAGAATGGATCATTAATCCAAGGTGAGAAAGCTGCACAAAAACAAAATGTGAAGTTGGGTCAGTAGATTTTTCAAAAATGTAGCTGTAGACTCAAACAACTCAGTCACTGGAGGTTCGTTTAGAACATCAAATGTGACTTGCCCTGCCAACCAAGTTCCTTATAGATCCCCCAAGATAGACATCAGTTTGCAGTCACATTACCTTCTTTATGTCTTTTTAGCAAGAAGTAGAGGACAAATAGGAAGCAAAATAACTGCAGGATAAGACAACACTGTTGACTGTTACCATGGAAACATATAGGCCTGTATAGGAGCGGTAGACACAAATTGCAAAATTGCTTTTATTTTCATTAGAGATGCATCAATTCGGCAGCTTCGTTAAGAAAGTTGATTTGTTACAAATCGCTTTTCATTGTATGGAGCTGGAGCAATGATGGGTGATTGCGCCGCCCCTGTCATTTAACCTCTCAGATGCCGCATTCAACGCTGATCTTGGCCTCTGAGACTCACATTCAGGTGTCAGGGGGTTGATTCGGGGTTAAAAAAATATAATAAATTGTACTCACCTCATCCACTTAATCGTGCAGAGGTCTTCCGCACCCATCTTGATTGAAGAAAACCCACCAAAAGACCTGTGGAGAGTGTGATGATGTCACCATGTGATCATGCTGGCCACGCGCAGTGACGTCATCGCTGATCATGTGATGACGTCTTCACCCTTGCTGCAGGTCCTTTGGCGGGTTGTCTTCAATCAAGACAGGAATAGACAACCAAAGTGGAAAAGGTGAGTAACATTTTTTTGATTTTCAGCAACTATTTTGGGAAA
The DNA here is from genome assembly GCF_014858855.1 of Bufo gargarizans. Classification (NCBI taxonomy): domain Eukaryota; kingdom Metazoa; phylum Chordata; class Amphibia; order Anura; family Bufonidae; genus Bufo; species Bufo gargarizans. The sequence goes on from NC_058087.1 coordinate 61,890,656, forward strand.
AATGTATTTGTTACCACGAAGCGTGAGGAAATTCGGCTTCGCCACAAATCAAATTTTTCCTGAAATTTGTATCAAAATCAATTTGTTAGACTTCAATTCACTCAACACAAATAACAATAAAAAAAAACACTGGTGAAGGTCATAGTTATAGTTATGTTCACACAGCAAACAATATGGAGCTGATTTCAAGAGCAATTAGTCTCTGAACTTCAGGTACTTTGTGGAGTATTTATTTTAGCTGCGTAAAAGTATGTAAAATACATACAAAATAGCAAATATAGTGTATTTTGGAAAAATCTGCTTCTAAAATGCTTTGGAAAAAGTGGCATGTGCCTGTGTGAACTATGGTTCATATCTCCTATTCAAAACAATGACAAAAACAGTTTTCAAATGTTTTTTAAATGCATTTTCACATGTACAATTGATGTTTTAAGCTCCGAAATGCATTGTGTATTATGCCATGTAAACATAGCCTGAATGTCTAAGCTTCATAATTAAAATTAGTTAAAATTTCATGATCAATCTGTTAGGGTATGGCCACACAGTCAGGTTTCCTGATAGTTTTGGAAGCCAAAACCAGGAGTGAATGAAAAAAAGAGAAGTTGTATCCGTCCTTTATACTTTCTTTCATTTTATGATTCACTCCTGATTTTGACTTTCAAAGCTGCCTCAGGAAACCTGACCGAACTCCATAAGACTTGAAGTTCGTCTTAAACGGTTTGTCCAGGCCCTGATAAAAAAAAATTGGGGATGGCCATGCATGGCGTGTGGAAAAAAACCCGACTTGCCTGCTTTGTTCATTACACTTTCTGTAGTGCGTCTCTGTCCCAGTGCTTGCACATGTCACTGCTGAGGCAAATGATTGGACTTGTGGAAAGTCATAACACCACGCAAAAAAAAATAAAAAAATTTCGTCTGCTACTGGGCAAAAACCATTTGTCCTATACTAAATTAAGTGTGCGGATTACAAATCTGAAATCAGAATTGTTGTTACACGTCACAAAATTTTGCTATGCATAAGTATGCCTAAATGAATTAAGCACTTGGAAAGCATTGAATAATTTTGAACAGAATGAGTTTTATTGATCTACATCAAACTTTGCGTAGTAAACAGTGTATGAAAATGTCTTGGAATAGCAAAATTTCAAAAAGTCTTGTTTTTCAGTTTAAAAGTCTTACTTGAGCAAGGCGCAGTACTGTTAAGTGTTTCAGGCATCTGCTTTTGCATTTGTGAACGGTCATATTTTCCCATTGGAAAAACCAGCAGTAGTCCCCCATCATGTTCGGATTCCAGCGGCCTACATAACTGTTCTCCATTGTAGAAATATCTTTATGGAACCGCTCTCCATGTTGGTCACTTACGTGTCCCAAATTGGGTGGGAAAAAGTCAAGATGGGAATGTAAGAAATCCACTTTCAATGACATTCGGCAGCTAAGTTGTTCATATGCTGTAAGCATGGTGTCTACTAATTCAGCATAGTTTGCAGCTCGTCTGTTCCCAAGGAAGTTCTGCACTACTAGCACAAATGCATCCCAAGCTGCACATTCCAGAGGGTTGAGTTTTGTTCTGAATGTGTCATCATGCATTAGTTTGTTGATTTTGGGGCCCAAAAAAATTCTGGCCTTTATTTTAGCGTCAGTTTTCATCAGGATCAGAACTGTCTGTTTCAATTGCCGTTCCTGCTGTGGGAGAGGCAGGCACTGGATTCATGTCCTACTGGTTTAAGAGCAGACTCGCAGTCAGGATACACAATTTGTGACTTGTTTCTCTTTGAATATCCAGCGATTTTAGTCATGCAAAAGTAACAGTCTGAATGGTGATTTGTCTGCTCACGCCGAAACATAGGCACTGCAAAAACCATTCCTTTCCTTTTACCATTTAACCACTGCGTTAGCCCAGAGTAACACACAGTGCAACATACGAGGTGCCTAACTTTTATCTTGATCTCCAATTTTACAGTCAAAGTAATACTTGTAAGCAAGACGCACTCGCTTTGTCAGATTCTTGCGCTGACCATAAGTAGTGTATTTGCCACATATGTAGCAGAAATTGTCTGAATCGTTAACACATTTGCGTTTATCCATATTGTTGCGCGGTGAATAGGTGTAGCCAGCAGTAAGGTCATACTTGCTGGGTTATCACACTACTGTAGCTTATTCTGCTGCCTTAGTTTAACTATGTGCAAAGCTTCTAAAACAGGATGGTGTGCTAACCCACAGATTTTGGTGCTTGCTACACGACACACTTTTTGAAAGAGATGGGACAGAAACGCACTGCAGGAACCAGGATGTCCAAAGCAGATGAGTGTTTTATTTATCCTAGTTTTTTCTTTTCAGAGCACAGACAACCAGATTGATGGGCTTCTGACTCTCGATAACACCACCGACCAACTGCTTGAGGAGGCTGCAGTGAGCGCTATGGCCTCCTCACAGTCTATCAAACACAGCATGGTCATTGTATAGTGGCTGTGCTTGGTTCTGCAGCTCAGCCCCATTCACTGAGTTGCGCCTAGGCCTTTTGACTGATGAACATGAGATCACTGGCCTAGGAAGAGGCTGCAGTGCTCATCGGTCTCCTCAAACAGATGATTGTGGGGGTGCCAGGATTTGGATCCCACCGATCAGATATTGATGGTCTGTCCTGAGGATAGGCCTTCAGTGTGAAAATCTCAGGCAACCCCTTTAAGGTGGTGGGTTTAGCTAAGGTGAAACACCATACATTAGATGAGATGTATTAGTGTAATAGGTGATAAGCCACCAGTTTGGCATTTCTTATCTTTATTTGTTGTAATCATAGTCGATATAATCTAAAACAATGTTTTTATTTCCTATAGTTTAATATTTGAAGGAGATCTTAATCTATTCCTCTCGCAAGTCTATCCAGATATAGCAGATTTACAGCCATGTATAAAGTATATAGTGAAAACTGCAACTCAAGGTAAACCTGAACTGTTCATGCCATAAAATATAATTAATACTCTCTAGCTGTTAAAATAATGAAGACATTTATAACAGAAATTAACTGTAGAGCTCTGTTAACATCATGTTTAGAGCCTGTCTTTGAGGTATACGGCTAGAAGATCTCACAATATATACCTCAGATGGGAAACTATGACATATCCCTCTGTGTAGGCATACAGTACATGTTGTTCAAAGGGTCCTATTGTAAATTTTTGCCTGGAATACCATTGTCTACCACACGATTCTGTAGTACAAAAAAAACTACCGATGTAGTAGAGGTAACAGTCATGCTTTCTGAGATTTCTGAGATGTGTTATCTAAACTAAGCAAACACCTTCAATTGCTTTTCAATGGCTTTTGTTTCAAGATCACGCAATGATTTAAGAAATTTGAGTTAAGAGTTTGAGTGCTAACCCTGCTAAATCGTATGCTGACATATACCAGCATTATGGAGGCCAAAGAGTGGCTCAGGTGAATAGAGGCTTATGGATACCTGCTGGCGCACACACTACGCATAGATGCCAAATGTGATGTGAACATAGCAAATAAAATATATCTCTTTTCCCAAACATTTACAGTCCCTCTGCTCTTTCCATTCACTTAATGAGTTGCTCATAGTGTGATTCCCCCAGTTAGAGTTGGTGTCTCACTTTAAGCTGGTTAACGGCAATGCAAAATGGAAGTTCAAGGAGATGAATATCATAGGTTAGATACAGATACCTGTAATAAATGTACAGTAATTGTCCAGATGCTTGCATACTTCCTTATAAATTCTAAATGTAGAGGACATATACATATCTGGACTATCCCCATACTTCATATGACATGGTTGCTGTTTTTAATGCTTAACGTCTATATGTAATGCAGTGCAAAACCAATCATCTACAAATAATCAACTTGGGATCCTGGAGATCATCTCAGACCAAAGCATGAAGAATGATATGAAATCCTGCATTTCTTTTTTTCAGGTAATGATTACATACTAAAAGAGCCACTAATCCTACAAAGACTATGGATACCTTTGGGGCAATTTTTTATGATTGTATTTTACTTGCTTAGGTCTAAAAATCGTTTTTTTTTTTAAATTGGTCTTTATTAAAAATTCTCAGCAGCTTTTGATGCATGTGATTAAAAATCTGTCTATTTGCAGACTGTCCCTCTAGAGCATGTGAAGCCCTATTTCTGATCTCATGACCATATAAACACTATTTTAGCTAAACTCTTATTAAATGGATAAGAATATGGATTAAATGAGTATTTATGAAGTCAGGAAATCAGAGTTAAGGCTCCACATGAACTGAATTTTAGGCCCCATTCAGATGATCATATGGCTGCCTTGTCCGAGTTGTGGACTGCATTGACTTGAATGGGTCCAAAATGCGCAACATACGACATGTCCTATCTTTTGCAGTGTGGAGGCACGGATCAGAAGCCCACGAAAACACTCGGGAGCCCTTCTGTAGTCTTCCGATCCATGCCTCCGGACCGCAAAACATAGGAAATGTCCTATCTTTTGCTGTATGTTGTGGATAGCTTAACCATTCATGATTTTTAAAATACACCAACTGAAAAAAAGTTTTTTAGCCCAAGATAAGTAAAATGCAATCATAACAGAATTGCTCCAAAGGTGTCCATAGCCTTTAACTACTATATATTGAATCACTGTAAGAGCACATGGTCAAAGGAGCAACCTGAAGCTCCTGGACCCTGATGTAAAATCTGCAATATTATATGTAATACCAGTATCTAATGTTACAGAGAGACTTTTTCGGCACCCTCAGGTATCAGGGCCTGGGTGTGATTGCCACTTTATGTACCCTATATAGCTAAGCTTCTGCATATACTTAAAGTCAGAAAAACACAAGAAAAATGATAGCATAGTAGACTTATTTTACCTTTGGTTGCAGTGGGTCAACAATACCCCATTTCATAGATACCAAAGGTCATTTAATATGTTTTATGTATGACAATTCTAAGCAAATACTTGTAATTTCACAACTATTATAATGGTATTCATAGACATAATGTTGTTTTTCAGAAAGTATCCTGCGGAACAAGTCCATGCTGGCTTAACATGGATAATACATTTGAGAAAATCTACTGGCTGATGTCATCTCTGACCGATGGAGCCCCTAGCACTGTCTGTAAGTCACTTTTAGGGTCATTAGTCTATAATGCAGTTTACGCACATGCACACATGGTACACAGCATTTCATTTCATTTGCATTCAAAGTATAATATCTCATAGGACTGCATACTAGTTCCATGAACAGATCAGAGGCAATAGTCCATTTTGCAAGTTATTGCGTCCTTCCAATATGACCTGAACTTTTTCCATTCAAGCCAATACTTCACTTGAGGCGGATTTAGACGAGTAGATAACAATTTAAATGTTCCTTTTTTTACATCGAAAGATCAAATTATGTTCCTTTACAGATACAGCCAAGATAAACTTGATGGTTAACCCGTTAAATAAAGAATTGTAAGAAGATGCTAACTGACTTTTCAATGGATTTCAATGGCTTTTGTCATGAGATAACCGAGTTGACACTGTACCATGTGTTATCAGAGTCAATTTTAGCTTGGCTATACTGCCACAATTTAATAATGACAAACGATAATTTGTTTGTTCGCACATACGATTTTACAAGCAATGAACGAGTGTTTTCAGTACAATCGTTCAGTCCCTACATACATTGACATTACGAAAGTTGCTAGTGCCTGTCAAAATGCGCCTTAACAATATTTCTGAAAACATTCATGACTGTGGATTCAGATCAGAAATTCACAGTATAGTAGTATCCGTACGTCAAAGTCTTGCATTCTTCATTCATTACAATACAGTACAAAAGACAGGCCGTATATATTTATAGACAGTGGTGCTTGAAAGTTTGTGAACCCTTCAGAATTCTCTTTCTGCATAAATTTGACTTAAAACTGCATTGGATTTTTACACAAGTCTCAAAAGTAGATAAAGATAACCAGATCAAACAAATGAGTCAAAAATATTACACATGGTCTTTTATTTATTGAGGAAAATGATCTGATATCACGAGTGTGAATCTTTCAGTATCTGGTGTGACCCCCTTGTGCAGCAATAACTACAACTAAACATTTTCGGTAATTGTTGATTAGTCCGGCACATCGGCTTAAAGACATTTTCCCCCATATAAATAAAGCTCTTCACCTCCACTAATGAGCAGACAATTGTTATTCCTTCCCAACAACCATCTACACAGGCAGAGAATCCACCAAATAATCTCATCTTAATCATAGGAACACTCATTGGCGATTATATGGCGGTGTAAAGATGCCGCTGATTAACTGATCAACGAACAAAATGCTCATCTGTTGAGTAATTGGATTGTGTAGATACCTACATTTTTGTTTGCCGGCAAGCAGATTGTGCCGTCTAAACACTCTCTTCTGCCGGAAAACAACGAGTCTGTATATGGACAAGTGATGTCATTAGAGATCACTCCTCCCCATACTGTGGAGGAGATTGCATGCAGCATTCTCCTCCACTGACAAGCAGGCGATTGCTAGGAAGGAACGCTTCCTTCCCTACAATCAGCTGCTGAATTGTCCCATCTAAAGGGACCTTAAGTAATATGAGGAAACCCATTGTATTACCCTTAGGCTAATGATAATTGTGGATTTATATTTGACCCACAGCTTTCCTGCTATGCATGCTTATAATATATATATATATATATATATATATATATATAGTAAATTTTCACATCTTTATTATGTTTTATGATTTTAGTTGTTAATCACATATTTCATTTGGTCTTTCTATAGGTGAATTTAATGGTTTGACCATCGCTTGCAATGGTACCATCAACCTGGATATGTTCCTCGAATCTGTTTTGACAGTAGTGAATGAGACTAGTCGCAATCCTTCAGCGGTCATATTAAGGTAGGCACTTTTAACATTTCTGGACCAATATTGCCAATATTAAGTGCACTATATTAATCATATTTTCAAATGTAAGATTTAGACAGCATTTTGTGCACTTTGGGGGTCATTTATCATGCTGAAATACCCCTAAATTAGGTGTATTTTAGGCACAGATTGCGTTGCGCCACAATCTCTTACTCCTTCCCACTCACACCAGGTCTAAAAAAGTGGGGTTGGCATGGGTGGGGAAGGTAAGGCGGACCAGCAGTCCTGTCTCATTCATCATTTTCTACACCTGTTTTAGACATAGAAAATAGTCCAAATGTAACACAGCAAGTAAGCTGTCTTACATTTAGAACTGGTGCAGAATGTGACGAAGTTATGAAGAGGCCGGTGCCTCTTCATAACTCCGGCGAATCCACTGCCAGTGCAGGGGTTTATTAAGACCGGTGTCTAAAACACTGGTCTTAATATAAATGTGCTCCTTTGTGTTTTTAGATCTGATCAGGGGCGTAGCTATAGGGGGTGCAGAGGTAACAGTCGCTACCGGGCCCAGGAGCCTGAGAGGCCCAAAGACCCTTGCGGTGCATAAGAAGACACCGGTATTATAGAAAGTGCATGCTGGTCAAGTTACACCTCTGGCTGGAGGGAAGGGGTAAGGTCAAAAATTTGTTATGGGGAGGGGGGGTAGTGTGCCGTTTCAATTTTTGCCTCAGGCAGCAGAAACGCTATGTACTTCCCTGCCCCTGGTCACAAAGCACTGAGGGAAGGGGGCCCAAGCTGAACTCTTGCACCGGGGTCCATGAGCCTTTAGCTACCTGGATCTGATCATAGTTCCAAGAAGCACGCAATATGTTAAAAAAATATTACGTTTTGGGAGAAAATATATTGCACTAATGAATTCAGTTACCAGATTTATAAAGTATATTGTTAAAGATTAAAGCTGGCCACACACATTAGATGAAAGTCAATCTAATATGTTGGTTGCAACAGGATTGGCTTACAATCTATGTATACTGTATAAGGATCTTCTATAAAGGTATAAAAAAACTTTATGTGTGGGATTGCTTGGTCAATGTATGGTAGACAAGTGCACTTATGTTAATCTTTATATGTTGTGCAACTGGGCACAACATTCACAAGAACCTAGGCTTGGAAACTAAAACATCTCCACCAAATTCCAATGACAAATGTAGAACTTGTAGCAAAAATTTGCCTATAGGGGCGCTGTTATTGTATAAGAAACCAGGCTGGATTAGTACTGAACGTCTTTCCACACCACCTTTCTAAGACCACATGTAAAGAGAAGACTTTTCCAGTACTAACCATGTCCTGTTCCCGATAAAAGCACCATTATGGGGGGATTTTTTCTACAAGTTCTACATACAAGGAACTTTTGAAAGGCCCATACTGTTTGAACAGAGAAGTATTGGACATGCTTGGAGTTCAACATGTGCAAGTCGTTGTTAAGTTTTTGTAAAAGCAAGTCAAAGCACGTACACAGTGAGTTTTCATTATATAAGTATTAGCACATTATACAGAACCTTTTGTCTACAAATCATAACACTTGGTGGTCATTTGAATATCTCTGGGTTAATTATTGGGAGCTGTACTGTAATTATAATCTTTAGTATTAGAAAACCACAAAGATTTTGTCACATGAAACTTGAAAAGAGCTTTATTTTCAGGGTGATATTAAACTTTATCTGTAAAGTCTAAGTTAAGCCTGCAGAATGAGGAGGGACAGGTTTTTCCTGTCTTGTGTCTGTCAGATATACAGTCTATGAATACACATATCAGGTCAAACAGGAAACAGCTATGTTACAGTGTCACATCAAGACACCATAAATACATGATCTCCTCAATATACATGATGAATCAGCATTCAGAATGTAGTTATTAGAGGGGCTTTAAATAACAATTGTAGCGCACACACCAAAATATACCTTCTTGCATATGTTATTTTTGGAGAGAGATGTAGAACAATTTCTCATACATGGTGACAATTAGGATTACTTGAATTGTTATATCTTTAAAACATTTATTCAGTCTTGTAAAATACTTAAGAGGTTGTGCCACAAAATCATATTCTACAGTTTTCAAACCAGCACTTGGATCTGAATACTTGTAATTGCATGTAATTAAAAATTTAGTATAGCCAGTGAGCTATTTAATAAAATGTACCTTGGAAATCTTTGGTTCCATGTGAGGTGCCGGGCTGGTTCTAGCTTTGTTAGAAAGAGATTGCCATTTACTATGTGATGTCTTATTTTCATTTTTTACATCAAGGGTTTGTCTGAGATTAGAACAAAGAGGTTATTTGAAGAAACAGCCCTACCTGTCCATCAGCTATATTTAATATCACAGCTCAGCCCTATATGCTTGAATGGAGCTGAGCTCCAGTACCAGGCATAGCCCATAGACATTAGTGGTATTGTTTCTGGAAAGGAATAAAGTAGGCCCTTTGTTCTAATCTCTGACAACCCTTTTTAGATAGCACTTTTAAAATCCATTATGGAAAATTGGACCTCTTAGGTTGGAATCAAGCCTATCATAATGTTTCAGGAAGCAGTGATACCATGGCTTTCCAGTTACAGAGGGGAGAGGATTGCACATGCCTTTAATTATATGCTATGGAAGATGTGGAATTAGCTGGTTTCTATGTGTTAGTAGATTATATCTATGGCAATCACTGAACCTCCCCATCACCAGTATTGAGTGAAGGTGTTCTGTTTGCTTGATAAATGACCAAGCTCTTTCAGCTGCTCATTCCTGCTTTACTAGTTAGAAAACAAACTATCATTGGCTTTTTATAGCACATATGAATGCACCACTTTATAAAAAGGTGTCTCACTGCAGAAAACCCCTTCTATATTGGAGTTGTGGAAGTGATCGACTGATCACTGTAAATCCACCTCCTGACAACCACAGCAGTAGTTGATTTTGCTGGGTAAAAGCTTAGCCAGATAGACAAAAACAAGAAAAAATTGATTTTTTTCACTCTATATAGTGTACATAAGAAATAAAATATGACTTTTGTCTAATACTAGTTACAGTATATTGATATGCTTTTTTATGTTGATTCTTACAGATATGTACAGCAGGCATGGACCCTCTTAAAGCAAAACAGAGTTGATGAGATGATACTTCAGCAGCTAGAACAGACGATTGCCACCAGTTACCCTGCCGATCCCCAGCTACAGACAGTCCTCACACAACTTGTTCATCTCTTAAGCAATACTACTGACATTCTAATCCAGTCCAACTCAGAACAATACATTGGAGTCCTGCAGACTTTACTGGATCAGATAAATGTGCTTATAGGGTCAGAACTCCTGGACATGCAGTCACTGAACATCTCTAGTATTGTGACCAACCTAACACAAAGTATTGTTAAAGAGGTTCAATATTTGATGAATCTGAGTAGTTTGCTGTCAACGTCTAATGTGTACAGCCAGTCTTTGATAGAACTCCAGACCTTGATCAGTTCATTGTCTGCCATAATTTCAGATATTTCTACCCTAAATAACACAGAATTACTCCAAGATCTTGCCATCACCAACCAGCTAGCATTTAACGAACTACAGAAAATCCTCCAAACACTTCTGAACATCAATCCAATAACTTCCAATATAACTAATACAATAATTCATGAGCTGATGAAGACATCCCTCAGTTCAGCACTTGATGTGTATTTAAAGGAAATACTGCAACTTTTGAATGGAGATGTTGCCTTGGTAAACAACCTTGCCTTCCTAAATTCTTATCTTAACTATACCCAGCTTGATTTTTTACAATCTGAAGCTTTCGGAAGATATGCAGGAAACATTTTGTCCTTTTTCACCCCATCAAATTTAGAGGAGATCAGCTCTAACCCCAATAATGTATCTTTGGAGTTGTTGAAGTTAATGGCTGGCTTCTTTCCTTCTGAAGAAAAGGAAACATTCAATAAAGTAGAAAATATCTTCATGAGGCTTCTTGGCTTAGTATCCACCTGTCAGACAGAATATTCTAATTGTACCAGCGCTATCATTGTGTTCCAGCAACAGCTATCAGATATCATGCAGTATATAAATGATTTGAATTCTGGAAACATGGATTCCATTTTTGACAGTGGCATTACACTTACATTTGTAAACCTTAGCCATACTGAGATTTCCATTGTGAATACCATTCTCGAGATAATCTCATGTTCACAAGCACCTGAAAACATCTCATGTGATACTACTCAAGATTACTATAGGACTATAATAGGACAAGTGAGTTCAGTCATAAATACAGCATTGGTAAATGAGTCAAACCTCGTTTCAATTGTTCCTACATTAAACCAAATCAAAGAGAATGTTAACAGTGTCTTCCAAGTACTTCAGTCTGTAGATGTTACAAATTTTGCTTCTGAGATAGATACTATAACTCAGTTGTCTAAATGCTACACGAATGCAACAGTTAATCCTATACAATGTACTATGGAACTATCTCTGAGTCTTGTGGATTACCTCCAAATACTACCATTTCCACCTTCTGTACATAATACTCTTTTTGTTGCATCTTCGATTGTCAAAAACTGGCTTGGAGCAACTAAGGTAACAACAGATATGTATCAACAGTTATCCTCTCTTTACAATCTATCAAGCATGGCATTTTACAATCAGTCTACTCTGGTGGATATATATACAAATCTACTCTATATTGTGCAACAGTTAGAAGAATTAAGAGGAAATGTAAATCTGACATCAGTAGCAACTGAAAAATTGATTCAAGATCTGTTGGAGACTCTTAAACTGGCTAATATTACTTATACTTTCCCTACTTCCTTGCTATCGCAAACTAGTGAAGGACTGCAGATGATAAAAACACAACTTCAGACTATAAAGTGGTACATTGCTTTTGTAAAGAATGAGGCTGACACATTTCAGTCCACTGGAAACATAGATACTTTTGTTACAATGGCACAAGTGTTGATAACCAATATTCAATCTAGTATGGAAAAAAATAATTCCTTTGTACCTATTGCAGATGAAATACTAAATGTCATAAATTGGTTACAGACGTCTCATATAATCCCTGTTCTTCAAAGTATACTAGATGATTCACTGAATAACGAAGGCCAAAGTTTAGAGACATTAATCAATCACACTGTCTCAGTCATTGAAATGATTATTCAACAAGTGTTTGTCAATGGCACTCGCTGGACCAGTTCACTCAATAATATCACTGACAATGACATTACTTTTATGGTTCAGTTATTACAGAAATATGACAATGGACAACTCACCAATCTGTCTTCAGTTTTATTGTTCACTGAGAAAGTCCTTCTAACAATGGAATCTCTAGTCAATGACTTAAACCTAGAGACAGGCTTTTTTTATAACTTGGAAACTGTATTTAATATATCCCAAGAAGTCATTAACCTTCTTCATAATGCAGAACAAAATATCAGTGTAAGTAAGAATGTCCTTTATGATGTCTATAGTTTGCTACTAGAAGGTTGGAATGGGAGCATCTTCAATGAGTTCCCCATGCTAAAAAACAGGCTAATGGATCTTCTATATTTAAGTATGCAGTGTCTGCCGGAAAGCACAGATTCCTTCCCATCCCAGAACTGTTCAGTTACAGACTTCATAAATTTAACACAACAGATACTACTTATGTTCAAAAACCAAACAAAAGTAGGCCTTTCTACCATAGAAGGGAATGTCACATTGAATAACATCTTGGACTATGTCTTGAATTCCATATATCCAGTAAATATCAGTATTGCCAAACCAGAAATTGCCATTGTTGAAGAATTAGCATGCCTTACTACGATGCTGAACATAACTCTTAAGGCTGTTTCTAGAGTAAGTAACCAAGTGAGTCTCAATACTACCTGGATTCTAGATATGGATAAGGCTTTGGTCAAAATTACAGAAAAATTCTCAACCTTCAACATTACCTGCCTTACAATAGACCAAAAAATAGTTAATATTATTTACCAGTTGTTTGAAAATCAGTCCAACTTTTTGCAATCTTTTTTTCCCCTTCTATCTGACCAGACATCATATTGGACAAATCCTTCTCAATATGGATACATGGATGAGATGTTTAATATTATAAAGCTTTATGCTGCCACACAAGGTAACATTAGTTTGAACAATACTATGATTAATCTCTGGAATGATACCCTGTTGAAGATACTTGAAAGTAACCCAAATTCAAGTGAATGGGTCCTGGTATCTGAAATTGTTAACATTTTAAGGAATATCTTAACCGACTTTGAAACAACTGAAGGGTCGAAAGAATTTTTAGCCATCATGAACAGGGTTGCAGATCTTACCGTTGCAAGTCTTCAACTGAACACAAGCTTGTCACATGTTTCCATTGCTAATATTTTTAAAGACAATCCTTCCACAGTTATGTACAATCTTATAAAATTAATGACTTTAGAAAATGCAACATCTATCGAAGATTGCAAAAGCACATTTCTAAACCTTCTCACTTTTTATCAAAGTAACATGAGCTTGTCATTAGTTGAATCATTCTATTCCAATATGAGCTCATGGACATGCACCATGTTATTCAGCAATATCTCAGATTCCAATTGGCAAGACGAATTGAAAGCAATCACTGATATAATGGTCTCTCTACAGCCAGGAGCACAGACAAACGCAACAATGAAAATAATATCTTCTTTCATGCAGTTTGTGACTTTCACCAACATGGATACTTTTGAAAACTTTGTGGCATCCATTATTCAAAATTTAATTGGAAACAATCCTCAAACAAACTCAACTGTCTTCCATACTTTGTATGATTTGATTAAATCTTTACAGTCTATAGTCACACAATTATTGTCCAATAATTCTGCATCTACAGTGGAGAAGATCTCTATCCAAGCACTAGAAACAGTACACGTCTTTCTCAGGAGTCTCAATATCACTGGGTATGATGAGATGTTCACATTTGCTTCTGATATCCTTCAAGTTTACTTTGACTTCAGAAACAGCACATTGCCCTTGGAGAACTTGGCTCAAAAGTAAGTGGCAATTTAAGTTCTAATAAACAGATTCGTTTGTATTGAAAACACATATCTTTCAAGGGTTATATACACCTCTGAAAACCATTCTTCATATAATCTATACAAAATGTTAAGCAACCTTTAAATACATGTGATTTCCTATGTGATATATAAAAAGATCATTTTTGGTGTGATTTCCGATTTTATGGGAAACTCCACTGAAAAACTTGTCCATACTCTATTACTACTACTACTACATATTAGGGTGTCCTCAAAACTTCATTATGAATTTGTATCAAGGTTGGTCGCATCATGAGTGTGAATAACACATCCATATACAGACTTTCTACTTATCATATGCCATTTATAATACTGATGTCTTCTTATGTAGCAGTGGGTCCCCTCAGGCAACAGGACTCAGGTTCAATTCCTACTATTTATAATAATTACTTATACAAGTTCCAAATGTCCTATTTAGGGTTTCCAGGTTGACTTTAAAATAATTCCTGCAATTTTTGTTAATGATAATTTACTTAAAACATGTATCCCACTAAGGAATGGGTTCACCTTAACCCCTTCTACCCCAGGCCAGTTTGTCACATTATGGGGTAATAACTTTGGAACACTTTTATTTATCCAAGCCATTCTGAGATTGTTTTCTCGTGATACATTGTACTTCATGATAGTCATAAATATGAGTCAATATATTCCACCTTTATTTATGAAAAAATTCAAAATTTACCCAAAAATTGGAATAATTCGCAATTTTCTAAATTTCCATTTCTCTGCTTTTAAAACAGAAAGTGATAACTCATGAAATATTTATTACTTAACATTCCCCATATATCTACTTTATGTTGGCATCAATTTGTAAATGTCATTTTATTTTTTTAGGACGTTAGAAGGCTTAGAATTTTGGAAGCAATTCTAAAAAAAATTAAGAAAATTTCCAAAACCCACTTTTTAAGGACCAGTTCAGTTCTGAAGTCACTTTGTAAGGCCTACATAGTGGAAACCCCCCATAAATTACCCCATTGTAGAAACTATACCCCTCAAGCTACTCAAAACTGATTTTACAAAGTTTGTTAACCCTTTAGGTGTTCCACAAGAATTAAAGGAAATGGAGATGAAATTTAAAAATTTCACTTTTTTGGCAGATTTTCAATTTTATTCCATTTTTTTCTTTAACACATCAAGGGTTAACAGCCTAACAAAACTCAATATTTATTACCCTGATTCTGCGTTTTACAGAAACAGCCCACATGTGGTCGTAAACCGATGTAAGGGCACACGGCAGGGCGCAGAAGAAAATGAACACCGTATGGTTTTTGGAAAGCAGATTTTACTGGACTGGTTTTTAGATGCCATATCCCATTTGAAGCCCCCCTGATGCACCCATACAGTAGAAACTCCCCAAAATTTTGTAAACTAGGTGATAAGGTGCCAGTTTTATTGGTACTATTTTGGGGTACATATTATTTTTAATTGCTCTATATTATTTTTTTGTGAGGCAAGGTTTTAGCACAGTTTTTCTTTTTCATTTTATACAACATTCATCTGACAGGGTAGATCATGTGCTAATTTATAGAGCAATTTGTTACGGACGCAATGATATCAAATATGTCTACTTTCTTTATTTTTTTATTTCAGTTTTACATAATAACGCCTTATTTTTTGTAGTTTTCTGCCGATCATCTTGTGCAAGGTTTTTTGCAGGAAGAGTTGATGTTTTTATTGGTACCATTTTTGGGTACATATGATTTTTTGCATAATTCATTACTACACTTGACCAAAAAATTAGTAATTTCAGCACAGTTTTTATTTATTTATTTTTCCAGCGTTCACCCGAGGAGTTAGGTCATGTGATATCTTTATAGAACAGATCGTTACGGACATGTCAATACCTATATATACTTTTTCTTATTTAAGTTTTACACAATAATAGCATTTTTGAAACAAAGAAAAATGATGTTTTAGTGTCTTCATAGTCTGAAAGCCATAGCTTTTTTATTTTTTGCCCTGATTGTCTTAGGTAGGGTAAAAAATTTGTGGGATGAGGTGACGGTTAGATTGGTACTATTTTGGGGGGCATACACCTTTTTGATCGCTTGATGTTATGTAATTTGTGTGATGTAAGGTTACAAAAATTTCTTTTTTTTTATAGAGTTTTTATTTTTTAAGGTGTTCACCTGAGGGGTTAGGTCGTGTGATATTTTTATAGAGCTGGTTGTTATGGACGTGGTGATACCTAATATGTAAACTTTTTTTATTTATCTCACTTTAACACAATAATAGCATTAAAACAAAACAAATGTTCTTTTATTGTCTCATGTTCTGAGAGCTATAGTTTTTTTTTTTTTTAAATTAGCGATTTTCTTATGTAGAGGCTACTTTTTTGCGGGATGAGGTGATCGTTTTATTAGTATAATTTCGTAGGACATACGCCTTTTTGATCGCTTGGTGTTGCACTTTTTGTGATGTAATGTGACAAAAATGTATATATATATATTTTTTTAATAGTGTTTATAGGATGGGGTGGATCATGTATATATATATTTATAGAGCCGGTCGTTACAGACATGGCAATTCCTAATATGTGTGTTTTTTTATTTTTTTTTATTTTTTATTATAAAATCGGGGAAAAGGGGCTTTTTTTCTTTTTTACTTGAAACTTTATTTTTTATTAAAAACACTTTTTTTTACATTTTTTTTAACTTTAGTTCTGACTAACTTTTGGGGGTCTGATCCCCTCTGCAATGCATTACAATACATCTAATACAGTAACAGGTTGCCTAGGAGACCCAACCTGGGGCTGGATCTTCTGGGCACCCGAAGAAGGATGCTCCCGATGCCGTGCAAGGCATTGGGCAGCCTCTTCACGGCATCGGGCTACCTTCTCACCCATCGGGTCCCCACCACAGCAGTGCAGTGACCTGATGGGCTCCCTCACCCGCAGCAAACCCCTTCTATGTCGCGGTCAGTGCTGACCGTGGCATAGAAGGGGTTAATGCGATAGCATCAGTGTTTTAACCGAAGCCGGCACATACAGCAGGGGTCCGGCTAACGGGAACAGCCAGTCCCCTGCAGCTGATCGGGTGGGCGCAGCTCCTGCCCCCGCCCTATCAGGGGGCCGTAATAGTATGGCGCTGGGTGGCAAGTCACATCACGCTGCGCCGTACTATTACGGCGCTGGTCAGGAAGGGGTTAATGAACAAATTCCTATTTCAATATTATTATCAAACTCCACCTTTAACAGTTTGAGCATTCTGAAAGTAAGAGCTCATGCACAATATGTTCATTAGGAATCCATGATGGTACCATATGGTAAGGCATGGCATTATGATGGGGAGATAATATAAGCAAACAGTGCAATAGCAAACAAAGAATATCTGTACTAATGCTACAGTATATTCACTGTATAAAATGAATGTGATGTACTTAGCAAATATATTTTGATCAAAATTATTTAAGCCCAACCTTTATGGCAAGGTGACCTCTTTCTGGATAGGAACCTACTCTATATGACACTTCTCTCTGTGCCACCTGGACCTCTAATTATTTCAGAGAGAGTATGCTCATCATGAGTACTGAATCTGCTCTACAGTATATAAATCCTCTCTTTGTTCTAGCATGCCTCAAATGAAGACCATTCTACAGCTACATAGTGTACTAATTAGAAATAGCTTGTGGAAAAAGTGTTTTGTTTTTGCAGTATGCATTTGGTGGATGTGGCGGCCTCCATTGTGGTTGTGCACTCCTAAGAAATCCATCTTTTCCACAGGTTGTTTTTAATTAGTGCATCATATAGCGGTAGTCTGCTTGCTCTCCCTGAATTCATTTGGGGTCTGCTGGCACAATGAGAGGAGTCATATAGAGAAGATTATGTATATTTGTGGAGACTGCTGTTCCTAAAATAGTTTGAGGCCTGCTGGCACAGAGAGAGGTATCATATAGAATAGATTCCCATCCAGAAAGAGGTTAGTCACCTTGCCATGGTGGATGGGCACAACTTATTTTGATCAAATTGCATTTGCTAACTACCTCATATTTTATATAGTGAATGTAGCATTAGTTCATATATTCTATGTTTGCAGAGTGCTGTTGCATTGTGTTTCCTTGCACATTTGTAGTTTCAGCCATGGTGTGCTGACGAACTTTGTCTTTTGTTTTGGTGAGATAATATGGACTAGTACATACTCTGTGCCCATCATACTAAGCCCATGATGAAACCCTATAGGTGGCCATATATACCTTAAAGTTTTTTACCGACCCGTCCTCTGCAAAACAGGAGATGTGTGAGGAGCTACTGCTGATTGGCTGGGTCCAAGTTGTCGGACCCCCTCCATCAGATACTGATGACCTATCCAGAGAATAGGTCATCAATAAAAAACAGCAGATGCCAGGAGAAAGAATGATTAGACATTCTGGATTTTAACATTATCACATCTATGGATTATGGCCTCCTTTAGGCTTTCTTTACTAGATGCCAGGTATTTCATGTCACTGAATTGGCTGACATATGTTGCGCACAATAAATAAAGGTAGAATACACAGAAGACCTAATATTCTAATGCTAATTCCCTCTTTTTGCGCACTGAAAACTTATGTTACATTTTCCTGGTTGGTTAGTTGTAGCATTTGCCTAGTGCCATTTCAACAACCCGAAATGTATAGTTTACTGCAGAAGCTGAAGGCTTGGTAAATAAAAATTACGTCTGGAGCGTTTACATTCCTTAATGTCTCTCATACGTAATTGCATAAATCTACAATTATCTACGGTGAATGCCCTTTAATCTGACATTAATTTAGAAGTATTGATAGCATGGCATCTCTCAGGATTTGTCATTATATAAAGTTGAATTATGCTATCAGAATTGCTACCTTTAGAGATGAGCGAATCGAAGCTGACGAAGTGGATTTCAGGAAAAATTTGGTTCGCAACTAATGCGAATTTCCTCGCAATTCAAATTGCAATTTTCCTAAAATGGTGGCTACATTTGTAAGGACTGAGGACACGGGACAAGGAACTCTGGGAAAGCGGGATCACCCAGATTGACATGCCTGCATGCAGCCAATCAGCAGCCAGCCAGCCCTGTGATGTCACAGCCCTATAAATACCGCAGCCATTTTAGATTCTGCCATTTTCCAGCATTCAGAGTGCAGGGACAGACGTCTGAAGGCGCTAGGGACAGCAATTGGAGAAACCTCTATGTTTAAAAAAACTGAAAAAAGGATTTTTAAGTGCAGGGAAAGGATAGGTTGGAATCATTTCACAGCATCTTAATGCAGGGGGAGATGTCAGAAGGCGCTAGGGACATTGATAGGAAAGCGATTTACAAATACAGGGAAAGATTATTTGGGGATCCAAATGGTCATTTCTGAGACATCTGTATAGTGCAGGGGGAATCTGAAGACCCTTTCCATCTCTGTGCTCCGCTATATGTGGTAAAATCTTTATTGAAGTATTTCTTTATTTCATTCAGCGTTCAGCGCTGCAGTTATATGTGGTAACATAGTTACATAGTACATAAGGCCGAAAAAAGACATTTGTCCATCCAGTTCAGCCCGTCATCCTGCAAGTTGATCCAGAGGAAGGCAAAAAAAAATAACCTGTGAGGTAGAAGCCAAATTTTCTCACTTTAGGGGAATAAAAAATTCCTTCCCGACTCCAATCAGGCAATCAGAATAACTCCCTGGATCAACGACCCCTCTCTAGTAGCTATAGCCTGTAATATTATTACCCTCCAGAAATACATCCAGGCCCCTCTTGAATTCCTTTATTGTACTCACCATCACCACCTCCTCAGGCAGAGAGCTCCATAGTCTCACTGCTCTTACCGTAAAGAATCCTCTTCTATGTTTGTGTACAAACCTTCTTTCCTCCAGACGCAGAGGATGTCCCCTCGTCACAGTCACAGTCCTGGGGATAAATAGATGATGGGATAGATCTCTGTACTGACCCCTGATATATTTTTTATATATTATATCTCGTGTCTCCCCTAAGTCGTCTATTTTCTAAAGTGAATAACCTTAATTTTGATGATCTTTCAGGGTACTGTAGTCCCCCCATTCCAGTTATTACTTTAGTTGCCCCCTCTGGACCCTCTCCAGCTCTGCTATGTCTGCCTTTGTTTACAGGAGCCTAGAACTGTACACAGTACTTCATGTGTGGTCTGACTAGCGGTTTGTAAAGTGGTAGGACTATGTTCTCATCACGAGCATCTATGCCCCTTTTGATGCAACCCATTATCTTACTGGCCTTGGCAGCAGCTGCCTGACACTGGTTTTTGCAGCTTAGTTTGCTGTTTATTAAAATTCCTAGATCCTTTTCCATGTCAGTGTTACCGAGTGTTTTACCATTTAGTATGTACGGGTGACTTGCATTATTTCTTCCCATGTGCATAACCTTACATTTGTCAGTGTTAAACCTCATTTGCTACTTCCCTGCCCAAGCCTCCAATCTATCCAGATCCCTCTGTAGTAGTATACTGTCCTCTTCAGTGTTAATTACTTTAGACTGTTTAGTGTCATCTGCGAAAATGTATACTTTACTATGCAAGCCTTCTACTGACCCCTGATGTGGTAAAATCTTTTGTGAAAACAAATTTCTACCCCCTCCATTAACTTCCTCCTCTCTTCATTCTCATCCCTAAACACACACACTGAATTGCCCCCCCCCCCCCCCCGAGCTATATATATAAGTGGTGCCAGAATCACATAGGTAATGGTAAATGACACTGCCAGCCTTTTAAAGGGAATTACAGCATGATACCACAATACATTTGATATGACATTTAGCAACAGTTTAAAGTGCCCACATATAGCACATAGTGGGACACTGCATCAATGAATCAGGCGTGGGTCAGCCAGGATTTCCAAACACCAATCAATGCCTGATGTATCAGACTAGATAATCCATGGTGCCACACCAACAAAACAGCCCAGTTTCTTCTGGCTACCTGCCTCAGCTACTATTCTGATTCTTTTACCCGCCTGATGCCACACATCTGATGCCAAGTGCTCCTTCTTTCACCCACCATCTTCAGCGGGTACTGGTATTGCCACCAAACTCCACAGTATGTCACCTTGCCACTCTGTGGCCTCCTGATGCTGCCGCTACTCATGCTGCTGCCACCTCCACACTCTGTCATTGTGCCACTCTGTGGTCTACTCCTGATGCTGCTGCTGTTGAAACCTTCAGACTCTTTCATTGTGCCACTCGGTGGCCTTATCCTAATGCTGCTGCTGCCACCTACAGACTCTGTCATTGTGCCACTAGGTGGCCTACTCCTGATGCTGCTGCCGCCACCTTCAGGCTCTGTCATTGTGCCACTCTGTGGTCTGCTCATGCTGCTGCCATCTCCAGACTCGGTCATTGTGCCACTCGGTGGCCTCCTCATACTGCTTCCACCTCCATACCCTGTCATTGGGCCACTCTGTGGTCTCCTCATGCTGCTTTCACCTCACCACTATGTCATAGGGTCCACTCTGTGGATTTCTCATGCTGTTCCTACCCTCCCTACTTCATGATTGATCCACTATTTTGGCTTTCGGCCTGGCTGACATCATTTATTTGACCTTTCTTCTGATCTGTCACAAGGAAGTAAAAATGAGACGCACAACGAATCCTGTCTGTGTAGCAGCTTTAAGGCCTGTATGGTCCCATCAGAATTGGCTTATGATTTGGTAGCCAAAAACAGGAGTGGGTAGAAAACACAGAAGACATGCAAATATTCCATTCATGTGTCATCTCTTTTAGATCCACTCCGTTTTTTTTTGCCTTTAGCAATACTGATGGATTATTGAGCAAATTCTGACCGAGTGAAGGCGGATGCTCCACAGACAGGATCTGTTTTTTCTGGGTATATGTTCTGATGGATCAGAGAATGGGGAAAATTACTCAGATACGTCAACACAAACTTACTGCTGACACCCTCTCCACTCTGTCGGGGGGCTCTACCTGTATAAGCGTTTAATAGAACAGGTTCTGTAGACATCTATGTGGAATCAGCTGACGATGGTATAAAAGGAGTGCGCTTCTTCTTGATGCTAATATCTACCTGTAAGGCTGAGTTGATACTTGAGTTATTTGGCCAGTTTTGGCCCCGTGACTGCCCTAATAAGGGAAGTGTGCAGTGATTCTAAGAGCGACGCCTGTCATCTGCATGTCATACTGACTCACAGTATTATTTCACTACCTTCATGAGTAGAATTGTGAATATAGAATTGTGTGAATACAGAATGCGAGGAGATACTATATCTCCTTATGGAGAGCACCTAATCGTCGTGAGGAGTCTTATAGGCCAGGCAAGGCTCCTCTGTAAGAGGGTATGTAAATAACCTTTAGCAAGCTCTGCAACTAATGCCACCAGATGTTAGTTAGCTGTGGATAACAATGAAGCCAGCACCTAATCTGCAGACAGCTGTTTAGGGTGATTGCCCCTCGTCAGTGCAGAGCAGAGATTACTGTATTTGTTAGGCCAGTGCTCTCTGCTCTGCACTGATGAAGGGCAATCACCCCAAAACAGCTGTCTGCAGATGAGGGTCTGGCTTAATTATTATCCAAACCATGTCTTAATGTCTCAAGGCCTGTTTAAAAGGTTGAACATTGACTTATAGGATAGCTACCCAACATCTGGTGGCATTAGAGGCAGAGCTTGTTAAGAGCATATTTCCATACCCTCTTCCCAGAATGGACTCTATGAGAAATTCTGCCTGTCCTTAGACTCAACAAATACATAGACATAAAAAAACATTGAAAGCAATGTCTAAAATTGATCTTATGTCTTTTCCATAGGATACTGGGACAAATATTGACATCTTTCCAAGAAAGCGGCCTTCAGAATGTTACTCTCCAGTTAGTACAAAGTGAAATCCTCAGCCTTTCTTCAGAAGAGCAGAAAATTGTGCAGTACGTCTTGAGTATGGTTGTCTCTGCCATCAATGAAACAATCTCTGACATTGAACTACAGCCACCATCTTATAACAACAATCTAGTATTTAACATCATAAAGAATATTGTGAAGAACTTTGCAATAGAAGATCTTGGTGGAAACAAGAATTTGACAGAACTGATCTTCTCTCTAGTCACTGATATCTTACAGATTGCCGAGAACTGGAATAATGTTTCAGTTGCTATAGTCTTTCCCCAGAATGGATCTAGTGAATCAGTGAAGGCACTTGAGGCTCTAATGAATGACCTGCTTTCTCAAAACTCTTCAGATACAAAACTCTATTATAACTGCAGCACCAACATGCTCAACATATTTGCTATGTTTTTTGCAAAAGGTGAAAAAGATCAAGTTATGCAAACAATACAATATTTTTTGAATTTAAGTAATGGTACCATAAATGCTCCAGCCTTGGTCAACACTCTAGAAAACTTATATGATCTGCTGAATTTGAACAAGACAGTGGGATGGAATTTACTTGAACTATATGTTAACCAACTGTTCAGCTTTATATCCAACAGCCAAATAAACAAAACGTTATTAGACTTCAGCTTCTTATTCAACACGAGTCAAAAATTATTCTCATCACAAACAAATGAAATAAGTGATGCTGCTTTGGAGTTGCTGCCATTTTTCTACCCTTCCAATCTGTATAATATAAGTAAAAACAGTGATAGTCTAGTGTCCACATTGCTTAATGTTCTGTCAAAGAATGTACCTCAAGACCAACAACTTGCCATCAGAAATTTTACGGACAGCATATTATCACTTATGGAGCTAATAGAGAAATGTAGCAATAACTCAGCAGCCTGTGAAAGTGCAGTATCTGGCTTTGAAGTGCTAACTATCAATGTGGTTAATGTCATTACTCATATGGGAAACGGAACACAAAATTTGGAAATTTCCAACGAAACATTAATGGAATTGGAGACACTAACTGATTTGCAGATATTGCTGATAAATAATATTTTTTCACTGTTTTGGAATGTGCAAACCACCACTGGCAATTTGTCTGGAGATGTAAAGAACATCTACCAAGATATCCTTTCAGTAAGCCAACTCATTCTGAACTTCACTAAAAACTCAAATGCTAGCACTGTTCAATCAGACTTGGAAATGCTGAAGAATTACACACATTTGATTGATATTATCCAAAAAGTTGCTTCAGTCAACAATGTAACAAATGAGCTAATCCAGATAATGAATTTACAGAAAGACTTTCAGTGTACAAACCAGACCTTGTTGTGTATATTAAATTTCACTTCCCACTTTTTACGTTTCCTGCAAGAACTACAAGTTCCTCAACCTCTCATGGAAAAAGTATTGGCAGCCTCTTCAATTGCTGAATACTGGTTGCGTGAAATAAATACAACTGTTGATGTATACCAACAGATGGTCTCTCTGTTTGAGCTTACAAGAACTACGTTACAAAATGAACCCACACTGCAAACAATACTCCAGACATTAACAGATATTTCAAAGATTATTCAAGATATGAAGATGGACAACACATCATTCCACATTGTAAAAGATCTCATATTAAATACTTTTAATGTGTTAGAAGGTAACCTCCTCAACTCATCTAAAAGTCCTCTCCACATCGACAGTACAAGTGTTGGAAAATTTGCAAACTCAAATCAAGATCATAGAGTGGTACATGATATATATAAAAAATCTGACAGAAAACCATAATATGTTTGGTGATCCATATGCTCTATACAGATTGATACAGATTTCACTTATAGATATGATGGCAAGTGTGGAAAACTGGGTTCAGTTCTTAAATATGTCCAACTTGTCATCTTATGAAACAGAGAATTTGATTCAATTATTGACCAAAAATGAGACAGGAAACTGGACTCAACTGGAAAATGTAATACATTTATTAGAGATCCTCCAACAGATCAACTCAATTCAAGGTCTTAACACTGTGAACATTACAACAATCTGGCAAGTTATCAACAAAATCATGACCGGGGAGCTGAATGTGACTCAGATAGAGGAAATAGTAAAGGTTTTACAGGCTTCGATTATAACACACAATATTACTGAGGGTGCCGAATTTTTACAGCTTTATAATTTCATCCTTGGAATTCTTAACCAAACTTATTCCAGTGGAGACATGAATTTCACTCCGTTTTTACAGTCTTTTCTGGAGTCCTTCCTGGCAATGGACTGTCAAAGTGTTTCCAGAATATCTACTGCTGTATATAAAATTATATTGAATGCCACTAACCAGCTAAGTCCATGGGTGGATGAAATGTTTTTCTCAAACTTCACTTTGGATGTCTGCACTTTGTTGCATTGGAATAACTCACAGGATGACTGGCTTACTTTGCTACATGTTTCTGAAGGCCTGATCTCCTATGTGATTCCTCTTGCACCTGATAGCATGCAGAACTATTTTCACGCAGCAGAATATATCCTTGTGGTAGCAGCAGAGTTCCTTGCAGAGCCAGATTTAACACAAAAGAACATAATGAATATTCTGAATGTTGTGCCAGCCATTAATGAACTGTTCAATACCAGTGCAATGGACTGGGTCCAAAATGGGACTTTCCAGAAGCTTGTTTATTTTTTAGTGGATCTTGCATGGACTTCGTCTTCTCCCAAAGATGTTCTGCTCCTCAAAGTGCAAAAATTCACCATTACAATGGTACAGGATATTCAAAATATGCTTAAGGCACAACATGCCTCTGTATATAATGCCTGGATGACATTTGCATTGGAAGTGGTGGAAACCATTATAAATGGCACACAAGATCCATCTTCTGAAGAGAGGTAAGTTCATTCATATGTTATGAACTTTAAGCAATAGTTTAAACTTTCTAGCCATATAAAGTGAAACGGTAGCTTATGTCAACTATTCACATTCCCACTTTTTGAAAATAAGGATTAGGCCCAAGAGATAAAGCCAGCATATGGGAAAATAGTAAATACTGAATGTAAGTCATATAAAGGCCAGATATAGTGCTATTCCTCATGTAGAAATACATTTATTTTACTCACTTATATAGTGCTTACATGTTCTGCAGTGCTTTACCATCACTTGCTAACACCAATGGAGCTCTAAGTTCCTTATCAGTATGTTTTTGGAGTTTTGGAACAAACACATACAAACATGGAGAGAACATACAAAATCCATGCAGATGATGACCCCAGCACTGCAAGGCACCAGTGATAACCACTGAGCACTTTGCTGCCCACATGATAGCTTATCCTGAAAAGTTACCTGAAACGAGAGGTATGTCTTAAAATAATATAGAGTAATTTTTTTATTGTTTGTCTTCCAGGTTATTAAAACAAGTTTGGGATTTATTCAAACAAAATGACTTGGAGAAAGTAATCATCTCGGAGGTTAATGACCTTGTTCTGAATAACAGTTTTGTCAATGCAAAACTGTTGGATAACCTTCTTCAGCTTGTATTCACTATCACAGATTCAGTTATACTGGACACACCGCTCAGCCTTTCTAATGCTAACACAAACACAACCATAAAAGTATTGCATATGGCATTGAGTAGTATAATACAGACTTTTCTACCACAATACGAGAACTTTACACTGGAATTTGGTGGTCTACAAACTGGAATGAACATTACAACGATTTTCAGTGAGCTTCAACTATTATTGAACAGTGTGATTACAATGCAAATTCCAACTAATGTCACCAACATTGAAGCTAACATTTTCAACCTTCTCTCAAAATATGCACAGATTATACTTGGTTCTAATAATACACCGTATATGAAACTTCTTCTAGAAGCACAAAAGATGATCTATGAATTTTCCCAGACGAACACTACCATTACTCTTCAGCAGCTTTCTGCCATCTTTGCTAATTATCTGCCCATGTTTGTGGGGTCCAACAATGAAACACAAACATATCTCTATACCATTCTTAACATGTGGCAGTATCTTAACAATCTGTCGGGTGCTCTGTCCAATGACCTGAATAACATCACTGTAGAGATGCTACCAATGTTTCAGTCCCTACTAAATGAAAATACCAATGTTAGTGAACTAATGTCTTGGCTTGTTAACATTATCTCTGTCTATATACCAATAGAAGAACAAGATAGATTGCACAAAGTTGCAAATGCAACACAACACCTTATCGGCAATGTGCAGACTTGCAGAGTTAATAGTGTGACCTGCCCAAATCTCATTGAAAAAATACAGAACTTTGTTTCAGATGTAACTCAACTTGAGACTTTCATGCAAAACAGAAACCTGGCAAATAGTTCAGTCCTTCATTTTGGATTGCATAATCAATCACAGACCTTGATAAATGAAATATATCTCTTACTTTCAAATGCAATGGGCCATCCATATAATTATTCATCAAGCCAAGGTGGAGTCTATGAATATGTCCTTACACTAAAAGACTGGATCTTTAATACAACAATGGAAGAAAATCTGAATTTCACTACTAGCCTTTCTCCTCAAACTATCATAGAAGTCCTAAACTCTGTCAATATTACCAACCTTTTACACCAAGTAGAAAATGTTGTTCAAACCTCTACCTGTGCCAACCAGACCGACAAAGATGCATTTTTATGTAAATTAAATGCGACTCTTCAGCTGACACAGCTTGTAAACCAGCTGCCTCTAGGACACACAATTCATGCCGATGTATCAGTCATCTCTTCATTGTTAGGACAATGGATAATTAACTTTAATACAGATATCTCAATCTACCAACAGCTCATTGATCTCCACAATGTAACGGTTTTAACACTTCAATATCAGCCTATACTGCAAGCAGTAAACACATCTCTGGTGAGTATTGTGCATAGGCTGCAGGATATGGGTATTTTGCAGAACATCAGCATGAAGGAAACTGACATAGTCTCTAACACCCTATCAGAGATAATACAACAGCTTGATTCTGGCCCTATCCTTTATAACCTCTCCACTCTGTTAAAATATAACGTCACTGAACTTTTAGAATCCATTCAGTTTACATTGGATATTGTCAACTGGTTGATGCTTCACTCAGAAAATCAGACTGAAATTTTTCCACAATGGATGATTAATCATTACCAAGTGATTAACATAATAATAAGAGATATAGAATCTGTGGTCAATTCATTCAACCCACTCTCCCCTAATGCAACTATAGATGCTTTAACGACATTGGTGGAAGATCTGCTGACAGAGTTTTTACCAAAAACTGAAGATAAACATCTAACAGAGACTTTGCAGATTGTGCTAAATGTGACAAAAATTCTACTTGAAGTAACTGGACCAAAAATGATCAACCATATCCAAATGTTCATTAACAACGTGATAACATTTCAATCAGATATTTCCAATAATCCTACTAAACTGTTTCTTTTAGCCATGAATCAAACTGGTCTTATATCTGAAATAGTACAATTTATCCAGTCCTTCGTTGTTTCCAAAGATACACAATTTCTACCCCAGTTCCTGGATATACTACACATGTTTAATAATTTTGCTCATATGAATAAGACCATTACCCTACAAGATCTTTCTACTTTCTTGGTGAAATATCTACAATTTCATTCGGAAACCGCTAATGATGTTCAAAGTTCTCTAAATGCCATCTTTAACCTTTGGCAGTATCTTAACAATTTGACAAATGGACAGTCCAATGACTCAAGTAACACTGTTCTACAAATGTTGCCATTTTTAGAGTCCCACCTTCTATTAAATGAGAATACGAACATAAGTGAAATAATGTCTTGGCTTGTCAACCTTCTCTCTAGATATGTACCACCAGAAGAACTAAATAGGTTTGAAAAAGCAGCAAATGCCAGCATGCATGTTATTGAGGTTATGGAGGCATGTGCTGGTAATTCCATGACCTGTATAGATATTACTAAAGCAATAGAGAACTTTTTGGCAGATGTGGCCCAGCTTGAGACATTAGTGCACAACAGAACCCTGACAAATGACTCTCTTCTACAGTTTCAATCTTACAGTAGTTCACAAATTGTCCTAATGAATGAACTATTAATGATGCTTTCATATGTAATAGATCATTCATTCAATATTTCTACAAACCAAAATGGAGTTTATGAAGATCTCCTTAACCTGAAAAACATGCTCCTTAATACAACAATTGAAGAAGACTTTAACCTCACCATTCCTCTTTATCTTCAGGACTTCTCTGAAGTATTAGCATCTGCTAACATTAGCCAGGTTCTTCTTCAGGTAGAAATTCTGCTCAGTACCTCTACTTGTAACAACCAGACTGACATAGAGCCATTTTTATGCAAATTGAACATGACATTTCAACTCACACAGTTTCTAAGCCAACTTCCACTGCCACAAACCATTCATGACAACATTTCAACCATTTCTTTAATAGTCAAACAATGGTTAAGTCATCTAGATAATATGTCGACTTACCAACAGCTCCTTGAGCTCTACAATCTGACTGTTCTTGCATTTGACCACAAGTTTACATTACAAGCAATTAACACAAGTCTGATAGATATTACGCATATTTTACATGACATGGGTATTCTACAGAATGTTAGCTTGAATGAGTCAGACATTGCCATGACCGTTCTGTTCAAGATGATACAGCTATTTCATTTTGGTCCCGTCACAAACAACCTTTCTATTGTGTTACAGTATAACATCAGTGGAATTCTTGAGACCATACAGTCACAACTACATATCATGGACTGGTTAATTCTACAAGTTGCCAAAACACAAGGGAATTTTAATAGTTCTTTGACTGGAGACACAATCTACTCAATAGCTCAATGGATCCAAGATAATAACCAATATATTAGTCTGATTCTAAGGGAAATTGAACCTGTGATCAGTCCGTTTAATAATTTCTTTAATTTGACAGATATCATATATATATTTAATATGGCTATTCAGAACAAACCAATTCAAAGTCTTATATACCAGATTGGGGGACAAATTCAGGGTTTTACCAATATCTCTTTCATTTGGAATCTATTGGATAAAAACATGCAGACAGATGCAGAAATGGTCTGGCTACTATTAAGAGAAATGGAAAGCGCCAACATATCTTTGATTTTAACTTTTATAAATCAACTACAACAGACTATACAGGATATAAAAGGCCTTGACTTGGCATCCACATTTTCCAACAATACAATCTCAGCAAAAGTCTTTACAATTATCACGGAAGGCATGAAAATTGTTAATAACATTCAAGCTAAAGGAACAATAGCAAAAGAGGATATCTATCAAATTTATAACTTTACCTATTTATTAGTTCAGGGTGAACAGACTTGGGTTCCATTTCAAAACATATCTGCAATGGAAGATGAGCTTCTGGATGTCTTCTACTTAGCAATGACACCGTTCTTAGGAGGCAATGGTTCTCAGATGTATAATGGAAACTGCACCGCTCAGAATGTTCTACAAATACTGATACACACCATATTCAACTATACCACCGTCAATAAGTCACAGGAAGTGACAACATGTAATTGGCAGTTTATTTATAACAGTTCTGATGCCACCACAAGTACCAACCGCACATTGAGTGACATGATTTACGTGGCATTACAAAGCTCTCCAGTATTCCACACTGTATGCAGTAATGGTAACTTGCAACCACTAGCTGAAGAGATGGCATGCTTAATTCAAGTGGTAAGATTTTCAATGAGTATCCTGGCAGAATTAAACAACATGTCCGGGTTCCAAACATCTATAATTCAGACTCTTAATGATAGTCTCACCTATATCTGCAGCAATATGCCAGATCATAATTCCACATTTCAGACAGAAATACAGATAATGAAAAATCTAGATGCCATATTTTTAAATCAATCCAACCCAGTCTACATGCTTATTCAGTTACTTTGCCAACACTATAACTCCACCTTTCAGACTCCAGTCTTACAGCAGGTATGGACACAAATATCAACAATTATCAAGACTTTAGTTCCAATGAATGAATCAGTGGACAGTCCCATTTATGAACTCATTGAAACTGCAGTGAATTTGACCATGCAGCCCAACTGGTTACAATCTGGGCAGAACTTGCAAAATATTCTATCTATGAACTGGACAGTTTCCAACATTGACTCATCTCTTTCTATACTGGAAACCATCAGAAGAGCAGTTGTTTTTATAGATGGTTTTACAGATGTAAATGCACTCCAGATCTATCAGGCAATAGATTTATTGGTGAAAAATCCAAACTTCTCTCTACTTTTCAATGCTACTAGTTCTCAGCTGATTAACACTACTATGTCTTCTGTGGCAGAATGTACAGACATTATAAATGCCGTGGCCAACTTTTCCAGCTCTGTTTGGCCAATATTTGATCAGTCACAATCAAAATTACTCTCTAGCTTTGGATTACTGGCCTGTAATACACTTTACATACAGTCAACAAATTATTCCTGGACCTCAAACTTAGATATTATTAGTAATATTTTATCAAACCTGGCAAATTATGAACTAATTGAAATGACTGGTTATTTCACTGCTATAGAGAAGATCATTTCACTCCTGTCTGAAATTTTCCAGTCTACAAATATTTCCCAGGAGATATTATTGAATAGCATTTACGAACTATTTATCCAAGAATTGAGGCTGTTCAGTAACTCTACAGTCATAATAGACTGGTTAGAAAAAATTCCTGTACGTAACTTAACCAACATTTTGTTCGGGTCTAGCAACAATGCAACATTTGATCAAGTCCTCGTTTTAGAAACAGATCTTTTGCAGTTACTGTCAAGAAGTCTTAATGCTACATCATATACACAAGGCATTTCAATCTTATCCGATTCCTTGATGACTTTGGCCAAGAGTATCAGCAGCTTAACTGGGAGCAGTGGAATAATTCAACAGTAAGTATGCTTGGGATGGTTCAATTAAGGGGGTCATTTATGACCAGATATATGCCACTTTTGTGGAATATATCTGGCGCAGATTCTGTTGCATGCCATGGTATGGCAGAATATCTGACTTCTGCCCCGCTCACGCCAGGTCTAAAAAAAATGGGCATGGCATGGGGGCGGGAAAGGGGCAGGCAAGCAGGCCTGTCTCATTCATCATATTCTATGCCTGGTTCAGGTCTAAATGTAAAACAGCAAGGAAGGTGTCTAACATTTACAATCGGTGGTGGATGCTCCGAAGTTATGTAGACACTGGCGCCTCTACATAACTTCGGCGATGCATTGCCAGCCATAGGGCTTATTATGACCAGCATCTAAAACGCTGGTCTTAATAAATGTGCCTCTAAGTGTAAATATTCAAATTATCACTAAAGAAACAAGTAAAACTTCACTATGATAGTATGTTAAAAGTCCTTATACTTACATTGTTGGTGAGTCATATAACTATTAGTTTAAGTATTTTTGATCACACAACACAAGATTTGGTGACCCAAGCTGCACACTTTAGAGTGCTTTCACATCGGCCGATCCTCAGCCCCAAACAAGTGCTGATTGATAGCGGTCTCCATCAGGCTGGTCCAGCATAGAACAGTCTGACAGAGCTTTCTGCATCCGCCATTACCAGATGTTACTGCAATGCCCACTGGCCCCATAATAGGATCTAGCAAAGATCCAGGTGCTACGAAGCAGACAAAAATCATTTTGTAGTAACCAAGGTATGATTTTAAACTGTGGCATACTCATTCACATGCCATATTACAGAGAATACCCCTATGCCACGTGAAGGCATACAGTGTACAGTGTCCCACAGAGTGGAGTATGGGTCTGTACCTTATATATTTTGCTCTGTATATAAATTTTTTGTAATCATTCAGGCAACATCACATTTATATTTTATACTAGAAAACACACTGTAAAAGAATCAAAATGCTTTTTGGAACTCATACTAGTAATTTGTAACAATGACATGATTCTGTTTTATGTTTTGCAGACTTACAAATAACATGACAACATTAGCTGTTATCGTGCAGATTCCTCCATTGGCAGAACCTTATGGAAGTGTCTTGAACTGTGTGAAATATGTGGCCGACAACCTTACGGATCAACAAATGGGTATAATGAATGTCCCTTTGTAGCCAACATTTCATTGTTTTCAGCCATTTCA
Source organism: Bufo gargarizans (assembly GCF_014858855.1). Taxonomy (NCBI): domain Eukaryota; kingdom Metazoa; phylum Chordata; class Amphibia; order Anura; family Bufonidae; genus Bufo; species Bufo gargarizans. The sequence continues at coordinate 61,923,501 of NC_058087.1, forward strand.
GCCATTCTTTGTACAAACGTTAAATGGTTTTGGCACTAAAGTATAATAAATAGCTCCAATAGCCAAGACAGGAAAACCACTAATTAAGCAGGATTCTATAATGCAATATAGATTTTTCTACAATTAATGCACTTATTGAGGATTTGAGAATGTGCACTAAAGAACTGATTTCAGTATGGATTTTTCTTCTTGTAAGGTCTCTTATTAATCATCTTATCTTCTTTAGGGCACCTTGATGTGGCAATTCAGGATTTGTTTACTCAAAGCAATGAATTAGCAAATGGATCAATGGTTCCCAAGTTACTCAATGAAAAGGTAAGTTGTCTAAAGCAATGTAATTTTGTGTGTGTGTGTATATATATATATATATAGTTTCTTAGATTCAGCTACCCACCCTTAATAGCATGTATCATGTAGAGAAAGTTAATACAAGGCACTTACTAATGTATTGTGATTGTCCATATTGCTCCCTTCCCTGGTATGGTTACGACCACCCTGCAATCCAGCAGTGGTGGCCATTCTTGCACACTATAGGGAGAAAGCTCTGACCTCTCTGGTGGCCGACATCATGGGAGCGCACATAGGCTGATGCTTTTTCTTATAGTGTGCAAGCCTGACCACTGCTAATAAATTACAGGGTGGTCATAACCATGGAAACGAGCAGTGTATAATGTGATGGAAAAAATGAATCAAGCCAGGAAAGGAAGCAATATCGATAATAAGAATACATTAGTAAGTGGTTTATATTAACTTGCTCTACATAATAAATGCTATTTGCTGAAGTGAGACAACCCCTTTAACTCATCTACAGTTTCTTTTATGTGCTTTGGCACACCTGACATAGAAGCAGGCCAAGTCATTGCTTGTGGCCCATGAAGTAATAGAGGGACCTCAAGCTAAGCTTCCTAATGTCAGTTCCCAATTTCTTTTTTTTGATAGGGTGAAAACTTAATCCAAAAATAAATTCTACTTCAAGTGATTGGGGTTGGTCATTGGTGTAGCTACCAAAGCAAGCAGTGGCACCTGGGTATTGGTACTTGAGGTACCTGAAAATCCTCTCTGCCACATAAAAAGAAAACCGTAACGCATCCATGGCCTAACAGAGATATGGCATCAGTCATGTGACACATCATATAATTCCTGACATTCAAAAGCAGTAGTGTTACATGGCATAATTGTGCTGGGTTGGAACACAATACTTTTTACAGATTGACCCATTAACATTTGATGTTGTGACTATATTTTATATAGTCAATTAGTAACATATGTAAACCCAGAGACAATTTGTGGTCCTAGTGACCTATTGTAAATAATCGGAACACAAGACACATTCATGTGATAAATAAATAGGACTAGTGGCGAAATTGTGATTTTTATTGTGATTATTACAGTAACTACATTACACTGCGTGCATTTGGATGGCTTCCTGTCTATAGGTGATAATGTACAATGGCCACCCATCTCTAGGTGATGTTGTGATGTTGTCAATAAAGTTTAGTGTAAAAAAACACAACACACAGAGATCTGTTTCTACACAGACACTATCAAACATGATGAGATACTGCTGTAGCTAGCAATGCTTTATATACTTGTACATTTTCTGTTCTTCAATACATTATTATTCACCAGGCAGTTAGCGGAAAGCCAGGGCACATGATGCTTGTGAGTTTCACATGATGGCTCACTAGACTAATGCCAAGTTTAATTTTATCCAGCTCTCCTGTGGATGCATTTTACAGGAATAGAATGGGCTGTGCAATTTGTTTTCTTTAGGGAAAGGTGTTAGGGACCGGTATCCACTAACCTACGAAGAGGAGATAAATAGTTGTTATGTGACAACCCCTTTAATGTAATTTCTACAGGCAACACCGCTATCATTATTTCATCTACTTTATGTCTGACATTTGCTCATATTAAAAATATTAACATTTTTCATGATAAATTTCCTACAGATATATGAACTAAAAAACCTTACTACTATACTCTGCACATTGAATGGTTCAAGCAATTCACAGTCATACTGCTACGTACCATGCCAGTATCTCAGAGTGCTGCAAGAGGTGACTGATATCGCAACTGCAGGGATACAGGCCGTCCCAACAGCTCAAAGCTTCAGTACATCGCCTATAATAACATTACTACTAGACATACTAGACGGAATATATATGGATATCGAACATGAACTGGATAAAATGATCAGCTCTGTGTAAGTTAATGTACCAATAAAATGGTGGATAAGTTATCATTGGTATACAGCTGTGCTCCATAAATGGTAAGATACAAGATCTGCAAGAATAGGGGTTATTTACAGAGCTCTGCATAGTGCAATACGTATTACATAAATTGATTCATATTGATTAAATACCATTTTGTAGTTATTGCAATATAGTTATTTTCATGTTAGGCTCAAGTGATAGCTGCAGGCAAAAATCATCATTGAAGCGGGGAGTAGCTGTAGAAGGGCAGCTTGCACCAAAATGAGACATCCTACTGTATGTGACAGTATTCTGAACAGAGTGGCCCAGATTTACTAATTCTATAGATAGCATAACCTTAGACCGGCTGTCTAGACCTGCATCGGATGCATCACAGGGGCTCAGGATGGATGATGAATGTGGTGCAGAGATTGACACTTTTCTCTGATTCTATACCAACTATTGGTTGGCTTACTCTGAGACAGATTTTTATACCAGAATTGCACCAAAATTTTGGTGCAAAATTGTGCATCTTAGGTCTTTACATGAAACCATGCTAACTTTCCATGAGCATGTTGGGAAAAAAAGTATAGAAACCCTAGATGCGCAAATTGGCCCAATTTCTCCCCACTCTTTAAGGCCTCATGCACACAACAGTTGTTTTTCTCGGCCTCCGTTACGTTTTTTTGCAGATAGGATGGTGACCTATTCATTTCAATGGGTCAGCAAAAAAATGCTGATAGTTCATCCGTTTGTGTTCCGCGTCCGTTGTCTGTGTTTCCCTTCAGCCCAAAAAATAGTGCATGTCCTACTTTTTTCACATTTGCGGACAAGGATAGGCATTTATTACAAGAGATCTGTGGATAAAAACGGATCCTCAAAAAAAAACAAAAAAAAACGGATGCTGCATCCGTTTTATTTGGCGGACGCACAATTTGCGGACGCAAAAAACAACTGTCGTGTGCATGATGCCTAAGACAGACTTATTGGTACAGAATCAGATACATTAGTAAATCTGGGCCAGTCATTTTTAAAAGCATGTGATAAATACGATATGTAAAGATTCCTTGTCCTGTGTGTTTAATGAGGCCCATATTTTTAGGGTTTCCTTTTCCTATTCTGTGTTACTGTCGTTTTCTTTCCACGGCAGACATCTCTTAGATTGACTCCAAAATGATCTCCTGTATTTTCTTTCAGAGTTCCTGTGGATGAAGTAGCAAAGATCACCTTATTGCTCAGCAACTCTCTCAACATAACTAATCTAACAAGTGGAGATGTTCAAAGTAGGTTCAAATAAAAATAATTATTCTTAACCAAGGTTGAACTGTGAGTGATCAGGACACCCAGGCCACTAAAAGGCATGGTACTTTAGTCACTACAACCATCATTGCTTGCGTTGATAAATTGCAAAATGTACTAAAATTTTAGTTGGCAAGTCCGAGGCACGTAGGTCCCAACCTGGGAACGTCCCAAACTCACCTAGGACCACCCACAACAAGTGGGCTTTACATAAGCCCCATCCATTTTCAACCTGGGACAGTGTAAAAATTTAGGAGAATCCCTGCAAACTCAGGACTGTTGACAACCATGAAATTGTATTTGAGGAACCTTTTTTCTTTTCTTTTTTTCTTTTTTTAGAGCAAGCTCTTAAAAAATGACTTTAGATACTAAGGGCTTTGGCCCTCTCCTGGCCACCGACGAATGCTCAACCTGCCCTCTTTCATACTTTGTTTTCAAAACATGTTATTTTACAGTATAGGATAATTTCCAGAAAAAAAGAAAATCGCGGGTCTCTATATGAAAGTACACGCTCCCCAAAACTTGTTTATCTAGGTGATGCATACAGCAACTAAATAAAACACGTATTAATACTGACTTTCATTTCATCATAGCACTTTTAGGAAGTGTATTCCATGACAGAAGCCACGTCGAAGGTCAACTAAAACAGATAGTAAAACTGAATCAAACAAGTGTCACTGCACTGATGAATGTGCAGATCCCATCTAACAAAACTTATGTGAGTTTTTAACTTATTTTTTATGTATGTAATAATATGTAACAAACCAACAAACTATTTATGGTACATCTTTTATGGAATAGCATTGGGACATTGTTAATTCTTTACTGTTCTAATGGATAAAACATAATTTTAGATTGCACTGTGCATTGCACTGAGAGTAGGTAGGGCCAGATAATAGGGAGGATAAAAGGGGCCATACAGATGGGGTCCTCACAATCTTATTCATCGAGGTCACTCTTTGGAACTTAAGCACTGTAATGTTAGTAGTATTTGAGCAGTGTATAGTGGTATAACTGGAGAACTGTTTTTTGGGTATTATTCAAACACTGTATGATGATATAATTTCAAGATTTCATGGAGCTTACTCTTATTTGAGCACTGTGTGTTGGTATTATTTAAAGGGTATCTGTCAGAAGATTTGTACATATGAAACTGGCTGAAGGCATCTGTGTTGGTCCCATGTTTACATGTGCCCGCATTGCTGATAAAAATGATGTGTTAATATATGGAAATACGCCTCTAGGAGCAATGGGGACATGTCATGGTGGGGAGTGGGGGAAAAAACCCCACCGCACAATGTCTCTATAGACCATGCCACTAGGCCTGGAATCCAGGATAAGGGAGCAGGTCATCTCCCATGCATTCCTAAATACAATCCCTGACCTCCTGACTTTATGAGCCAACCCTGAGGGTGGGAGGGCTCATACCCGTAATCTTGGACCCTAATTAGCCCTGATGATCCCTGAAGGTACTGACAGGAGAAAGAGACAACCAGTTCCTCTAAGACACGGAAGAACTGGAGTCTCCCACAGGCCTAGCAACAAGGAAGGAGCAGAGAGCAAGCATAAACACATAACGGCAGGTAAGACCCCAGCACAAACGACACGCACTGGAACAACCACCACTTACCTGCCACAACGACTGGGTGGAACAACTACAGCTTGCTGACTTGTGGTTCACCCCTCCGGGAAACCATGAAGCCCACTTCCGCAGGCACAGACAGACAGGTTAAATGTCCAACAACCATGCTGGACTACAAACACCAAGTAGACCAGACATGGAACACAAAATGACATACAACAAGCACCCTGTACATAAACCCACACCAAACATCATAAACAGGTGAGGAAGGGTAAGGGGACACGGGGAAACATCTGGATGACATTGCCAAAGACCTTGATGTTCCACAAGGAGGCCCTTACGGACAGGTTACACATCCAGAGAGAAGCAAAGCGCCTACTCATACAAAGGCAGACATACCACTAACCTCAAGCTCACAACTCCAGTGTAAGAAGAGCCATGAGGCCGCCAGGTCCACCTTGCACACTCCTTTAACCCTGAATAAACATAATAGGAAGGAACACCAGCCTTAAAGGGGAAGTGTAAAATCAAGCTAACAATAACACGTTTCCACCAGCAACAAGCATGCACGGCAATAGTGTCATGGTCCACTACCACCAGACCATGACAGCCGTGACAGGACATTGCCGATACACCTAGAAGCTCTGCTCTCTGTGCAACTGCCACACCCTCTGCACTTTGATTGACAGGGTCAGGAGTGTAAACATCATCACACCTGCCTGGCCCTGTCAATCAAAGTGCAGAGGACACAGCTGTTAGAGAGAGCAGAGCCTCTAGGTGCAATGGCAACACCCCTGTTACTCCTAGAGGTTTCTTTGAATATATTAAAACTAGTGTTCGGCTCGAGCATCGCTATGTTCAGCACATTGCAGTGTTTGGCCGAATACTGTGTATGCTTGAGCACAATTGAACACAATGAAAATCAATGGGAGACCCGAGCATTAAACCAGGCACCCCCTGCTCTGAAGAAGAGAGGGTGCCTGGTTCACAGAAAAAGGTTAGAAATTGATGGAAACACCACTAAAATGGTTTGAAAACAGCATGGGAAGGATGTTTGGATGCATCTTGGACTCCCATTACCTATGACATACAATAGACAACCACACAAAGGCTATATGCCAAAAGCAGGGTATCTGCAAGCCAATAATCTATCCATGAGACAGATACAGACAGCATACCTTACAGTGGCAGCCTTGTGCACTATGAGACATCCAAAACCAGCTCTCATCTGACTGAGAGCCAGTAAGCCTAAAAGTTGCTTCATAACTGTTGGATGGCTTGGGTGGACCTGCGCACCTAGATCATTATCATTAGGGTGACAAAACGTTTTCTGATTGTCCTAACATAATATTCAATAACCTTCCTATACAGTTTTGTCATGTAAACCCATTTGCAAAATCGTGGGCATATGCAAATTAGCTGAATCTGCTTGTCTTTCAGCTGAAACACCATTTGCATGGAAAATTCTTGAGAAAAATTTGCGATTAGAATATTCGCGATCAACACTACTCATGAACAGCTCCATTTATTGGATTCATAGTCTTTTTTTTAAAACACATTTATTAGGTTTTGATATAATTTGCACATTTACATTCAAAGGTACATATTGGATCAAATTACAGGTCATATTTCTTTTTTTACAGATATGTGCAGTGGAAACAAAGATAAAACACATATAAACAGTGCAATAATCCTTTCCCTAAACATTTCTTTTCCCCCCTTAACCCTCCCCCCTTCTATACAGGTGATGTGGTTTTAAGTTTTCTTTTTATTATAGGTATTCCTGGAGGTGTACAATGTCTCATTTCGGAGTTCATGTGGATTTATTGTCGTGTAGTCTCATGATAGTGTGTCTTTATGTAAGGCTTGATGATGCTTTATATGTTATTTGTTTCATAGTCTTATGACAAGACTATAAATCCAATAGATGTGTCATGAACAGCGCCATATATTGCTTTCATAGTCTTATGACAAGACTATGAATCTAATAGATGGGGCTGTTCATGAGTAGTGTTGATCACGAATATTGTAATTGCGAATTTTTATCGCAAATTTTCCATGCAAATGGTTTTTCAGCTGAAAAACAAGGCAGATTCTGCATGTCTATCCCATTTGCCCATGTTTATGCAAATTAGTTTACATGACAAAATTGATTAGAAAGGTTATTGAATACTATGTTAGGACAATCAGATTTTTTTTTGTCACCCTAATGATAATGATCTAGGTGCGCATGTCCACCCAAGCCATCCAACAGATATGAAGCAACTTTGAGGCTTACTGGCTCTCAGTCAGATGAGAGCTGGTTTTGAATGTCTCATAGTGCACAAGGCTGCCATTGTAAGGTATGCTGACTGTATCTGCCTCATGGATAGATTGTTGGTTTGCACATACCCGGCTTTTGGCATATAGCCTTTGTGAGGTTGTCTATTGTATTTCATAGGTAATAGGAGTCCAATATGCATCCAGATGTCCTCCCCATGCTGTTTCCAAACCATTTTAGTGGTGTTTCCATTAATTTCTAACCTTTTTCTGTAAACCAGACACCCTCCCCTCTTCAGAGCAGGGGGTGCCTGGTTTAATGCTTGGGTTCTCCTATTGACTTCCATTGTGCTTGGTAGAGCACCCGAGCACTTTGTTGCTCGATCAACACTAATTAAAACATCATATTTCTCAGTAATGCGGACACATACGAAAATGGGACCAACACAGATGCCTTCAGCTGCCAAGTGCACATGTAACAGGTCAGCCAGGTGCAAATCTTATGATGTCCTTTAATCGCTGTGTGGTGGTATTATTTGGAGATTTCATAGTACTCTTATTTGAGCACTGTATGACTTTATTATTTAAGCACAGTGTGGTGGTAATTAGTGTTGAGCGAATCAAGCTTTGGATCCAAGATTCAAAGTCGATTCACTCAAAACTTTGTTTAAAAGCTGTACAAAGATCCGTCTCCATACAGCATTAAAATGTATGGGCTCCGCTGAGGGAAATTCGTTATCACCAAAGTCTCACGGGACTTCGATGAATAACTTCGGCCATCGATTTTTAAATTTAAAAACAATTGTAAAACTTGGATCCAAAGTCGGCTTCGATATAGGCTGGTACCTCAGTGCAGAAGTAGACTTCGGATCCAAGTTTTAAGCTGGTTTTCAAGTCCGAAGTCCCGCGAGACTTTGGTGATAGTGAATTTCTCCTTGCCAGAACCCATTCATTTGCATGCTATACGGAGACGGATCTCCGTACAGCATTCAAACAACATTTTGAAAAAATCTACTTCAGATCTTGGATCCGAAGCTCGAGTCGCCCAACTAATATTTGGAGACTGCATGATGATACTACAATCACATAAAAAGAAAACATGAAAACAGGCAATCACAGAAATAATATTTTAAAAGTCATTGTCAGTCCTTCCATTCATTAGCAGTATTAGTGGTTATGTTCATAAGAGAAGAACATATGATGAAATGTTGTTCCTACTAAGAAGAAGAATAAGAAGAATACCAGGCATAGCTTCTACTCTACAATAAATCATTGCAAAATGTATCTCTGGCAGAGACTTGGACCCTTCTTACATATTGGACTTCTATGATAAACTATGTAGAATCTACCTCCAGGTTTAAAGGGTTGAACATTGACTTATAGGATAGCTGCCTTACATCTGGTGGCATCAGAGCTTGTTAAGAGCTCATTTGCATACCCTAATCATAACCTGGCACACCCAATACCTATTTGGATATACAAAATGTCTTTTTTACTATACAATTAATTTATTGTGCTTCTTATTTATGTGTTTGCTTGTAGTCCCTAGACACTAAACTTCATAATCCTCTCCATTCAGATTACCGACTGGTTTTTCACTCTTTATCAATGTGGTACAAACCCTTCTCTGGTGGATGAACCATTGCAAGTGTTTTGTAACTTGTCTTCACTCCAAGGGTACCAAATGGCCATAATATTTCTCCAGAATGTGGATATTCTTCAAGTATTATACAACGTAAGTGGCACACATTAAGAATGAAGATAATGTGCAATATTGTATATTTTTTTGTTTGCCGAGGCTTGTCTTTACAAAGATATGCTGTTGTATCTTGCAGTTTTTGGTTCCAACAAATTGGCAAAAAATCATTCAGATTTTAATTAATGCACTAAACGAAATGAATGCAAAAATGAATGCCATTTTTAAAAATGTGCCTTCTGAAGAGGAAATAAAGTTTCTCCTGAAAATCTTGCAGAAATTTTTGGTTCGACCAACCAATTTCGCCAGGCAGAAAAGGAATACGGTATGTTTTATCTCAATGGTACATAAGGATATGTCAGGAACAAGGCACATGCAGCGCACACCAATCACTCATTGGACAGATGTGGGACATAAGACACTTATACATGGGTCACATGCTACTGATGCATATGTCACATGCTGCACATACACCACTGATACATAAATTATATATAGCACACACCAATCACACATAGGAAACAAGCAATGCACACACCAAGACCTTTATGCCTAACCCTATTAGGTGTAGCACACTTAAGTTGTTAAAGGGATTGTCTCACTTCAGCAATTGGCATTTATCATGTAGAGAAAGTTAATACAAGGCACTTACTACAATATATTGTGATTGTCCATATTGCCTCCTTTCTATCACATTATACACAGGACGTATCCGTTGTTATTACCATCGCGTAATCCAGCAGTGGTGGCCGTGCTTGCACACTATAGGTAAAGGTGTTGGCCTATGCGCACTTCCAGCCTTTCCCTATAGTGTGTAAGCACGGCCACCACTGCTGGATTACACGGTGGTAATAACCACGAATACGTGCTGTGTATAATGTGATGGAAAGGAGGCAATATGGAGTATCACATTACATTAGTAAGTGCCCTGTATTAACTGCATGATAAATGCCATTTTCTGAAGTGAGACAAACCCTTTAACCCCTTTAGGCATAAATATCTGGCACGAAATTTACCAAATTGTAACCTCCTCAGATTGCACATAATCTACAGTATATTTAAAATGGTTGTCCTACCATAATGACCTATTGCCTATCTACAGAATAGGTGATAAATATCAGATTGCTGGGGTCTGACTGCTGGAACACCCACTGATCATGAAAAAAGGTGTCAGGAGAGATTCAATTACATTACCGCCAATATATGTACACAAGAGTCTTAAGACCGCATTCCCTTGATCATGGAGGTCCCAGCAGTCAGACCCCCATCAATCAGACACTTATCAGCTGTCATGTCATAGCTGTTGGACCTTTTCACATTCCCTATCCTTTTCTTTGGGTGTAAAAAAAACTACAAAAAAAAACTAAAACAAAAAAATCTGGCCCAAAATATGTGTCAAAATAAAAAAAAATACTCTCCTGTTAAAGGGCCTGTGTCACTTTTCTAGTTATCCTTTATCCACAGGATTGGGGATAACTAAGTGATCTGTGGGGGTCTGAACACTGGAGCCTCCACTGATCCCCCTTCTTAATTGAGTGGCAGGTCAAGCATATGCCCTACCTCTCCATCCATTCTCTATGGGGAGACTGGAGATGGCGGAGTACAGCGCTGGCTATTTCCAGTGGTCCCAAAGAGAATAAATGGCGCAGCAGGGCTTATGTATGGCCTGCCACACCATCAAAAAGGGGGAACAGGACTCGTTCCTGGAATCAGTGGGGGGGTTGCAGATTCGGACCCCACTAATCATATAGTTATGCCCTATGGTGTGGAGAGGATAACCTGGACAACCCCTTTAAATCCTCCACCACTCCACCACCAGCATCTCTTTACATGGCAGCAGTGATGCCTGTAAATACGGAATATCATCACTGCCGCCATGTAAACCATATGTGTCAATACTGGAGAATGTGACGCACTGTGCAGAATGTGTCATAAGTCCAACCCCCTTTGCAGGTCATAACCTTTAACAAAGCCCAAGCAAAGGTGCTAGAGGAGCAAAGTGAGCAAAGGGCACAAACGGAGGGTCATACCTGAAACAGAAGCATTAGGGTCACCTGAGGCAGGGTAATAGTAAGGATCCTGGAGCAGGGGTAAATGGAGAAGAGGCAACATTAGCAGTGCATTTAGAGTGGGGGCATGTGGAGCTGAGGCACTAATGGGGGTGCACCTAAAGCAGAGGCATTTCGGTCGCCTGAGGCAGGGTAATAGTGGTGATCCTGGAGCAGAGGTATTAGGGGGGCAACTGGTAAAGATGCAATATTAGGGGTGCATTTAAAGTGGGGGCATCTGGAGCTGGGGCACTTATGAGGGTGCACCTAAAGCAGAGGCATTGGGGGGACCTAGGGTAGAGTCCCCCCAATGCCACTCTGAACTTTGCAGAGAGCAGCACACATACACAGATCTGTGTTTACTATAAACAAATTCCCTATTTCCCCCTTACAGTCTCCTACAGCTCACTGCTGTCACACACCTGAGAAACCAGCCCAGCACTTAGAGGAGTCCTTCTCTCCAGCAGCCAGTTTTATGACAGCAGGGAGGGCAGGAGGACAGCCAGACATGTTCTCTCCTCCTTCACTGCCAGCAGCCGGGAAGTTTAGAAGATACTGTGGGGCCTCCTGTAAAATTTACACCAGTTAGAGGCTCCATCGCTGTGAGATACTGCCACCTAGTGGCTACAATAATTGTCTTTCCTGAGAAACAAGAGAAATAATTACTCCCCCGTCTTATCTCCGGGCACAGGAGACTAGGGGCCCACCGAGGAATCCCCCGCCTCCCCGGTGGGCCAGTCTGAGCCTGGGGGAGAGGGTTTCCACAGGGTTCCCTATCTATCATGAAGATGAGTGGATTGTGGTCCAGATTCAGCGTCCAGTGTGTGATACTCATGCATGACCATTTTCCTTTGAAATATGCAGAACTAATAGAAACTTATTGGGGTTTGAATAAAGACTTGCTTGTTTGCACCATGTTGAGCCTACCTATCTGATTGTGATGTGCAATCTGTTATCTATTTCACATGTTACCGTTTGGAGTCTTCAGCTCCACTGCAGACATATGTGTCCCTGGATGCAATACAGATGACGATTAAAACCTGTGTAGGCGAAGGCTAGCGTCTGGTTGGCTTTTCTGGCAGGGCGCAGCCTGCCGGAGCTGTGTGGGTCCGACATTGCCGGAAGCTACCTGTTTACTATAATGGGGACCGGCTGAGATCTGGCTGTGACTTGGCAAATATGCAGAGAATTGGCCGGACAAATACCGCCGCACTTTTCTTGCCAGAACAGCTTGCTGGAACTCTCAAACGCTAGTGCGAAACTAGCCTAACATCTATGTATGCTCTACTTGCTAACATTTAATTCAGAAGATAAGCAAAAAAAAAAAAAAAAGGAGGACCAATAGAATAGAAGGTGGTATGACTGGTTTGTATGGAGACAAACGGGTCTGCATGAGAGCTGTAGACACATAACTTTTGCAAAGTTACTAAATTTCATTTTTTTGTAGATGCCATGGTGTATATCCTTAATATATAATAAGTATGTCCATATGCTTGCCTATTTTCAGGGTTCTCCAGTATGTTTCACCACCCTATCTAAAACTCCGTCGCTTACTGATATCAGAAGTAATCTTTGTAAAGGGAACTACTTTGAAGTGGGTAAAATCCTCTGCGCACTGTACCAAGGTGAAATACAATCATTATCAAATCGAAACAGTGCGAGGGCCCAACCCCTTGACAAGTTATACGGCATACCTACTGACAGTAAGTCCTGACTGCAGGAGGCACTATACATGTTCATCAGTTTCTGTTCTCTACAGCCGATTCATGCTTTCTGTCTATTTTTCAGACCCTTTTTGCACAAACATATTCACAAAGCTTGTTAACACGCCCAGCGGAGCCAATACCTGGACGCTGATGAAGCCGGTGTTATACGGAAAAATACTTTACACACCAAACACCAAAGAAACTCAGAAGATAATGGAGAAGGTACCAAACCACTCTACCTTACTGTATAGACAGTGGCATAGGTGTAGTTTAGGGTAGAGACATAAAAATTTGTTTTGATGGAACCTTTTGAAGTCATTGAGGTAAAAGGTGAACAGAAAAACTGTCAAATGACATCCTCTCTGCTTTTTAATCAATACATGGCATAGGGCCTGGCATTACACCCTAGTTTTTATCTTGCGAAAGTAGATTTTGATCCCATAGCCCTTCACTATTCCATATGGCTAAAGATGGCTGTGTAGTTCCAGTGCTGGAGCTAATGCAGAGCAGATGATGGGTGGGGGTGCGGAGTTTCGAAGCCCACCAATCAGATACTAAAGAGTTGGACAACCCCATGGACACTGGACATTTGTTTTATCTTGGGATAATTTTTTCCATTAGCTTTACAATGTCTACAAGGTGTTTTTTTTTATTATATTTTATAATATTGTATAATGTTTTGGCAGACTAACAGCAAACTAGTTGAAGTGCAGAATTACCAGAAAAGCGTCACTGATTTATCCAGCAAAATTCAGAATCTTTTGGATAACTGGACGTACATAACATTAGTTATGGAGCTCGTTCCCAAGTTGGAAGTAAGTACCGCCGTAACCAGTTTGGGTCCAGGACTTTTGGACCTACTTAACCATTTTTAGTAGGCAATAGTTTCATCACTTTTTTTATTTGTTGAGCGAACAATGTGATGTTTGTAACCTTATTTCCATCGCCAGTACAGGCTCCTTTTAGTTTTTATCACTTTTATATGCTTTTTTTTTTTTTTGCTTTTATTGAAGAACATTTAGATATACTAGGGGGAGATTTATCAAAAACTGGGTAAATGTAAACTAGCTTAGCTGCCCATAGCAACCAATCAGATTCCACCTTTCATTTTCCAAAGGAGTTTTGAAAAATTAAAGGTGGAATCTGGTTACTAAGGGCAACTAAGCCAGTTTTCCATCACACAAGATTTGATGTATCCCCCAATATCTTTTTTTTTTTTAAATAGTGAAATAATATGCTTGCTTTGTTTATATTCTAGTTCATTTGTCTGATAATCATGTTACCCTAAATGAGACTTTTTAATGTTCATCATCGTCTACCATTAATTTAGAATTTTTCCATGACATTAGATGGTTTAATGATGCCACTATGTAACTTATTCGAGTTCAGATCAAGCCACCGTGGCCTCCATAAATCTCATAGCACATGATAATACAGTCATAATATAACACATTTTGATGTTATAATATTTTATTAAAATAGGATGTTTTGTGCTATGTATGATATTCATGATGTTCACATTTGCATCCCCAGGCCATTCTGAACAATACTGCTGTCGCTGCGGTTCTACAGGAATTTCTACATCTTAACGCCATGGATCTGTCTGCAAACTTAACTAAAGCTAGTAAGTGACTATGCTTCTACTCCACTGCGGTGTGAGAATAGATGACACCCAATTTAAAACATGGCATTTATTGCAAAACTAAGGGTACTTTCACACTTGCGGCAGAGGATTCGGCAATCCGGACGCAAACAAAAGCATCCGGATGCGGATCCGTCTCACAAATGCATTGCCATACCAGATCCGTCTCTCTCGTGTTATCTGGAAAAACGGATCTGGTATTCATATTTTTTGCATTTTTAAAGGTCTGCACATGAGCAGACCAGAAAGTCGGGTCATTGTTTTGCCAGAACACTTAATGCCGGCACTAATACACTTCAATGTAAATAATGCCAGATCCAGCATTCCAGCAAGTGATCAGTATTTTTGGCCAGAGAGAAAACTGCAGCACGCTGCGGTATTTTCTCCGTCCAAAAAACATAAGAGGGACTGGACTGATGCATCCTGAACGGATTGCTCTCCATTCAGAATGCCCTAGGATAAAACGGATCAGTTTTATTTTCGGTATTGAGCTCCTGTGACGGAACTCTATACCGGAAAACAAAAATGCTAGTGTGAAAGTACCCTTATATAAAAAGAGGGGAAAAGATAAGCAAGGTTCAGAAAGGCAATATTGTGATTATGCACTAGATGGCGCTGTTTACCACAGAAAGAATCACAATGTCAGTATATGGTATTTTTAATATCTAATGATAAGGCCATCCCTACAACAGATCTTCAACACTAAGATGTTATATTTAATGTAACAGTACAATATAATTCCACATAAATGTAATAAAACCACAGACTGTGGAATAGAGCACTTCCTTCATCTGCACAGGTTATTTAGAGATGAGTGAAGTTTTGAAAATTTTGATTTGGCAACTTTGCCGAAGTTTGCCAAGAAATTTGTTTCGTTCCGAATTAATTTGTCACGAACCACTATAAATGAGGTATACCCAGGCCACTCCGCCTTAGGGTACAACCACACGGAGTGCCTGTGCGGAGTGCTGCCTTTCATGTAATAATGAAGACCGCACTCTATAGACCAGTGATGGCGAACCTTTTATAGACCAAGTGCCAAAACTGCAACCCAAAACACACCTATTTATTGCAAAGTGCCAACATGGCAATTTAACCTGAATACTACAGTCAAGTATAGTATATCCTCCATGTAGTATAATAACCTGAATACTATAGTCTAGTATATCTTCCATGTAGTATAATAGTCTGCCTACATTCAGTACACTGCCTGGGCTGTTCATAGTGCACCCTGCGCTGATAAATGGCAGGATAAGTATAAGGCATACTGGCACACCATACACTTTTTCAAGGGTGCGGGTGCCCACAAAGAGGGCTCTGAGTGCCGCCTCTGGCACCCGTGCCATAGGTTCGCCACCACTGCTATAGACCTTCTTCATTGTTAATGGCTGCACGGCACCTTTAATGCGTCTTTAAACAAGGGCTGTTGCTGGTATGGGGTCTTGCTGTTAGGTAGGGGCACAATATGCTGGTATACCCACTTCTCCAACCCCAGCCCTCTCCTGTCTTTCTGGAACATCCAGCTCCTCCTCGCTCTGCATCTTGCTGACTTTTCTAGGACATGGAGACTTTGAAGGATGATTTGGAAGAAGTAAAGCCAGCAAAACATGAGGATTGTCATCATTAAGACCTGCCCCCCCTAAAGGGTGCAGACTGGATAGTATTGGTTGGCATGCTGGCAGTGGAATAAAGAAGGCTTCCGCCTTATTGGTATTGAATTACATATCTTAGTTTAAAGGGACACTGACAGGCCTTTTGAGCATAATTAGATCTTTATATGCCCCCCTAGGTCTTATAATAAGTTTCCACTTCATATAAGTATTATCCCTGTGTGCATTTTAAAACTTTAAAAATAATCTTTATAATCACCTGTCCTTTCTGCCCAAGGTGCGTTCTTTGTACCGCATTTGTGCCCAGCCGCGTCCCAACTGCCGGATCCTTAGACACGCTCATCTCATTAGTATTCAGCATCTCCGAATGCCCAGCCGACATTCGGAGATCCTGCGCATGCGCCCGGCACCCTCGCTCGCCGGGATCACATTGCGCCAAGTGAATACTAATGAGATGGGCGTGTCTAAGGATCCGGCAGTTGGGACGCGGCTGGGCACAAATGCGGCACAAAGAACACCCCTTGGGCAGAAAGGACAGGTGATTATAAAGATTATTTTTAATGTTTTATAATGCACACAGGGATAATACTTATATGAATTGGAAACTTATTATAAGACCTAGGGGGGCATATAAAGAGCTAATTATGCTCAGAAGGCCTGTCAGTGTCCCTTTAAGGCTGATGTAGGAATAAATAAATAGAACTGATGCAAAATAAATCTCCTTGCATTGTCCCTGCAGTCTCCCTGTAGTCTCCCTCTCCAATATTCTTCTATTAATTGTTTTCAGCAACATCACCCTTTGAACTTTTAACCCCCTATTAATAATCCCAAAAAGAAAAGGCTGTATTGCAGTAGCAGCATTGTGACCCGGATTTAAACGAACCCCATCCACATGCTGCTTAGAAAATCAGCTGCTTAGAAATCATGCGGAATCCACACAGACAATAACATCTGGTGCAGATTTTAAATCTAGCTGCAGATTTCGGCCATTTTTTTTTTGTCCTTTGCCATGTAAAAGGTGAAGTTCACAGCAAAATCCATGTCAGAGTCCACTTGTAGCTCATGCACATCTTGAGACGAAGGGATATGAGACGAAACCTGTGTTAGATGTTTTTACCTCTTGTGTGGACATATCCAAAAAGCAGAAAAACATAACTTCATCTGGAAAACTGCCCAATTAGTGAAGGTCCCTCATCCAGAATTGCTTACTGCATTTGCCATCTTGAAGGGATTGTGCAAGACTAGGGAAGGAGTTGGCAAACAAACCGACTTTACCGGACCTGTAAAGGGAATATTACTTACCTGCTCCTCGCTCCTTGCTGCCCGTGATGCTCCGTTGAGCCTCCTCTCTGCAAACATCTGCCATCGTACAGCCAATCACTGGCGGTGGAGAGCAGATTCCCATGTGACTATTTGTCATGGCGTAAGGTAAACCAGTCACCACTGTGGACAGCGATTGGCTGCGGCGATGTCAAACCGGATGTTAACAGAGAGTGAGCACAATGGAGCATTACAGACGTGGGGGAGAAGGAACGTGGGAAGCAGGCAAGTAATCTTCCCATTACTGGTTTGGTAAAGATCAGACTCTTGTCCTTCTCCTCCAGCAGTGGGTGTCAAGTGCAAAATACAGCTGATACCCTCCTGCAATAGTTAGAATCAGAGTTAAAGAGTAACTAAACCTTTATATGAACTTTTAATATGATGTACCTAATGCCCTAATAAAAACTATTTCTAATATACTATATTAATCAATTTTCTATTTGTACTACACTTTTCCTTGCCTAAGGCGCATTCCCTGTGCGCCTAAGACTCTGTTCTCTGTACACCGCTAACAGCTCAACAGTGTACAGAGTACGGAGTACATTTTATCAATGGGGCCACAGCAGCGCTGCTCCTGCCTGTGCTCCCTGGACCATTACTAACTTTTGGCATAGCACATAAATACCCTGTACTCATGTACTATGCCAGGATTAGCTAGCGGAGTCGGCTCCTGTTCTGCCTGCTTTGCTAAGCTAAGAAATGACATGCAGGAGCCCGCTCAGCTAATCCTGGCATAGTACATGGGTACAGTGTACCCATGTGCTATGCAAGGAGTTAGTAATCATCCAGGGTGCGTGGGCAAGAGCAGCAATGCACCATTCATAAAATGTACTGTCAGAGGTGTACGAACTGAATTTTAATCGCACTGGGAATGGTGCGCTTTAGGCAGGGAAAAGTGTCATCAAAATTTAAAATTCATTAATAAAGTGTATTACAAATAGTTTGACTAGGGCATTAGGGACATCATATGAAAAGTTCATATGAAGGTTTAGGTACTCTTTAACTCCAATGCTAGCCTTTTAAAAGGGACTGTCGGCCTGATTTTGAACTATTGTCTACAGTAATACATGAGTAGTACTGCAGCTAAAAAGTCCAGATTGCTATATTCTATTCTTCTACTGCTCCCATTCCCTGCAGCCAGCTCTCAAAGCTCCACTAAAATACATTGTCAGGACTACTGCGCGACACTAACATAATGGAAAGGACTCATGAGCATGCACCATAGTCCTGACAATGTATTTCAGTGCAGCTCTGAGTCCTGACAGGCAATAGGAAAATTAAAAATAGTGATCTGATCTGCAGTACTGCTCATGTATTACTGTAGATAATGGTCCAAAATCGGGGTGACATTCCCTTTAACCTCTCAGATGCTTCCCATGGCACCTACAGTAAGTAAATTTACAGAAGGAGAGGACTTCCTCTGTAAGCCTAGTGACATCCCGGCAAGGAAGTTGGCGCAGCTGGTGCCCTTATAATAGTGCCCAGCTCTGTCATACACCAATATTTCACAATTTCAATGTGACTGTGACTCTTCGAAAAATATTCAGGGAGATTTTTTGAGAAGAGTAGAATTAATGTTTTTTTAATTTTTTTATTCTGGCCAGGCTCATGCTGCCCTCTGCAATCTAATGGCATTGTGACCTGGTGTGAAAAGGGGCAGTATTAAAAGCACTATAAGGGCTGACCTGTTAAAAGCTCCCCTATGGTGTTAACACTGCTACTGTACAATGTACAGTCGTGGCCAAAAGTTTTGAGAATTACATAAATATTGAAAATTGGAAAAGTTGCTGCTTAAGTTTTTATAATAGCAATTTGCATATACTCCAGAATGTTATGAAGAGTGATCAGATGACTTGCATAGTCCTTCTTTGCCATGAAAATTAACTTAATCCCCAAAAAAACTTTCCACTGCATTTCATTGCTGTCATTAAAGGACCTGCTGAGATCATTTCAGTAATCGTCTTGTTAACTCAGGTGAGAATGTTGACGAGCACAAGGCTGGAGATCATTATGTCAGGCTGATTGGGTTAAAATGGCAGACTTGACCTGTTAAAAGGAGGGTGATGCTTGAAATCATTGTTCTTCCATTGTTAACCATGGTGACCTGCAAATAAACGTGTGCAGCCATCATTGCGTTGCATAAAAATGGCTTCAATGGCAAGGATATTGTGGCTACTAAGATACTGCACCTCAATCAACAATTTATAGGATCATCAAGAACTTCAAGGAAAGAGGTTTAATTCTTGTTAAGAAGGCTTCAGGGCGTCCAAGAAAGTCCAGCACGCGCCAGGATCGTCTCCTAAAGAGGATCGCAGCTGAATCCTCTTTAGGAGACGATCAGAGTGCCACCAGTGCAGAGCTTGCTCAGGAATGGCAGCAGGCAGGTGTGAGCGCATCTGCATGCACAGTGAGGCGAAGACTTTTGGAAGATGGCTTGGTGTCAAGAAGGGCAGCAAAGAAGCCACTTCTCTCCAAAAAAAACATCAGGGACAGATTGATCTTCTGCAGAAAATCTGGTGAATGAACTGCTGAGGACTGGGGCAAAGTCATATTCCCTGATGAAGCCTCTTTCCGATTGTTTGGGGCATCAGGAAAAGGCTTGTCCGGAGAAGAAAAGGTGAGCGCTACCATCAATGTGGGCTCACTCACAATTTTGCCCAAAAACACAGCCATGAATAAAGAATGGTACCAAAACAACCTCCAACGTCAACTTCTTCCAACAATCCAACAACAGTTTGGTGAAGAACAATGCATTTTCCAGCACGATGGAGCATCGTGCCATAAGGCAAAAGTGAGAACTAAGTGGCTCGGGGACCAAAACCTTGACATTTTGGGTCCATGGCCTGGAAACTCCCCAGATCTTAATCCCATTGAGAACTTGTGGTCAATCCTCAAGAGGACAAACAAAAACCCACTAATTCTGACAAACTCTAAGAAGTGATTATGAAAGAATGGGTTGCTATCGGTTAGGGATTGTCCCAGAAGTTGATTGAGAGCATGCCCAGTCGAATTGCAGAGGTCCTGAAAAAGAAGGGCCAACACTGCAAATACTTACTCTTTGCATAAAAGTCATGTAATTGTCGATAAAATCCTTTGAAACGTATGAAGTGCGTGTAATTATATTTCACTACATCACAGAAACAACTGAAACAAAGATCTAAAAGCAGTTTAGCAGCAAACTTTGTGAAAACTAATATTTGTGTCATTCTCAAAACTTTTGGCCATGACTGTATAATGGTAATATGTGGCATATAACACTATATACCTGGAAAATGCCTTCAGTGCTACAATAGTTGTACTTCATAGATTACATAGCATAAGAATTACAATATTAAATGATTAACTTCCCCCGGTGATGCCTAATTTACAATTGTGTATTTCATTTGTATTTCCACAGCGAGTTTTATCCCGTTTCTGATTACAAATAAAAATTATATGGAGACGGCTCAAGCTTTCTGTAAAATCCTAAGCAGCCTTTTGTCCTGCACCTCATACGACCGTGTTCAACCACTCAACAGCGTTACCGAAATGATGGCAAAGGCTTCGGAGCTTCAGAAGACTAATGAGCTCTTTGCAGGTGATGACCGAATTTTTTTTAGACAAAGTGATATATTTGTAGGACATGCGAATCACAATTAAAACAATTGTGTTCATACGTCATTCTATAGCTGTGCACATTTTCCCTATCGCTGGGCTCAATGTTTATAAAGGGAATGTATGTTTGCCAATTCCAAACCTAGAGCTAAACCATAAACGGTCAAGGGAAGTATGGTATGAGGATCCGGGAGAAAAGACCAAAAATTTATCTTTATTGACTTCTTCTATACTGACTTTAACTCCCTTGACTGTACAGTCTCAATTAATGATGACGCCCATGAAACTTACGTAGTAAATGTACAGTATAAAGGGCTTTTGACTAATTCCCAATCATAGCCTAGTGTAAACATGCCACTGATAACCTTGACGATCAGGTGATTGCATATTTTACCAGCACCAAAAATCATGGTTTGTCAAAAACACACGGCCCCCTGGTAGGCTGTGAGGAGAAGACCCAGATGACGAGTAAGAATGGCAATATCGTGGCTTGTAGGAAGATGGTTTCCTTCTCTGAAAGTAAATTATTTCAATTTGCAATTCCAGGGGGTAAGGACTGACAACCCTTTAAGTGGCATTTTATAGGCCACATAGATACTAATACCTCCCCTTAACTGAAATTTGGTTGAAAGGGAATGACCTTATGTAGGAGGGAAATACTTCAATTCGGAGCTGTGCCAAATACCAACAGATCCAGACACTGACATTCATAAAGGGATGACTATACATGGAGGATGGAAATTAAGTAGTGGAGCAGATTTTCACATATCCATGATCATTTTTCTCTTTTACAACCATCACAAGGACCCGTAACTCTTGAAGTAGGTTAGGTTCACAGCTTCTAGACTCCGCTTAATATAACCCTAAATAAAATGACATATGTCTAGGGTGACAAAGCCTTCTAAAGAAACATAAAGATTGTGTTTGCATGAAAAAAATTTAACTACTTAAAAGGGTATGTCATTTAGATGAAGCTATTCCCTAATGCACAAGGCAGGGGACAACTATTAGAACTAACATTAGCTCAGTGCCATAGAGAATAAATTAGGTTGGAGTGCACATGCTCAACCTGCCACTCCATTCCATTGGTACGGACCCATTCTCATGAATGGTTAGGGTCCTATTGGTTGAACCTCCACCAATCTAATAGATAGGAGATAGGGGATATCCAACTGGAATATCCCTTTAAAACTCTTAATGTTTCTTGAAGTCCTTCCTTCATTATAACAGTCATTTCTTTCTCCATACAGCGGTCACCTTTGATCTCCCCTCCAGTACCAGTAGGAAGAAACGCTCTGCTTCCGGCCTGCCTAAGAACATAAAATATACTATCTCCATGCGTTCAGTTCTGTCAGAGGACACCAGCGCCCTCAGAGATTCCTACTGGATTCCCGGGCCACATGCCCGTCTAAACAAATACAGCCTTGGGTTTGTGTACTTGCAGGAAAACATTGACAGAGCTATCATAGAGTTGCAGACAAACAAGAGCTTGGATAACTTTGGTGCCCAATACCAGCCTATGCCTTACCCTTGCTACAATAAGGACAGGTAGGAGTGTACAGTAAATTATGCCAATGAATTATAAAAAATTGTAAAGTCTTCTCAGATACCATGATATTCTAATCAATAGGTACCAATTAATTTCTCCACCTTTTCTTTGTTTCGGCAGTTTTCTCTATAGCATGGCCTTCTCCCTTCCCATCGCCTTGATGATTACATGGGTCCTTTTCATCGCATCCTTTGTAAAGAAGCTTGTTCATGAGAAAGAACTCAGGCTACATGAGGTATGAGATGCTTGGTTAGATGCCCCTCAAAGCACTGATTCAGCTCCCCCTTTAACCCTTTGCCATTTCCTCTCCCCCTCTAATTGGCAGGGTCAGGCATTCTCACTATTTAGCTGCCTGGCTTTGAAATCTCATGTATAGTATGTGGCGGCAAAAGTAGAAACAGCACATGTGTATATCGGCTCTCAAAGCAGGAACAATCAAATGAGATCCACTACACATGCACCAATTGTACTCTCGCCGGCACATGCGTAATATTTCACAGCTGGGCATCGGAACAGTGGAGATGCTTGGCCCTGTCAATCAGTGGGGAGGGGGAGTGCCAAAGGTTGAAAGGAAGTGGTGAAGCAGTGCTCTGAGGGTTAGGCCCACACCTTGGTGCTCTGAGCACTTAATCAGCGTAAAAATAACAGTATGAATTTCTCAAAAATTACACAGCAGATTGCTGCAAGAGATCGGTTATTGCACTAGGATTGATCATGTTGACAGATGCTCTGTAAAATAAATGTCCGTTAAACACCATTTAAATTTGTATTTTAAGGGTTAAAATTATGTGCTGATAAATTCCATAACATCCTTTTATAGTGGTCAGAACATTTTTTTTTTCTGATACAAAGAATGAAATAACATCATTAATAATAATATACAGTAGGCAGTTAGCTCCCTCTAGTGGCTGTTGCAGGTGAATTTATCATTTAACCCTATGGCTACCAGCACACATTGATGGACTCAAAATGCAATGACTGTTAAATTGTTGTAACCATGTAATATAATTAACTAATGCAAGGAAAGCATTTTTAAGTGAGGTTCAATTCTAATTGATTTTTTTCCTCTTTACAGTACATGAAGATGATGGGAATCAAGTCATTCAATCACTTTTTTGCTTGGTTTATTGAATGCGCCTCTTTCCTACTTATCACTGTTGCCATTCTTGTTCTCATTCTTAAATTTGGCAACATTCTGCCACAAAGCAATGGCTTCATCCTGTTAATTTTCTTCCTGGATTACAGCCTGACCATCATAGCAATGAGTTACCTGATCAGCGTCTTCTTCCACAACACCAATGTGGCTGCTCTTAGCGGCAGCCTCGTCTACATCATCACCTTTTTTCCATTCATTGTTGTGGTTTCTAAGGAGACCATGGTGTCCTTTGCTGGAAAAACTTTGTTGGTGAGTTTTAGCCATTGTTTACTTATTTAATGATTGGTTGGTTAAGTGTTGTTCACTCCGCGAAGTGTACATCGGGAGGTTTGTCCTTGAAGATCTTCCGATAAGCCAGACAAATAGCCTTCATGTATGAAACTCTACGCCATCCACTGTGAAGAGAGGCTTAAAGAGATTCTCTGGCCTTTTCTGAAAATCCGAAAGACGCTGTGAACCAAAGATTGTTTCCTCTGTACTTACCCTCCGTCACTGCCCCCGATACTGCTGTCTCTGCTGCACTCCGACTGGCATCCGGCGGTCCCGACTGGATATGTTCTGAGATTTCTGTTCAGCTGCATTTACATTATGCAGCAGAAGAGGAAGACAAATCTGGTCAGGACCACAGTGAAAGAGCCCACCACCAGTCTCAGCGCAGCAGAGATGGTGGCATCGGGGGCGCAATGGAGGGTAAGTGCAGAAGAAACAATCTGTCCTCCATAGGGTTTGAAGACTTTTTAGAAAATGTCGAAGGACCCTTTCCAATGGGTTATAAAGATTTAGTAAAACATGGCTGCTTTCTCCCCAAAAATATCCCCACAATTACCCATGACTTGTGTCTGCTATCACTGAAGTGAGTGAGACCGAGCTGCAATACCACAAACAACCTCTGAACAAGTGTGGCACTGTCTCTGAAAGAAAGCAGCCATGTTGTTCTAATCCTTTACAACCCCTTTCAGCTGGCCATATATATTCAAAAGCCATTCCCCTTACCCTCCCCATACACATGCGTGCTCGGTTCGACTGAGCGTGTGTGTGCTCCAAATGGGGAGTTGGGAGTAAACTGCTACCAGACAACGGCCTTTCTTTCTTGAGAATGAATGATCAGGCATTTTTAAATTCAAACAGCCCAATCCTTTAGAGGGCTGCGAGTCTTGCCAAAATCGTCGAGTACAACCGACCTTAGTCTGATGTATATGGCCCCCTATCGTATGATTGTAAAACAGGCACAAGCATCTGAAATAAGACAATCCGTTAATTGTCCTTATTTTAATTATATTTAGAGTCTTTTTTCTCCAACGGCTTTAAGCTATGCCACACAGTATATCGTCCGCTACGAGCAGCAAAATGAAGGTGAGCATCTCATTAATTAGCTAATATTTATCAGTACAGCAAAATAATATTTCAATAATAAATCTCTGCAATCCGTATAGTAACCATACAATCTGTATGCAAAATGGGAGAAATGAACTAGATGCTGATATTTATCCAGAAAGTGAAAGGGAACCTGTCACAATAAAGAAACCATCATATCCCTTGAGCCTCAATGTTTGATAGATTTGGTGCATCTTAAGTCTAAGTTCTTTCTTGAGATATTAGGCCAGGGCTACAAAGCGACTCAGTATTTCTCTGTAATGTATGTCAATGGTGTTGCAATGCAACAAGCGACATGCTGCGACAGTTGCTAAAAATTCAGACATGCTGGACTTTGTGTCGCAAGTCCCATGTTGCCTGCATGCCTCCACTGACTTCAATATAAGCTGCACGCAACGCGTGACTCGCCTGCGACTTGGTTGTGCTTTGACAGCCAGAGCACAGCTCTAAAACTGACGCAACACAGCAAGCTAAAGACAAGTCAAACATATTTTTGTATCACGCAACATTTCAGAGACTTGCTGTCTTTCTACTTTCTAAGCCACACGTTTACTAGATTAAAATTGTGCCAATTTGTGTAGCTTTCTAAAAAGTTGCAGTTAGTAAATCTGACTTAAAGGCTATGGACACCTTTGGGGGCAGTTCTTTTTATTATTGCATTGTACTCATTTTGAGCTAAAAATATAAATATAAAAAATCTGTACAGAAAAAAGGACGCTCTGTACAGAGCCCATAACAAAATAGTTATTTATACGGTAATTACTTAGAGATTGCATTGTAAGATTAATCCTTTGTCATTGCAGGGATTCAGTGGCATAACATGTACACCTCCCCCATGATCAATGACACATTTTGTTTTGGCTGGTTGTGCTGGATCATGCTGATAGATGCTATGATTTATTTTATTGTTGGCGGGTACATAAGGACAGTGTTCCCTGGTAAGAGACGAGCGAATGCAGCTTTGCTTATTGGATGTTTGCCATTGTTTAGTTGAGTTTCTATTAGTACTGATATTTTATGTGCTTCTTTAAGGACAATACGGCATTGGAGCTCCTTGGTATTTTCCCGTTCTCCCGTCTTTCTGGATGGAATGTTGTGGATTACGAAACCTCTTCTCCAAGAAACCAAGTGGATTGATAATCTCTAATCTTGTTTCTCATGGCATTGCAAATAAAAAGGGTAACTACAAAAATTCTGCCAATAGTTATTCCTCTTGACTTCCCCATACGCCTTCATGCATGTGTTTTCAATGGGGAAAGCCTCTTCCTGACACCTTTGGCTTATCTCCTGTCCTATCTCAAAAGGATTGAGCATTGTAATTCAACGTGCCAAGTCCTTCTTTCACCTGACATCACCTGTCGGAGAAGATTCAATGCACATTAGATAGTTGGCATTCCTTGCCAAAATTGGCAGGTTCGTCCAACAATAGTTGAATGCATTTGGGATCCATATGCTTATTGCTCATCTATGGGCTGTAAGCCTGACATTAATATATTCATATTTTAAATCAAGAAGTTGGCTCCATTATCTGTGCTTAAATCAGAAACTGTTGTTTTAATGGTTTTTGGTACCGTAGTAATAATACACAAAATCTTTGGACAGGCATAACACTGTTTTTGGAAGAACCCCATCCTGTCAAATATAAAGTGCTAAATTCATCTGAATAATCAAGAGAATAATAAAAAGAAACAAACTTGAAGATTTGCTAAGCTGAATGCGGCAAACTTCTGTTTGCATTTGCGCAAAAAAATATAATTGTGATTTACATGCTATGTGCAACATTTATGTGTTTTAGACACTTTTTGCACCTCATCCAACAAGGAGGTGTGTTTAGTGGAAAATGTTGGTGCAAATTTATCAAGCAACCCGAACCATGTTGATAAATATGATGCACCTTTTTAGTCTAAGTTTACACTGTTTAAACCTTAGAATTAATAAATCTGCCTCAACCTGCCTACAAATATCGTTTGCCAATTCTGAGTTTGTATGGGTATTTTAATGAATTTCTGTGGTTCAGTGTTTACAGCAAGCATTGAAAAACCTGGTCTATAAATGAGATGCACTAACATTCACATGAACCTTTCAGCAGGAGATGACCTCTATCCACAAAATGAGCCAGAACCTACAGATCTTAATGTGGGAGTGTCTCTTCATGGCCTAACAAAGATCTACAGGTCAAAAGCCGCTGTGGAGAATCTGAACTTAAACTTCTATGAAGGCCACATAACTTCATTGTTGGGACATAACGGCGCTGGAAAAACGACTACACTGTAAGAAAAAGTCTTGGTTGATTTAAATAGCTCTAAAAAGAGTTGTCTGAGTTCAGCCAGCACCTGTCATTGTGCTAAAATAACAAAAAAAAGAGATACTCACTCCTCCTTCTTCTGTTCTTCCGTTCCAAGGATGAGCTCTGATCCTCCCCACTGGTTTGGTTTCCTGGGTGCACAGTGACCTGTGTGCACAGTACGACACCCCTACAGGCAGGAAGATGACATCAGCAGTGGGGAGGACCAGAGCACAACGCTGGAAGAACTGGGACAACCCCTTTGAAGAGAAACACACTTGTTTGTAGACAATATACAAATAAACTTACCTGTTTTAAGTCCCAAGGTCAGTTTCCAGTAACTAGATGACTATCTTATTAGTATATGGATTAACCCTCAATAGTTGATTGATCTACGCAAGTCTGTCAAGTCCATGCTCCATAAAATCTTCATATTGGTCACAGCTCCGGTGTTCTCATACAGACCTTCAAATCCCCTGCATACACATTGATAGTAAAACCTAAAACTCTGGATCCTGGAGGATGCAGAATTTTTTCAGTAGAACAAGACCCCTGCTCTTGTGATCGGTAGCGTACCATCAATTGGACTCCCACTGGTTAGATACTTATGAATGTGTATTGTGGGAAAGAAATTCTTCAGCACGGAATGCTGGATCGATTTTCATGGCACTAAAGGGTGGAGTTTCACTTTAATTTCGTTTTGTCATAATTATAAAAGACTTGACCAGATAGTTCAAATTTTGTATGTAGATATATATGTATAGATGTTGTGATTTTCATTTACTGTAAAATTATTCAAAATTTTTAATTTTTTTTCTTCAGTTCCATGTTGACAGGACTTTACAGTGCTTCCTCAGGAACCATATATGTCTACGGCAATGATATAAGAACACATCTGGAGCAGACCAGAAAGGATATGGGAGTCTGCATGCAGTATGATGTCTTATTTGACCATCTCACCACAAAAGAGCATTTACTGCTGTATGGATCTATTAAAGCGCCTCAATGGGACAAAAAGCAGCTTTATGAGGAAGTGAAGAGGTACGTTCATGATATATACTTACTGCTGCTACTACTACTACTGCTACTACCATTACCAATACTGCTAGTATTAAAGGAGTTTGGTCTACATTTTATTCAGAAACCATTTTTCTTATGCATAGGCTATAGTGCCCCCTGTATTAATAATGCCCCCTTCTAGTACCCCAATAGTTATAGTGTCCCCTGTAGCACCTTCAGTAAGTATAATGAACTCTGTAGTGCCACCAATAAGTATAATATCCCTGTAGTGCCCCTAGTATTATAGTACCC
Organism: Bufo gargarizans; assembly: GCF_014858855.1. NCBI lineage: Eukaryota > Metazoa > Chordata > Amphibia > Anura > Bufonidae > Bufo > Bufo gargarizans. The sequence goes on from NC_058087.1 coordinate 61,952,126, forward strand.
CCCGGTAGTTCCTCAATATTATAGTGTTCCCCTGTAGTGCCCCCAATATTAGAGTGCACCCCTGAAGTAACTCCAGTACTTATAGTGGCCTACCATATAATTATAATGCCAACCATATTGCCCCAGTAGATACAGCACTTATAGTACCCCCTGTAGTATCCCCAGTACTTATAGAGACCACGGTGATAATAAATCTGCCCCTCTACATAGTGCATCCCAGTACTATCGTCCACAATGCCAGTTTGAAAAAAAAATATAATAATACTCACCTAACTCATGAGTCATATTGAGGTCAATGCGCTGCAGGCATGAGTGGTGACATCATTGCAAAGCCTGAGACCCAAAGCAGGTGCAATTATGTCACCTCATCGCGACCACCTGCTCTGTTCTAGTCCTCCACTGTTCTAGGCCTAGTGGCCTGTGAGAGTGAGCAGCGGAGCAGGGAGCCACAGACATAGGGTCTGCCGCATTTTTTTGCCTCCCGTGTTCTTCTGAATTAATTAAACTGTATCGCCTTTCTGAGGATGGTGATACAATTGAATAGTTCTGGCCACAACATTCAGGGCCCTGGACAAAACACCCGGGGTCCCAGTGTTGATATTAAATTTTTTAAGTGAGACATTTTACCATTTCATAAAGAGAATCAACTCACTAGAACTTGATGGCAGCAACGCATCTCAAAAAACATGGGACAGAGCAACAAGGGGCTGAAAAAGTAAGTGGCAGTGATAAAAAACCATTGCTACTAAGTCACATGACTGGGTATAAATATGGCAGGTTAGAGAGGCAGAGTCTCTCAGAAGCAAAGATGGGCAGAGGTTCACCAATCTGCGAAAGACTGCATCCGCAAATTGTGGAAACATTTCAGAAAAATATTCCCCAACGTAAAATTGTGAAGACTTTGAATATCCCACCATCTACAGTATATATTATCATCAAAACATTCAGAGAACTAGAATAAATGCTCATGTGCAAGGCACAAGGGCGACGGTGAATATTAGATGCTCATGCGCTACGGGCCCGCAGGTGGCACTGCATTAAAAACAGCCATGATTGTGTGCTGGAAATCACTGCATGGGCTCAGGAACACGTCCAGAAATCATTGTCTGTGAACATTATTTGTCGTGCAATCCACAAATGCAAGGTAAAGCTGCATCATACAAACAAGAAGCGATATGTCAACACGATCCAGAAACACTGATGTCTTCTCTGGGCCAAAGATTATTTACAATGAACAGAGGCAAAATGGAAAACTGTTGTGTGGTTACATAAATCAAAATTTGAAATTCTTTTCGGAAACCACAGATACTGCGTCCTGCAGACTCCAGACAAGAGGGACCATCCAGCTTGGTATCAGCACACAGATCAAATGCCTGCTTCTCTAATAGCATGGGGTTGCATGAGTGCGTATGGCATGGTCAGATTGCACATCTGTACCTATCAATGCTGATCACTATAGAGAGGTTTAGCAACAATATAGCCCATCCAGACATCTCTTTCAGGGAAGGCCTTGCATATTTCAGTAAAACAAGGCTAAACCACATACTGCATCCATCACAACAGCATGGCTTTGCAGCAGAAGAGTTCGGGTGCTGAACAGGCCCGCTTGCAGTCCAGACTTTTCACCAATAGAAAACATTTGACATATCATAAAAAACAAAAAGTCTTGCAAAGAAGACCCAGGACTGTTGAGCAGATAGAAACTCCAGGACTGTTGGGCAGCTCAAAACTCCAGCAATTGGTCTCTTCACTTCCCAAATGTTTCCAGACTGTTGTTAAGAGAAGAGGGGATGCTACACAATGGTTGACATCGCCATGTTCCAATATTTTTTGATGATTTTTTTTTCCCATGAAATGGTAAAATGTCTCACTTTCAACATCTGATGTGTGTTCTATGATCTACTGTATATAAAATATGGATCTATGGAATTTGTAAATCATTGCATTGTTTTTATTTCCATTTATTTCCACTTTATGCAGAGTCCCAACTTTTTTTATTTTTTTATTGGGGTTGTATAATAAACTCTATAATAATTGATAAATGCATTTACAACCTTCAGCTTCAGCATTTGCAGTCCTTGCAGGTTATCAGTGACATACCCAGCAGATAATTTAGCTCTTTTTTCCTTCAGTAAGTATCTAGAAGCACTTTAGGTCTTTTACTCCTCTCAGTCTCCTGGAGAAGTCACAGACAGAAGTACTGATTTATCACAGTTAAATATTTGCCG